>NC_091983.1:53481519-54126664 GCF_044704955.1 Pristiophorus japonicus
AACTCAGACCGAAACTTGACTCCATTGATTCTAATTCGCATTAGGAAAAATATTCTTCTCAACCTTCAAGACACAGGACAAAATTCGGACACCTTATTCACATCATTGTCATTTCATTAATAATATTTTTAACTGCAACAGTGCCTCTGCCACCTTCACACATGCAACATCAGATTAGAAAGAAAATAAGTTACTTGGGTTCATTGTATGTGAGTTGACAGCAGAAAACATCTGTGTAATTGAGAAAACTGATAAAAGCTAACCTAATCCAGAGTAAGGTCTGTCAGTATTTGATTCCCATAAGTTTAGTCTCATATTATTACATAGATTCATATGGTTGTATAAACTCAGCCTTCTCTATTTTACTTGATTACCTTTATAAATCTGTAGAGTCAATTCTGAGCTTCAACTTGTTATGAAAAATTACACAATTCACTGCCACATCAGGTAAAAATTATGTATTTTTTTCCCTTTTGGATTATTAAAACTGGCTTTGACATCATCTGCATGTGCAGGCTCCTTACATTGGATAGCCGTGGTCTTTGATTGGACATAACTACATGTGTCATTCTATCCACACATTCATGAGTGTATATAAATTAAACAGTATGCATTCATGAATGTGTGGAAAAATATGATTTATGAAATAGCTGTAGCCTTATATAAGCTGACTTTGGGGAGAATTATACTAATTGTTTTTTATGGTATGGCCTACAACTTTCTCACTAATGACTTCATTTTCCATGCTACTCACCTTCCAAATGACTTGTTTAAATTTTCTGAGTACTTGACAGCACACTAAAGTACTTGTGCAAATAAATAATAATTACCTGAGGGCATATTTTACTTTTGTTTTTTTTAAAGCAGTAATGTCCATTTTTCTTCTTAATTTATGACTCGCTAATTAAATTTCAGGACAACATGGGTTAAAAGATCAAATTCTAATGAATGCAGTTTTATTTGGAGAAACAGCAGCCAATCACAACATATCTGTAAAAATGATCCTTTAATGTTTCTCAAACAGTTAAGGAGCGGCTTTGCCAGTATAAATTCTGTCAGGCAGCTGGGCAGTGCAGAATTTATTGAGATAGGCTTAGCACCCGTTTAAGGAAAACACATTTTCTTGAATAAGTCTTGCAGATCCTGAGAAGCTCTGTTACAGAGAAATGTGAAGAGATTTTTGGTTGGGAGAAAAGCTACCAATTGTGTCAAAGAGGCAACTTGCATGGCAGTACATCACTGAAAGGATCAACATAGTATTTATGGGGCCAAGTTTCGGCCTGAGTTGCTCCTGTTTTTTTGGAGCAACTGGTCTACAATGGAGTATCTTAGAAATTTGAATTCTCGGCATTTAGTTTGCTCCAGTTCTAGTCAGTTAGAACAGTTTCACTTTGGAACAGAATTTTTTTTTCAAAAGGGGGCGTGTCCAGCCACTTACACCCGTTTTCAAAGTTTAGGCAGTGAAAACTTACTCCAAACTAACTTAGAATGGAGTAAGTGAAGATTTTTGTACGTTCGAAAAAACCTTGTCTACACTTTAGAAAATCAGGCGTAGGTTACAAATTAGGCATAGGGAATGGGGGTGGGAGGGGTTTAAAGGGAAGTTTACAAACATTAAACACTTCAGTTTTACAAATAAAGAGCCATCATCAATAATAAATGATAAATACATCAATAAATCAACCAATAAATCAATCGAAAAAAATTAATAAAAAAAATGTTTTTAAATTAAAAATCAATAAATAAAACATTTTCTACTTAGCGACTGCAGCACCGGGAGTCCTCCAACAGCATGCTGGGACGGCCCCCCCAGTGTGTCTCTGTCAGTATCTCTTATCTCTCTGTCTGTGTGTGTGTCTCTCACTCTCTGTCAGTGTCTGTGTTTCTGACAGCGAGGGGAGGGGGAGAAGGGGAGGGGGAGATGGGGGTGGGGGGAGGGGGAGATGGGGGTGGGGGGAGGGGGAGATGGGGGTGGGGGGAGGGGAAGAAGGGGGGTGGGGTGGGAGTAGAGGGGTTGGGGTGGGGTAGAGGGGGTTGGGGTGGGGTAGAGGGGGTTGGGGTGGGGTGGGGAAGGGAAGGGGGTGGGGAGGAGGGGGTTGGGGAGGGGGGTGTGGGGGGGTGGGAGGAGGAGAAGGAGGGGCGAGGGGGGAGAAGGGGAGAGAGGAGGGAGGGAGGGAAGGAGAAGAGGGGGCGAAGGGGAGAGAGGAGGGGCGGAGGGAGGTAGGGAAGGAGAGAGGAGGGACGGGGGAGAGAGGAGGGAGGGAAGGGGGGGGGGAAGGGAGAGAAGGAGGCTGAACGGCCGAGCCCAAGACTTCGGGCTAGATTTACAGGTCGGTGGCGTCAGGTCTCGGGGAGGGTTGCGGAGGTCTGGGGTGGGGGGGAAGGGGGGAGAGAGTCACGGGGGCAAGGGGGGAGAGAGTCACGGAGGTCCGGGGGGAGAGAGTCGCGGAGGTCCGGGGGGGGGGGGGGAGAGTCGCGGGGTGGGGGGAAGAGTCGTGGAGGTCCGGGGTGGAGGGGGAGGGGAGAGAGTCGCGGAAGTCCGGGGGGGTGGGGGGGAGAGCGGGGGTCGGGTCGGGTCCGGTTGGGTGGGAGGAGCCTTATCCATGCAGCCCCAGTGAGGCCATTCAGCCAGGGCTAGGGGCTGCGTGCTTCGGGCCCCTCCCACAGTTTTGGGCGCCTGGAGCCACTGCACATGCTAGCTCGTGCTGCACCGTGCCCAGCTCCAGAGGACCTGCAGGGGACCGGAGAATAGTTAAGTTTTTTTTAGGCGCATTTTCTGGCATGAAAAAAGGGCGTTCAGGTCCGGGCTGCGCCATTTTAGGCGAGGCCCGAAACTTGGGCCCAATGACTCAGAGGTCCTGGTGAGAGGATCAGAAGTTGTTGCACAACTTAAAGAAATGCATAAAAGCGAATATGGATATGAAGGCAAATTGTAGTTATAAACAATAAATGCCAAAAATAATTGATGTCACAGAGAATTGTTAACAAGAATGTTAGAAGTAAGGCATTAGCAGTGAAAACATTTATGCAAAATACATTATACATGACAAGCATGCAAGAAAAGATGTATTGCATAAAGGAATTTTTGTGGGTGAAATCACCCTGTCTAAGTTACCAGTACTCTCATTTTTAAGGGCAATAACAGCATAGAATAATGGACCATTCGGCCCTTTGAGTCTGCACCGCCATTCAGTATGATCATGGCTCATCCTCTATCTGAACACCATATTCCCACTTTTTCCCCATACCCCTTGATGCCTTTTGTTTCTAGAAATCTATCTATCTCCCTCTTAAATATATTCAATGACTTGGCCTCCACAGCCTTCTGTGGTAGAGAATTCCACAGGTTCACCATCCTCTGAGTGAAAAAATTTCTCCTCATCTCGGTTCTAAATTTCTTACCCTGTATCCTGAGACTGTGACCCCTTGTTCTAGACTTCCCAGCCAGGGAAAACATCCTCCCCATATCCAGTCTATCCAACCCAGTCAGAATTTTATATGTTTCAATGAGATCCCCTCTCATTCTTCTAAACTCGAGTGAATGCAGGCCTAGTCGACCCAATCTCTCCTCATATGACAGTCCTGCCATCCCAGGAATCAATCTGGTGAACCTTTGCTGCACTCCCTTTGTGGCAAGTATATATTTTCTTTGGTAAGGAGACCAAAATTGCAGACAATATTCCAGGTGCGGGCTCACCAAGGCTCTGTATAACTGTAGTAAGACATCCTTATTCCTGTACTCAAATCCTCTTGCAATGAAGACCAACATACTATTTGCCTTCCTAACTGTTTGCTGCAATTGCATGTTTGCTTTCAATGACTGGTGTACAAGGACACCCAGGTCCCTCATTCATTTTGTATAAGTTAGTGTAGGTCTATATGGAAAGGAGATCTTGGAAGGCATGCAGTCTGAAGAGTCTGTATACGGAATGGTATACAGAATTTGTGGTTTATTCATTATCAAGATATTTACAATTTGCATATATTAAGTAATATGACCAACTAGGTACAAGAAGATAACCATGCATGCAAATGACCTTAGCCAAGATCACAAGCATGCAATATTTGTAGCACTGAAATGGCTTGAGCTAACATCCAAGTTATGCATGGCATTATCATTTCTCATTCTCAACATTTCAACAGTGTTCAATATAGTTGACCATGTCACCCTCCTCCAATACCTCTCTTCCATCATTCAGCTCCATGGGACTGCCCTTGCATGGTATCATTCCTATCCATCTGAGTGGGATTAATGTATCTCTAGCATCGGCTTCTTATCCTTCTCCAACACCATCATATCTGAAGTCCCCCAAAATAGATCCTCAGAGCCATCATCTTCCTTATCTGCATTTTGCCCCTTAGTGGCATCATCTAAAGTATGGTTTCAACTTTCGCATGTACACTGATGATGCCCAGTGTGATGTATTTGCTTTATGGGTTCTTTGCTTAAGACTTCATAGCAACACATTGTTATTAAGAACTAGTTGGTTATTAACAAAGGTGTAACAATCACACTGCACATTACCAGTTCATCCACTAGGCTCACAACTGCATACCTCATCATGGATGACCTAGACTCAATTGACTGGGGTTTTATTGAGTTTTGTGAACATCATGTGACTGGCTAAGCCACTCACAATGCAGCAGCTCTACAACTCTTTTGGGTTGAAGACAATTAAACAATTAAATCGAGTGCCCCCTGATTAAAGGGGGGGGACACTCCAAAAAATTTTAAACAAGTGCACCCTTGTTTTTTTTTTAGGGCAGTATAAACGCAAATTATACAAGTGCCCCCTGGCTAAAAGGGAGGGGG
Source organism: Pristiophorus japonicus (assembly GCF_044704955.1). Classification (NCBI taxonomy): domain Eukaryota; kingdom Metazoa; phylum Chordata; class Chondrichthyes; family Pristiophoridae; genus Pristiophorus; species Pristiophorus japonicus. The sequence continues at coordinate 53,486,333 of NC_091983.1, forward strand.
ACACTAAAACCCGGCACAATAAACCAATTAAACTTTAAAACATATAAAATCAAATTAAAATTTGGTTGCCGGGGGTAATGATGCACTCCAGTCCCTCCGGCGCCCACCTCTCGCGGAAGGCTGCAAGCGTATCAGTGGACACCGCGTGCTCCATCTCCAGGGACACCCTGGCTCGGATGTAAGCGTCGAAGAGAAACAGGCAGTCGGGCTGAACGACCCCCTCGACCGCCCGCTGCCTGATGGCCCCCTTGGCCGTGCCCAGGAGCAGTCCTACGAGGAGGCCCTCAGAACTACCCGCTCCCCTCCATACAGGGTGCCCAAAGATCAGGAGTGTGGGACTGAAGTGCAAGTAGAATTTGAGGAGCAGCCCCTTTAAATAATGGATAGGGGCTGCGACCTCGCACATTTCATAAAACATGGAACACGGACTCCTCCAGACCGCAGAAATTGCAGGCGGCCAGGGAGCCCGTGAACCGACTTAAACATTTATTGCACGGGACTGCTCCAGGCCAAGTCCCCAATAAATAGAGGGAGGACTCCCACGTAGAGTGCACTTCATTGGGGACCCCCACCTCCTCCGGCAACAGCTCGACAACTCCTTTGTTGCAAACCAATAAATAAACAGTTAAATCAAGTGCCCCCTTATTAAAGGGGAGGACACTCCAAACATTTTTCAAGTGCCCTTTTTTTTGTGTTTTTTTTTAGGGCACCGAGAGGCAAATTATACAAGTGCCCCCTGACTCGGCGGACACTAAAACCTGCAATAAAAACCAATTAAACTTTAAAACATGTAAAATCAAATTAAAATTTGGTTGCCGGGGATGATGATGCATTCCAGTCCCTCCGGCGCCCACCTCTCGCGGAAGGTCGCAAGCGTACTTGTGGACACCGTGTGCTCCATCTTCAAGGACACCCTGGCTCAGATATAAGCGTGGAAGAGAAGCAGGCAGTCGGGCTGAACGACCGGCTGATGGTACCCTTGGCCGTGCCCAGGAGCAGTCCTACGAGGAGGCCCTTGGACCTACCCGCTCCCCTCCGCACAGAGTGCCCAAAGATCAGGAGTGTGGGACTGAAGTCCAAACAAAATTTGAGGAGCATCCCCTTTAAATAGTGGAATAGGGGCTGCGACCTCGCACATTCCATAAAACATGGAACATGGACTCCTCCAGACTGCAGAAATTGCAGGCGGCCTGGGAGCCCGTGAACCCACTTAAAAATTTATTGCACGGGAGTGCTCCATGCACCACTCTCCAGGCCAAGTCCCCAATAAATAGAGGGTGGACTCCCGCGTAGAGTGCACTCCATTGGGGACCCCCGCCTCCTCCGGCAACAGCTCTCCAAACCTGTGAGCATACTCACAGGTGGATACATTACACGACTTCCCCTTTTTTTTAGAAGCAAGGTATTTATACAATATTTCAGAAGATTACCTATCATGATTACAATTTTACAAATTTGACTTCTGAGCCCCAGTATCTTGTAAGTTTTTAGCTTCCTCCTGCTCTGACCACTATTTCTTTGCATTTGACTGGCTAGGCCCATTTTCTATATTCTTATTTGACTCAGGAGACCGTCTAGGGGAATTTCTGTTTTCAGGGAGTATAGTCCAGGATTTCTAACCTCTATCTTCCTGTGTCCTCTTGAGTTTCCTTGAAACCCTTACATCTGTCCTAGTGTTAGCTTTCTCCCCAAGATCTTGACATTCCCAGTTATCAATATCCTGTCTAGTTGGTTTGCGTTTTCTCATTGATCTTCTCAACTGAACCCCAACTTCACCTCCTCTCTCAGAAGATAGAGTCTCTGCGAGATTGTCCCATACCCGCAGAACCACCTTCAGTCGGCTGCATCTGAGTTGGTGGGGATATGGACGTTATGACTGTTGAAGTACTTGGACCTGCCGACTCATTCGGATCATCGTTCAAGTCAGACTAATAATCATCTACTCATGATACCGAAAGTGCATCACTCGCTAGAAACATTTGAGCCACATGAACCTTCCTGATGTATTCATCAATTTTGACCAAGTACTGCTTGGTGCCACCGAACCGAATAGTTGTACTAAGGTCCCATTTGTGTAGACTTTCCCTTTTTGATGGACTGAGAACTCTGACCTGATAACCCTTTTGAAAGTACCGCTCTTTAATACCGGAATGATGATGATGACATTTCTGCACCGATTGTGCCTTCTTTACCTTATCAGACAAGTTTGGTTGCAATAAACTGAGATGTGTCCTCAGTCTTCGCTTCATCAATAATTCAGCAGGTATGTACCCTGTTGTAGAATGGGGTGTAGCTCTGTATTTGAAAAGAAAATTTGCTAACCAATGCCTCATGCTTACCGATGATCCAATCTGTAGAACTTGTTTCCGCAAAGCCTCCTTGACAATCCTGACCAACCTTCCAGCTGCACCATTAGAAGCAGGATGATATGGTGCTACCAACATGTGCTTGATACAATTGCATCTTTCAAAATTTGTGAATTGTGTGGACCAAAATTGCTGCCCATTATCTGACACTTTTTTTTCAGGCAGGCCATGCAAAAATATCCCGTAATTCATCCTATGTACATTCTGCAGTCGTCGATGACCCCATATGCCGTACTTCCAGCCATTTTGAATAGCAATCGATTAGAACCAGAAAATTAGCACTGCCCCTCTCGCAAAAATCAATGCCTGGAATCCTGGCTCTGGGCTTTCCGCGGGAGCTCACCTTGGTATGTCTCAAATAAAGCAATGTGACTGAGTACTGTAGACTTGAGTAAGTGTGACCTTCGTCTCTTTATTCTGACTCCAGAGTGCTCGCACAGCATGGCAGGCCTGCTTATATGCAGTGCTCCCAAGGGATGCTGGGTTCCATTAGGACTCCAACAGATGCGCCCTCTGGTGCCGGTAGAATGCTGGTTACAAGGTGTTGCACATATAATATCACTCCCACCACAACTCCACCCCCCCCTCCAAAGTCAATAGTACACTTATTTAGAGGGTGAGACGATCTAGGGCTTTCCGATTGTCTCGGTACAAACACAGGTGCAGGTGAATTGGTTGGGCTTTCGCTGGACTGCTGCACAGCTGGGCTGCTGGGGATGATGAATTCAGCTTCGTGGTCAACCATGATGTCGGTTGCCACTTGTGTGTGTATCGGTGGGTCGAAGTTGGTGGTGTCCTCTTCAGGTTGCTCGTGGCTGTCTGTGAATCGCAGTTTGGTTTGGTCCAAATGCTTTCTGCAAGTTAGTCCATTTGTAAGTTTGACCTCAAACACCCTACTCCCTTCTTTGGCTACAACAGTGCCAGCCAGCCATTTGGGACCATGTCCATAGTTGAGTACAAATACAGGGTCATTGACTTCAATGTCGCGTGACAAATTTGCGCGATCATGGTACATGCTTTGTTGATGCCGCCTGCCCTCGACATGATCATGGAGATCAGGGTGGACTAGAAAGAGCCTTGTTTTGAGCGCCCTTTTCATGAACAGTTCGGCAGGGGAAACTCCGGTGAGTGAGTGGGGTCTTCTGCAGTAGCTGAGCAGGATTCGGGACAGGCAGGTCTGCAGGGAGCCTTCCGACACACGTTTCAAGCTTTGCTTGATGGTTTGGACTGCCTGTTCTGCCTGGCCATTAGATGTGGGCTTGAACGGGGCAGATATGACGTGCTTGATCCCATTGCAGGACATGAATTCCTTGAATTCAGCGCTGGTGAAGCACGGCCCATTGTTGCTGACAAGGACATCAGGCAGGCCGTGTGTGGCAAACATGGCTTGTAGGCTTTCGATGGTGGCAGCGGACATGCTTACAGACATTATTACACACTCAATCCACTTTGAATAAGCATCCACAACAACCAAAAACATTTTGCCTAGAAACGGGCCAATGAAGTCAAGGTGAATCCTAGACCACGGTTTGGAGAGCCATGACCACAAACTTAATGGTGCCACCCTAGGTGCATTGTTCAGTTGAGAGCAAGTGTTGCATTGGCGCACGCAAGACTCCAAATCTGAGTTGATGCCGGGCCACCACACATGGGATCTGGCTATAGCTTTCATCATTACTATGCCTGGGTGGGTACTGTGTAGGTCGCGTATGAACGTTTCTCTTCCTTTCTTCGGCAAAACCATGCGATTACCCCAGAAAAGACAGTCTGCTTGTATGGACATTTCATCTTTGCGCCACTGGAACAGCTTGAACACTTCATACAGTTCCGCTGGGATGCTGGACCACCTCCCATGGAGGACACAGTTTTTTACAAGGGACAGTAAAGGATCCTGGCTGGTCCAGGTCCTGATCTGGCGGGCCGTAACACGTGACTTTTCATTTTCAAATGCATCCATCACCAAGAGCAAGTCTGCAAGCTGTACCATTTCCACCCCGGTGGTGGGCAATGGTAGCCGACTGAGAGCATCAGCGCAGTTCTCTGTGCCTGGCCTATGGCGAACTACATAGTTAAATGCAGACAGCGTGAGCGCCCATCTCATTAATACCTTTGCTCTCTGAGAATAGCGATATGAGCGGCTTATGGTCAGTTTCTAACTCGAACTTAAGTCCAAACAGATACTGGTGCATTTTATTCACTCCATAAACGCATGCCAGAGCTTCTTTTTCAATCATGCTGCAGGCCCTTTTGGCCTTGGACAAACTCCTGGATGTATAAGCGACTCGCACTATAGGTCATTAATAGCGATTGCTTCTATTCAATATTTATGATAAGCTATTCGTGTGTAATTAAATCATGAGCTTTATTGTGTACTCAATTCAATGTTCCCAATTCGTTTGCTTCTTGTAACACGCACCCGACCCCATACGAAGGCGCATCACAAGTTAGTACTAAACGTGTACATGAGTCATACAGAACAAGCAGTTTGTTGGAACATAACATATTTCTGGCTTTCTCAAACGCAGTCTCTTGTGATTTCCCCCATACCCAGTCACCTCCCTTGCGTAGCAACACATGTAGAGGTTCGTGCAAGGTGCTTAACCCAGGTAGGAAATTACCAAAATAATTGAGGAGTCCCAGGAACGACCGCAGCTCCATCACATTCTGTGGGCTCGGTGCGGTCTTGATGGCCTCCGTCTTGGCGTTGGTGGGTCTGATGCCGTCTGCTGCGATTCTTCTCACTAAGAACTCGACCTCTGGTGCCAGGAAAACACACTTTGAGCGTTTCAACCTGAGTCCCACACGATCTAGCCGACTTAGAACCTCTTCCAGGTTCTGCAAGTGTTCGATGGTGTCCCGACCTATGATCAAGTGCGCGGAACCGACTTTAGCAGACTTTCCATGTTCCTTTGAAAAATAGCCGCGACCGATTGAATCCCAAACGGGCTTCTATTGTAGATGAACAAACCTTTGTGCTTGTTGATGCAGGTGAGGCCTTTCGAAGATTCCGCCAGCTCCTGCGTCATGTAGGCCGAGGTCAGGTCCAAATTGGTGAATGTCTTCCCTCCTGCCAGTGTCGCAAATAGGTCATCTGCCTTGGGTAGTGGGTACTGGTCCTGCAGCAAAAAACAGTTTAATCGTTACTTTATAGCCCCCACAAATTCTGACCGTGCCATCGCCCTTGAGAACCAGAACAATCGGACTGGCCCACTCATTGAACTCAACCAGCGTGATGATGCCCTCTCATTGTAGCCTGTCCAGCTCGATCTCCACTTTCTCTCGCATCATGTATGTCACTGCAAGTGCCTTGTGGTGGATGGGTCGTGTACCAGGAACCAAGTGGATCTGCACCTTCGCCCAGAGAAATTTCTGATGCCTGGCTAAAACAACAACGCGAACTTGCTCATACCTGGGCACGTGCGGCATCGTTGACCAACGAAAGCGCTCGGATGTCGTCCCAGTTCCAGCGGATTTTTCCCAGCCAGCTTCTGCCGAACAATGTTGGACCATCTCCTGGTACAATCCATAGTGGTAGTTCGTGCACCGCTCCATCATTGGAGACTTTTACTGCTTCACTGCAAATTACAGAGATCAGCTCTTTAGTGTAAGTTCTCAGCTTGGTATGAATAGGGCTCAGCTTGGGCCTTTGTGCCTTGTTGCACCACAGCCTCTCCCAAGGCCTTTTTGCTCATGATAGACTGACTCACACTCGTGTCCAATTCCATGGATACTGGAATTCCGGTCTTCAACTTTTAACATGATCGGTGGATATTTTGTGGTGAAGGTGTGTACCCCGTACACTTCTGCCTCCTCAGTTCGACTCTCTAGTTCAGTTTGATCTGCCATGGATCAGTCTTCCTCTGCAACATGGTGGTTTGCAGGGTTTGCAGCTCATCTGCACATTCGCTGAGGTGTCCCATTGTTCCACAGCTTTTGCATGCATAGTGTTTGAAGCGGCATTGATGGGCTCAATGCTCACCTCCGCAGCACCAGCAAGATGTTAATTGCCTCGCATTCATACTTGATGGCGGACTCTGAGTCATCTGAGTTCGTGCAGCTGCAAGCGTGTACGTTCTGCCATATGCATTCCTGCCCGAAAACAACGTTACTTTGTGTACAGTACTTGCTGATGCATCTTTGTTTGGTGTTACCGCTGGTGGACATAAATGCCTGGGCTATTGTTATCGCTTTGCTCAGGTTCGGTGTTTCAACAGTCAATAGTTTGTGAAGGATAACCTCATGGCCAATGCCAAGCACAAAAAAAGTCTCTTAGCATTTGCTCCAGAAATCCACCAAATTCGCAATGTCCTGCAAAGTGACTTAATTCGGTGACATAGCTCGCCACTTCCTGGCCTTCAGACCGTTGACATGTATAAAATCGATACCTTGCCATCAGAACACTCTCCTTCGGATTTAGGTGTACCCAGACCAGCGTACACAATTCGTCATACGATTTGGTTGTTGGTTTCACCGGAGCAAGAAGATTCTTCATGAAGCCATAGGTTGTTACCCTGCAGATGGTGAGGAGGATCGCTCTTCATTTGGCAGCGTTCTCATTCCCTTCCAGCTCATTGACCATGAAGTATTGGTTGAGTCGCTCCACAATGGCTTCCCTATCGTCACCTTCTGAGAACTTCTCCAGGATACCAACAGTTCTCTGCATTTTCGCGTGATGGTTCGTTATCTATTACTCATCGCCAGTTGTTATGTCTCAAATAAAGCAATGTGACTGAGTACTGTAGCCTTGAGTAAGTGTGACCTTAGTCTCTTTATTCTGACTCCAGAGTGCTGGCACAGCATGGGAGGCCTGCTTATATGCAGTGCTCCCAAGGGATGCTGGGATCCCTTGGGACTCCAACAGATGTGCCCTCTGGTGCCGGTAGAATGCTGGTTACAAGATGTTGCATACATAACATACCTGAAAAGAAAAAAGATCCGCACCTACCTTTTGCTCCTGCGCCCTCCAGCGATTCCGATCAAAGGCCTTTTCTTCTTGCGCATCGGAACGCGTTCACGTCTTGGAGATGCGGAGGGAGAAGCTGGAGTCACGTGGCACTGGACAGCCAATGAAGGTACAGTATTCTCATTCATAATAATGAGAACTCGGTAAGTACGAGTTCTCATTAACCCCCCTCCCCAAACAATTAGAAAAAATAAAAAAAGACCTCACATATTTAACATTAATTGAAATTAAAGTTAATGAAAAGTGTTAGAAAAAAAAATGTTTTGGGATTTCTTTTTAATTATGTTGTAATTAGGATTTTAAAATAAACTAACCTTAGTAGACAAGGGTTTTAACATAAAAATGTGTTTTTAAAATTTTATTTTTATATGTTTTAAAACTGTTACACTTTTACCAGGCACAAGAGTTTGAAGGACATTCACTGGGCAAGAAATGGACAAATAGTGCAATCTCACCCACGTGAATGTCCTTCTCCCGAAGATGCGGATCTGTCAAGCTAAACCGTGACAAATTGGAAAAGTTAGTTTTCGGCGCATGCACATTGCACGCTGAAAACCGGCTTTTGTGATGCCTTTCCGGGTCCATACGCATTCCGTACGGACCTGGTGAGGCCGCAGTTTCAGGCCCAGTATGTATTCTTTGGAATGGTCCCGTGGCCAAGTCCATGTTTGCAGCGGCATTTTAGCTGGCATGGCCCTGCAGTCTTGACAGATAGTACACTTACTTCCCAATACTTCTAAGGGCTAGACTTTCCATTATTGTCCAGATCGCTCAAAAGTGGGCAATATTTCCAGCGTTAGCATTTATACTTGGCAAGGGGATGGGAACTTGAGAATAGATTCCAGTAGAGAGGGATGTCGTGGTACATCAGTCGTTGAAGGTTGGCATGCAGGTACAGCAGGCGGTTAAGAAAGCAAATGGCATGTTGGCCTTCATAGCGAGGGGATTTGAGTACAGGGGCAGGGAGGTGTTACTACAGTTGTACAGGGCCTTGGTGAGGCCACACCTGGAGTATTGTGTACAGTTTTGGTCTAACTTGAGGAAGGACATTCCTGCTGTTGAGGGAGTGCAGCGAAGGTTCACCAGACTGATTCCTGGGATGGCGGGACTGACATATCAAGAAAGACTGGATCAACTGGGCTTGTATTCACTGGAGTTCAGATGAATGAGAGGGGATCTCATAGAAACATTTAAAATTCTGACGGGTTTAGACAGGTTAGATGCAGGAAGAATGTTCCCATTGTTGGGGAAGTCCAGAACCAGGGGTCACAGTCTAAGGATAAGGGGTAAGCCATTTAGGACCGAGATGAGGAGAAACTTCTTCACCCAGAGAGTGGTGAACCTGTGGAATTCTCTACCACAGAAAGTTGTTGAGGCCAATTCACTAAATATATTCAAAAAGGAGTTAGATGTAGTCCTTACTACTAGGGGGATCAAGGGGTATGGCGAGAAAGCAGGAATGGGGTACTGAAGTTGCATGTTCAGCCATGAACTCATTGAATGGCGGTGCAGGCTCGAAGGGCCGAATGGCCTACTCCTGCACCTATTTTCTATGTTTCTATGTTTCTATGTAAAGCTGGAATTGGAAAGCAAAAATGTAGAAAGTGAATTTGAAAGACAAAGGAAACAAGGGTTAGAAAATAGTCAACAAGCAGCTTTGGCTGTACTGAATGGTATATACTTCAATGCAAGGAGTATAACGAATAAGGCAGATAAGCTGAGAGCACAGGTAGACATTTGGGAGTATGATATTATAGCCATTACAGAGACGTGGCTAAAAGAGGGGCAGAAATGGCAGCTCAACATTCCTGGTTACAGGATTTTCAGACGGGATAGAGAGAGGGGTAAAAACGGAAGGGGCGTTATATTGATTAAAGAAACTATTAAAGCTGTGAGGAGGGATGATATGTTGGAGGAATCATCAAACGAGGCCATATGGGTCGAACTGAAAAACAAAAAAGGGGCGATCACACTGCTGGGCATGTACTGTAGACCCCCAAACAGTGAGAGGGAGCAAATATGTAGGCAAATTTCTGAGAAGTGGAAAAACTATAGGGCAGTAATAATAGGGGATTTCAACTAATTTTCTGGGATAAAATTAGGGTGAAAGATATAGAGGGTGTGGAATTCCTAAAATGCTTTCAGGAGAACTTTTTTAGCCAGAATGTGGCAAGCCCAACACGGGAGGGGGCGGTCCTGGACTTAGTTTTAGGGAATGAAGCTGGACAAGTGGAAGGGGTATCAGTGAGAGAGCATTTAGGTGCTAGTGACCACAATTCAGTTAGATTTAAGATAGTTATGGAAAAGGACAAGTATAGAACACGAATAAAAGTTTTAAATTGGGGAAAAGTCAATTTTGCTAAGTTGAGAGGTGATTTAGCCATAGTGGACTGGAAACAGCGATTTGAAGATAAATCAGTGTCAGAGCAGTGGGGGGCATTCAAGGAGGCAATCCTGAGGGTAGGGAGCAAATATGTGCCCTTAAAGAAAAAGGGTGGGACTAACAAATCTAGAACCCCCTGGGTGTCTAGGGACATACAGGGTAGGATAAAGAAAAAAAGGGAGTCTTACGACAGATAGCGAGGGTGAAATACTGCAGAATCTCGAGAGTAATATAGAAAGTGCAGGAGTGAAATTAAAAAGTATATTAGGAAAGCAAAGAGAGAGCATGAAAAATTCGTAGCAAGAAAAGTCAAGGAAAACCCAAAGATGTTTTATAAATACATTAAGAGCAAGAGGATAACTAAAGAAAGGGTAGGGGGCCTATTAGAGACCATGGGCTAGAACCTCCACTTTTGAACTTATCGCCCAAAAATGGGCATTATTTCTGGCATAGGCATTAAAAAAAGTTTTTCAGATTGCCGGCTTCTCGCCCATTCTCAAAACACCTAGTTTACATTTTTTTTAAATGGGCGTTGCCGCGAGCAATTTCAAATGGGCGGTTGCATAAAAATTTTTTGACCTTCTGCCGTAAAGTGTGGCTGTCCTTAGCAACGGCATGGCAACGCTCAATTCCCACGATTCTGGAGGTCAAGGGTCACCATGACATGCGTAGAAGAGGAGACACAGAGAGAGATAGCTCAGAGGGACTGAAGGCATGTGTGTGTGGTGTGGCTGCTTTGGGAGGAAGGAGGGTGTTATATTGAGAATAACTCCACAACACTGTACATCTTCAGCTCAAACTGTTGTGATCTTGGTCTCTTTATTGTAACTCCAGAGTCAGGAGACAGCATGGTAGTCTGCCTTTTATACCTGCTTGCCCAGGGTGTGCAGGTGACCCTTGGGTATCACACATGTGCGCCCGCTGGTGGCAAGTCTTACACATTGGTAGTGTTTACATGCATAACATCACTCCCCCCACCAAAGTCTTATGTACAAGTTATTTCCAAGTTGAGGTGATCCGGGGCTCTGCGTTCCCTGTGTTGATCGCCTGAGTTGAAGTCCTGGCATGGGTGAGTCGATCGGATCATTGCTGCACTGTGGTGTGGCTGGTCTGATCGGACTGTCGGGCATGGTGGGTTCATCCTCGTGGTTGACAGCGAGGTCGATTGTGTTAGTGGTTGCTGGGGGCCAGGTCCTTTCCAGTAGTTCCTGGTTATCTGTAGTTCGCAGTTTGGTCTGGATCAAATGCTTTCTGCATTTGCCCATTACATGGTTTCACAACAAACGCTCCATTTTCATCACAAACACTCCATTCCCCTCTTTGGTTAATACAGTGCTAGCAGCCCATCTGGAGCCATGATCATGGTCTACATCATTTATTCTGATGTCACGTGGAGGAGCCGTACGATCATGGTACATTCTCTGCTGATAGCATGCGGAAGGCCCAGTTCTGAGTGATTCAGCCCGGTGACTGCATAGTCCCCGGGATAGCCAGGTCTGTGGTGAGTCTACCGTGATATGTGTGGTGCTCGGCTTTATGATTTGGGCTGCCCGTTCTGGACTGTTACCGCTGACCCTAAGGTCCGGCAAGCCAAGGATGGCAGATATGGCCTTGAGACTTTCAGCAATGGCATGATGTAAAGTCAATAGATGCCACACCCACTCATATCCGAACAATCATATATGATAAATGACTTCTAAAAGTGTCATAGAAATAATGCTGGCCTAATGAAAAGCATTGCGAGCACAATGTGTTGATGGTCATGAAATGTGATCTCTGCGATGATTTTGAGGGCAGTGGTGCTTTTGTTGTGCATATGTTGTGTGTAGAGCTGGACTCACCTTGTCACTCTGGCACCCCCTTCTCCTCTAATAACCTCATCTGTGTTTTGCAGCTCAGCCAGCAGCGCGACCCCAGGCAAGACCACAGAGGCCAGAAGGTGGGGGCGCAAGGCAGGAGTCGGCGAACGATACTACTACATCTGGTGCTGAGGAGATCCGATTCTTGCCCGTCAATCCGCTGGGTCTGTTTTCCACGGATGAGAGTGCAGACTTCGAAGAACCTGCATCGCCACCCTCCAGAAGCCATTCCACCCCAAGGCCATCTAGTGCACCTCCGGTCATTCCTGCCTCCACTCTGGAGCTACCAGCCCCAAGCACCTCTCCACATGGCACCACATTTGTCCCCAGGACGGCGCTGATGCCGCGGAATCCTCACAGACACAGCAGGTCTGTTCCACGAGCACGACATGACACGGAGAGATGGTACAGTTGTTCAGGAGGACTGTAGGCATTGGTGACCAACTCAGTGAAGCATTGGGGGGCATATCCCGACAGCTGGCCACCATGACCGAGTACATTCCATGCATGGCGGAGTCACTGCATGCAATAGCCAGGAACACTGCTGCCACAGGGCTCCCAGTGGTCCCCGAGTGCAGCACTCCACCCCTAGGTTCCGCACCACCACCGCCAATGACAGATGAGAGCAAGGATCAAGATCTTGCTTCTGCATCAGAGAATGTTGCCCCCTCGGCACCCCCCGCTCCTGTACCACTGCAACCACCACCTCTGCCTTCATCACCACCAATGAGGCACCGCCTGAGGAGCTCCTCAGCCAGGCGCCATGGAGCGAGGCAGGGGAGGGATAGAGGTGGGGAGAAGAAGGAAGGGGGGGGAAGGAAAGTGAGATGCATGTCCGCAGGTAATGGCTGTGTTATATCGCCATCTGGGTGTATGCAATTTGTTGTAATGTTTGGGGGCTGGGGACCACACTCCTGCTTTGCCTTTGTATTCTGTGTTACTGGACATGTTGGGCATGTGATTTATGTCACTGGTGGAAAAAGTGGGGTGTGGGCGGGGTTTGGGTGTTATTGCCTGTGATACTTATGATTTCAGACCAATGTTGGTATTAAACTTTTTTAATTGAACATAACCTTGTTGCGCATTGTCTCAGATAGCTGGAGCATTACACACTGGTGATTCCTTACAATGAATCGGTTAAATACAACTTAACATCAATCAATGTAAACTTTAACTGGCACCAAGGTGATGGGCACCATTGATGTCTAAGCTGCACGCACACAGCAGTGTGTCAGCGTTGTCACTCACATCAGCGCTCTTTCAGACGAATCTTTCAGATATCAGCTCCTCAAGTAAGAGTGGGATTTTACAAATGCCAGCCACACCACTGGCATTCGTTCCGGTTAGTTCCACTTTTTGTGGGCGGTTTTTTGAGCGAGCGATATTCTGGGTGATATGTGCACGAGGTGGTGAAAGTGACAGTGGGCGATCTCCTGGGCGTTAGTTTTGCCAAATGTGCTCTTTACAACAAAAAAAGTGGGCAGGCGTTCATATTGAATCTCAGCATTCATTTTGTGCGGAAAGTAACGTTGGGCAATATTATGGGTGTTGATTTCACCCATTCTGCTGATTTTGCCCAAAAAAGTGGGCGGGCGATAATATTTCTTCCTGGCATTAAGAACACGGGAAATAACGCTCAGCGATAAGTTTCCTAAAAATGCCCATCAGTATCCATTTTGTGCCAAAATGACTGATATATGGGCGTTATACATCAGTTCAGCGGTTAAATGGGCATTAAGTAGGCGTTAAGCATGCAGAAAAAGTGGAGGTTCTAGTCCCATGAGGTTAATCTGTCTGTGGAGGCAGGAGACATGGGTATAGTTCTTAATGAATACTTTGCGTCTGTTTTCACAAAAGAGAGGGGCGATGCAGACATTGCTATCGAGGAGGAGGAGTGTGAAATATTAGATGAAATAAACATAGTGAGAGAGGAGGTATTAAGGGGTTTAGCTGCTTTGAAAGTGGATAATCACCAGGCTCGGATGAAATGTATCGCAGGCTATTAAGTGAAGCAAAACAGGAAATAGCAGAGGCCCAGGCCATCATTTTCCCATCCTCTCTGGCTTCAGGTGACTGGAGGACTGCTAATGTGATGCCTTTGTTTAAAAAGAGAAAAAGGAATATATCGAGAAATTACAGGCCAGTCAGCCTAACCTCAGCCGTGGGAAAATTATTGGAAAGAATTCTGAAGGACAGGATAAATCTTCATTTAGAAAGACACAGATTAATCAAGGACAGTCAGCATGGATTTGTTAAGGGAAGGTCGTGTCTGACTAACTTGATTAAATTTTTTGAGGAGGGTCGATGAGGATAGTGCGTTTGATGTAATGTATATGTATTTTAGCAAGGCTTTTGATAAGGTTCCACATGGCAGACCAGTCACAAAAGTAAAAGCCCATGATCCAGGGCAAAGTGGCAAGTTGGATCCAAAATTCGCTCAAAGGCAGGAAGCAGAGGGTAATAGTTGATGGGTGTTTTTGTGACTGGAAGGCTGTTTCCAGTAGGGTTCCGCAAGGCTCAGTACTAGGTCCCTCACTTTTTGTGGTATACAGCAATAATCTAGACTTGAATATAGGGGGTATGATTGAGAAGTTTGCAGATGATACTAAAATAGGCTGTGTGGTTGATAATGAAGAAAAAAGCTGTAGACTGCAGGAAGATATCAATCAATTGGTCAGGTGGGCAGAACAGTGGCAAATAGAATTCAATCTGGAGAAGTGTGAGGTAATGCATTTGGGGAGGGCTAACAAGGCAAACGAACACACATTAAATGATAGGACACAGAGAAATGTAGAGGGACAAAGGGAACTTGAAGTACATGTCCACAGATCCCTGAAGGTAGCAGGCCAGGTAGATAAAGTGGTTAAGAAGGCATACGGAATGCTTGCCTTTATTAGCCGAGGCATAGAATACAAGAGCAGGGGAGGTTATGCTTGAACTGTATAAAACACTAGTTAGGCCACAGCCAGAGTACTGCGTGCAGCTCTGGTCACTGCATTACAGGAAAGATGTGATTGCACTGGAGAGGGTACAGAGGAGATTTACGAGGATATTGCTAGGAGTGGAGAATCTTAGCTATGAGGACAGATTGGATAGGCTGGGTTTGTTTTCTTTGGAACAGAGGAGGCTGAGGGGAGACCTCATTGAGGTGTATAAAATTATGAGGGATAGAAACAGCCTATTTCCCTTAGCAGAGGGGCCAATAACCAGGGGGCATAAATTTAAAGTAATTGGTAGAACGTTTATAGGGGATTTGAGGGGAAATTTCTTCACCCAGAGTGTTGTGGGGGTCTGAAACTCACTGGCTGAAAGGGTGGTAGAGGCAGAAACCCTCACCTCATTAAAAACGTACTTGGATGTGCACTTGAAGTGCTGTAACCTACAGGGCTACAGACCTAGAGCTGGAAAGTGGGATTAGGCTGGATAGCCTCTTTTTAGCCAGTACGGACATGATGGGCTGAAATGGCCTTCTTCTGTGTTGTAAAAATCTATGATTCTAATCACCTCAGCTCCAGGACTTTGCTGCAGGAGATCCTCAGGGCAGTATCCTAGTCCCACGATCTTCAACTGCTTCATCAATGACCTTCCCTCCATCATGTCAGAAGTGGGGATGTTCACTAATGATTCCACAGTATTCAGTTCCTTTTGCAATTCCTGAGATAATGAAGCAGTCTGTGCTCACATGCAGCAAGACCTGGATAACATTCAGGTTTGGGCTAATAAATGGCAAGAAACATTTGTGCCACACAAGTGCCAGTCAATGGCCATTTCCAACAAGAAAGAGTTTAAGCACCTCCCCTTGACATTCAATGTCATTAGCCCCAACATCAACATTCTGGGGGTCAGCATTACCAAAAGAAGCTGCCTCACTTAATAGCATAATGGTAAGTCATGGCAGTACTACAAAAGGATACCACAGGCCATATATGGAAATGAAGGAAAGCAATCTTTGTTAACAATATACGGAAGAACCACAACTGATACAGAGAAGTGTTAGTAATGATCTAGAAGGTAGTAAAAGTGAAAAATAGCTGGGCTGTGCAAATTCTTGAATGATTGGAAAAATAATGTGGTCCAAATCACCCTCCCTCAATCCCCACTGATGATATGTTTCAAATAAAAAACTGGCACATGACAGGATAACAGCAGGCAACAGATTTTTGGATCATATGACATTGAATAACTCAAGTCATCACATAAGAGCTGATTATTGAGTATGGAAGATATTGGGACTGCAGAGATTGGACGGGGGTGTAAAACTACTGATATGTACCTGTTTAATCATATCTCCTAAAATTTGCACAATTTGTGACGTACATTAGTGGAAGTATTAGCGATGAAGTATTTTAATGGATAATTGTACTTATGGATTCATAATATACCATTTGCTCTCTACAGAGAGCATGGAAAAACACACTAGTCAACCAAGCGTAACCCAAAGACACCACCAGCCATCACCGCTAGTTGAAACAAGCATACCCTGCAGGAGTAGAAGATAGTTGAGGAACAGTTACAGAGTGAGACACTGATGATGAAGGAGGAGCAGCAGTGGGAATAGTGATAGGTCAGGTGATGCAGGGAGCAGACCCATTTTGCTGAATGCCCTCCCCTACAGGAAGAATTTAGGGAGCTAGGAAGATAATTAAAGGGTAGGACCTCAAAGGTAGTAATCTCCAGGTTACAACCGTTGCCACGGTGCTAATGAGTATAAGAATAGAAGGATAGAGAGGATGAACATGTGGCTGGAAAGTTGGTGTAGAAGGGAGGGCTTTAAATTCTTGAGGCATTGGGATCGCTTCTGGGGGAGATGGGACCTGTACAAACTGGACGGGGACCAATATCCTCGCGGGGAGTTTTGCTAGTGCTGTTGGGGAGAGTTTAAACTAGCTTGGCAGGGGGATGGGAACCTGAGAACGAATTCAAAATGGAGGGAAGTAAAGCAGAAGTTGGATAGCAAGAATCTAGAAAGCGAATCTGTAAGACAGAGGGAACAGGACTTAGTGTGTAGTAAGCAAGGAGGTCTTCCTGTGCTGAATGGTATATACTTTTATATAAGGAGTATAGCGAATAAGGCAGATGAGCTAAGATCATAGGTAGACACTTGGGAGTATGACATTATACTATTACAGAAACATGACTGAAAGAGGGGCAGGTTTGGCAGATCAATATTCCTGGCTACAGGATTTTTAGACAAGGTAAAGAGGGGGGTAAAAAGGAAGGCGGGGTTGTGGTACTGATTAAAGAAACTATTACAGCTGTGAGGAGGGATGATATGTTAGAGGGATCATCAAATGAGGCCATATGGGTCAAATTGAAAAATAAAAAAGAGGCAATCACACTGCTGGCATGTATTATAGATCCCCAAATAGTGGGAGAGAGACAGAGGAGCAAATATGTAGGCAAATTACTGTGAAGTCTAAAAACCATAGGGTAGTAATAGTAGGAGATTTTAACTATCCAAATATTGATTGGGAAAAATTTAGTGTGAAGGATATAGAGGGTGCAGAATTCTTGAGATGCATTCAATAGAATGTTTTAAGTCAGTATGTAGTATGCCCAACACGAGAGGGGGCGGTCTTGGATTTAGTTTTGGGGAATGAAGCTGGGCAGATTGAAGGGGTATTGGAGCACGTGGGTGCCAGTGACCATAATTCAGTCAGATTCAAGTTGGTTATGGATAAGGACAAAAATAGGCCTGGAATAAAAGTTCCGAATTGGGGAAAAGCTAATTTTGCTAAGTTAAGGAATGATTTGGCCATAGTGGACTGGAAACAGTTAATTGTGGGTAAATCAGTGTTAGAACAGTGGGAGGCATTCAAGGAGGAGATCCGGAATGCTTAGGCCAAACATGTGCCCTTAAAGAAAAAGGCTGGGAAAAATAATTCTAGAGCACTCTGGATGTCTCGGGACTTACAGGGGAGGATTAAGAAAAAAAGGGCCACTTATGTCATATAAGTACTTTTGAATCTTTAGAGGAATATAGAAATTTAAGAGGCAAAATTAAAAAGGATATGAGGAATGCTAAGAGAGAGTAAAATTAAGGAAAACCCTAAGATGTTCTATAAATATATTAAGAGTAAGAGGGTAGCTAAAGAAAGGGTAGGGGCTATTAGAGACCATGAGGGTAATCTTTGTATGGAGGCGGAAGATGTTGGTAGGGTTCTTAACAAATACTTTGCATCAGTTTTCACAAAGGAAAGAGGTAATGCAGATACTGCTATCGAGGAGGAGTGCGATATTCTGGATGAAATAAATATAGTGAGAGAATAAGTATTAAGGGGTTTGGCAGCTTTAAAAGTAGATAAGTCCCCAGGCCCAGATGAAATGCACCCCAGGCTGTTGAGCAAAGTAAAAGAGGAAATAACAGAGGCCTTGACCATCATTTTCCAGTCCTCTTTGGATATGGGCATGGTGCCGGAGGATTGGAGGACTGCTAATGTAGTACCCTTGATTAAGAAGAGAGAAAGGGATAGGCCGAGTAATTACAGGCCTGTCAGCCTAACCTCAGTGGTGGGAAAACTAATGGAAAAAATCCTGAAAGACAGGATAAATCTGCATTTGGATCGGCAAGGATTAATTAGGGACAGTCAGTACGGATTTGTTAAGAGAAGATCATGTTTGACTAACCTGATTGAATTTTTTGAGGAGGTAACCAAGAGGGTCAATCAGGGTAGTGTGTACAATGTAGTATATATGGACTTTATCAAGGCTTTTGATAAGGTCCCACATGGTAGACTGGTCATGAAGGTTAAAGCCCATGGAATCCAGGGCAAAGTGACAAGTTGAATCCAAAATTGGCTCGGAGGTAGGAAACAAAGGGTAATGATTGATGGATGTTTTTGTGACTGGAAGGATGTTTCCAGTAGGGTTCCGCAGGGCTCAGTATTGGGTCCCTTACTTTTTGTGGTATATATCAATTATCTAGATTTGAATATAGGGAATATGATTAAGAAGTTTGCAGACGACACTAAAATTGGCTGTGTGGTTGATAATGAAGAGGAAAGTCATGGGCTGCAGGACGATATCAATCTACTGGTCAGGTGGGCAGAGCAGTGACAAATGGAATTTAATTCAGAGAAGTGTGAGGTGATGAACTTTGGGAGGGCTATAAGGAAAGGTATATACATTAAGCGGTAGGCCACTTAATAGTGTAGATGAACAAAGGGACCTTGGAGTACTTGTCCACAGATCGCTGAAAGTAGCAGGCCAGGTGGATAAGGTGGTTAAGAAGGCATACAAAATGCTTGCCTTTATTGGCCGAGGCATAGAATATAAGAGCAGGTTATGCTTAAATTGTATAAAACTTTGGTTAGGTCACAGCTGGAGTATTGCGTGCAGTTCTGGTCGCCGTATTATAGGAAGGACGTGATTGCACTAGAGAGGTTGCAGAGGACATTTACTAGGATGCTGCCTGGAATGGAGAATCTTAGTTATGAGGACAGATTGGATAGGCTGGGTTTGTTCTCATTGGAACAGAGGAGGTTGAGAGGAGACCTCATTGAGGTCTACAAAATATTGAGGGGCCTGGACATAGTGGATATTACGGATCTATTGCCATTGGTGGAGGGGTCTATTACGAGGGGGCATAGTTTTAAGGTGGTTAGTGGAAGGTTTGTAAGGGATTTGCAGGGGGCTTCTTTACGCAGAGAGTTGTGGGGATCTGGAACTCGCTGCCTGGAAGAGTGGTGGATGCAGAAACCCTCACCACTTTTAAGAGATGATTGGATGGGCACTTGAAGTGCCGTAACCTACAGGGTTACGGACCTAGAGCTGGTAATTGGGATTAGACTGGATAACCTTTTGTTGGATGGTGCAGATATAATGGTAAGTACTGCAGGGGATAGAATGCGGCCAGGATGATCTCCTGGACTAGTTTCAATCACCTGGATGGGTCGGAGAGGAATTTTCCCAGACTTTTTTCTCCCTAAATTGGTGTGGGTTTTTACCTGGTTTTTCCTCTCCTAGGAGATTACATGGCTCCGGTTGGGGTGGAGTGTAGATATTTTCAGTATAACTGGTGTCACAGTTGTGTGAGGCGGTCTGGTTGGGCTGGGTGCTCTTTGCCTTTCCGTCATTGTTCATAGGTTTATATGTAACCTTTAGGGCTGCTGATTAAGGGCCGTGCGGCTCTTTGTCAGCCGACGTGGACACGATGGGCCAAAATGGCCTCCTTCTGTGCTGTAAATTTCTATGTTTCTATGTTTCTATGAGTTGTAGGGTGATACAGACTGTAGACAGCTGCTTTCCAGCACAGGCTATAGAACAGGAGGTTATGTTGAATAGTAACGCCGTATACTCAAAGCATTGGAAAGTGATACAGTTCAGTTAGGAGCAATACCATGGCTAGAAAACTCCTCTGCGCTATTCATTTTTTTTTTTACAGTCGTCATAATACTTCTTAATCTCTAATGCTAAGCCTGACCTGGAGTGAAATACTTTTTAATATGACTGTGTAACTGTAGAATGCAGCTCAATTGCATCATTAATGGCTCTAACAAGGCCTTAACAAGCTCAGGTTTTGCATATTTGGAGAGTTCCAGCCGTGCATTATTTTCTACCCATGGGCAGGCCCCGACTTAAGTCTGAAATTATTGAGTCACTTACTAGCAAACAGTAGCTCAGGTAGTTTCCCATTGCCTGCTTCACAATTTTATCTTTGGAGTACCTTCTCCTAAATGGGGCTGCAGCCAAGGCTATGTCTATCATTTATGAGGCAAGGAGCCACCTACATCTATCGGATACAAATACGTCTCCACTCGCTGAGGCTGTCTGGACTGGGGCCCAAACACAACCTTCTGACTTGGCAGCAGGAATACTACCACTAAATCAGTGGTCAGTGTTATGTATGTAACTAGAAACATAGAAACATAGAAACATAGAAAATAGGTGCAGGAGTAGGCTATTCAGCTTTTCAAGCCTGCACCACCATTCAATATGATCATGGCTGATCATGCAACTTCAGTACCCCATTCCTGTTTTCTCTCCATACCCCTTGATCCCTTTAGCCATAAGGGCCACACCTAACTCCCTGTTGAATATATCTAACGAACTGGCCTCAACAACTTTCTGTGATAGAGAATTCCACAGGTTCACAATTCTCTGAGTGAAGAAATTTCTCCTTATCTCGGTCCTAAATGGCTTACCCCTTATCCTTAGACTCTGGCCCCTGGTTCTGGACTTCCCCAGCATCGGGAACATTCTTCCTGCATCTAACCTGCCCAATCCCGTCAGAATTTTATATGTTTCTATGAGTTCCCCTCGCATTCTGTTAAATTTCAGTGAATATAAGCCTAGTCGATCCAGTCTTTCTTCATATGTCAGTCCTGCCATCTTGGGAATCAGTCTTGTGAACCTTCGCTGCACTCCCTCAATAGTAAGAATATCCTTCCTCAGATTAGGAGATCAAATCTGTACACAATATTCAAGGTGTGGCCTCACCAAAGCCCTGTACAACTGCAGTAAGACCACTCTACTCCTATACTCAAATCCTCTCGCTATGAAGGCCAACATGCCATTTGCCTTCTTCACCGCCTGCTGTACCTGCTTGCCAACTTTTAATAACTGACGTACCATGACACCCAGGTCTCGTTGCACCTCCCCTTTTCCTAATCTGTCACCATTCAGATAATATTCTGCCTTCCTGTTTTTGCCACCAAAGTGGATAACCTCACATTTATCCACATTATACTGCATCTGCCATGCATTTGCCCACTCACCTAACATATCTAAGTCACCCTGCAGTCTCTTAGCGTCCTCCTCGCAGCTCATACTGCCACCCAGTGTCATCTGCAAACTTGGAGATATTACATGCAATTCCTTCATCTAAATCATTAATGTATATTGTAAATAGCTGGGGTCCCAGCACTGAACCTTGCGGTACCCCACTAGTCACTGCCTGCCATTCTGAAAAGGACCCGTTTATTCCTACTCTTTGCTTCAAGTCTGCCACCCAGTTCTCTATCCACATCAATGTAATACTTGCCACCAGAGGGCGCGACTGTTGGACTCCTAATGGTCACATGCACACACGTGCAGGGCCAGTAGAAAAGGCTGGCTGCCATGTTGTTGAGGCACTCTGGAGCTGTAATAATGAAGACTAAGGTCACACTAAGTTTAGCTCACAGTACTCAGCCTTGTGGAGTTCTTCTATACACAACAGCCATCTCGACCCGAGTATTCTGCTGGATATCAACCCACTAATTAGAGACCATTTCTATACCCCAGTCGCCATGGCAAGTCTGAAGTGGGGCTTGAACCCTTCACCTTCTGACTCAGGAGTATGAATGCTACCAATAAACCAAAGGCTCACTCCCTGTCTGGAGGGATAAGAATCTTCTAGTCAATGTTGAGGATAGAGAAAGTGTTATTTGGTGCTTTCTGCTAACATTTTGGCTAAAATTAAGAAAACATGGTCTATTATTGCTTCAGCTATGGCACAGCTATAGCTTACTTCTGAGTCAGAAAATTCTGGGTCCAGTCCCACTCCAAGGACTTGAGCACAAAAATCTAGGCTGACACTCCTGTGCAGTACTGAGGGAGTGCTGTACTGTCAGAGGTGCTGTTTTTTGGATGAGATGTTAAACTGAAGCCTTGTCTGCTCTCTCAGGTGGATGTAAAAGATCCTATGGCATTATTTCGAAGAAGAGTAGGGGAGTTATCTCCGGTGTCCTGGCCAATATTTATCCCTCAGTCAAGGTAACAGAAACAGATTATCTGGTCATTATTACATTGCTGTTTGTGGGAGCTTGCTATGTGCAAATTGACTGCCGTGTTTCCTACATTACATCAGTGATTGCAATGATCGCTTTGGGATGTTTGGTGGTTATAAAAGGCACTATATAAATGCAAGTCTTTCTTTCTTTCAACAGTGAGTGATAATGACATCATTGGGCAAATTAGCTCAAAAGAATTAGTCAGCCAGGCTGTGTGAGAGAGCTGA
Source organism: Pristiophorus japonicus (assembly GCF_044704955.1). Classification (NCBI taxonomy): domain Eukaryota; kingdom Metazoa; phylum Chordata; class Chondrichthyes; family Pristiophoridae; genus Pristiophorus; species Pristiophorus japonicus. Next base: position 53,508,843 of record NC_091983.1, read on the forward strand.
GATAATTCCTACGGTTGAGGGAGCAAGGATTACTGACTCATCCTTTGTAAATGACTTTATCTGCCGATGATCATTCAGCTCCATCATACTGTCAGAATCAGTAGCTTCGCAAAGCTGGTTCTTCAGGTGCCATCAATACTCAATGTTTAAACAATGTTTAAACAAAGGGTTGTAGAAGCAGAATGAACAAAAAACATTCGGGGGCCGAAATTGCCCCCTGACTAAAAGTAGGCCATAGGGCGGAGAGTAGAGCGATTTTCAGGTTTCTTTCCCGGTTTTCAGCTTCTGGTCGGTGCTGAGGAGTGGAAGTACTGTTGTAGCGGGTCAGCTGTATCTGTTTGCATCAGACATAACATTTTCATGCATAATTGCTGGCCAGTTGCTGGGCAATTAGCCCAACTTTGGGCCAGCATTTAAGATTTCACCATCGGTGTGATCATCTGTCATTGACAAATCGCAAGTTCATGTCCATTTCATGCTATGTCCATTTCAATGGTGGTATGACGGCATATTCTCATACCCACTGCAAATTCTGGCCCAATATTTTTACTCATTAACTTTTACTCCAGCAGGAATCAGCAGGTCCGAGATACACGATGCCATGCTGTACTGCTGGAAGTGGCCAGGATACAACTTCTGGCCTTCAATCTACTGCCACCCATCCCTCCCTGACTCTGTCTTAAATCCCAAGTTTAAATATATTTGCATGGGGCCTGACACCTGTGGTTTTTGCGTCATTACCGAAATTTCAGAGTGGAATCAATATCAAAGGGCCATCTGCTCCAGCCAAGGGCACATGAAAGAAAAATTGACTGATTCAAAATTTCCACTTACCCGATGGAAATCTCTGACTCTGATTGATTGCAGTTCGAAACTCTGCATTTGCATGCTGTTGTGTGCCTCACTTCCGCCATGATCTTGCCTTGGCACATTATGACGTCTCTGTCATGCCACATGCAGGCGTACTTAGTTTTGGGGGTAATGGAGGCAGAATTGGCAGGGTTTCTGAAGGATAACATCATCCCACCAGTTCCACCTCTTCTGGTGACTCTGGACTGGAAGGGACGGATGCAAGAAGTGTCCCCACCAACACTTGGGGAAATTTGACAGCATTAAAAATAAACATGCAAACCTGGTGGGAACAGGTCCTGACCCAAATTCTGGCCCAGCTATTGCATCCCCAATACACCTCCCTGTTCACTCACTCCCAAGAATTTTTGAGCCCAGTGTCTTCAACGAGAAGAAGAAAAATGTAGGGGCAAAATTAAGGGCACGCCATTGTTTCTGAAGACAGTTTTGTTGTTTTTTCCATTTACAAATTATCCCCAATAACTCAACATCTGATATTGGCAATGGATTGGATTATTGCCAATACTCCTTGCAGTCAATTCCCAGGAGATGCCGGCACCGGATGACAAGAGTAGAAAGCAGTGTCCCATCATCAAGCGCTGCCATCCTTAATCGTCCCACACACACAGGCTAAATTATTTTTTTTTAATAAATGGAATTTCCCTTTGAGGTCATGTTCATATTGCAGAACAACTTCAAGAAATGTTTCTGCAGCATTGCCCACAAGATACTGGTGTTGGGGAAACTGTACTTAAAGCACAGTTTGTGACTTGTGCTCAATGGATAGGGAAGGTATTTACAGAACATTAAATGAAAACAGTAAAGGCTGGCAGCATTTAGCAGGCCGGACAGCATCTGTGGAGAAAGAGAAAGAAATGTAAGGTCAACATTTCAGGGTGATGAAAGGATCGAAAACTGCTTCAAAGGCCCGTACGCCTTATGGATGATTGAAAGAACCGTGGCTGCCTTTGCTGCTGAAGACAACATTTATATTCCCGCATGGCAGGGGTGGGGTGGTGGGGCGGGGTGGGGGGGCGGAGAGAGGCGGGGGAGTCCCACAGAAACCCTTGGAGGCAGCAGTATCACCCTGCTTACTTTACTATGCTGCTGCTGAAGTCGCACTACAGCTAATCTGATTCTTTCTGTACTACTTTAGGGGCACCTACCCTTGGACACCTGCCAGACATTGACAGCTTAGGTTAGGGCACCGCATTGTATCATGATTAGATATCCCTGAAAGGTTAGTTTGTGGACAACCAAGTCTGAAATATAAACAGAAAATGTTTTTGAGGAAGCTAATACTGTATATAATTTACAATGTTAATAATATGCCACCAACAGCTATTAATTATAAAGCTTCCATCGCAGCTTAGTGTAGTACCAGATTTAGCCATACAGCTTATCACTGGTCTGACAGTCTGAGCTGAGAATGTGAATAAAAATGAACAGCTTACATCAGCTTTAATTTTCTAATGCAATGACCCATTCTACAGGGGTATAATAGCAGGTCCCATTGAGACAATTAAAATAAATCACTACAGTGCAGTATATACTATTACACGCTTTCATTTGTCACCATGATCTCAGATGTTATACACGGCACATTCTAAAAAATGTTTTAAAAGACCCCCTACATGCAAAATTCTTGAAAACAATTTCCCCAGAGTAAAGGAAATTATTGTTTTTCGATATACTTAAGTACTGAGGAAATTGTCAGAGTTGGGATTCTTAAAATTCAGCATAAATATGGTGATAGTTGACAGAATATACAGTTATGTTAGGCATTGTATGCCATTTGAAACTAATTCAGACTGTGGAATGCATGCCATAAACTGATCCCAATTAGTGTCTGAGAAAGCACAAACTCAGGTTAGCTCAGAAAAGTCTGATGACTATAAGAACATAAGAACATAAGAACATAAAAATTAGGAGCAGGAGTAGGCCATACTGCCCTCGAGCCTGCTCCATCATTCAGTAAGATCATGGCTGATTTTCTACCTCAACGACACTTTCCTGTCCTATCCTCATATCCCTTGATTCCCATAGAAAGTAATGTATGTTTGTACTACACAAGCAAACTTACAGGGGCTAATTTTGACTTTGTGCGATAGTGTACAACAGGTCATTGTGAATTGGCAGCCCATTTTACATCCCTCCCAATTTTTATTTCACTGGAGCCAGCTAATTTAAAATAAATACTGCATACTGCTTCCAAATGGTGCCCCACCCCACATCCACTGGTACACTCATTTCTAGGGTGTTTGGGACCTCTGTCTGCCCCAAACTAGATCAAGCCTGTCAGCAGGGTTATGCTAAGGTGAGGGGATTTCCAGGCTGGGCGTTTTCTCGTCCCTGACCTGACAGTGAAAGGAGGCATGTATACTAGCTATTGCAGGGGTGCAAGTGGAGCTCATTCGGGGTTCCAGCACTAGGTCATGATTTAGGGCTGGGAGGGCACTGAGCACCTCGAGTCTTGTCGCCGAGAGCATGCAGAAATCAAGCGCAGGCAGCGAAAGGAGCGTGCGGCAAACCAGACTCCTCACCCACCCTTTCCTTCAACGACTGTCTGTCCCACCTGTGACAGAGACTGTAATTCCCGTATTGGACTGTACAGTCACCTGAGAGCTCACTTTTGGAGTGGAAGCAAGTTTTCCTTGATTTTGCGGGACTGTCTATGATGATGATTGATGTTCGGGCTTGGCCCTGCAGAAAATTATGAATATTTACATTAAACATAAATTCCAGGGCCTTTGACCCTGACATAAGTGCCAGGCTTGGCCTGCCAGGAACCTCCACTGCTAACCTCGCCAGACTTTCCAGGGACAAGGGGGAAGTTCCCTCCTAACTGGCCTCTGCATTACTTGGAGCATCTCTCAGTCATCTTCAAGTTAAAGGGGTGACCACAAGACAAAGTGTGACCCTTCAGACCCTTTTCTAAGGGACCCATGAAAACACAGCGGCCATAAAAAAAATTCTTCCATGCCCCAAACCATGACCTAGGGCTGGAACCCGAGTGAGCTCCACTTGCACCCATGCAATGGCCAGTATACCTCCTTTTACTGACCATATCAGATACTGCTACTTTGTCAGGTCAGGAATGAGAAAACGCCCAGCCTGGGAGTTCCCTCACCTTAACCATAACCCCTTCAACAGGCTTGATCTAGTTTGGGGCAGACAGAGGTTCCACCCCAAGTCCCCACAGAAACTAGCGGAAAAGACTGAGACACACGATATCAGGCTCCCGGAGTCATTCCAGGCTCTTCCATTGCACTCCCGCTTAGTGATTTAAGTTGCTTCGGCTACTTTGAGCAATATAATTCCAGTCCACTTACTGGGAGTTAGGTTTTTATATTTATACTGCGCCTTTTATGATCTCAGGACATCCCAAAGCACTTTACACCCAATGAAGTATTTTATTTTTGAAGTGTTGTCATTGTTGTAATGTAGGAAACGCAGCAGCCAATTTACACACAGCAAGCTCCCACCAACAGCATTCAGATAATGGCCAAATAATCTGTTCTAGTGATGTTGGTTGAGGGTTAAATATCAGCCAGGACACCAGGCAGAACTCCCCTGCTCTTTCTCAAATAGTGCTGTGGGATCTTTTACGCCAACCAGAGAGGCTAAACGGGGGCCTCGATTTGACGCCTCATCCAAAGGACGGCACCACTGACAGTGCAGCACTTCCACAGTACTGCACTGGAGTATCAGCCTAGATTTGTGTTCATGTTGCTGGTGTGCGATTTGAACCCAAGAGCTTCTAACTTAGAGATGAGAGTGGTACCACTGAGGCATGGCTGACACCCAACAATGATAAATATTTAATTACAGTGGACTAAAAAGGCCAATCCAGAAGCTGCCCAATGGCTCAGTCATTTGTATATTGTGCAGCTGGCCCTTACAGACCAGGAAGATCCCACATTCGATCCTCAATCTGTGCTGGGTTTGCTGATCTCAACTGGGATGGTGGTTCGAGAGCTACAGTAGGTTTCAGTGCCTGCAGGTTAAGCAGGGATCTCTGTTCCTCATAATTATACAGCAACACCTGCTGGTAATGCATGTGACTGGACTCAGGTCTGATGCAACTATGGTTGAAAAGCCTGCCAAAACAATAACATCTTGCATTTATATAGCACCTTTAGCACAATAAAACATCCCATGGTGCTTCACAACAACAACAACTTGTAGCTATATAGCGCCTTTAACGTAGTAAATCGTCCCAAGGTGCTTCACAAGAGTATGAGACAAGAAAAAACCACAGGCGCGTTATCAAACAAAATTTGACACCGAGCCACACAAGACGATATTAGGGCAGATAAGAGGTAGGTTTTAAGGAGTGTCGTAAAGGAGAAAAGAGAGATAGAGAAGTGGAGGGGTTTTGGGAAGTAATTCCAGAGGTTCGGGCCTCAGCTGTTGAAGGCATGGCCGCCAATGGTGGAGTGATTAAAATCGGGGATGCTCACGAGGCCAGAATTGAAGGATCACAGAGATCTAAGAGGGTTGTAGGACTGGAGGAGGTTACAGAGAAAGGGAGAGTCCAGTTCAGTAAGGTAAACGCAGATTGCCAGAACTCATTTTCAAGGAGCGGAAATGGATGATTTCCTCCCTATCTCAAGGGCGTTGGGACCAATTGCAGGGGCTAGCACAACCTGACTGAATCAACATAAAATGAGGATTCAACTTGGTTCCTTCCTAAAGAAAGACTTGCATTTATATAGCGCCTTTCACGACCACTGGATGTCTCAAAAAATACTTCACAGCCAATGAAGTACTTTGGGAGCGTAGCCATTGTTGTAATGTGGGAAACGCAGCAGCCAACTTGCGCACAGCAAACTCTCACAAACAGCAATGTGATAATGACCAGATAATCTGTTTTTTTGTTATGTTGATTGAGGGATAACTATTGGCCAGGACACCAGGGATAACTCCGCTGCTTTTCTTCGAAATGTTGCCATGGGATCTTTTACCTCCATTCAAGAGGCAGATGGGATCTCGATTTATCGTCTCTTCCGAAAGACAGTGAAGCACTCCCTCAGCACTGCACTAGAGTGGCAGCCTAGATTTTTTTTTAAATGTGCTCAAGATCCTGGAATTGGACTTGAATCTACAACCTTCTGACTCAGAGGCAAGTGTGCTACCAACTGAGCCACATTCAGGTAACACACAGCTGACATTCAGGTACTCACCGGATACACTCAATAAGCCAGTGAAACTAGTTAAAACCTATTTTAAATCAGATTTCCAGTTGCCATGTTTACCATACTCAAATGTGTAGAAATTCGCAAAGCACTTTGTTCAAAAAATTTACTTATTGGTCAGCACAGTCAAATCGATTATTGCTACATTTAATCCTTTGCCAAAACAAAATGCATTCCGATGGTAATTGAAATAAAATAGTATAACTGCAAAAAACATCGTACTGCAGTTGGCAGTAAATGGACAATAACATCAATGCATGTGCAAAATAGGGCCCACAGTTGTTTTAAAATTGATTCTACTCCTGGAAAATATTACAGATAATAAGCATTCCAGCATTCGTTTCAGTTAAACAGGCCTCAGTAAGGCTATATTTATGTATATATTAACTATAAAAATAAATACTGCTGAGTTATTGCAGGAATGTATTGTTCATCCTGATTTTTTCTTAACTAGAGCAGATGTATATTGAGATGTATATTCATTAAACGCAATCAAATCTTCTTTCATTTTCTCCCCTCTTCCCCTGTTAAATTTTCTCACTGAATCTAATCTCCTCCCTTTATGCTTATCATCACCTGCCCTATCTGTTTCGCGCCCATTGTCATCTCCTCTGTCTGTCGCTGTCACCTCCCTGTCTCTTTTATCTATTTGAGCACTTCATTATACATCCCATTTCACACTTTTATTACATCATTTGCATGCCAGCATTTCCACCTCCTTCCCCAGTTCCCCTCCATTTTGTGGTCAGCCATTCCCTTTTTACAGAGGTTTCACCTGAAGGCAATTTCCTGGCTGGAACATCGTTTCTAACCTATTTTCAAAGCCTGCAACCTACTATTACCATTAATTACCATTTCCAACTACCGTCCTGAAGCAGTGCTCCCCATGTGGCAGTTCTGATTTAATTATATGGTGTGCGCACTTCAGCATGTGACACATGCATTCATTAAGCTGTGTATGTGATTTCTCTATATGATGCATATGTCTGCACACAATGAATTAGAAATGTCCCCAATGGCTCCACATATTAATCTCTCAATTCCCATCATATATATATATATATATCACTTTAATACTTGCTTTGGAAGTTAAAACATTTATAAAACATCTTCACACAGCTCTGTGATTTGCAGAGAGAAAACAAAAACACGTACATGGAGTTAGAAATGCAACTGTGAAAATCAAGGTCCTTGATTCTGCTGCCAGAATAAGAGAGCCCAGTTCAGCAAAGTAAGTGCAGATTGCCATTACATGAATCTCCCGCAATCCAAACTAAATAAATGCCAAATGTAAGAGTGCTTAAATATGCAGGAGACTTTCATCCCATCACTCCAGTCTGGAATTTGAACCAAGGTGCAAAGAGTTCAAAGGTTGCTGCCTGCCCCAATTTACCACACAGCTCCCTGTAAAATGATGATCTCTATTAATCAAATGTTGTTTCCCACTTTGACGTAAATGCTGGTCCAGACATAAAAGTTTTACAACAAAAATACAACTGTTCACGAGTTATTACTCCAACAACAGCCAAAGGCCAAAGTGAAATAGGCCAAGCGGTGAATTATATTACAGACACATAAATAAAATATTGCAAATTTGCGGAGAAAACAAGGCATTCCTGTAACAATTGAATGTATGTGAAACAACTGATGAGGTAGCTGAGGGATAAAGCAAGATTTAAAGCCTGACACACCTTCAACCCTTGCTAACAGAATTTGACAGGTCATCATTTTTCAAAATTGTTTATTTCCATCTAGGCAAGAGACTACTTGATATCAATCTGGTCACTAATTCTGCTAAGAATACAACAGTTATTGAAAATCCTAGTTCATTAATGGAGACATTTAATTGGTTACAGACACAATTGTTTCATTTTACTCAAATGCATGCAGCACGGGAAACAAGACAAGCTCATTCTGTTCTTTGCTTAGCTCTTTTTAAAATCTATTTCATTAATATTTCTCAAGGACTGATGAAGTATAAATGTAATTGTTTGACTTGTGTATTGTGTGCTGATCACGTGGCAAATTAGTCTAATTTCACTCCGTCACAAAACACCTTTGATATTTGAAACATGAAAGAGCCAGCGTTTGACATGGTGTCCACTAAAATGCGAGTGTTTCATTTACGTTACTCATTATAAATCAAACTGTAGAACAACCATTACATTCTTATCTTGCGTTCAGATGGGCACAACAGACCTATTTATATCAGTTGCTTAATTATAAACAGCTGAAATGCTCAGCACAAGTGCCCATCTTCAATATGATTTATTTTTCAATTTTGGTGCATTTCTTTCTCATCAAGGTCAGTGTTAAGGGCTGAAATACTCTTTCAAATTACCAATGTTGACAGCACTTGCAACTTTGTTAGTAGTTTGTTGATTTTGCGCTATTGTGTTAATGCATGCAATTCACAGAAGTGGGAGAGAAAAACACTGAATATTGGCACTAAACCTCTTTGCCTCTCCGCCTCTGCCCCCTCCTTTAAGACTGTTTAAAACCTACCTCTTTGACCAAGCATTTGGTCATCTGTGCTAATGTTTCCTTCTTTGGCTCGGTGTCAATTTCTGTCTGATTACACCTCAGTGAAGCCCTTGGGACCTTTTACTATGTTAGAGGCGCTATATAAATGCAAGCTGCTGTTGTTGTAAACACCACCATTAAGCACTTCCTGATCCCTGATCAGATGTAATATAGACAGATTCACAGCAGTTCATCTTTTACTCTGCCTCAACAATGTCTCAAATCTTAACGTCAGAAGAAAGCACCCACCAGTAAAATACCAGTGTGACATTTCCATATCTGACTCCAATCGCATTTGGGTCTAAATCATTTTTAATCGAGCACCAACCCATGTTGAATTATAGGTAAGAAGATTGTTCTGTGGAAGGACACCCATTAGAAGCTGAGAAGGGTCGCCCCTGCCAGTAGGGGTCGTGCATTGTCAAAATGTACGTCTTGCACTGGAAGCTGAATGCTAAAATGCCAGATCTTGCTAAGATCTGCAGCCTAGGAGACTTGCTAACAGATCTTCCGGGTTGCCAGCATTAGTGAATTCCAGCTGTTGTGTATTCAGCTTGTACGTGGCATTGCAAGACCCGTGCTTCAGGAACCAGTGCTGCCAGCAACCCTGCTGACACCAACATAAAAGGGCCTACTTAGTCCATGTATGACCCTTCAACCAGTAAAGAGAAATGAGACTTTCATTCCAACCATCTGGACTGGATTTTGACCCAGGTCCTAGGGGTCACGGGATATTGTGCAGACGCACAGCAGCTTCAGTGTTACAATGGACAGCTGTTAGAAGATAGGATCAATCTCAGTTGCGTTAGCTTCCACAGCCAAACAACCAGCTGACACTCACCATCTCAGTGCACGTGAAGAATGGACAATTGGGTAAAGTACTGGAGAACAGCCCATGACAATGGAACCATACCTTAAAATCATTCTGCACTTATGTGTAAGTATGTGCCTACACTTCAAAAGTACTTTGTTGGCTGTAAAGTGCTTTGGAAGATGCTGAGATTGTGAAATGGAAATCTGTCTTTCATTCTTGCTTGCTTGCTTTCTTTCCTTCCTTCCTGTGGGAACATGCAGCTGAGGCTGATTTGACCTCATCCAAGGTTCACACACGTTGAACTTTCCAGCAGGAGTCAATTGGCAGCAAGCTGGAATGGAAACCCTGATGATTTTCCCTCCCTAGTCCGAGGATGCGGACGCTAATTAGAGCTCCCACTGCTGGGTGCCGTTCCAAGATTATGCTCTTGACTGGAGCAGGTGCCCCTGCTGTGCCATTAACAGCCACAGTGCCTGCCCCTGTTATTTAAATGATCTTGGCCCCAAGGTTTGGGACAAGGTCAGCGCAAAGCCAAAACGGCAGGTGGAAATTCTGCCGCTCTGACGTTTTACACTAACATGTCAATCACTCAGACATTTCAATGTGTTTCAACCCGAGAAAGTGAATCACTAGCACTTTCTCCTGTTGAAATAGATTAAAAAGTCTTGTGGTTTTACACATAATATTATTTTTTAAATTATATATATAAAACAGGAAGGCATTAAAGAGATTAGTATATATAAAATCAGGCTTTACAATTGAAACCCAGTAAAAATTTGAGGGAGACTTGAGGTGAGTTGAAACATCTTGAAAATAAGCTTCTCATAGCAACTAAAACAAAGATAAAGCATGAACCCAGTCTAATATAATGCGTGTGTGTGTGTCGCACACACATACTGTGTATGCTTCTGTGTGTATTTATGCGTGCATGTTTACATATGCACACATACATACACAAACAAACACACAGATGTATGCTTGCATGCGTCGCCATGCAAACAGGATTTTAATCAAAAGTATGGCTCTTTATGCCCATATGGATTTCTAATCAGTAACATGAATTCATTCCTCTTGATTTTGAAATGGCCTTTATGAAATCTATAATAACAAATCAGTTTTGAAATATGAGTGTAATCAATCCCAAACACAAAGCCTTTTACTTAGTTTTATTTTGGGTGTTTTCTTAAATCCATCTCCTGTTTGATGTAAAATACCTTTGTTTACTTAGGTGCATTGTGCATTAAGTCCATAAAAATAAATGGAACCTTTTCCTGTCCTTTGATCACACAGCCATCACACAGAAATCTGGGACCCCAAGACTCGAAACTCGATGGACACATTTTTGTTGCATATGAGCTGGGTCAGCCATGGATCAGTGGGTAACACTCTTGCCTCTGAGTCAGAAAATTGTAGGTTCAAGTCCCACTCCACAGACCGGAGCACAAAATATACGCTGACAGTCCAGTGCAGTACTGAGGGAGTGCTGCATTGTTGGAGGTGCCATCTTTCAGATGAAACATTAAACCGAGCTCCTGTCTGCCCCCTCAGGTGGACATAAAAGATCTCATGGCACTATTTTGAAGCAGAGCAGGGGAGCAATATTTATCCCTCAACCAACATTACTAAAACAGAACTTCTGGTCATTATCACATTACTATTTGTGGGTCCTTGCTGTTCACAAATTGGCTGCCATGTTTCCTACATTACAACAATGACCACACTTCAAAAGTACTTCATTGGCTATAATATGCTTTGGGATGTTCTGAGGTTGTAAAAGGTGCTATACAAATGCAAGTCTTTCTTTTTAACATACATGAAAACCTGCCACTTCCCTGAAACCAGCACTTATTAGTGCCCATGCACTTAAGCCTGTGTATATAATCTTTATCGATAGTTCCATAAGTACATAAGAATTAGGAGCAGGAGTAGGCCATACAGCCCTTCGAGCCTGCTCCACCATTCAATAAGGTGAAGGTTGATCTTCGATCTCAACAACACTTTCCTACCCAATTCTCAAATCCTTTGATTCCCCTAGCGTCCAAAAATCTGTCTATCTCAACCTTGAATATACTCAACTTATATTAGTATAAAATTAGTAAATCCTTCTAAAACTCAGTACAAGTTCATAGTTTCTCTAACACATTTGTTGCTGCCATTGGATATGGCAGCCTTATCAATAGTATAAATAATTCCTTTCCCTTTATATCACCCTCTATCTGTAAAAGGGACAGATGGGCCAAGCTGATTCAACCCACTGGGAAAAAGCTAATGGTCACCAAATTATTCATTATTCATTTTCTATGGCGTTTCCAAGATGTTATTTCAACGTGGCCGCATTTTCAGTGGTGAATTCTGGGCGGGACCCATTTCCACCAGTGACGTCATTTCCGCTCGAGCCTGGGGATTGCTTACGATTCAACTGCCAATCCTGCAAGCGGCTACTTTAAATATGCGTTAATGGGGGGGGGGGGGGGGGCGGTTCTGAGGTGGGTGCACTGAAATCTTGGAGGTTACTCCTCCAAAACACATGGGGTAAGTTGGACAAACTTGTTGCCAGCATTAGCTCACACTGGCGGAAGTGACTGATTTTGGAACCTGCAGCTTGAAGAAACTATCAAGAGAAATTTCCGGAATTACAGAAGAGCTTTTAAAGTTTTTTGTTTGTTGCGTTGTCTCTGGATGGAGCCTGTGACAGCCTAAGGGCCTGTGAAACCAATGGGATATGTTTGGGCCCACAGAGAGTAAAAGGAATGGAGTACCCGGTATGAGATTCCCAAAGACCATTGTTTGCAATTTGAACAGAGGAGGAGAAGGAGTACAGGATGGAGGAGAGGAGGGTGAAGTAGCATTGAGGAGGATGTTTTTACCCCGCAAAAAAATTCACCATAGAGGCAATAGGTGAGCTGTGTCAGCTGCTACATGAAGACTGCACCAAGATCACCCGACCGAACTGGTATGTTCAGAATAAATCCACAGGACTATATCGCAAGCTCAAACTGTTGTGACCTTGGTCTCTTTATTCAGACTCCAGAGTGGAGAAGCAGCAAGGTGAATCACCTTTTATATCTGTTTGCCCCAGGGTGCACAGGTGACCCTTAGGTCTCCCACAGGTGTGCCCCCTAGTGACAAGTCTTACATTTTGGTGAGGTTTACATACATACATAACATCACTCCGCCCGCCCCCCCCCCCCAAAGTCTTATGTGCAAGTTATTTGCAAGTTGAAGCGATTTGGCGCTCCGCGTCCCTGGGTCGATCGCCTGGGTTGAAGTCTTGACATGGTGGGTTCATCCTCGTGGTTGACAGTGAGGTCAATTGTGTTTGTGGGTCGCTGGGGGCCAGGTCCTTTCACAGTGGTTCCCGGTTATCTGTAGTTCGCAGTTTGGTCTGGTCCAAGTGCTTTATGCATTAGCCCAGTACATGGTTTCACAATCAAATGCTCCATTTTCATCACATACGCTCCATTCCCCCCCTTGGTTAATGTGGTGCTAGCAGCCCAACTGGGGCCCTGAACATGGTCCACATCACTTATTCTGATGTCGCGTGGAGGGGCCGTGCGTTCATGGTACATTCTCTGCTGATGGCATACAGAAGGCTTGGTTCTGAGCGATTCTGTCTGGTGACTGCGTAGCACCTGGGATAGCCGGGTCTGTAGGGAGTCTACTGTGACATGCGTGGTGCTTGGCTTCATGATTTGGGCTGCCTGCTCCAGACTATTGTCGCTGACCCTGAGGTCTAGCAAGCCCAGGATGGCCGCAATGGCCTTGAGACTTTCGGTAGTGGCGGGAGGCCTAGTGGTCCCGTGGATCCTGGGTCATAGTATGGGGGCCCCGGACCACTGACTGTGTGTAGCTGCCCTGCCTTACTTTGCAAAGTAGGGATGGGCCTTTCGTCTTTGCGACGGATAGGTTGCAACATCCCGTCAAGCAGTTCACCTTTGGCAGGCGGTAACGTGGGATCCTGGCTGGTCCAGGTCCTAAACTAGTAGGGTGGTTACGGTTGACCCCTCGCTTTCAAGCACTTCCATGACCGTGAGTGGGTCTGCAGACTGCACCGTTTCCACCCCAGTGGTGGGCAACGGTAGCCAACTGAGGGCATTAGTACTGTTCTCAGTGGCGCATGGTGGATCATGTTACAGTGCACAGACAGTGTTAGACATTCTCGAAACAGCGCATCGATAATGGTGCCTCTGCTCTCCCAAACTTGTGGGATGATCAGCTTGTCTGACTTAAGCACATATTGGGACATTCTTTGGTACGTCTCTTTAGTCCTGTGAATACAGGCTGCTGCCTTGGTTAACTTATTGGATACATGTTCAATCGTTTGGGGCTGGCCCGCTGCTTTTTCTTGCTGCACAACACTCCCAACCCCGTGCGGTAACATCTCACTTGCTACGAATACTTTGTTAGATACATATACAACTGGTTGGGGTTCGCCCGCTCCTTTGGCTTGCTGTACAACACACCCGACCCTGTGTGATAACACAACACTTGTTACAAGTACTTTATCAGATACATATACGACTGGATGGTGTTCGCCCGCTACTTTGGCTTGTTGTAAGGTCCCCCGACCCCATATGATAATACATCATTGGTCGCGAAAGACTGCTCACATGGGTTACATAGTGCAAACAACTTATTGGAATGTAGCCCCTTTACCTTTGCCCAAAACCCAGTCGTCTTCCTTGCTGGGCGACACATACTTCCGTTCCGTTGCGGCGACCTCCCGTGGTCTGTATGCACTCTCGTCCCGTGGTCTGGATGCACCTTCATCCCGTGTTCTGGACACACTCTCATCCCGTGGTCTAGACACACTCTCGTCCCGTGGTCTGGACGCACCTTCATCCCGTGTTCTGGACACACTCTCGTCCCGTGGTCTGGATGCCCTCTCGTCCGTATCCGTGATGCCGACTGCCGCGATCTTCCTCCCCAGGGATTTGGCCTCTGGCATCGGGGAGACGCATTCAGATCATTTCGGCCGGAGTCCTACTCTGCTTGGTCGACCTGGAGCCTCTTCCATCGTCGCGAAGAGGTCGTCAGCTTTGGATGGTGGGTACTGCACCTGTACTGCTGCTCAGTTGATCTTCATCTCCTCATGGTCATGATGAGCGGCCTGTGCCTCGGGGATCTGGAAATGGATCTGCACTTTGATGCCTGGTTCAGCTGAAGGTGGGGGCTTGCTCAGCCTTTGAGCAAAGGAGATGTCGTTCGACGGAGAAGGTACGCAGAGGTCTTCCCAGTTCCATCGAATCTTTCTCATCCACTTTCTACCAAGCAGCGTTGGCCCATCACCTGAAACAATCCACAGTGGTAAATCGTGCACCGCTCCCTCATGGGATACTCTTATGTCCACACTACCAATAACTGGTGTCAGTTCCTTGGTGTAGGTGTGCAGCTTTGCCTGAATCAGGATCAGCTTGGGTCGTTGTGCTCTGTCGCCCCACAGCCTCTTGAATGCCTTCTGGCTCATAACTGATTGACTCGCCCCCGTGTCTAGTTCCATGGAGACTGAAGTGCCGTTGAGGCTAATGTTTAACATTATCGGAGGGTTTTTGGTGGTGAAGGTGTGTATCCCATATACTTCCTCTTCATCCTCAGGTTGAGTTGCCTCTCCTGCTCGTTCATTGTGATCCTCGCTGGATTGGTCATCCTCTCCTGACTCTGCCATGTGGTGAGTCATAGGTCATTTGCACATTCGCTGGAGGTGCCCCATTGTTCCACAGCCCTTGCACACATAGGGCTTGAATCGACATTGATGAGCTCTATGGCTGCCCCCGCAGCGCCAACATGGTGCTATGGATACGCATTCACGCTCCACGGCGGACTCTAAGTCACTCTAGGCCTAGGTCTGGCCTCTGCAGTCGTGTGGGCCCTGCCCTGGACCGTTCTGCCTGCTGAAAACATCATTTTATGTACAGTACTTGCTGGTGAGCTTCGATTCTGTGAAGATATCTGTTTCGTGTTATCACTGGTGGATATGAAGGCCTGGGCTATCATGATGGCCTTGCTCAGATCTACGGATTCGGCAGACAGCAGTTTGCGAAGAATGCTCTCGTGGCCAATTCCAAACATGAAAAAGTCCCGCAACATTTCCCCCAAGGATCCTGCAAATTCGCACTGTCCCGCAAGGCGACAAAGCTCGCCACGTTCTGGCCCTTGGAGCGATGGTGCGTGTAAAAGCGATAGCTGGCCATCAGGTTGCTCTCCTCTGGCTTGAGGTATTCCCTAACCCACGTACACAGCTCTGTGTAAGTCTTGTCCGTTGGTTTGACTGATGCCAGCAAATTTTTAAGGAGGCCATATATCAAAGACCCACATACGGTGAGGAGAATCGCCCTGCGCTTGATCGCTGTCTCAGCCTTGTCCAATTTGCTGGCCACGAAGTACTGGTCGAGGCGCTCAATGAAGGCTTCCCAATCATCACCCTCAACAAATCTCTCAAGAATACCAATGACAGCCATTACCACGTGAAAGTTCGTGATCCGTTACTTGTCGCCAATTTGTTATGTTCAGAATAAATCCACAGAACTGTATTGAAAGCTCAAACTGTTGTGACCTTAGTCTCTTTATGCAGACTCCAGAGTGGAGAAGCAGCATGGTGAATCACCTTTTATACCTGCTTGCCTGGGGTGCACAGGTGACCCTTAGGTCTCCCACAGGTGTGCCCCCTAGTGGCAAGTCTTACATTTTGGTGAGGTTTACATACATACATAAGACAAACAACTCTGCCTGTATCTGGACTCGATCGTTTCTACTACCGGCTCATTTCAAGCAACCACTGCCGACCTAAGCAAGCGTGCTACCAACTGAGAGCCACAGCTGACACCCATTATTATTTGCAATCAATTCACATTGAATGAAAGGCCAATGTTCCCAATCATGCACAGCCCACTGCTTTTAATCTGGAGTGCTCGAACCTGTCTGGAGGAGGCTGACCCAGCCCAGTGGAAGGGGAGAAGTGCAGTCTCTGTCAGAGTGTTGTTGTAAGTAGGGTGTTCCTGTGCCAAGCCTGTGGCAAGTGGGAGCCCTACTCAAAGAAATGCAATGGGTATGACTCAAATTTTCTTTAATAATAACTCAACTAATTTGTGTGTGTGTGTGGTACCGGATACTTATCTGAAGGGCTGATGTCAGGTTTACTGCAGTCCACAGAAGCCCTGTCTGGACACATATTTTCAAATTTAGCCCTGGTTTCTCTGCAGCAGCACAAAATTGCATCAGCCTACCTCCAGGATCTGCAAAGTACAATGGGAGATTTCAGTCATGTATCAACCCCATATTATTATTTCTTTTAATCACTTCCTCTGATCTTCCATCCAAGTGCCATTCTACCGAGACAGTCAGTGTGCAGGAAATCATAGCTGAGCCCGATCCAGTCCTTAACCAACCTCCATACACATGCACTTTCTGGCAAAGGGGGCATTGTTCAATGAACAGGAGTGGGAACTTGGGCTATCTTGACCCTTGTTGTGTTCATACTCTATTTGTTTGTTACAGGACACTAGACAGGCATTAGGATCCTGTGGGAGCTATTCACACACTGCTGTAAACATGCTGGTTCAGGAACTCCATTTTGGGAGTTGCGATAAAGGACACAGTTAAGTTACTTTACTCCTGTGTCAGTTAGTCTGTTTATTTACGTACACAACATAATTTGGCGACAAGGATGAATCAAATTAACCTCCCTTTCCTCTGCACACCCGGGGACCCTCCAATTCAGTGGCTGAGATGGATAAAAAGTTTTTCTACGTACATCACGGCGAGTGGGTTAGACGGCGACAACATAACACCAGCGCGCTGCCATGCAATACTTATCCACTGACTTGGCACCGAAGACCAATGCATCTTTGGCTAAATTGAAGAAACGGATTCCTACGACAAAGCAGTAAGCGCCCTAGAGAAATATTTTGGGCCGAAGAAAAGTATCAGGATGGAGAGATATGAATTTCGGCAAAGGGGACAAGGGAACGGTGAACCAATCAAAGACTATATCATTTTATTAACTGAACTGGCCACTACGTGTAACTTTGGAGCACTCAGAGGAAATGATCAGGGATCAAATTATTGAGAAAACAATGATCCCCCGTATTCGGGAACACTTGCTAATGGAGGATGACAAAGTGACATTGGACAAAGCAACTAATTTGGCCAGCCAAATCGAATCACCGCTTTCCGATTCAAAAGCGATCAAATCCCCTGCTCCCCCTGTGCAGCAGACTGCAGCTACAGCCCAGGTGCAAGGTGTTCGTCCAAAGCGGAAATGACAACAGAGACCCAGGGCTAATAATAAGCCACCCACTTCAGATCACGGGCCTAACTTCCACTGGTTTAACTGTGGGGACAAATCACACTCAGCAAAGAGTCCTAACTGCCCTGCACATGGGAAGAAATGCTCTACATGTGGCAAAATGAACCATTTTGCTAGTGTTTGTCGCTCATTGCAGCATATTCGACATGTGGACAACCCCCGATAGTGATGAACCCAGTATGGTTTACACAGTTAGTGACATTTCGCACATCGGTTCAGGCAAATTCAAGGACTGTGAGGTAAACGCTGACAGCACTCCTCATTGCCCTTAGAGCCAAAATCTCTATATTGAGCGAGGCTGTGAGAAAACCCACTTCACGCACTGTCAACTGCAGCCCGTAACATCCACTTTACATGCATACTCCGACTCCAAAATTGAGGTACTTGGGGTCATATCTGTCCTGATATACTACAAGGACATAATATTGGAGAACTTTTCCTTTCATATCATGAAGGGACGAAGCCTCATAGGTGTTGACCTTTTTGACAAGCTTGGGTTCAAAGATTACGACCCAACCGGCACACCTGTGTACACAGTGGACTTTAACAAGCAGTATCCCTCAATCTTCACAGGGTTTGGAGTGAAAACAAAATCCTGCCATTGTCCCCGCGTTGACCCTTTTGTCAAACCGGTTACGCAGCGAGTTCGCCGTCTCCCATTCGTGGTTCGCGACCAAGTATCCACAGAATTAACGCAACTCGAATCTCAGGGAATCATTGAGAGCATCGACTCCTCACCCTGGATCTCGAACTCAGTCATTGCTTGGTGTAAAAATGGGGAGATTTGCCTATGCATCGACCTGAAAGAGGTCAATAAGCCATCATCCGCTACAAGTACCCTCTTCCTACAATCGACAAACTGTCTTCAGAATTCCACGGCTCAATAGTTTTTACAAAACTCGACATGTGCCGCAGTTATCTGCAAATACCCCTAGCGGAGGACAGCAAACCGCTCACGGCATTCACGACGCATGATGGTCTGTATCAATATCGACGCATGTCCTATGGATTATCTTCTGCACCAAGTGCCTTTCAGAAGATTGTCACTACTATGCTAGCAGACATAGAGGGAGCCCTCAATCTCCTTGACGATATCGTCATCCATGGACGGACAATGGAAGAACAAGACCAGCGACTCCACACAGTTATGGCTAGACTTGCTACACATAACATTACACTTAATGGCGATAAGTGTACATTCGCTGCTGGAGAAATAAACTTTCTGTGCTACAGAGTCACAGCACAAGGTGTCATGCCGACGCTTGACAACATTGATGCGATCCAGCGAATGCCAATGTCAAAGAACTTTCATCATTCCTCTGCACTTGCAACTTCTATCTGAAGTTCGTCCCACACTACACGCACATTGCCGAACCACTTCACAAGTTGCTGCGCAAGGACCTCCCTTGGGAATGGACAGATTCCCAGGCTCAGGCATTCATCACGCTGAAGGAGAAAATCCCATCCCCTCCTATCCTCGCGCACTTTGATCCGAATGCCACTACGTACATCACCACAGATGCATCAGGCACCGGCATGGGTGCTGTGGTCTCGCAATTGATTGACGGCCTGGAATGCCCAGTAATCTTCGCCTCTCGCACGCTCTCGTCTGCAGAATGTAAATACTCTACAGGAGAACGCGAAGCACTCGCTTGCATCTACGCATGTGAACACTGGCACATCTACCTCTACAGCAGGAAATTTACCCTCTGTATGGATCACCAAGCGCTAACTACGCTATTTGCTGCAACTGGATCTGGGCACAGACCACAACGAATCAGCCGATAGTCAGATCGCTTTCATCAGTATAACTTTGATGTACAGCACATCGTTGGCAATCACAACCACGTAGCCAACATGCTCAGCCGCTCGACACCTGCTTTGGACTGTGATGCTGACTTGTTCACAGATAACGACAAATACGTCACGTCGATCTTCACTCAGTCCATCAGAAACCTGGGCCTAGAATTTCCTATCAGCCCGCCAGCGCCCGATCGCCACCCAGAGGAGATTAATGCAATAGTTAGGAAAGACATTAGCTTGGATGATGTGGAATCTATATGGGTAGAGCTGCAGAACACCAAAGGGCAAAAAACGTTAGTAGGAGTTGTGTACAGACCTCCAAACAGTAATAGGGATGTTGGGGAGGGCATCAAACAGGAAATTAGGGGTGCATGCAATAAAGGTGTAGCAGTTATAATGGGTGACTTTAATATGCACATAGATTGGGCTAGCCAAACTGGAAGCAATACGGGGGAGGAGGATTTCCTGGAGTGCATAAGGGATGGTTTTCTAGACCAATATGTCGAGGAACCAACTAGGGGGGAGGCCATCTTAGACTGGGTGTTGTGCAATGAGAGAGGATTAATTAGCAATCTCATTGTGCGAGGCCCCTTGGGGAAGAGTGACCATAATATGGTGGAATTCTGCATTAGGATGGAGAATGAAACAGTAATTTCAGAGACCATGGTCCAGAACTTAAAGAAGGGTAACTTTGAAGGTATGAGGCGTGAATTGGCTAGGATAGATTGGCGAATGATACTTAGGGGGTTGACTGTGGATGGGCAATGGCAGACATTTAGAGACCGCATGGATGAATTACAACAATTGTACATTCCTGTCTGGCGTAAAAATAAAAAAGGGAAGGTGGCTCAACCGTGGCTATCTAGGGAAATCAGGGATAGTATTAAAGCCAAGGAAGTGGCATACAAATTGGCCAGAAATAGCAGCGAACCTGGGGACTGGGAGAAATTTAGAACTCAGCAGAGGAGAACAAAGGGTTTGATTAGGGCAGGGAAAATGGAGTACGAGAAGAAGCTTGCAGGGAACATTAAGGCGGATTGCAAAAGTTTCTATAGGTATGTAAAGAGAAAAAGGTTGGTGAAGACAAACGTAGGTCCCCTGCAGTCAGAATCAGGGGAAGTCATAACGGGGAACAAAGAAATGGCAGACCAATTGAACAAGTACTTTGGTTCGGTATTCACTAAGGAGGATACAAACAACCTTCCGGATATAAAGGGGTCAGAGGGTCTAGTAAGGAGGGGGAACTGAGGGATATCTTTATTAGTCGGGAAATTGTGTTGGGGAAATTGATGGGATTGAAGGCCGATAAATCCCCAGGGCCTGATGGACTGCATCCTAGAGTACTTAAGGAGGTGGCCTTGGAAATAGCGGATGCATTGACAGTCATTTTCCAACATTCCATTGACTCTGGATCAGTTCCTATGGAGTGGAGGGTAGCCAATGTAACCCCACTTTTTAAAAAAGGAGGGAGAGAGAAAACAGGGAATTATAGACCGGTCAGCCTGACCTCAGTCGTGGGTAAAATGATGGAATCAATTATTAAGGATGTCATAGCAGTGCATCTGGAAAATGGTGACATGATAGGTCCAAGTCAGCATGGATTTGTGAAAGGGAAATCATGCTTGACAAATCTTCTGGAATTTTTTGAGGATGTTTCCAGTAAAGTGGACAAAGGAGAACCAGTTGATGTGGTATATTTGGACTTTCAGAAGGCTTTCGACAAGGTCCCACACAAGAGATTAATGTGCAAAGTTAAAGCACATGGGATTGGGGGTAGTGTGCTGACGTGGATTGAGAACTGGTTGTCAGACAGGAAGCAAAGAGTAGGAGTAAACGGGTACTTTTCAGAATGGCAGGCAGTGACTAGTGGAGTGCCGCAAGGTTCTGTGCTGGGGCCCCAGCTGTTTACATTGTACATTAATGATTTAGACGAGGGGATTAAATGCAGTATCTCCAAATTTGCGGATGATACTAAGTTGGGTGGCAGTGTGAGCTGCGAGGAGGATGCTATTAGGCTGCAGAGTGACTTGGATAGGTTAGGTGAGTGGGCAAATGCATGGCAGATGAAGTATAATGTGGATAAATGTGAGGTTATCCACTTTGGTGGTAAAAACAGAGAGACAGACTATTATCTGAATGGTGACAGATTAGGAAAAGGGAAGGTGCAACGAGACCTGGGTGTCATGGTACATCAGTCATTGAAGGTTAGCATGCAGGTACAGCAGGCGGTTAAGAAAGCAAATGGCATGTTGGCCTTCATAGCGAGGGGATTTGAATACAGGGGCAGGGAGGTGTTGCTACAGTTGTACAGGGCCTTGGTGAGGCCACACCTGGAGTATTGTGTACAGTTTTGGTCTCCTAACTTGAGGAAGGACATTCTTGCTATTGAGGGAGTGCAGCGAAGGTTCACCAGACTGATTCCCGGGATGGCGGGACTGACCTATCAAGAAAGATTGGATCAACTGGGCTTGTATTCACTGGAGTTCAGAAGAATGAGAGGGGACCTCATAGAAACGTTTAAAATTCTGACGGGTTTAGACAGGTTAGATGCAGAAAGAATGTTCCCAATGTTGGGGAAGTCCAGAACCAGGGGTCACAGTCTGAGGATAAGGGGTAAGCCATTTAGGACCGAGATGAGGAGAAACTTCTTCACCCAGAGAGTGGTGAACCTGTGGAATTCTCTACCACAGAAAGTAGTTGAGGCCAATTCACTAAATATATTCAAAAGGGAGTTAGATGAAGTCCTTACTACTCGGGGGATCAAGGGTTATGGCGAGAAAGCAGGAAGGGGGTACTGAAGTTTCATGTTCAGCCATGAACTCATTGAATGGCGGTGCAGGCTAGAAGGGCTGAATGGCCTGCTCCTGCACCTATTTTCTATGTTTCTATGTTTCTATGTTTCTAAAAGACCGCTAAGACTGGAAAGATTATCGCGGGTGAAAACCTCCCCCCAAAAAATTAAAAAATCCGCCGAGTGAAAAACATGGACCTTGCACCCCCATTCTGGGCGAAAAAGTGCAATTTAGGGTCGATTGGGCGGTTCGTAAACAAAATGGGCGAAATATTTCAAAAATCAATAAAAATGTCTCCCGAGGAAATGGGTTGGGCCCAACACCAGAAAAACAATAAAAATAATTTTTCAAAAAACATCAACTAAAAAATAAAAAAAACATTCCTTAGACACTTTCAAAGTAAATCACCACAACACATTTTTAAAATAATTAGTAAAAAAACAATGACTAACCTTTTTCTTGAAGAGCTGCTCACCTACCGCCCAGTTCCGCTGATCCTCATGGGCAATTTAAAAAAATGTACCTACGGGTTACCGCTCAGCCAAATACCACGCCAGGGCCAGCGGTCTGCTTCCTAACGGTACCTTGAAACCGCTGGCGTAACTCAGGTAAGGAATTTTCACTCATCTGATTATCGCCCACAATGGCCAATACCGCCCAGAAACCGAGCAGTAAGCCACTGGAAATTCTAGCCCCTTGT
Organism: Pristiophorus japonicus; assembly: GCF_044704955.1. Lineage (NCBI taxonomy): Eukaryota > Metazoa > Chordata > Chondrichthyes > Pristiophoridae > Pristiophorus > Pristiophorus japonicus. The sequence goes on from NC_091983.1 coordinate 53,531,827, forward strand.
CTCCTGCGACGAACTCCAAACCGAATCACAGAGTGATGCTACGCTCCAGCACGTGAGCCACTTCCTCCAGACTGAGTGGCCTAAGCAAATTCTGGAAGAGCTGAAAATCTTCCACAGACTTCGCGATTAATTTTCTGTTTGAAATGATGGTTGCCTAGCTCGTGGTGATAGAGCAGTAATTCCCAAGTCACTTCAACAGCGCGTTCTCTCATTGGCACACGATGGACACCCTGGCATTGTCCGCATGAAGCACAGAGGTCATGATTCAGTGTGGTGACCTGGGATTGACACTCGCATTAAGGAGTTCGTCTCACACTGCGAAGCATGCAGTCTGAGCAAAAAGGCCATAAACATCCGACCAGCGCCAATGAAGCCCATTCCATGGCCACAAAAACCATGGCAACAACTTCAGTTGGATATCTTCGGTCCAGTTGAAGCAGCTCCACAACACCAGAATTTCCTTGTTGCAGTACATGACTTGCATTCCAAATGGCCAGCAATCGCTAAATGTTCAGAGACCTCATCAACGATTATCACTATTTTGCAGGATATGCTCACAAAGTGGGGCCTCCCAGAGTTCATAATCACTGACAATGGACCACAGTTTGTGTCTGACCAGTTCGCGGATTTCCTCATTCGTCATGCTATCGAGCATCGCCTTACTGCTCGGTACAATCCTCAAAGCAACGGAGGTGTTGAGCAACATAACCGTGTCATCAAAGAGGGTTTGAAAACCAACCTCGGAGCAGACCAAACATTCGACGAAGCGGTTCAAACTGCACATACCGTTCAACAAAGCACTCACTAACGGGGAAGACACCTGCTGAGCTCATGATTGGGCGGAATCTTCGCTGGCTGCTGGACATTCTCAAACCCCCAGCCAAACCTAGCGCGAAGATAACCACACTGGCATCCCAGATTTCGGAATGACAACGAAAAGCGAAATCGTACACTGACACAAATGATGCACTCAAAAGCCACAACTGAAGAACGGTGATTGGGCCAGAGTTAAACGCCCAAGCCGTAGTCATAAGCTCGCATCTTTACTTTCGCCTCCAAAATAGATCGGGTGAAAGTTCAGCCCTTACATCTACGAGCTTAATGATGGAACTCGATGGAAAGCTCATGGACTGATCCCAACTCACAGGCCACCAGACCAGTAGGATGGAACAGAGGCACTGTTCTGCTTCCCAACCAAAAACCTCAATCAAACACCACAAGCTCCACGCCAGTCTCAGTGTATTCGAACATGGCCTGGCTATCTCAAGGACTTTGTCTGTTCATAGACTGTGTTTTCAAAAGGGGGGAAATATGTTGTGTTCATAGTCTATTTGTTTGTTACAGGTCACTTGATAGGCATGAGGACTATTCACACACTGCTGTAAACATGCTGGTTCTTGCTGGTTTTGGGAATCCATTTTGGGAATTGCTATAAAGGACACAGTTAAGTTACATTACTCCTCTTTCTGTTAGTCTGTTTATTTACATACACAACATCCGATCTTTGTTGATTGGCATTGGAACCAATCGTCGCAACTGATATGTCCTTACTATACAGTATAAATGCACACGAGGCCCATAGTTGAGAGAAGGTCACTCTGTGACCAGTTACCTTTATTACCAAGACCTCAAGTGATGAAGGTGGGTGGAGCTTCCCCTTTTATACCTGAAAGACCAAGTTAGGAGTGTCTCCCACAAGTTCACCCCTTGTGTTCAATGTTCTCAAGGTGTACAGCTTAGGTCAGCTTATACATGGGTTACAATGATAATTGAATACATGACATCACCTCCCCGCCAAAGTCTTATTGGGATCACAGGTTAAGTCTCTCTGGTGGTTTATGCTCCCTTGTAGAGCGCCTGAGTTGGGGCTCCGGTTATTGGCCCTGAGTGTCTGCTGTTTGCGGTGCCTCAGGCCTGTCCGGACTGCCCACAGTGACTGGGCTCTCCTCCACTTGGTTCCGGTGTTCAGTCACCTGTGGTGGAGTAAACTCTACGTCGTGTTCTTCTTCTGCTTCTTTTATAGGGTTGCTGAACCTCCTTTTAGTTTGATCCACGTGTTTGCGGCAGATTTATCCATTGGTAAGTTTAACAACCAAATCCCTATTCCGCTCTTTGGCAATCACAGTGCCTGCAAGCCATTTGGGCCCTGCAGCGTAATTAAGGACAAAAACAGGGTCATTGACATCAATTCCTGGCATGGTAGTCACATTGTGACTGACGCCTGCTCTCAACAATTTCTTTCATAGTAGGGTATATAAGGGATAACCTGGTTTTGAGCATCCTTTTCATTAGCAGCTCTGCGAATGGAACCCCTGTGAGAGAGTGTGGTCGGGATCTATTGGCCAACAAGAGGCGTGATAAGCGACTTTGTAGGGAAACCCCTTGGATTCTGAGCATCCCCTGTTTGATTATCTGCACTGCTCGTTCCGTCTGGCCATTTGAGGCCGGCTTGAACGGTGCCGTTCTGATATGGTTGATTCCATTGCCTGCCATGAAGTGCTGGAATTCAGTGCTTATGAAGCACGGGCCATTGTCGCTGACCAAGACATCTGGGAGACCATGGGCGGCGAACATTGCCTGTAGACTTTCTACCGTGGCAGAGGATGTGCTTGAATTTAAGATGGCACACTCAATCCATTTTGAGTAGGCGTCTACTACAACCAAAAACATTTTTCCCATGAAAGGACCTGCGTAGTCCACATGGATGTGTGACCATGGATTGGTGGGCCAGGACCAGGGGCTAAGGGGGGCTTCCCCGGGTACGTTGCCCAGCTGAGCACATGTGTTGCACCTGCGAACACAAAGTTCCAGGTTTGCATCTATGTCAGGCCACCAAATGTGTGACCTGGCAATCGCCTTCATCATGACAATGCCCGGGTGCTCATTGTGAAGTTCTCTGATAAACACCTCTCTGTCCATCTGGGGCATGACACTCAGTTTCCACACAGTAGGCAATCAGCCTGAATCGAGAGTTCATCCTTGCGCCTATGTAACAGTTTAAATTACTCAGGGCATGCCCCGTACGTGGCTGCCCAGTCCCCATTCAGGACACATTTCTTAACTAAAGTCAGTAGGGCTAACGTGAGTGCCCACCTCTGTATGCGGGTCGAAGCATTCGCATTTATGGCCTTGTTGTCGGCCAAAAGGGACGTTAGGGGTTTGTGATCTGTCTCCACCTCAAATTTCCTGCCAAGCAGATACTGGTGCATTTTTTTTACTGTATATACACATGCTAGCAGTTCCTTTTCTACCATCTCGCAGCCCCGTTCTGCCTGGGACAGACTTCTGGAGGCATAAACTACCGGCTGTAACTGACCATTGGCATTCACATGCTGCAACACACACCTGACCCCATAGGACGACGCATCGCACGTTAAAACAAGTTTCTTACACGGGTCATATAACGTTAACAGTTTGTTGGAGCAGAACAAATTACGTGCTCTATCAAAAGCCCTTTCCTGGCTGTCCCCCCAGACCCAATCGCGACCTTTGCATAGGCGCACGTGTAGCGGCTCTAACAGCGTGCTCAATTTGGGAAGAAAGTTACCAAAATAGTTCAGGAGCCCCAGGAACCAACGCAGCTCCGTTGTGTTACGGGGTCTGGGTGCTCTCTGGATCATTTCCGTTTTGGACGCAATAGGTCTGATCCCGTCTGCTGCTACCCTCCTCCCCAGGAATTCTACCTCTGGAGCTAAGAAGACGCACTTCACCTTTTTCAGTCGCAGCCCTACCTGGTCCAGTCTGTGTAGCACCTCCTCCAAGGTGTGGAGGTGTTCTTCAGTATCACGACCTGTGATGAGGATGTCGTCTTGAAAAACCACTGTCCTTGGAATCGACTTGAGGAGGCTTTCCATATTTCGCTGAAAGATCGCGGCGGCCAAACAAATCCCGAACGGACATCTGTTATACTCAAACAACCCCTTGTGTGTCGTGATGGTGGTCAGCTTCTTCGACTCACTCGCCAGCTCCTGCGTTATGTAAGCTGAGGTCAGGTCCAATTTTGAAAAAGGTTTGCCACCGGATAGCGTCTCAAAGAGGTCCTCCGCTTTCGGTAGCGGGTACTAGTCTTGGAGTGACACGTGATTGATGGTGACCTTGTAATCACCACATATCCTGACCGACCCATCCACCTTGAGCACTGGCATGATCGGGCTCACCCAGTCACTGAATTCAACTGGCGAGATGATGCCTTCCCTCAGCAGGCGGTCCAATTCGCCTTCTATCTTTTCCCGCATCACGTACGGCACCGCTCTGGCCTTTTGGTGTACTGGCCTGGCGTCCAGGTTTATGTGAATCAATACCTTGGCCCCCATGAAAGTGCCAATGCCGGGTTGAAATAATGAGTCAAATTTGTCCAGGACCTGTGAGCATGATACTCACTCCACAGAAGAAATTGCATTGACATCGCCCCATTTCCAGTTCATGACAGCAAGCCAAATCCTCTCCAGTAGTGCGGGACTGTCCCCTGGGACAATCCAGAGTGGCAGCCTGTTCTCTGAATCTTTGTGGGTCATGCCTACCGTGGCGCTGCCTAGCACCAGAATGATCTCCTTTGTATACGTCCGTAGTTGTGCTTCAATTGGCCATAATTTTGGCCTCCTGGCCTTGGACATCCACAACCTTTCGAACTGTTTGATACTAATCAGGGACTGGCTGGTCCCCGTGTCTAGCTCCATTAATACTGGGATGCCATTGAGGAGCACTTTCATCATTATCGGTGGCATCCTGGTATATGAACTGTATATGTGCTCCACATGAACTCGCTGAACTTCAGCTTCCAGCAATTTCCCCCATTATTCCTTTGGCCTCGTAGGGCTTACATCGGGCCCGTCCTCCTCATATATCAACCTGGCGCCAAGTGACCGCTGACATTGCAGTTTCTGCAGGTATATTGCTGATACCTGCAAGCTCTGGCTGGGTGTTTGCCTCCACACCTCCAGCATGAGCTGGCTGCCCCATTGTTGGAAACAAAAGGTCCATTACCAGTCGATCATCTCTGACTGTCTCTGTAACTGTCCTTAAGCGCACCTTTAACAGGTGTTGATGGTCCCATTACTGGCCGCATTGTCCATTGCGATGGCATGAATCACCGTTCATCTAGCCATTGTTTCTGTTGAATTCCTCCTTTGGGTTCGACTACATGCTCGGGCATGTCCGATTGCTCTTGTCTGCCTAGAGAACTGTGTGCCACGTTAACAATGTTGACTTTCTGCTCGTTTGCCGCATTTGAGCCAAGATTTTTGTCATACATAATTCTGGTCTCTTCCTCCCCTGAGGTAAATGTCTGGGCTATCAGAGTCGCCACTTCCAAGGTCAAGTCTTTGGTCTCAATCAGTTTCCTGAAAACCCCAGTGTGCCCAATGCCCTCAATAAAAAATCTCGCAGCATCTCCGCTCTGCATGCATCTGGGAACTTACATAGGCTCGCCAGTCGCCGGAGATCTGCCACAAAGTCTGGAACTCTTTGCCCTTCTCGCCGCCGGTGCGTGTAAAACCAATGTCTCGCCATGTGCATGCTGCTCGCCGGTTTAAGGTGTTCCCCGATCAACTTACTGAGCTCTTCGAATGTCTTGTCCGCCGGCTTCTCTGGCGCTAGAAGGTCCTTCATCAGGGAGTACCTTCTGGATCCACAAACCGTCAGGAGATGAGCCCTGCGTTTGTCGGCCGAATCCTGTCCCAACCATTCCTTAGTGACAAAATTTTGCTGTAGTCTCTCAATAAAGTCATCCCAATCATCACCAACACAGTACCTCTCTTCTGTGCTGCTAGTGGCCATGCTCGCGTGGTTTAAATCCCAGTTTCTCATCGCCAATAATATGTCCTTACTATACAGTATAAATGCACACGAGGCCCATACTTGAGAGAAGATCACTCTGTGACCAGTTACCTTTATTACCAAGACCTCAAGAGATGAAGGTGGGTGGAGCTTCCAGTTTTACACCTGAAAGTCCAGGTTAGGAGTGTCTCCCACAAGTTCACCCCCTTGTGGTCAATGTTCTCAAGGTGTTCAACTCAGGTCAGCTTATACATGGGTTACAATGATAGTTGAATACATGACAGCAACCATATTGTCATTTTGGCTGAACATAAGAAAAACGAAGGAAGAAAAGTAAGCTATTGAATCAGCTCATGGCTGATCTGTACCTCAACTCCATTTACCCACCTTAGCTCCATTCCCGGGATGGCAGCACTGACATATGAGGAGAGATTGGATCAACTGGGCTTGTATTCACTGGAGTTTAGAAGAATGAGAGGGGATCTCATAGAAACATATAAAATTCTGACGGGATTGGACAGGTTAGAGGCAGGAAGCACATTCCCGTTGCTGGGGAGTTCCAGAACCAGGGGTCACAGTCTAAGAATAAGGGGTAAGCCTTTAGGACCGAGATGAGGTGAAACTTCTTCACTCAGAGAGTGGTTAACCTGTGGAATTCTCGACCGCAGAAAGTTGTTGATGCCAGTTCGTTAGATATATTCAAAAGGGAGTTAGATATGGCCCTTACAGCCAAAGGGATCAAAGGGTATGGAAAGAAAGCAGGAAAGGGGTACTGAGGTTTAATGGTCAGCCATGATCTTATTGAATGGTGGTGCAGGCTCGAAGGGCCGAATGGCCTACTCCTGCTCCTATTTTCTATGTTTCTATGTTTCTACCACTGATACGCTCACCTAACAAAATCAGGATTCTCGAGCAGTCTTGCTGGCAGACCTAATGTGGGGTCAAATGCTCAGTTTAAGGTCAAACATAATGCCCAAGGTTACAGGCCACGTGTAACTGAGTGGCAATCCCAATAGCAGCAGCAAAGACGTAGATCTGCAATGATCTTTATCTCTGTGTTTTTGGATGGGTATTTAAGAATTTTATAATGGAATTATTATTTTTTTAAATTCATCACAGTTCTCTTTCATGTTTTGCACCATTTGTTGATTAGACTCAAAGTAATGGGAATTGAAATCTCAGCATCATCTGCATATATTTATTAAACTGCTTTAGAGACTCCAAAGAAGGTCTGCTGCATAATGAACAAAATTCATAACAGTTAAAAAAAAATATTTTCATTTATATGGTGCCTGAGGTCATCCCAAATCGCTTTACTTTTAAGTACTTTTTGAACTGTAGTCACTGCTGTAATATAGGAAATGCCACAGCCAATTTGTACACAAGCTTCCACAAACAGCAACATGATAATGACCAGATCATCTGTTTTTGTTATGTTAGTTGAGGGATAAATACAAGCGAGGATACCGGGGATAACTCAGCATCTGTGGAGAGAGAAACAGAGTTAACATTTCAGGTCGATGACCCTTCATCAGTACTGGCGATAGTTCAAAATGTAACGGTTCGAACTATTGCCAGTTCTGACGAAGGGTCATCGACCTGAAACATTAACTCTTTTTCTCTCTCCACAGTTGCTGCCTGACCCGCTGAGATTTCCAGCATTTTCTGTTTTTATTTCAGATTGCAGCATCCGCGGTATTTTGCTTTTGTGTTGTACTGGGGATAACTCCCCTGCTCTTCTTTAAAATAGTACCATGAGATATTTTATCTCTGCCTGAGAGGGCAGACGTCTTGGTTTAATGTCTTATCCAAAGGATGGCCCCTCTGATAGTGCAGCAATTCCTCACTATTGTGCTCAAGTGACAGCCTCGACTTTGTGGTTAAATCACTGGAGTGGGACATTGTATCCACAACCTTCTGGCTCAAAAGGTGAAGAGAGCTACCAACTGAGCCATGGCAGACATCCCAAAGCCAAGTTTTATTGATTGCTTAGTTGGTAAATGCACTGCCTCATGTAGTATCAAGCCATGTCAGCTAGTAAGCTCCCAGGTTCACTCCCTGTTCTGTGCTGAATTAGCTGGGTTGTTACATTAAGTATCAATAATTGTAGGTTAAGGAGGTGAATGTCAGGCAGGGCTCATCCTCTTGATCACTGTCCAGTGACCCCCTGCTGTGAAAGTATGTGTAGACATCAAATAAGGACAGCATTGAGATTGGCTATGATGCCCCTAATGGTCAACCAGCCTCCTGACATACAGACCTGATTTTCCCTTTCGGGCAGGTTTTATATTGGAGGAGGAAAAGTACTGGCCCATCATGATCCGAGCCCATTTTTCTGGGTGGGAGCTGCCTAAATATGCAGGGCAGTTTTCCGGCGGGATCTCTGCTACTAAGAGAGAGGACACCTCTTGCAGCACCAAGAAAAGGTGCTGCCACACTGAAGGTGTCAGGAGCACTCTGGGGATCTGAGGCTTCACATCATTTGTAGCATTCTCGCCTCTGAGTCAGAAGATCATGGGTTCAAATCCCACTCCAGAGACTGCAGCACATAATCTTGGCTGGCACCTCAGTGCAAAGGGAACAGAGTGCTGCATTGTCCTTCTGATGAGACATTAGAGTGAGGCCAATTCTGCCTGTTGAGGTGGGCATTGAAGAGCTCATGGCATGGTTCAAAGAGGAGCACAGGAGTCCTGCCGCTGTTCATGTCAACATTTAACCATCACTAGAAACATCACCAGAAACAGATTAACTAGTTATCTAAATCATTGCTGTTTGTGGGGTCTTGCTGCGCACACATCAGCTGCCGTGTTTGCCTACAAAGCATCAGCGCCTCCCTTGTGTGCTCAGACTGAGCCATTCCTAAACAAGGTTCGAACTTGAGGCCTGAGGGGAGGGAGAGGTGCCTATTACAGGTGCTCGATTATGCCCCAGGATCTACCACCACCACTCTCTCGGCGGTCCCCAAGCCTGGTAGTAGTGGCAGGAAAAGGTAAATCGGGTATCTACCCAAATCCTGCCTTCAATTGTATGCAGCACGACAGCCAACTTCCCTGCAGAGCAGCACTGGTAGGTGTGGAGAGCCAGTGTTAAGGCTCCCTGCCTGATTTCCCTTCTTTTTCTGCTGTTACACTGCCTGATGTTTGGTGGTATGCAGAAGGAAATCAAGGCCTCACTAGATTCCCATATGGGGAATTGCCACTTGAGTGAGGGTACCTGGTACTCATGGAGCAATACCACAGATTGAGGTATGGCAAAAGAACCAGGAGAGAGAGGAGCAGAAATTTATTTACGCAGCAAATTGTTATGACCTGGAAAGTACTTCCGGCAAGGATAGTGAATACAGATTCAATAGTAACTTTCCAAAGGGAATTGGATAAATATTTGAAAAGGAAACATTTGTAGGGTTATAGGGAAAGACAGTGGAGGGGCACTAATTGGATTGCTCTTTCAAAGAGCTGGCAGAGGTGTAATGGGCTGAATGGCCTCCTTCTGTGCTGTATGATTCTGTGAGTCATTTCCACAAAGATGGGAGAAAAAATGAGCAAACTAACTTTTAGTATTTGGCCAAATTCGTATTCTCAGATTTTCACGATGTAACACTGAAATCGTTTCCAATCTATCCAGTGTTGCTTATGAGAAAGTTTTTCTAATTGTACTTTCTTCAACAGACTGTAACAGATTGGTTAAAATTAGCAATGACTGTGACGATCTGCGCTATGTATGGCCTAAGCAGTGAAAAGGCACATAAGTAAGATAAAGCTACCAGAGAAAGGTAATTTCTAAAGTCAGTTATAAAACATGTGTGGTTTGTTGAGAGCTAATTTATAAACATGGTACAATAATCTTTGAAATAATTTTGTCTGCATCTGAAATTTTCACTGAGTCCAGATAGGGCCGGTGAACTGAGCCCAATGCATCTCTCGATCGAGACGCTTCTTTAGTTAGGAGATGAGACTGTAATAAATAAGCCTGTCACTGCGAGTTTGAGCATGTACAATTGAGATTTGGGGTCCTTCACTCCATTTACTGCAGTGAAAGGGGAGCCACTATTAACTAATGTATTTGTGGCCCAACAATGAATGTGTATGCTCTTGTACCTGTTTAATCTTTTATGTTCCGGCCCTTATACAATGTTCCTGTTTGATTCAACATGTGGTTCGGTTTTCCTATGTGGGTTTACGCATAGCTATCAACACTGGACAGATTCTAGGCATGATGTTTTCAGTGCTGTGCCACACACCGCAAACATAAACATGGTTAAAAGCAGTAAGCTGCACTTGTCACACGGGTTGCAGTCTGATATAATGAGAAACACTTAACAAATATGAATTCATTTCTAGAACAGTATCCCACTCCAGAGATTTGAGCACAAAATCTGGGCTCACACTGTAGTGCAGTCCTGAGCGGGCGCTGCATTATTGGAGGCTCCGTCTTTCAGATGAGATGTTAAACTGAGGCCTGTCTGCCCCATCAGACAATATTTTGAAGAAGAGCAAGGGAGATCTCCCTGATGACCTGGACAACACTATCTGCGCATTGATCTCGTTATTCTTTGTGGGATCTTGCTGTGCGCAAATTGACTGATACGTTTCCTACACTACAATAGTGATTATACTTCAAAAGTACTTCATTGCCAGTCAAGCATTTTTGGACATCCTGAGGTTGTAAAAGGCGCTTTATAAATGCAAGTCATGATTTGCGGAATCCAGAACAAGGGCCATAACCTTAAAATTAGAGCCAGACCGTTCAGGGGTGATGTCAGGAAGCACTTCTTCACACAAAGGATGTGGAAATCTGGAAGTCTCTCCCTTAAAAAGCTGTCGAGTTGAGGGTCAATTGAAAATTTCAAAACTGAGAATGTTAGATTTTTGTTAGGCAAGGGTTTTAAGGGTTACGGAACCAAGGCAGGTAGATGGATTGAGTGACAGAACGGTTTCGAGGGTTTGAATGGCCTACTCCTGTTCCTGTGTTCCTAAGTCTCTATACAGCAGAAGAACTTCTTCATGCTGGCCATTAAAGAAAGCTTGAGCTGCTCCAGCTGGCTCCAATAATGACTCAGAGTGTAAGGGTGCGATGTGGTCACTCGTACTTTCATATTTCCCATTCCTGGTGTTATATCAATGTCATCTAGATTCCTGACATTCCAGAGCTTGGGCCCTACACAATTCAGCTAGTGCTGGGTCACCGACATTGGGAATAAAATAATATTAATGTTGTTTGTAATTCCTGCAGATATTATTTATATTTTGTGATTAATTCCTTTTTAAAAGATGTTTTCATTAAGTCCACCTTCAGTGTGCTGAGTCTGCAAACACAGAAGGCCTGAAATTCCATGCAGATTCTCCCAGCACCCTGCTGTAACTCCAGCAGGAAACCAACAGAGCTCCCAGGGAAATGCTGGAGGCAGCAACAATTTGCATTTATATTGTGTCTTTAACGTAATAAAACATCCCAAGATGCTTCACAGGAGAGTATCAGACAATATTTGACACCGAGCCACGTAAGGAGATATTAGGACGAGTGACCAAACACTTGCACGTAAAGGTAGGTTTTAGGTAGCGTCTTAAAGGAGGAGAGAGAGATGGAGATGCGGAGAGACTTAGGAAGAGCTTAAGATCTAGGCAGCTGGAGGCACATCCACCAATGGTGAAGTGATGAAAATCGGAGATGCGCAAGAAACCAGAATTGGAGTAGCACAGAGATCACGGAGGGTTATAGAGTTAGAGGATGTTGCAGAGATAGGGAGGGGCGAGGCCATAAAGGGTTTTGAAAACAAGGATGAGAATTTTTAAATCAAGGAGTTGCTGGATCGGGTGCCAATGTAGATCAGTGAGCACAGAGGTGATGTGTAAACAGAATTTGGTGGGAGTTAAGATACGGGCAACAGAGATTTGGATGAGCTCATGCTTATGGTTGGTGCAAGGTGGGAGGCTGGCCAGGATAGCACTGGAATAGTTGAGTCTGGAGTAAACAAAGGCATAGGTGAGGGTTTCTGCCATTTCCCGCGGAGGGTGGGGAGCGGTGGAGGGTGGTGGGGTGGGAGGGGTGGGTGCTTCTGCCAGTAATCTGCTGGAGATACCACAGGAGATTGGGGAAATACCTGTGGAATTTCAGGGCCGGAAATTTTAACCTCACCAACAACATTAAAAAAATTCCAGTACAGAAGTGGCATGGGTAAATTTTGCAAGACCCTCACTACTGGCAGGGCCTCATATAGAGTTAGTGCATATTGGAAAATTGCAGACAGCATATCCAGAAATACAATAAAAATTGAATTGTACTTATTCAATTACTATAAATCAGTGACACAGTAGATAGTCATTGTCGAGGCTGCTCTGCAGTATGGGATTAGGGCTCTCCAAATATGGGTGGGTTAGAAGGCCTGTCGACCCATTTTGATACTTTTACCAATATATCCTGAAAACTATTTTGTTTTCATTCATGTTATGGCTGCTATAAAGGTTAAATTCAGCTTACAGAGGGTTAATTACCAAATATACACAATCCATTTAGAATGTTGATTGGGATGATTCCTAGGCGAGGACATCAAACAGACCAGACATCAGAATGTTTACTTTTGCATTGCACATTAGCTTCGAGACAATGGGGTTCATTCAGGTCTCGACCTCGGTATTTCTTACCATTATGATAGAATGGGTTTTTAATTCACTGTGGCTAGCTGAGACCTTGGAAGAACAAAACATGACAGATACAGCCAGGCCCCAGACCAAAAGGGCAGCTTTTCGTTCAAGGTGGTACCTTAGTACATTCAGTGGCCCAATCCTGGATGCACAGAGTTGAAGGAGGGGTCAGAGGGCTAACTTTATTTCTCTCTTTCCCTTTCTACACCTCATGCAAGCTTTTGTTACCTCCAGACGTGACTATTCTAATGCTCTCCCTGTCGGCCTCTCATCTTCCACCCTCCGTAAACTTCAGCTCGTCCAAACCTCTGCTGCCCAAGTCATAACTTGCACCAAGTTCCATTCATCCATCACCTCTGTGTTCGCTGACTTACATTGGCTCGCCCGGTTCAGCAACACGTCAAATTTTAAGTTCTTAACCTAATGTCTAAATTCCTCCATGGCCCCATCCCTTTGCATCTCTATAACCTCCTCCAGTCCTATAAACTTCAGAGATCACTGAGCTCCTCTAACTCTGGCCTCTTGAGCATCCACGATTTTAATCACTCCATCATTGGCAACCGTGCCTTCAGCTGCTGAGGCCCTACGCTCTGGAATTCCCTCCCTAAACCTCTCCGCCTCTCTCTACCTCTCTCTCTTCTTTTAAGATGTTCCTTAAAACCTACCTCTTTGTAAACGCTTTTGGTGGTCACCTGTTCTAATACCTCCTTATGTGGCTCATTGTCAAATATTGTCTGATTACACACCCATGAAGCATGTTGGGACTTTTTACTATGTTAAAGGCACTATATAAATACAGGTTATTATTGTTGTTGAGGGACGATTTTTACCCTTGTCCACCTGGCAGAAGTCAGCTGAGAAGGCAGCTAATTTCATCCAGGAGACTTACCTCCTGCTCCCCTCCCGTGGTCGTCCGTGGTTTGAGCAGGCGGGAAGGCCAATGGCAGGAAGCCAAAGGGCTTTCTTTAAATATGCAGATCGGGTTCCAATGAAATCGGGGCCTTAACCAATGGATTGCGCAGGACAGCCTTTGTATCAGCCCTATCAGGTGAGGTGAATGAAAAAAGGATTCGGGGCCAGAAAAGACGCAAAGAGGTAAGTTTTAAAACTATTTTTTACTTTCCTTGTGGGGCCATAAGGAGCAGGAGCGCCTCCACTGCCCCAGGCGAAGTGATGGGGATCGATCCTTCGGCCCTGGCTCCCAACATTCTGTTCCCGTCCCCTGGGCTGCTGCTTCCCGCCGGCTTCAATGACAAACTGTCCGTGAGCGTACAGATGAAGCCCATGGGGGAGGTGGGAGAGTGGTGAAGAGCTACAGAGGAAGACAGCACCAGTTGCCTAGGGACAGCGAGCTAGAAAAGGAAAACAGGGTGGCATGGTTTATGAAATTGGTGGGGCAAAGGATGATGGGTGAATGGGACTTGGTGCGAGATAGAATACGCACAGCAATATGTTTACGTTCTGGTAAGTTTCTGTGAGACAATGGGTTGTTTTGCTTTAGTCACACATGCACAGATATTGGAATGTAATTTTCAGCTAGCTCTGCTGCCAGGCCAATCCATCTGACCAGAATGGGACCTGTGACAATGGATCTTTGGCCGGTTTCTAAGATCTACTTGGGCCTATAATGAGCGACGCTGAGACCTAACGTAGGTAATTGTTAGTGTTTCAGAAGCTGGGCTGCACTCTCCTAGCTAGGGCCCGAAATTCATCGACATACCGCCCACTACTGCCCGCTTACAGCCCAAAAACACAAGTATCGTCAAAAAACAGGTACATACTGCCGACATGCCACCCGGCGGAAAATTCATCAGTGACACACCGCCAGGCGGTATGCACACCGCCCGCCCATGCAGCCTGCCGGAACTGCATACCATCCTGGAGAAGGTGCTTTTAAATGGATCTTAAGTGGGCAGTATGGAAATGGAGCTGACAGGTTTGCTTGATATTACACAGATCTTTATAGTTCTTCACAGTTTGATGTATTTTAAATGGATTGTAGTATTTTCCAGTTAGGCAATAATATAAATGGTCGAATAAAGTCTTATTTACTCTTTTGTTAATGAACTATAATAAAAATGTTATCAGTCTCTCTCACCCCCCAATCTCTCCCACCCCCCAGTCTCTCTCTCTCTCCCATGCTCCAGTCGCTCTCTCGCTTTCTCGCTCTCTCTCTCTCTCTCTCTCTCTCTCTCTCACCCCCCCCCCCCAGTCTCATCCCCTCCCCTGCAGCAATCTCTTCCCCCCACCGAATAATTTCTCTCTCCCCCCGCCCCCCCACGCCCACAGCAATCTCAGGTCAGCAGTCTCTGGCCTCTCGTCAGTTGCTTGTGGGCCCAACCTGGAGGTCCATGCTTCGGATCATGGCTTGGACGCCCAGTAGTTTCAGGCACAAGGAATTTTGAAATATTTTTATAGTGGCTCCTTCACAAAAGGGCTCCAGAAGACAGTTGTCTAACCTTTACAGAAGGGCCATAATCAACCCTCCCAGCTGGCAGCTCTTCTGCCACAGAATGCAGCCTCTTCAGTGGATGGGCATCTAAGATGTGTCCCTAGTGGCATGGATACCTGCGATTGCCATGGAAGTAAAGCAACCTCCCTCAATGATCCTGCGAACTATGGGCAGGTGGGGTGTATTCCAGACTTAGATCAGAATATGTCCCATTACCCCCCCACATCCCGAACCACACCCCGCCCCTATTGGGATTTTGTTGTCCCATGGTTTACGCTTGTGATATATTCACAGAGCACAGCACACACAGCTTCCTCACATGGCAGGCAGCTCTCTCGGAAGTCTCCGGAAATCTGCCTGGTTCAGTTTATTATTAACCCTGCACTTGCAGTACACAATACATTCACATCCACAGTGTGGAGCTACAAACATTACAAGCTTACAGACATTACAACGCTGTTGTTCACTAGTCAGTAACCCCCGCTGAAAGAGAATGTGCATCTATATTTAGTGAGGAGAGAATCAGGTTTGACTACTCCACTAAAAATCCCACCTTCCGATGTGGGAAGACTGATAACATTGTTAATTTCCTGTACCAGACCCAGTATGAAAAGAATGGCTAATGAAACAGTCAGCAGGCAGCGAAACGTGGGAAGGAGGGAGATGGAAAGGAAGACAGATTGCTCATCCAAATAGAAAAACTCAAGTGTTAGCAAGGGTTCTTCTAACATTTCTTACTTCTGTGACTTTGCAATCTATTCTTATTGCCATGTTTGTCTTGAATTGTATCTCCAAGATTTACTTTTTCATTATCATTCAATTTGCCGCTTTAATGATACAATCCCTCAACAAACAAGATGCTTTATCCCTGTTGCTTTGCCTAAATCGAAACTTTAAATAATCTCTCTTTGAATATTTCATTCCTTTCACAAGGGGAGTCTTGAATTTTTAAATTCTGAAGAATACTTGTCCACATCACTTCTGTCAGTGACATATGTGACTCAAATATATCAGGCATGCTAAAGTGATCACTTATCATTTATTCTTATAATTTTATGAAATCAAAGTTGAAAGCAGGCCTCCAGAATTTACAGTAAAGCTTTCAGCGCTTTCTGATCCCTTAAGCAATCTGCCAATGCTCGCCTGCAACAATTACAACTCCCAACACATTCACATGTAAATGTTTCATGCAAAACGTATTCCTGCTTTGCATAACAGAACTTGGACATGTACATCATTTCTTTCCAATGTTTATGCTTCCTTGGGACCTTCGTGCAGTCGAAGATTGTCTAAGCTACTTGAATACTTTGTTGACTGGAGGTCAGCTAAACCCATAAAGCTTACATCACACCAGGAAGCACCGTATTAGAATAAGAGTGGCAGTTACAGCGAGCACACAATGCATGCGAAACTGAGCTGGAAGCTGCATTGAAAAAGAATATAATATAGCATCTTATCACATCTCTAAGTGCTTGCACTTACTTTGAAGGCCATCACTGTTATAATAGAGGCAAGTACAACAACCTTATCATGCATATCAGGTCCCACAAACGGCAATGAAAAGAAAAATAAAGACTTGCATTTATATAGCGCCTTCACGACCACCAGACATTTCAAAGCGCTTTGCAGCCAATGAAGTACATTTGGAGTGTAATCAATGTTGTAATGTGGGAAACGGGCTGCCAATTTGCACACAGCAAGCTCCCACACCAGCAATGTGATAATGACCAGATAAGCTGCTTTAGTTCTGTTGATTGAGGGATAAATATTGGCCAGGACACCAGGGGTAACTCCCCTGCTCTTCTTTGAAATAGTGCCGTGTGATTTTTTACATCCACCTGAGAGAGCAGACGGGGCCTCGGTTTAACATCTCATCCAAAAGACAGGATGAAGACAGTACCTGGAAGTTCTGCACTCCTTCCATTGTCTCAAATTTCATGCTGTAGGGTAATGACTTCGCCCCCTCTGGGAACTTTTACATAACAGGTTCCATCGGCTACCCATGTTCCTGGATAGTATCTCCTCTTTATTGTCGAGAACATTTTAATGTCCCACAGCTCCAATTTTTTTATTAGCACATCGTCCTCAATATAAACTGGCAGGTTTAAGAATGAAATGGCCACCTCTTCAGAATACTGCTGGGATACATTCAAGAATTTATCATTAATCTTCAAGCTCAGTAAAAAATCTTTCCACCTCCTCTCGGCCACTGACCGTCACCTCGAATCGAATATTTGGCTTTGGTCAGCAGGCAAAGCAACTTCCCTCACTGCAGTCCTCATGTACCACATAGATAATATTCCAAGCTCGCATCTCCTTATCCCCGCACTGAATTACCACCGTGTTTTCTTTTCCAAACCTCCTGGGGTCCCGGCCCAAATCTTTGGACCTTTTATTCTCCCTTCCCCATACATTTTCTCCCCTGATTAAATTCATCCTGAGAACATTGTCCTCTGAGGGGCCTAGCATTATGACCCCATTTGTAGGCCAAAAAGGCCCTAAAACTTGAAAAAAACAACCCAAAAACCCACCATCAACCTTTTACAAACTGACTTCAACTCTCTGCAGTTATCAAACACCCAGCAGCACCTGCTCGCTCCTCGCCCCTCCCACCCACTGAGCCATAACTGACACTGTAATGACCATGCATGACCACTTAATACAATTTCTTGGGTGATGTTGGTCAAAAAAGGAATTCAATGAGAGAATCCCCTGCTCTTCTTCAAATAGTGCCATAGAATAAAATGTATCAAAATGACCAGAATGGGTGGATAGTGCCTCAGTTTAACATCTCATCTGTTAAAGCACCTCTGACAGTGCAGCACTGGAGTGTGTGTTCAGTAGTGGAGCTTCATCAGCAGCAGAAGCTGCACCAACAACAACAAACAACTTGCATTCGTATAGCATCTTTGACGTAGAAAATAGACCCAAGGTCCTTTACAGGTCAAAGGAATGCAAAGCCAAAGAAAGAAATATTAGGAAAAGTGATCAAAAGCACCAGGTCAAGGAGATAAATTTTAAGGATGGTCTTAACAGAAGAGAGGGTGGTGCAAAGACTGAAGGGTTTAGCAAGGGAGTTCCCGAGAGTGAGTCTAGGTGGCTGTTTATGGGGCGTTCCTGTGCATGGTATGGTTGTTGTAGTTGCCTATATTATAACAGTGATAGCCTTCACAAAGTAATTCACTCTGTTTCAAGCACTTCGAGATGTGATAAGATGCTAAATAATGGTGGTACATTCTCTACCCTCAGGGAGGCAGGGGGAACAATGCATGAGGCTGAAGTCAAAGGAACAAGGAGGTCTGGGGGTGATGGTAGATCTGGAGGACGTTACCGAGGTAGACATCTAGAATTGGATCTTGGCCCGATTCTGCTGCAGCACACACATTGTACCATTGGTAGAGATGCACTGGTTATGATCAGATAGGTAAGACTGGAACTAAGTGAGGGCAGTCTTGCTGAGCTGGACAGTAGAGGAAAGGCGTTGGAATAAATTCATATGATCGACTGTGTCAAAGGCTGCAGAGAGGTCAAGCAGGGATAATGCACCATGATGGTTACAGTTACAGAGAATGTGATTCATGACTCTATTTGGGGCCATTTTGGTGCTGTGGGAGAGGTGAAATTCTGATTGGAGGGATTTAAACAAGAGTATTTCAGGAGAGTTGGATACAAGTCTGGAGGCACAACATGTACGAGGATTGAATGCAGGGGAATTGAGGAGTGATGACAGTTATTTTCAAAGGGAAAACTAGCCAGCATAGGGCTAGGAAGTGAAGTTGAGGGGTCCAAAATTCAGTACCACTAGAAAGCTGGTGTCCCCCCCACCCCACCTTTTTGGCGACATTAGCGGCAACATTTTTTCGTGGCTGGACCACCCCATATTCAGCTCCAAAAGTGAACAATTTGGTTCCAGCTAATGAACCCTTCCAAAGTGTTTTTTTTAGCAGTGCGACTGTCTTAATTTAAGTGTTATCACCGCTGAGAAATTCAGCATGCAGGTAAGGGTTTCGATCGAGCCAGCTGCTCCCTGGCCTTTTTAAAGGCAAAGGATTGCAGCAAGGCTCTGAGGGGGAAAGGAGGTTGGAAGGATGGCTGGTGTAAGAGGTGCAAGGAGAGCCAACAGGTTCACTGATATGGAGCTAGAGACACTGATGGACGGTGTGGAGGACAGAAGAAGAATACTGTTTCCTGACGTGGGGAGACCTGGCAGGCAGGCAATACATAATGCATGGAGGGAGATTGGAGGGGGGGTGTCAGGCACCTCTATATATGTGAGGACGCACCCTTCCAGGCTGGCAATGGGTCGATGCCTCCTAGCTCTAGGGTGACGGGGATCCTCCTCCTCCTCCTCAGGTGGTACTGCTGGCTCAACCTCCAGCGACTGTCCCCTCATGATGGCCAGGTTGTGCAGCATGCAACAGACCACGACGATTATGGAGATCCGTTGAGGAGAGTACTGCAAGGCGCCACCAGAGCGGTCCAGGCATCGGAACCTCTGCTTAAGAATGCCTATGCACTGCTCGATGATGCACCTGGTGGCACAATGAGCGTCAGTGTATGTATGATCTGGCGCTATCCTGGGGTTCCGCAGTGGAGTGAGCAGCCAAGTTGACCGGATATATCCCTTGTCCCCAAGCAACCAACCGCAATTCTGATTCAGGCTGGTGAAGATGACGGACGCACTGGTCTGGTGCAGAATGAATGAATCATGGCTGCTGCCTCCCTTGCCCACTGCCTCTCTGCACGGTGCTGACAGTGATGCCTTCTCCTGCGTGCCGCCCTGCTTCTGAGCAGGTGCACCAGGTGTCACCCTCCCAACACTCCTCCCATCCTCAGGGTTCTGCAGCCCACAGGACTCTGCTAAAGAGTCAGACCTGAAAGTTGTACAAAAGTATGTACAACCTCTGAGCAGCACTCGGCAAGTTTAATGGAGCCAAATCATTTAATAAAACTATATGGAAACCTAAATACTGTGGATGATGGAATCTGACATAAAAACACTCATAATTAATAAAATGATATGAAATCTTAAATACTGAGGATGATGAAATCTGACATAAAACACTAATAATTAATATAACTATATGAAAACCTAAATACTGCAGATGATGCAATCTGACATAAAAACAATAAAATTAATAAAACTATTTCCCAACAAAAGGGCCCCAATTGCAGCAACACTCCAGCAGTGTCACATTTGAGCAGCGACTCGAATACCTTGCGGGGGCACTGCCTGAAGAACTCCTACCTTTTTGGAGCTGAAAATCCCTGTCCTGCACGCTGCAGACCTCAACGCTGGATACCTACCTTTACAGTGGCTTCACCCCGGAATTTCCAGCGGAAGTGAGCACCGCTCAAACCCCCCCCTCCCCGAGCTGAATATGGCTCGGGGAGGAAAAAGTATCTGTCTGCGGCGGCCAATCGATTTTGTCGATCGGCCGCCCAAATCCCGCAGTAGCCGTCCCTTTGGACACAGTGAATTTCGGCCCCAAGAGATCAGCAGTGTTATGGAAATGGGGTTGAAGGAGCAGAAGGTTAGTCTCATGAATGAGATGAACTTAGTGAGGGCATGGACCTAGATGTAAATGAAACTAATGAGAGACAGAGATTTAGGGCTAGGGTAGAGTTTTGGCTTGGTGGGCAAGGCAATGAGGGAAAAGCAGCAGAGGCTGCTGAATGGCTGGTCTGTACTTTGGTGCCAAAAAAATCCATAAACTCACAGTTGTTGTTTGAGGTGAAGATGGTGGGGTCAGGGGGGAAGGCTTTAGGGAGACAGTGGTGGTGGAGAAAAACAAAGGGAATTATATTCACCCTCCAAGAGGATCTTAGAGTAATGAATGGTCTTGGCAGAGGAGAAAAGGCCAAGCAAAGCTTGGACAGGCCTGACAATGAATGGCTAAGGCACTTAGTGACCATTCCTGACCCGAACAGCGCGCTTTTCCAACCCGACCCATGGGGGAGCACTACACCGGCAGCAGAGATAAAAGTGTGAGCAGCCAGCCACTGCAGGAAGCAGCGCGAGCAGGTAAGAGAGGGCGCCAAAGGAGAACAGGGTGACTACATTCAACGTCACAGGACAGCAGGGAAGTGATTGGTTGATGAGTTTTTCTCTCTCTTTTCTTGCTTCAAATTAAGGGCCTTAAATTAGGGGCTGGGATTAAAAACTAAATCTAATTAATTAAATACATTAAAGATGGCAGGGCAGGCAATGTGTCACTGCTGCAACATGTGGAAGCTGGTGAACACCATTGAGGTCCACGGAGACCACATCAGCAGCAAGTGTATCCAGCTGGAGGAACTTCGGCTCCGCATTGATGAGCTGGAATCTGAGCTGCAGACACTACGACACATCAGGGAGGGGGACAGTTACCTGGATGCCTCAATCCAGGAGCTAGTCACACCAATTAGATTAATGAATTCAAATTCCATCCACAGTCAGGGACAGGAGGGTGTCACTACGAGTGAGGAAGTATGGGGACTCAGGATGGAGTGATGGAGGAGCCTCGGGCCTTGCTCTTGTCTAGCAGGTTCGAGGCTCTTACTCCCTGTGTGGATGAGAGCAGGGACTGCAGAGAGGATGAGCAAACTGACCACAGCACCGTGGTACAGGGGGCCATTCAAGTGGGGGGAGTAAAAAGAAATGTTGTAGTGGTAGGGGACAGTATCATTAGGGGGATAGATAAGGTTCTCTGCAGCTGAGAGCATGAGTCCCAAAGGATGTATTGTCTACTCAGTGCCAGGGTTAAGGACATCTCCTCTGGGCTGAAGAGTATCTTGGAATGGAAGGGGGAAGATCCAGTTGTCATGGTCCACTTGCGTACCAATGACATAGGTCGGCCAAACAAAGAGGTTCTGCTGAGGGAGTATGAGCAGCTAGGGGCCAAATTAAAAAGCAAAACCACAAAGGTAATTATCTCTGGATTACTACCTGAGCCACAAACAAATTTGCATATGGTAAATAAGATCAGAGAGTTAAACACGTGGTTCAAAGAATGCTGCGGGAGAAAAGGGTTTTGGTTCGTGGGACACTGGCATCAGTACTGGGGTAAGAGGAAGCAGTTCCGTCGGGATGGGCTCCACTTAGACCGTGCTGGGACTAGTGTCCTGATGAATCAAATAACTAAGTCTGTAGAGAGGGCTTTAAACTAATTAGTGGGGGGGGAGGGTTCAGGTGAGCAGAAATTTAAAAAATCAAAGAATAAGGAGAAATCCATTGAGCAGAGTAGCACTGGGGGAAATGATAACCAGAGTATGACAGGAAAGGACAGAACATATAAACATAAAAGTGTATCAAAAAGTGGAGTCAAAGCAGGAAAAAAATAGTAAAAAATCAAATTTAAAAGCTCTTTATCTGAATGCATGCAACATTCGTAACAAAATAGATGAGTTGACGGCACAAATAGATTCAAATGGGTATGATCTGATAAACATTACAGAGACGTGGTTGCAAGGTGACCAAGACTGGGAACTAAATATTCAGAGGTATTTGACAATTCAGAAAGACAGGAACAAAAAGGAGGTGAGGTAGCTCTGTAAATAAAGGATGAGATCAGTGCGTTAGTGAGAAACAGTATTGGCTCAGAAGAATAAGATGTTGAATCAGTTTGGGTGGAGATAAGGAATAATAAGGGGGGAAAGCCATTGGTGGGCGGAGTCTATAGGCCCCCTCACATGAGCTACACTGTTGGTCGGAGTATAAATCAAGAAATAATGGAGGTTTATAGAAAAAGAACGGCAATAATCATGGGCGATTTTAATCTTCATATTGATTGTAGGTCCGAGGGCCTCCTCGTAGGACTGCTCCTGGGCACGGCCAAGGGTGCCATCAGCCGGTCGAGGGGGTCATTCAGCCTGACTGCCTGCCTCTCTTCCATGCTTACATCCGGGCCAGGGTGTCCCTAGAGATGGAGCATGCGATGTCCACCGGTACGCTCGCGGCCTTCCGCGAGAGGTGGGCGCCGGAGGGACTGGAGTGCATCATCACCCCCGGCAACCAAATTTTAATTTGATTTTATATGTTTTAAAGTTTAATTTGTTTTAATTGCCAGGTTCTAGTGTCCCCCTCCCCTTTTATAGGGGGCACTTGTAAAATTTATGGCTTTACTGCCAAAAAAAAAAGCAAAAAAACAGAAAAAAAACAACAAAATCAAAACGTAAAAAGGGCAGTTGAAAAGTGTCTGGAGTGTCCCCCAGATCAGGGGGCACTTGATTTAATGTTAATTTTGTTTTCTCCAAAAAGAGTTGTAGTGTATTTGGATTTCCAGAAGGCATTCGATAAGGTGCCACATGAAAGGTTACTGGACAAGATAAAAGTTCATGGGGTTGGATAACTAACAGAAAACAGAGAGTTGGGATGAGTTGGAATAAATGGGTTATTTTCCAGTTGGCTAACAGGAACTAGTGGGGTGCCGCAGGGATCGGTGCTGGATCCTCAACTGCTTACAATATATATTAACGACTTGGATGAAGGATACCGAGTGTAATGTAGCCGAGTTTTTTAATGATACGAAGATGGGTGGGAAAGCAAATTCTGAGGAGGACACAAAAAGTCTGCAAAGGGATATAGACAGATTAAGTGAGTGGGTAAAAATTTGGCAGATGGAGTATAATGTGGGAAAATGTGAGGTTATCCATTGTGGCAGAAAAAAATAAAAAAGTAAATTATAATTTAAATGGTGAAAAATTGCTAAGTGCTGCAGTACAGAGGGACCTGGGGGTCTTTGCGCATGAGACACAAAAAGTTAGTCGGCAGGTACAGCAAATAATCAGGAAGGCAAATGGAATGTTTGCCTTTATTGCAAGGGGGATAGAGTATAAAAGCAGAGAAGTCCTGCTACAACTGTACAGAGTATTGGTGAGGCCACACCTAGAGTACTGCATACAGTTTTGGTCTCGGTCTTTAAGGAAGGATATATTTGCATTGGAGAATGTTCAGAGAAGGTTCACTAGGTTGATTCTGGAGATGAGGAGGTTGACTTATGTAGATAGGTTGAGTAGGTTCGGCCTATACTCATTGGAGTTCATCCACACTGGATAGGTGATCTTATCGAAACATACAAGATAATGAGGGTGTTCGACAAAGTGGATGCAGAGAGGATATTTCCACTCATGGAGGAAACTAAAACTAGGGGACATATGGTCTGAGTTTGGTCAAACCTAAGTTCCGCCCATGTACCGTTGAAAGGATCGCTAAGATCCGGACGGTAGTTTGGGCGGAAGTTTGGTGTAGAAATGGGGGGAAAAAAATGCCTGGCAAAAAAAATGAGTCTTACACGCCGATTCTGGGCGGCAAGTGCGATCCTTGGCAAAGTAACGCCGAAGCTGAAGTCGGGCCCAGGGAGGAGGGAACGGGAAAAAAAAGTTTCAACAAATGAAAATAAAACTATTACAAATCCTTCAGAGGACCATATCAAGCAAAATCTCTGCAAAAGAAATGAAGAAAACCAGTTCACTAACCTTTTCTTGCAGCTCTTCATATTACCGTTCCGGTAAGACCTGCCTCACGTGGCGGTCTCTTCTGCTGCTGGACAGGAGGACCGCCTGGACCAATCTAGGGAGGGAGCGACGCAAGGACTTTTGTCGGCGTTGCACGCCGGCGCACACCAACGGACGCCAGCGGACACTCCCCAGTGGTCTACTCTCCCTGCCGGCATGAGGGCCTCACCAAATTCGCTCAGAGGGGAGAGCGCCGAACAAACAGGGAGACCGCCGAGAAAACTCGGTGGCAGCCAACGATAACTCAGCCAAATTCGGGCCCACAGTCTCAGAATAAGGGGCCGCCCATTTAAAACAGAGATGAGGAGGAATTTCTTCTCTCAGAAGGTTGTAAATCTATGGAATTCTCTGCCCCAGAGAGCTATGGAGGCTGGGTCATTGAATATATTTAAGGCAGAGATAGACAGATTTTTGAGCGATAAGGGAATAAAGGGTTATGGGGAGCGGGCGGGGAAGTGGAGCTGAATCCATGATCAGATCAGCCATGATCTTATTAAATGGCGGAGCAGGATCGAGAGGCCAAATGGACTACTCCTGCTCCTATTTCTCATGTTCCTATGTTCTTATACGCTTGGGTTTGCATGTTTTTGGACTTGAGGAAGTAAGGATGGAAGCCATAACAGAAGGTTGACTGGTATGGGAGACAATTAAGGTTTTGCTGGGATATGGGCATCACAGGTGAAGGTGAGGGAGTGGTTAAGCAAATCAGCAGCTACAGAGGTATTGCAATGAATGGAGAGTCAATGGTTAGGCGGGTGGGAGAGTTTGAAATTGATATGGAGGGAAGTGTGTGTATGCTACCACCTAAGCCAAACTGACATGATTGATTCAATAGCCACTATAATCACAAGCATAGGATCTGTTCAGTCAAACATTATGCAAATAAGAAATCCCAATGGAAATCAGAGGTGTCATAATACCTGTCCAGGTGTTTGCATATTTACTGATATTTTAATAGTTGCTGGGTTCTTCATTTTACAACTAAGTACAACTTGCTTCTGAGGTGATCCAAATGAAGTAATTGTTTCAGTCACTGTGCCTGATATAGCATGGAGCTGTATTGGAGATACTGCAATGAAGTCAGACTGTTGAAGCATTGAGTGCTTGCCTCAGCTACTACAGTGTTGACTCCGACTGGCTTAACTTGTCATCACCCATTTATCATTACAAAAGATTACATCACCGCAAACACAAATACATTGTTGTAAGAATCGATCTTATTGCATTTATGTTTCATTATGGCTATTTGGAGTAAATGATGTTCATATTGTGCAATCTATTTAAAGCTATTTCAAATGACCCCATCTGTATTTAACTATTAACAACTTGCAAGCAAAACAACAATCCACAAGTACCCTGGAATACTCTGTTTTATTTCATTTATTTCCCCCCCCCCAGTTTTCTCCCCTTCTCTCCTGAAGCCCACTGACTGTTACTGAGATACGATTCTCGTGCCTGCAGCCCTTTGGTACCTTGCCCAAGGAGTTATAGAAACATGGAATCATACAGCACAAAAGGAAGCCATTTGGCCCATCGTGCCTGTGCCGGCTCTTTAAATGAGCTATCCAATTAGTCCCATTCTCCTGCTCTTTCCCCATAGCACTGTAATTATTTTCTGTTCAAGTATTTATTCAATTCTCTTTTGAATGCTGCAATTGAATCAGCTTCCACCACCCTTTCAGGCAGTGCATTCCCATCATAACAACTCTCTAAGTTAAAAAAATTCTCCTCCTCTTCTTTCAGGTTGTTTTTCCAATTACCTATACCTTAAATCTGTGTCCTTGGGTTACCGACCTACCTGCCCATGGGAACAGTTTCTCCTTATGTACTCTATCAAAACACTCTCATGATTTTGAACACCTCTATTAAATCTCCCATTAACCTTCTCGGGCACTAAGGAGAACAATCCCAGCTTTTCTAGTGCCTCCATAAAGCTCAAGTCCCTTATCCTTGGTTACATTCTAGTAAATCCCCTCTGCATTCTCTCCAATGCCTTGATATGCTTCCTAAAGTGTCATTCTTCATTGTAAAACTTGACAGTGAAATAGATTTTCCACTTGGGGGAAAAAAGTGAGGTAGAGTGTGATTCCTGACTGCCCATTATGAAATGTGCTGATCCCCCTATAGTTGCCAAGGTCAGCCTCATTTTAATATTTTAATAACACACCAGCCATAGCTCAGTGGTAGCGCTCTCATCCCTGAGTCAGAAGGTTGAGGGTTAATATCCCATTCCAGACACTTAAGCATAAAATCTAGATTAACACTTCAGTGCAGTACTGAAAGTGCTACACGAGCAGAGGTGCCATCTTTCAGATGAGACATTATACCAAGGCCCTGTCTGCCATCTCAGGTGAAGGGAAAAAATCCCATGTCACTATTTTGAAGAGGAGCAGGGGAGTTCTCCTGGTGTTTTGGCCAATATTTATCCCTCAACCAACATCTGGTCATTATTGCATTGCTGTTTGTGGAACCTTGCAGTGCACAAATTGGCTGCTGCATTTCCTGCATTACAACAGTTACTACATTTCAAAACTACTTCATTGGCTTGTCAAGTGCTTTGGGCCATCCGCACTCATGTGTGAAAGGCGATTATATAAATACAAGTTCCTTCTCCTTTCTTTCTTTACATACAGGGTGAGCTGCAGACTTGTAGAATGTCATTGTGGGAGCTGAGCAGCCAAACTTTATGTCATTAAGAATAGTCCCAATTGAATAAAAAAGCCTTGCATTAATAATCAAGCTGTATATGTATTCATTAATATTTCTTCATTTTAGAGGATAACACACCTCTGAGGAGATCCAGTCAAACAGCAGATCTTTAAATCCTTCATGAGCATGACAGCTCCCATCCCAATGTCTTTACTAAAAATGTCCGTGTGGCCTCTAAGACGGCAAAGAGCCCTGGGTTCTGTGAGGCAGAAGTGGAAGTGCTGCTGGAGTCAGGCAGAGAAGAGAGGCCTCATTTTGAACAGAGTGGCACAGGCCCCCCGGGGAGAGCTGCTCAGCCACAGTGGAAGGAGATGGCTAGGGCTGCCTGTGGCAAATCAAGCTCCACACATAGTCACTCTGTTCTAGAACAAGTTTAGCAACTTTACCAGATCAAGCAAAGTAAAAAGAGTTATTCAGAGCTGCCAAGAGTTCGCCATGTTTGACACTTACCATGACCTTGCATCACACTGTTAAAATGATCAGCAAATCAATACTGGATGATGCCTTTTACACAACAGCCATCATCAGGACATCTTCCTTCTTACACATTCTTATATCCATTTGCCCCACTAAAAGCCTCACATAAAATTGAATTGCTTGATGTGTTCATCTGTTATCATACCCATTATGGGCTGCATGCTAGCACTTGGGTTTTACTGCATGTCATTATAATCAAAGGCAATATTTATTTTTTTACATTTTTCATCAAACCAGCTCACAACCTGAGGGAGAGAAAGCGAAAGATGAGAGCAGTGACTGGTTCTGGGCCCTCAAGACTTTGTCCTCTCACTCTATGGCCGGGTGGGTTGGAGGCATAGGGGGGTGCGGAGGGGAAGTGAAAGTTGTAAAAATGTAAAACCTGACCCGCCCACTTTCACCTTTCACTTAGGCGGGACAGGGTGTGTGTGGTGGGGCGAGGGGGAGGGGGGGAGCAGGTTGCCAACCTGCTGCCAGGAGGCAGGTTGGCAATTTAAATATTATAATGAAATCTGAAGCCTGCTTTGCAGGTTTTACTGCAGGCGCCAGGGGATCTCGAACATCCGCGTTTCCCGCCGTCTCCCGGATCCCCCCGCACTGTGTGGAACTGTGTTGGAAACAATGAGGACAGCAACAACAACTTGCACTAATAGGACAATGGACGTGCAGGATGCACAAAGTGCCAGAGCCAGAGGAATAAGATGTTATGTGGGGGGGATGCAGGCCTGAGGGAGATTTCAGAGATAGAATGGAGCAAGGAACTGCAAAGATTCATGACCAGGATTTTAAATGTAATGTATTGGACACTGGAAACCAATGTAGGTCAATGAAGGCAGGATGTTGATATTTTATGTGGACAAAGAATTTGGACAAAGCTGGAGTTACAGCAGGTAGAGGACGGCAACTCAGAAACAGTTGAGTCTGCTGGTCACCAAGGGTTTCAGTGGCAGAGGAGCTAAGGTGGGCTGAAGCTGGGCAACAATGCAGAGATGAAGTAAAAACAGAAAATGCTGGAAATACTCAGCAGGTCAGGCAGCATCTGTGGAGAGAGAAACAGTATTAGCGTTTCAGGTCGATGACTTTCCATCAGAACTTTCCAGCATCCGCAGTATTTTGCTTTTGAATGTAGAGGTGGAAACAGGCTGTCTCTGTGATAGAAAGGGTTTTGGGTTGGAAGCTTAGTCCAGTGTCGAGCAGGATGCTGAGGTTGAAAAGGGTCTGGTCCAGCTTGAAATGTTGGCTGGGGAGGGGGTGGAAGTTTGTGATAGAGGCTATAGACGATGGCTTTGAACTTCCCAGTGCTGAGCTGGAATAGGTTATGACTCATCTTTAAAGATAGTGGAGAGAGAAAGCGATTTGGGCATTCTCGTGCATACATCTTTAAAGGTACATGAGTAAAGCCGTGCAGCAATAGCTAGAGCAAATAGGGTGTTGGGGTGTATCTGTAGGACAATTGAGTATAAGACGAAGTGTACTGTTTTGTCTTTGTACAAGACCTTAGTCAGGCCACACTTGGAATACTGTGTTCAGTTTTGGTCTCCTCACATGATGGGTGATATTGAGGCTCTGGAAAGGGTAAGGAAGTGAGCCACTAGACTAAGTCCAAGTCTAAAGCATCTCAGTTATCAAGATAGGCTAAAACAGTTGGGACTCTATACTTTAGAGCAGCGTAGACTTAGCGGCGATCTGATTGAGGTTTATAAGATGATGAAAGGAATAGATGGTGTTCCAACTGACAGTTTATTTCAATTAAATGGGTTAGGCAGGACCAGGGGTCACAAATTTAAGTTGTGTAAGGCTAGATCTAGGTTAGATGTCAGGAGGTGGTTCTTTTCTCAGAGAATAGTAGACCTCAGGAACAAGCTGCCGTTTCATGTGGTGGATGCAGACTCACTGAATTCCTTCAAGCAAAAGCTGGATTTGTTTCTGGCTGCGGCAGAGATCACCTCTTACAGAAGGTAGGTACTGCAGGAAATTCAAGGCCAGAGTGATCTCCTGGATTAGTTTCAATCACCTAAATGGGTCATTGAGGAATTTCCCAGATTTTTTTCCCCAAATTGGCCTGGCTTTTTTTGTCTGTTTTTTGGCCTCTCCCAGGAGATCACATGGCTTCGGGTGGGGTGGAGTGTATATGTTGTGATACACAAGGTACCGCAATTGTGTGGGACAGGCTCGATGGACCAGATGCTCTTTACCTGTCCATCATTGTTCGTATGTTCGTATCTAGGAGTGTTTTTTCCCCTCCTCACCGTGGACTGCTGAAGCCTGATAGTGTGATGGAGTTAAATGAATACAAAAATTATATTCCAGCATTGCTGATGATGACAGACTAGAATCCAAAAGCAGCACTGTAAAAAAAACCAAAGTGGTGTTATTCCCAGAAACTGCTCCCAGAGACATCCACTGGATTTCTCCAGCTGTCTTTGTTTCTGGCTGCAGGCAGGCTGTGTTGGCCCCAAAGGTTTCAGCATTGCTTGCCTATAAAGATATTCCTGCTGATACTGGGAAAGAGTTAACACCTAAACGTCATAGACTTGGCTTTTCAAAAACTGTGCAAGTGCTTTAAATCCCCCCCAGCATTGTACATGGGGTGAATTCTAAGCCAAAACATATTGCTGAACAACTTCAGATACAAGTAGTTTCATATAATAAATATAAAATAAAGGTGCACAGATTAGCAAAAACACAGTTTTAGAAGTCCCAGGGTTAATGACGTAGGGACCAATTTTCTACGTGTAGTTCTTACACTGACTTTCTCCCAAGGACAAATAACAGACTCGATGCTAATGTCTGTTTTTACGATGTTAAAGGAAAGTTACGTTTTCAAGTATGAATTCAGCTCAGCACTAAACACTGCCAGTGAACTAAACGCATCAATCGAGCTAATTAGTAACGGTCTGATCCAAATAAAAGAAATAATGCTGCACTTACAGTACTACTAAACCTGCATACCACCTCTATTGTCGTCACACTTCTGGTGGGCTTGAAGACCACTGGTAGACTACAATCTTATCTGTTTGAAACTGGAAATGAATGAACTCACCATAACTGTGCCTACATTTGCCTTATCAGAGGAGCAACAGATGGGCAGGATAATGTGCCCAGAAAAATCAGCAAATGTTGCATCAATTAACACCTTTAAAAAAGAGCTGGCTAATTATCTACTTAGGAATGGAATTGAAGGTTAAAAAGAGGATCTTACACAGGAATGATGAAATGCTGTAATGCTCCTGAGTCATTGGAATCACAAAACTGTCTCCTAACAAAGCCAATTAGAAACATAGAAATATGGAAACATAGAAAATAGGTGCAGGAGTAGGCCATTCGGCCCTTCTAGCCTGCACCGCCATTCAATGAGTTCATGGCTGGACATGCAACTTCAGTACCCCATTCCTGCTTTCTCACCATACCCCTTGATTCCCCTAGTAATTATTAGGGATGAATATATAAGATGTATAGTCAAATAAATATTCTGTGGTTTTAACTATTTTACCATTGGACGCAGGGGCAGGCTTTACAGATCCTTTCTCAGGAGATTGAATGGGTTTGGTATAGTTCAAATATAGTGGATTATAATTGGTCTGTGAAAAGAATGAGCTTGATGGGCCCAGTGTTTTGCCTTATTCTATACTTTTTTACCCATTTCAGACACTTAAGCATAATATCTTCGCTAACACTTAAGTGCAGTACTGAAGGAGTGCTGCACTGACAGGGGTGCCACCTATTGGATGAGACGGATGCGCCAGGCAAAGAATACACTCCAACTTTCATCACGATTGGTGATCGCACGCTTCAGGCTATGGACAGATTCACCATCTGGGTAGAACCTTGTCTAGAGAAGTCTATGGGGCTAAATTTTCCACTATGATTGCTATCGCCCAAAAATGGGGCCTTTCCTGGAGATTGTACACGAGATGTTTGGTGTCAAGCATTAGTTCAAAAACACGATCTTATTAAATATTTTTTCTGAACGTAGATGTTATAACCATTGTGGATACAAACCGTCTTAGCATATAACGTTAACGTTAACGATGAATAGCATGTGGGGTG
The DNA here is from genome assembly GCF_044704955.1 of Pristiophorus japonicus. Taxonomy (NCBI): domain Eukaryota; kingdom Metazoa; phylum Chordata; class Chondrichthyes; family Pristiophoridae; genus Pristiophorus; species Pristiophorus japonicus. The sequence goes on from NC_091983.1 coordinate 53,563,426, forward strand.
ATTAATTGTGGATTACAATATTTGTTGTGTTCCCGTAATAGTACCTAGTCAATTAGCTTATGCCATGCTCTTGTCATGCAGAGGAAGATATCTAAGAATCATGCAGAGCAGAGGAGGGCCTCTGAGCTGCACCCTCTCACCGATCTGGAAGAACATGCCGCAGCATTAGTGGGCACCCATAATCGTTCTGCCATCCGAGGTGTTGCAGATCCCATTGTTGCACCACGTGAATAATGTGTTATACAGTGCTAAACCAGTGGTAATTTAAAGTAATTTAATGGCATTTGATTGATGTAATGTTATGCATGCAGTTTCTGTACTCTTCTGTACTCTCATGTTAATCATATTTAACATCTCTCGTTCACTTTTATTACAGTAGTGTTGCTCCTCGTACATATGCCAGTGCAGCGCAAGCATTCTCATGTCTCCACTTCTCTTCTAATAACCTCAATTATGTTTTCCAGCTCCCCAGACTCCCCAGGTGCAATGGGAGGCCCCTGCAGCAACATCTGTGCCACTGCAGATCGTGATCATCACGGGTGATGAACAGCAAGGTGAGGAGGAGCAGGACAAAACCGAGCAACATTGCCACACTGTCTGCGAGAACAACGGAAGGCATGGAGCAGATAGTTTCAGCAATGGGGCGAACGACCGACTCTCTCGATGCCTTGCGGCACGCGATAGTTTCGGAATACGGCACTGCACCCCAAGGTGCCGTACCACCAACCAGCACGACAGATGTGAGACAGACTCGGAAGACGTCTTCTCCATCCACTGAGGTTATTCTGCCGACGTCACCCCCATACCCCCACCCCCCTGCCCACACCACCACAGCAGCAGCCCTTGAGGTGCTCTGCTGCAGGATGTCTTGGTCCCGTTACTTGGGGATTATGTGGGAAATGGGGGGTTACAACAAGGGGGGGTCAAGGTACAGGAGGGAAGCATGGCCGCAGGTAGGGAGGGAGAGGGGCTGTATATTATTGTTGTTATTAAAAAAAAATTGTTGAATGTTGACTGTTGGGGATGGTGGGAGGGTGCTGTTGTTATATTGTTCTGTTAAAAATGCTATTCACTGTTGGGGGTTGGGGAGGGCTTGGTGTCATATATGTTTGTTTAAAAAATGTAAATTACTTGTTAAATTATTAAATTTTTTATTAAAGTTTATAATTGTGGTGTAGTGTATTTCAATAACGTATGGTAAAACATCAATACAATGGTTGCAAACAATGGGCATGGCCAGGCCAGGCAAGGATGAAACATAACTGTCACCAACGTAACTTCACGCAATGCGTTCATTTATGAGCTACTTATGCAAGGGTTTTGCAGCTGTGTAATTACCACGGGGCTCTTCCAATGCTGTGGGGGTAGGGGGGGGTGCATGGGTTCATCGCCAGGCTGATTGACCTTCCCAAGGTCCTTGTCCTTCTCCTCATCCTCCTCTTCCACCTCCCCTCTCTCCTGAGGTGGACCAGCAATTGTTGTCCTCCCCTGGTACTAGGTTATGAAACATGCAACGTTGCTTCAGAACTCCAATTGTCTTTTCGACAATATTGTGTGTAGCGATATGGCTTTCATTGTAGTGCTTCTCAGCTTCTGTCTGGGTCTTACGTAGGGGGTTCATGAGCCAGCTGGCAAGGCCATATCCTTTATGCCCCAGCATCCAACCGTGACCTTGTGGCTGATTCTTAAACAGGTCAGGAACAGTGCTCTCACTCAAGATGTGCACATCATGGATGCTCCCGGGAAAATTTGCATTTACTACCATGATTATTTGCTTGTGGTCGACAACGAGCTGCATATTCAGGGAGCGGAATCCCTTTCAGTTCCGAAACACCTCTGCATCCTGTAAAGGTGCTCGCAGGGTGATGTGCGTACAGCCTATTGTTCTCTGCACCTTGGGGAAGTTTGCTATTCTTGAGAAACTCAAAGCCCTCTCACTCTGTGCCTCCCTGGTCATAGGGAAGTTTATAAGGTCCATCCTGCGTACATAAAGGGCTTCAGTCACCTGTCAAATGCAGCAATGTGTGGCGTGCTGAGAGATACCGCAAATGTCGCTAGCTGAGGCCTGAAAGGAACCTGATGTGTAGAAGGAAAGTTCTGCAGTAACCTTAACCTCAACGGGCAGTGCGGTCCTGATGGTGCTGGTAGGCTACAGATCTCCCTTAATTAGCTGGCATATCTCACTGATGACCTCCTTTCGGAATCACAGCTACCGAACGCACGTGTTATTGGACAAATCCAGGTATGATCACTTATCCCTGTAAATGCATTGGGTGTAACATCTCCTCCTCATGAGCAGTCTGCCACCTCTTTGATTGGGCACATAATGCTCTTCAATAAATCTTCCATCTCTATTCTGCAGTATGTAATTAATCATCAATACTGGTTGAGAAATTACAGGTCACATCACTATAAATCACTATAAATGCCCTTAATTTGTCCTCAACAAATACAAATGTGATTAGATGATTGGCAAGAGTCAAAAACACCATTCAAATCACTCACAAATTGCTTCTCCTGGCAAGCATTTCAAGCAGCCTTTGATTAAAGATCCTCTGAGTTACAAAATGGCGTCCATAGTGCCGAGTTAAGGTCAGGTGATTGCAGCATTTCTTCAGCGTCTTTTTGGGCTTGCGATCATAAGGGTGAAATGCCGAAAGTAGTGCTCGACGATCATCTGGGCGAGAATCGGGCGCTAGTTTCCATTATAACTAGTATTCTCAGCCTTGCATGAGGATGATATCACATATATATTTTTTAAATAGGCCGGGCGATGCAGCTCATTCCTGTATGCCGACAGTTTTGCCGGCGATAAATGGGCGATAATCGGGCGCTAGGTTCCATTTTTCATCAAAAATTGGCGATAGCCTGAATCTCAGCGCTTATGTGGCCGCTAATTGAGTGATGATGTGCCGAAATTCTAGCCCCATATTGACACAGAAGCATCCTACAAAATTGCTAAAGCCAGCTTAGTTTTCGACCAACTCCGTGAGCGCTTCTGGAACAAGAGAGGCATCAGCCTGCAGATCAAGCTCAAAGTGGGCAGGGCTGTCGATTGGACAACTCTGCTTTATGTATGTGAAACTTGGACAACATATGCACGGCACATTAAGAAACTGGATCACTTTCACCTAAACTGCCTGAGATGACTAATGAAGATCAGATGGCAGGATAAAATCCCTGACACCGACGTTCTTAAAAAAGCTGACATGTTAAGTATTGGTGCCCTGATCATGAAGGCTGGTGAGGTCATGTGATGTGAATGTCCGAAAAACAAATCCCAAAGGTTGTCTTTTATGGCGCATTGACTGCTGGGAAGCAATCTCATGGTGGACAGCAAAAGAGATATCAAAACTGCTTAAAAGCCACTTCGAAATGGTGCAATATAGACGAACAAAAGTGGGAACAACTTGCTCAAGATAAGAAAGCCTGGCGAAAAACCATCCATGAAGACACCTCCTACTATGAGGCCTATCACATTGCTGATGTTGAATGCAAACACCAGTTGAGGAAAAATCCCAACATGATGTATTCGGGATCCACCATTCACTCCGTGGATGATCATTCCTAGCAACACTTGGTCTCATCAGCCATCAACAAGCTGACTGCTGACTATTTCTGTGACATTAAAAGATAGATTTCCTTCTTCATGATTTAATGGAATGAAAATCAGGCGTTTTTTATAAAGGGCATGCAATTCACTCCGCCAGGTTACCACATAGGCACTGAAGGCTAAAATCTACCCTGAAATATTAACTTATTTAAAAAAAATAATTAATTAGTAAACTGAGAACCAATTTCACTCTTGAAACTACAGTTATCTTTGGCAGTGGACCAAAAATAATTGGTAGTTTGAGGAAATGTTTTCTCCAGCTGTGCACCTGTTAAGTTACAACAGAGTATTAACATGACACTGAAGAGCCTCATAGCACAGTGGAAAATCAGTTTATAATTGGAACAGAGGTTTGAAATGATTTGAAAACTCCAGCTTTATAATCTTAGTAGAACCAGCTCAGTCCTTGAACTCTACAAAATCAGCCGATCTCAGCCAAGGATAAGCAGGGTCCAATAATTAGCCTCGCCATCGCTGTTCTATTGGGAAGAAGAATTGGGCATGCTCCCTCCTTCTGATTGGTAAACAAAGACTCTGCTGAAAGTGTCATGTATGTATGCTAGGCGTTACTAGCCATCAGGTGGCGCCACCGTCGGAGGTCATTGGGCTGTACGCACGTGTGTGCGGCCCAGGCATAAAAGGCAAGCCAACATGTAATGTAATCACTTTGGGCCCTAATAAAGCAGAGCCAGGTTTGTACCTGTGTTAGTCTACAGTATTCAGTCTATCGAGTTATTACAAACACAACAGAATGATGTGTTGACAGGATCCAATTGAACTTTGATTGTCCTCGTGGGGAAATAGCCAGCCGACCCTTGAGCCCAAATTTCCCTCCACTCTAACACCTGACTTTTGGCCAGTATTGCAGCAGCTGGATACGCAACATGGATGGAAGGCCTGCCTTTCCAGAAATGAGCCTGCTTTTTCATTGCGACGCATTTTCTGATGCATGAGATCAAAGGTGGTAGAAACGCTCACCTCAATTTCATTTGGGGGAATGTTGGTCCTGCATACCATTTTTAGCTGGCAGGACACCTGTCATAAACAATACCCATTTGAGATGGGCATCCAAGATTGCGAGGCAGCAGTAAGTATATTAGAGGACCTGGAACGAACACAGTAATGTAAAAGTGTTTTAGTCATTTCTCGATCATTTTCTTCACTTTAAAAAAATATATATATTACCTGTTGACAATTATATTCTCATGAGTCTTCATGCCTGTTGATGTAAATTATTTCTTCGTTCAGCAGTACTGCTGGCACCAATAGGGTTCCCAATGGGTTTTCATTTATCTATCGTTTCTGGAAGATGAGGAGGACTGTCAACAACAATAACTTTTATTTATATAGCACCTTTAACGTAGTAAAATGTCCCAAGGCGCTTCACAGGAGTGTTATAACACTAAAATATAAATGAATTTGACACTGAGCCACATCAGAAGAAATTACGGCAGGTGACCAAAAGCTTGGTCAAAGAGGTAGGTTTTAAGGAGCATCTTAAAGAAGGAAAGAGAGATAGAGAGGTGGAGAGGTTTAAGGAGGGAATTCCAGAGCTTAGGGCCCAGGCAGCTGAAGGCACAGACACCAATGGTTGAGCAGTTAAAATCAAGGATGCTCAAGAAGGCAGAATTTGAGGAGCGCAGACACTTGGGGGGGGGTTGTGACGCTGAAGGAGATTGCAGAGATAGGGAGAGGTGATGTCATGGAGGGATTTGTAAACAAGGATGAGCATTTTGAAATCGAGGCGTTGCTTAAGCCAGAGCCAATGTAGGTCAGCGAGCACAGGGGTGATGGGTGAGTGGGACTTGGTGTGAGTTAGAACACGGGCTGCCGAGTTTTGGATGACCTCAAGTTTATGTAGGGTAGAATCATAAAATTATAGGGGCCGAAATTGATGGCCTTACCGCCCACTGCCACCGATTGCTGCCCACTGCCGCTAACATTCCTCTGGTCGAACCGCCCAGTGCCACTTTCGTCGTGGCCTGGAGTGGGCGGGAGGGAAGCACCACCGGAAAGTGCCCCCCAATGTCAGTGGACGGCCGATGCGTGCAAGTAGACTTCCGCCCACCGAGATGCCATATTCATGCAGGCGGGAGTCGGCTGGAGTCGGCAGCAGGACGGCAGTGGACCGCCGAGTGCAGGCAGCTCTGTCCTCACGGTAAGTGTGAAGATGCTGTAAAAAAGGTTAGTGAAGTTTATTTAAATTATTTCTTTACAGGTACTTATCTGGATGGGGTCCCCTGATGGTCGTCAGATGTTTTTTTGTTGTTTTTGATGCTATTTATTTTTAGATCTTCGAACCTCCCTGGGCCCGGCTCCATCCTCGGCGGCACTTGGGCACCAAGTGCTTCTGCCGCCGAGAATGAGAGCTCCCGTCGGCTGCCTCCCAGATTGGCGGTGTACATTGCAGATTTACCTTCAAGGAACCTGGGTGATGAAAATTCCACCCAAAGAACCATCAGGGACCATGGCAGCCATCGGCGGTCCTTTGGGCAGCACTTGGGCGGGCAGAGGCCTTCATCAATTTTGGCCCCATAGAATCATAGAATCATAGAATCATATACAGCACGGAAGAAGGCCATTTTGGCCCATCGTGTCCGCGCCGACCGACCAAGAACTATCCAGCCTAATCCCACTTTCCAGCTCTTGGTCCGTAGCCCTATAAGTTATGGCACTTTAAGTGCACATCCAAGTACTTTTTTAAATGTGGTGAGGGTTTCTGCCTCTACCATCCTTTCAGGCAGTTAATTCCAGACCCCCACTATCCGCTGGGTGAAAAAATGTTCCCTCCATATCTCCTTTAAACCTCCTCCAATTACTTTAATTCTGTGTCCCCTGCTTGTTGACCCCTCTGCCAAGGGAAACAGGTCCTTCCTGTCCACTCTATCCAGGCCCCCTCATAATTTTATACACCTCAATCAGGTCTCCCCTCAGCCTCCTTTGTTCCAAAGAAAACAGACCTAGCATCTCCAATCTTTCCTCATAGCCAAAATTCTCCAGTCCAGGCAACATTCTTGTAAATCTCCTCTGCACCTCTTCCAGTGCAATCACATCAGTGTAATGTGGTGACCAGAATTGCACACAGTACTCCAGCTGCGGCTTAAGCAGTATTTTGTACAGTTCAAGCATAAGCTTCTTGCTCTTGTATTCCATGCCTCGACTAATAAAGGCATGTATTTCATATGCCTTCTTAACGACCATATCTAGGCCTGCTACCTTTAGGGATCTGTGGACCTGCACTCCAAGGTCCCTTTGTTCCTCTACACTTTTCAGTGTTGTATCATTTAATGTGTATTCCCTTTCCTTGTTAGTCCTCCCGAAATACATTACCTCACACTTATCTGGATTGAATTCCATTTGCCACTGATCTACCCACCTGACCAGTACATCGATATCTTCCTGTAATCCGCAGCTTTCTTCTTCATTATCAACCATTATCAGTGTCACCTGCAAATTTCTAATCATACCCCCAACATTCAAGTCCAACTCATTGATATATACCACACAAAGCAAGGGACCCAGCACTGAGCCCTGCGGAACCCCACTAGCTACGCCCTTCCAGTCACAAAAACACCCATCAACCATTACCCTTTGCTTCCTGCCTCTGAGCCAATTTTGGATCCAGCTTGCCACTTTGCCCTGGATCCCATGGGCTTTTACTTTTGTGACCATTCTGCCATATGGGATCTTATCTAAAGCTTTGCTAAAATCCATATACACTACATCATATGCATTGCCCTCATTGAGCCTCCTGGTTACATCCTTGAAAAATTCAATCAAGTTAGTCAGACACGACATTGGGCTATGGGAGGCCGGCCAGGAGTGGGTTGGAGTAGTCAAGTCAAGAGGCAACAAAGGCATGGATGAGGGTTTCAGCAGCGGATGAGCTAAGGCACGGACAGAGACGGGCAATGTTATGGAGGTGGAAATAGGTGGTTTTAGTTATGCCGCGGATATGTGACCGGAAGCTAATTTCAGGTTCAAATATGACACCTAGGTTGCGAACAGTCTGGTTCTGCCTCAGACAGATGCTAGGGAGAGGAATGGAGTCGGTGGCCAGGGAATGCAGTTTGTGACGGAGATCAAAGACAATGGCTTCGCTCTTCCCAATATTTAATTGGAGAACATTTCTGCTCATCCAGTACTGCTCAACCATCGGTGGCCATGCCTTCAGCTGTTTGGACCCCAAGCTCTGAAACTCCCTCTCTAAACCTCTCTGTCTCTCTACCTCTCTTTCCTCCTTTAAGACGCTCCTTAAAACCTACATCCAAAAATCAGAATTTTATTCAGCTGCAATTGCAGTGTCATCGTCCCTTAAAATATTATAAATTAATCCTGTTTGGAATTCATCCACATCATGCAACAGGGATAGTGCTCATTTTTATGTTACTACCAGAACTTATTTTGTTAGATAGTATCTATAGAAAACAAGTACAACTCAGACTTAATAGTTTCACTGTTGCGCATCTTAACTACTGTGCTCTCAGATGAAAAGTTCACTGTAAGCAAGAAACAATCATGAAGTTCACATGGGCAATAATCTCCAATAACTAACTTATTCTTCTTTAGATATGAGTCTACAGAACAAACCTCCTTAAACTCCTGAGAAACATTCTTTATGGTCACTGATGGATGCTGGGCTCCCTTAATGTTCTGTGCATGACCCTTTCTGCTTTCACCTATGGACGCAAAATGCAGCAGAACATACCTTTCATTTTATTTGCTTGCTTGTCCTGCCTCTCGCATTTTATGCCAATTGTAAAATGTATCAAAGAAAACAATTGTGTGTTATTTTACTTGTCAGTAGAATTCCACTGTCACCACAAATCATTACTAAAAATAAATACTGCTTAAAAGTACTTCCATTGTTGTCCATAACTTTACTTTTCCAAAATACATTCCTATGTCACTGTATGGCTCAGTCCAATTACCAGTATCAGTGGTGTCAATCATCAGAAGACCATATCAACCATTACCTTATTTATTGCTCTTGATATTGGTGGTATCAATGAAGCAGCACTGAATCATGTTAAATAGTAGAGTTCACTATTGTATTCTCAGGGTCAGCTCCAGGTAGGAATTGGAAATTCGTCAATTCTTCACCAATATCAGCCTAAAGCGTCAGCGAGAGGATATTCATCATCTCTGCATGACTCTTCACTACATTCTTACTAAGTTCATTGGGCCCAAGTTTCCACATGATTTGCGCCTGATTTTTAGGAGCAACTGGTGGAGAACGGACTATCTTAGAAATCGCAATTCTCCACATTTTTCTTTCTGCAGTTCGAGTCAGGTAGAACAGTTCCACTTTGGAACAGAATTTTTTCTTCAAAAGGGGGCGTGTCCAGCCACTGACGCCTGATTTCAAAGTTTCCACAGTGAAAACGTACTCCAAACTAACTTAGAATGGAGCAAGTGAAGATTTTTGTAGAACTGAAAAAACCTTGTCTACACATTAAAAAATCAGGCGCAGGTTACAAATTAGGCGTCCAGAACGAGGTGGGGCGGGAAGGGAAGTCATTAAATTCTATAATAAATCCTTATTTATACTTATACAAATATTATACAAATAAATCCAACCTGAATAAAAATTTATAAGCAAAAAAAAGATTAAATAAACCATCTTCCTACCTGTGGTATTGTGTACAGCTTTGGTCTCCTAACCTGAGGAAGGACATTCTTGCTATTGAGGTTCACCAGACTGATTCCCGGGATGGCGGGACTGACCTATCAAGAAAGACTGGATCAACTGGGCTTGTATTCACTGGAGTTCAGAAGAATGAGAGGGGACCTCATAGAAACGTTTCAAATTCTGACGGGTTTAGACAGGTTAGATGCAGGAAGAATGTTCCCAATGTTGGGGAAGTCCAGAACCAGGGGTCACAGTCTAAGGATAAGGGGTAAGCCATTTAGGATCGAGATGAGGAGGAACTTCTTCAACCAGAGAGTGGTGAACCTGTGGAATTCTCTACCACAGAAAGTTGTTGAGGCCAATTCACTAAATATATTCAAAAAGGAGTTAGGTGAAGTCCTTACTACTAGGGGGATCAAGGGGTATGGCGAGAAATCAGGAATGGGGTACTGAAGTTGAATGTTCAGCCATGAACTCATTGAATGGCGGTGCAGGCTCGAAGGGCCGAATGGCCTACTCCTGCACCTATTTTCTATGTTTCTAAAGTGTTTCAGCCAGGGAGAATGCTGCGGGGGGGGGGGGGGGGAGGAGGCAACCGTTCGTTCCCGCAGGGGGGGGAGGAGAAAGTCATTCGTTCCCGCGGGGGGGGAGGAGAAAGTCATTCGTTCCCGCGGGGGGGGAGGAGGAAGCTGTTCGTTCCCGCGGGGGGGGAGGAGGAAGCTGTTCGTTCCCGCGGGGGGGGAGGAGGAAGCTGTTCGTTCCCGCGGGGGGGAGGAGGAAGCTGTTCGTTCCCGCGGGGGGGGGAGGAGGAAGCCGTTCGTTCCCGCGGGGGGGGGGAGGAGAAAGTCATTCGTTCCCGCGGGGGGGGGGAGGAAGCTGTTCGTTCCCGCGGGGGGGGGGAGGAGGAAGCCGTTCGTTCCCGCGGGGGGGGAGGAGAAAGTCATTCGTTCCCGCGGGGGGGGGGGAGGAAGCTGTTCGTTCCCGCGGGGGGGGGGAGGAGGAAGCCTGTTCGTTCCCGCGGGGGGGGGGAGGAGGAAGCCGTTCGTTCCCGCGGGGGGGGGGAGGAGGAAGCCGTTCGTTCCCGCGGGGGGGGGAGGAGGAAGCCGTTCGTTCCCGCCCGCGGGGGGGGGGGGAGGAGGGAAGCCGTTCGGTTCCCGCGGGGGGGGAGGAGAAAGGGTCATTCGTTCCCGCGGGGGGGGGGGGAGGAAGCTGTTCGTTCCGCGGGGGGGGGAGGAGGAAGCCGTTCGTTCCCGCGGGGGGGGGAGGAGGAAGCCGTTCGTTCCCGCGGGGGGGGGGAGGAGGAAGCCGTTCGTTCCCGCGGGGGGGGGGAGGAGGAAGCCGTTCGTTCCCGCGGGGGGGGGGGGAGGAGAAAGCCATTCGTTCCCGCGGGGGGGGGGAGGAGAAAGTCATTCGTTCCCGCGGGGGGGGGAGGAGAAAGTCATTCGTTCCCGCGGGGGGGAGGAGAAAGTCATTCGTTCCCGCGGGGGGGGGGAGGAGAAAGTCATTCGTTCCCGCGGGGGGGGGGGAGGAGAAAGTCATTCGTTCCCGCGGGGGGGGAGGAGAAAGTCATTCGTTCCCGCGGGGGGGGGGGGAGGAAGCTGTTCGTTCCCGCGGGGGGGGGAGGAGAAAGTCATTCGTTCCCGCGGGGGGGGAGGAGAAAGTCATTCGTTCCCGCGGGGGGGAGGAACTGTTCGTTCCCGGGGGGGAGGAGAAGCTGTTCGTTCCCGCGGGGGGGGGGGGGGGGGGAGGAGGAAGCAGTTCGTTCCCCCCGGGGGGGGGGGGGGGGGAGGAAGCCGTTCGTTCCCGCGCGGGGGGGGGGGGAAGCCGTTCGTTCCCGCGGGGGGGGGGGGGGGGGGAGGAGGAAGCTGTTCGTTCCCGCGGGGGGGGGGGGAAGCTGTTCGTTCCCGCGGGGTGGGGGGGAGGAAGCTGTTCGTTCCCGCGGGGGGGGGGGGAAGCCGTTCGTTCCCGCGGGGGGGGGGGGGGGGGAGGAGGAAGCCGTTCGTTCCCGCGGGGGGGGGGGGAAGCCGTTCGTTCCCGCGGGGGGGGGGGGGGGAGGAAGCCGTTCGTTCCCGCGGGGGGGGGGGGAAGCCGTTCGTTCCCGCGGGGGGGGGGGGGGAGGAGGAAGCCGTTCGTTCCCGCGGGGGGGGGGGAAGCCGTTCGTTCCCGCGGGGTGGGGGGGAAGCCGTTCGTTCCCGCGGGGGGAGGAGGAAGCTGTTCGTTCCCGCGGGGGGGGGGGGAAGCTGTTCGTTCCCGCGGGGGGAGGAGGAAGCTGTTCGTTCCCGCGGGGGGGGGGGGAAGCTGTTCGTTCCCGCGGGGGGGGGGGGGGGGGAGGAGGAAGCCGTTCGTTCCCGCAGGGGGGGGGGGAAGCCGTTCGTTCCCGCGGGGGGGGGGGGGGGAGGAAGCTGTTCGTTCCCGCGGGGTGGGGGGGGAGGAAGCTGTTCGTTCCCGCGGGGGGGGGGGGGGGGAGGAGGAAGCCGTTCGTTCCCGCGGGGGGGGGGGGGGGGAGGAGGAAGCCGTTCGTTCCCGCGGGGGGGGGGGGGAGGAAGCTGTTCGTTCCCGCGGGGTGGGGGGGGAGGAAGCTGTTCGTTCCCGCGGGGGGGGGGGGGGGGAGGGAGGAAGCCGTTCGTTCCCGCGGGGGGGGGGGGAAGCCGTTCGTTCCCGCGGGGGGGGGGGGGGGGAAACGGCTGCCTCAACTTTCGAGGCTTCCTGCAGCCTTCTCACTGCTGCAGGAAGCCTCAGTGCTGATCATGGAAGGGCAATGTGGTTTTATTAAAAAATGTTCAAAAATTAAACAGCTACAAAGAACTACAAAAATGGTCGAGTGCCAATGTTTCCTTCACACTGAGCATGCGCGAACACTCCAACGCGCACGCGCAGCATTGCCGGCAGGAAAAAAACTAATTTAAATGGTACCCGCCCCTTCCCACTTACAAAATCGGCGCGAGTGTAGGCTCCGCCCCCCTGGGCGCCGCGCCAAGCAGACATGGAGCTGCAGGGCACTCCAGAATCGCGCGTTTTTTCTCCGGCGCCGTTTTCGGCGCGAAAAACGGGCGCCCAGCTCGGAGGGGCGCCCGTTTCTTATCGTGTGGAAACTTGGGCCCATTAAGTTATAAAACATTTCAAATGTCAGAGATCATATCAATAATGTTATAAATCTAACAGCTTGAAAAGAACCCACAATGAATGCACATTGCAAATTACAGCTCATTTTATTCACCAAAGCTGTATTTTGTGCATTATTTTCATATCCTGTATTGTGACTTATGCCATTCTTCAATTAAATATGGGAAATAATTTTATAATCAAAACAATCCAAGACAATAACCACGGAAAATGAATATAATTTGAGGTTGTATTTACATTGCAGCTTCAAGGCTGCGACCAATTGGGTTGCAGTTTAGACTCCAGCCATGCAGAACTATGTTTACATTACCTGGCTCCTGCTTGGCTGGAATAGTAACAGTCTTGCCCCAGCCGAGAGAAGAGTCTGGTTTCAAGCGTGAGCAGAGGTTCTACTCCACTGTCCCACAATTCATACCTTAAATGTTCAGAAAGTGTGGAGGGCAAATATTCTTGCTCACTAAACAGTGAAGTTCAGGTTAGTTAGCTTCACAAAGAGCCATGGTCTAGACAATTTGCAAACTAGGTTTGGTACCACACTTGTTTTACACTTCATACAGCATCAGACCACAAGGCCATAAAGCAGTGGTCAGCATGCAAGGTCCTGGACGCCCTACGAAAGAAGGCTATGATAAATCCTGTCGGGTGGTTCCCCGAGCAGACTGTCGAACTCGTTTGGCAGAACGTCTCATCGCCAAAACTTTCACACAAGCACCAAGACGTAGCTTGGTTGGTGGTGAGAAGGGCCCTACCCGTCAGACCCTTCATGCACAGCCGGGGTTTCAGAGACACGGCACTCTGCCCCCGAGTTGTCTGTGGTGCGGACGAGACTGTCATCCACCTCCTTTGGGACTGCTCCTTTGCAAGGCAGGTCTGGAAGGAGATGCAGTGGTTGCTGTCGAGGTTCACCCCAGCAGCTCCGTAACACAGGACTCTGTGTTCTACGGACTGTTCCCAGGGACACACGCCGAGACAGACATCATCTGCTGCTGGAGGGCCATCAACTCGGTGAAAGACGCACTTTGGTCTTGCCGAAATTTGCTGGTCTTCCAGAGCAAAGAGATATCCACGTCTGCGTGTTGTAGACTGGCGCAATCTAAGATCCAGGAGTACTTGCTGAGGGACGCACTAAAAATTGGTGCAGTCGCCGCAAAGGCACGGTGGGGAAGAGCCACAGTTTAAAGCCCTCCCGCCACGATAAACCCAGGGCTGGAATCAGTATAAAACTCCCCCGGGCTGTACTTGTAAACCTTTGTATACATAGAGCACCGGGATCTGAAAACACCTATGCAGTGCCATGTATAATGCAAGTTCAGCAACTGTTTAGTAATGTACGTTGTAAAGAAATGTAACTGTACCCTCACCCGTTCAGTGTACTGTATCGTAACGTAATTTGATGTAACGTAACGTAATCACATGTAACGTAATTTGATGACTGTATTACAATGTATCCTGGATTGTACTGAATTGTACCCTGAAATGTAAAGCAAGCAAATGTATTGAATGGAACTGCCGTCAGCATCCAAATGTATTGCATGGAATTGCTGACCGCATCCAAATGTACTGAACTGCCTTCCAATGTATCGTGCAAATTTTTATATGAATAAAGTGTATATTTTGAAATTTAAAAAAACTTCATACAGCCTCAAACTGAAGGAGTCTCACTCTCTTTTGGTGCAGAGTTGGGTCAGGCCCTGATTCCGGATTCACACGGCAAGCTTAGCATTAGTATGAAGCCAAATCACTTTGCACTAATGCCAAACTTGCAGCGTAAATGCACCTCACAAGATGGAGAAATATTCAGGATTGTTTATTAAACAGAAGCTGGTTGGTCCAACATTTCCAATATTGTTTGGATTATGGATACACATGGGGTGATTCCGCAAAGCCGCATCCCAACAGGCTTGTGGGGATTGTGAGTCAGAGGATCAGGGCTCCGATATCTTACTCTGACCCACACTCGCTGTGAGTGCAGCTTTCCTGGTCAGAGTGCAGAATTGCTCAATCGACTTAGGATATTGTTTATCTAAAAATTATATGAAAATAACTTGTCCATCTAATCTACAATTTCCACTTATGTGGGAGTCCAAAACTAGGAGTCATCAATATAGGATAGTCACTAATAAATCCAATAGGAAATTTAGGAGAAACTTCTTTGCTCAGACAGTTGTTGGAATGTGGAACTCGCTACCACAAGGTAAATAGAATAGATGCATTTAAAGGGTAGCTAGACTTACATAGAGTATATAAAGTCCACAGCACAGAAACAGGTCATTCGGCCCAACTGGTCACATGAGCCTCCTCGCACCAACATGAAGGTTATGCTGATCGGATTAGGTGAGATAGGATGGGTAGAGAGGAGGAGGCTCATGTGAATCACAAATGCCAGTATAGACCAGTTAGGCCAAATGACCTGTTTCTGAGCTTTAAATTCTATGTAAATCTATGTAATTGCAAGGCAATCAAGCTCACATTCCATTCAATGTATAGATGAGATTGGAGATCTGAAAGTACATCTCCTTTTCCCGGAAGAATGGCACCTCATTCCCACTGCACCAAAATAATGTCAATTAGCATTATTTAAGCTGTTAATGAATATGTTTTTATACCTTACAAGCCAAGATTTAATGAATACATATTAAAGCGGTTATTAAAATGGATAAATGATTGTCAGACAGTTACTCAATTAACAATTAAAGTAAGACAAAAGAACATAAAAATAGATCTGCGAAAGCAGAAGCTGCACTCCAAACATTCACAGCAGGTTGGAGCTGACAAGAGTCGAGCGGACGGACCTGTGGAGCTGTTCAACATGGCTTCATTAATATTCACAATGAACAATATTTATCACAAAACAGTTGCATGTAACATTTAGGTTCAGAGAGAATTTCATCCGTACAAGTGTGTGTTGAGGACGCTTGCTGGGCCTCCTGAGGCAGCTGGCCGGTTCTCTCGGGACCATTTTGAGCTGGCTGCAATGCTATCAATGGCTCTTAGATACGTCCTGGACGGTGGGTACGATGAACAGGCTGGGGTTAGCACGAGCCGGCAGCATCTCGCAGTAGTGTTGTGGTATCATTAGGAGTGCACCTGGCTTCACAGGATGATAGATTAAAAAGAAAAAAAATGTATCTTTATGTTGGCAGCCTCCAGCAGTCCCTTTAAGGAAGGACTTCTGATTAAGTTGCAGAAGAACTGGAAAAGCTGAGGGGAACATATCTGGTGCCTGCTCCACTTGTGATCAGTTTGGAGAGATGCTAAGCCCCTCATTAGCATATGTAGGTACTCTAACACCAAAGACATTTGAATATCAACCAAATCAATATGGCATTGGATGTATTTCAGACACCTTTGGACCATGGGATGCAGCCCTGTGAAATTAGACCTATTTGCTCTCGTTTCAAGCCTAAATAATGGGAAAAGAAGGAAGTTCAATTTTGCCCACGTTTGTTTAATCTCAGACTTTTTAAGTAACTGAAGTTATTAACGTCATCTGCTAAATTAATTACCTTAATAGCTCCTCAGTGAGAGCACTGTGTGCAATAATGGGCTCCAGACTATAGGAACGATATTGCGGCTTTAGAGAGGTTAGAAAGCAGATTCACCAGGGTGCTGCCTGGTATGAGGAAATACAAATATGTACAATTGCTTAAAAAACTGCTTTTTTCCTAAGAATGATGCAGATTTATGTGGTGATATGACAGAACTGTTGAAAAATATGAAAAGATGGGAGTGGGTTGATAGAAGCAGACTGTAGTTGAGGGGGTCTCGAATGAGGGGCATGGATGTAAGATTAAATGTAAGAGACTTGGAACAGAGGGCAGGGAAAACTTCTTGTGTGAGTTGTGAGCCTGTGGAATTCACTACCAGAGTCTGTGCTTGAGGCAGAAACTATGTCAACATTCATGATTAGATTAGATATGTGGATGAAGGAAATGGGTCTGAAGAGTTCTGGGAACAGGGTGGGTAAATGTGCTTAGAACTATTTGCTCGCACAGAGGGTAAACGCCAATGCAAGATTAAATGCAAGAGATTTAGAACAGAGGGCAGCCAAAAGCTTTTTGGACAGAGAGTTCTGAAACAATGGAATTCACTTCCAGGGTTAGTGGTTGAGGCGGGAACTGTTTAAACATTCAAGATTAGATTGGATAGGGTGAGGGAAGGGAAAGGACTGGTTGGCGACACCCAGTTCCCTCTTCACCGCCTCTCTCAACCCCTCCACTGACGTGGTGATGTCAAACTGTTCATCCAATATCCAGTCTTGGATGAGCCACAATTTCCTCCAGTTAAACATTGGGAAGACTGAAGCCATCATCTTCAGTTGCCGCTCACTGCGCACCCCCCACCCCCCACCCCTGCCATCCCATAAATTCCATTAACTCGCAACCAATTCTAACCCAGCTCATCTAAAAATCTGCTGCCCATATCCCATACCCGTCCGATACCAAGTCCTGATCACCGCCGTGCTCGTTGGCCTTCATTGGTCCTGCAACATCTCAACTTTAACTTTCTCAGTCTCATTGTTGAATCTAACAGTAGCTGGTTACTGTATCATAGAATCATAGAATTGTGGAAATTTACAGCACGCAAGGAGGCCATTTTGGCCCATCATGGTGTGCATGTTCACAGATCCCTGAAGGTAGTGGGTGTTGTGTATCTGTAAAGCATGCACTCCCATGTTCCGCCACCAGGGAGCGCATCCCCTGAAGTCCCAGCACTGTATATAAGCCGGACCCGAAGGTCTGTTCCTCACTCTGGAGTGTCTTAATAAAGACTGAGGTCACTGTTACTTTAACCTCCCTGTGTGCAGTCTCATCTGTGTTAGGAACACAATAACTGGCGACGAGTATACGAATCCAACGCAAAGATGCAACAAACTGTGCGCATCCTGGAGAAGTTTTCGGAGGCTGAGGACTGGGAAGCCTATGTCAAATGGCTAGACCAGTACTTTGTAGCCAATGAGCTGGACGGAGAAGGAAGCACTGCAAAAAGGAGAGCGGTCCTCCTCACAGTCTGCGGGGCACTGAGCTACAGCCTCATGAAGAATCTTCTGGCTCCGGTGAAACCCACAGATAAGTCGTATGAGGAGCTGTGTACACTGGTTCGGGAGCATCTTAACCCGAGGGAGAGCATGCTGATGGCGAGGTATCAGTTCTACACGTGCCAGCGATCTGAAGGTCAGGAAGTGGCGAGCTACGTCACCGAGCTAAGGTGACTTGCAGGACAATGTGAGTTTGATGGCTACCTGGAGCAGATGTACTGGGCATTGGCCACTAGACCATCCTACGAAAACTTTTGACTGTAGAGACACCGACCCTCAGTAAGGCCATTGCGATAGCACAGGCATTTATGTTCACCAGTGATAACACCAAGCAAATCTCTCAGCACACAAGTGCTAGCAATGTTCATAAATGTACTGGAACTGTGTTTGTGAGCAGAAATGTACAGGGCAGAAACCACGAGTCTGCAACTGCCAGCAGGCCTCAGGTGACCCAGATGACTCGGAGGCCGCAACAAAGGATGAATGCAAGGCAATTCACACCATGTTGACGTTGTGGAGACTCCCATTCAGCCTATTCATGCCGCTTCAAAGGGTATGTTTGCAAGAGCTGTGGAACAATGGGGCACCTCCAGAGCTGCAAGCTCTGCAAAACCTTCTAACCACCACGTGGCAGAGGAAGATCAGTCCATGGTGGATCAAAGCAATTTTGAGCCTCAGAGAGAGGAGGCACATGCTGAAGTACATGGGGTGCACACATTTTCGATGAAATGTCCACCTATAATGCTAAATGTAAAATTAAATTACATTTACCCATAGCCATGGAACTGGGCACTGGCGCTAGCCAATCCATCATGAGTAAAAAGATGTTTGAGAGACTGTGGTGCAACAGGGCACTCAGACCAGCACTGAGCCCCATCCATACCAAACTGAGAACGTACACCAAAGAGCTTATCACTGTCCTGGGCAGCGCCATGGTCAAGGTCACCTACGAGGGTGTGGTGCACGAACTGCCACTCTGGATTGTCCCGGGTGATGGCCCCACACTGCTTGGAAGGAGCTGGCTGGGCAAAATCCACTGGAACTGGGATGACATCCGAGCGCTATCACATGTCGATGAGGCCTCATGTACCCAGGTTCTTAACAAATTTCCTTCCCTTTTTGAGCCAGGCATTGGAAACTTTTCCGGGGTGAAGGTGTGGATCCACTTGGTCCCAGAGGCACGACCCATTCACCACAAGGCGCGAATGCTACCTCACATGATGAGGAAGAGAGTGGAAATCGAGCTGGACAGGCTGCAATGCGAGGGCATCATCTCCCCAGTGGAATTCAGCGAGTGGGCCAGCCCGATTGTTCCAGTACTCAAAAGTGATGGCACGGTCAGGATTTGCGGCGATTATAAAGTAACTATTAATCGTTTCTCGCTACAGGACCAATACCCGCTACCTAAGGCAGACGACCTATTTACGACGCTGGCAGGAGGCAAGACATTCACCAAGCTCAACCTAACTTCGGCCTACATGAAGCAGGAGCTGGAGATGTCTTCAAAGGGCCTCACCTGCATCAATACGCACAAGGGACTGTTCATCTCCAATAGATGCCCGTTTAGAATTCGGTCGGCTGCAGTGATCTTCCAGAGAAACATGGAGAGCCTACTCAAGTCGGTACCACACATGGTGGTTTTTCAGGACGACATATTGATCACGGGTAGGGACACCGTCGACCACCTATAAAACCTGGAGGAGGTCGTCCAGTGACTGGATCGCGTAGGGCTGCGGCTGAAGAGGTCGAAATGCGTCTTCATGGCAACAGAAGTGGAGTTTTGGGGGAGAAAGATCACGGCGGACGGCATTCGGCCCACAGACGCCAAGACAGAGGCTATCAGGAACGTGCCCAGGCCACAGAACGTCACGGAGCTGCGGTGTTCCTAGGACTCCTCAACTATTTTGGTAACTTCCTACCAGGGATAAGCACCCTCTTAGAGCCCTTACATGTGTTATTGCATAAAGGTGAGAACTGGGTATGGGGAAAAAAACAAGTAATTGCTTTTGAGAAAGCCAGAAACATTTTATGCTCCAACAAGCTGCTTGTATTGTATAACCCGTGTAAAAGACTTGTACTAGCATGTGATGCGTCGTCGTACGGAGTCGGGTGTGTATTACAACAAGCTAACGTTGCGGGGAAGTTGCAACCTGTTGCCTATGCCTCCAGGAGCTTGTCTAAGGCCGAGAGGGCCAACAGCATGATTGCGAAAGAGGCATTAGCATGTGTGTTCGGGGTAAAGAAAATGCATTAGTACCTGTTTGGCCTCAAATTTGAACTGGAAACCAATCACAAGCCCCTTATATCCCTGTTTGCTGAAAACAAGGGGATAAATACTAATGCCTCAGCCCGCATACAAAGGTGGGCACTCGCGCTATCAGCGTAAAACTATACCATCCGACACAGGCCAGGCACCAAGAACGGTGCGGATGCTCTCAATCGGCTACCATTGCCCACCACGGGGGTGGAAGTAGCGCAGCCTGCAAACTTGTTGATGATGGCGCAGCCCACAGAATTGTTGATGGTCATGGAAGCGTTTGAAAATGATAAATCACCCGTCACGGCCCGCCAGATTATGACTTGGACCAGCCAAGATCCTCTGCTGTCCCTAGTAAAAAACTGTGTACTGCATGGGAGCTGGGCCAACATCCCCATTGAAATGCAAGAGCCAATCAAGCCATTCCAGTGGCGAAAGGATGAGCTGTCCATTCAGGCAGAATGCCTGTTGTGGGGTAACCGCGTAGTGCTACCCAAAAAGGGCAGGGACTCGTTCATCTCGGATCTTCACAGCACACACTCGGGTATAGTAATGATGAAAGCGATAGCCAGGTCCCACATGTGGTGGCCCGGTATCGACTCTAACTTAGAGTCCTGTGTACAGCAATGCAGCGTGTGTGCTCAGTTGAGCAACGCGCCCAGTGAAGCACCACTAAGTTTGTGGTACTGGTCCTCCAGACCATGGTCGAAGATCCATGTTAACTATGCGGGCCTGTTTCTCGGTAAAATGTTCCGGATGATGGTGGATGCTTTTTCAAAATGGATTGAATGTGAAATAATGTCGGGAAGCACTGCCAACGCCACCATTAAAAGCCTGAGGGCAATGTTTGCCACCCAAGGCCTGCCTGACATACTGGTCAGTGACAACGAGCCATGTTTCACCAGTGCCGAATTTAAAGAATTCATGACCCATAAGAACATAAGAACATAAGAATTAGGAACAGGAGTAGGCCATCTAGCCCCTCGAGCCTGCTCCGCCATTCAAAAAGATCATGGCTGATCTGGCCGTGGACTCAGCTCCACTTACCTGCCCACTCCCCATAACCCTTAATTCCCTTATTGGTTAAAAATCTATCTATCTGTGATTTGAATACATTCAATGAGCTCGCCTCAACTGTTTCCTTGGGCAGAGAATTCCACAGATTCACAACCCTCTGGGAGAAGAAATTCCTTCTCAACTCGGTTTTAAATTGGCTCCCCCGTATTTTGAGGCTGTGCCCCCTAGTTCTAGTCTCCCCGACCAGTAGAAACAACCTCTCTGCCTCTATCTTGTCTATCCCTTTCATTATTTTAAATGTTTCGATAAGATCACCCCTCATCCTTCTGAACTCCAACGAGTAAAGACCCAGTCTACTCAATCTATCATCATAAGATAACCCCCTCATCTCCGGAATCAGCCGAGTGAATCGTCTCTGTACCCCCTCCAAGGCTAGTATATCCTTCCTTAAGTAAGGTGACCAAAACTGCACGCAGTACTCCAGGTGTGGCCTCACCAATACCCTGTACAGTTGCAGCAGGACCTCCCTGCTTTTGTACTCCATCCCTCTCGCAATGAAGGCCAACATTCCATTCGCCTTCCTGATTACCTGCTGCACCTGCAAACTAACTTTTTGGGATTTATGCACAAGGATCCCCAGGTCCCTCTGCACCGCAGCATGTTGTAATTTCTCCCCATTCAAATAATATTCCCTTTTACTGTTTATTTTCCCCAAGGTGGATGACCTCACATTTTCTGACATTGTATTCCATGTACCAAACCTTAGCCCATTCGTTTAACCTATCTAAATCTCTTTGCAGCCTCCACTAATCTTTGTGTCATCTGCAAATTTTGTTATACTACACTCTGTCTCCTCTTCCAGGTCATCTATGTATATTGTAAACAGTTGTGGTCCCAGCACCGATCCTGTGGCACACCACTAACCACCGATTTCCAACCCGAAAAGGACCCATTTATCCCGGCTCTCTGCTTTCTGTTAGCCAGCCAATTCTCGATGAGTGCTAATACGTTCCCTCGGACTCCGCGTACCCTTATCTTCTGCAGTAACCTTTTGCGTGGCACCTTATCAAATGCCTTTTGGAAATCTAAATACACCACATCCATCGGTACACCTCTATCCACCATGCTCGTTATATCCTCAAAGAATTCCAGTAAATTAATTAAACATGATTTCCCCTTCATGAATCCATGTTGCGTCTGCTTGATTGCACTATTCTTATCGCGCTATTTCTTCCTTAATGATAGCTTCAAGCATTTTCCCCACTGCAGATGTTAAACTAACCGGCCTATAGTTACCTGCCTTTTGTCTGCCCCCTTTTTTAAACAGAGGCGTTACATTAGCTGCTTTCCAATCCGCTGGTACCTCCCCATAATGGGATTAAACATGTCACATCGGCCCCGTTTAAACCAGCCTCCAATGGGCAGGCAGAGCGGGCAGTACAAACAATCAAACAGAGCCTCAAACGAGTCACAGAAGGCTCACTCCAAACCCGCCTGTCCCGAGTACTGCTCAGCTACCACATGAGACCCCACTGACTCACGGGGTGCCCCGGCTGAGCTACTCATAAAAAGGACACTTAAAACCAGACTCTCGCTGGTTCACCCCAACCTGCATGATCAGGTAGAGAGCAACAAAATGTAAACGATGTTCGCGCCACTGTGTCACGGGAAATTGATCTGAATCACCCTGTGTATGTGCTAAACTATGGACATGGTCCCAAGTGGATTGCGGGCACGGTGATAGCTAAAGAAGGGAGTAGTGTGTTTGTAGTCAAACTAGACAATGGACAAATTTGCAGAAAGCACCTGGACCAAACGAGGCTGTGGTTCACAGACTGCCCTGAACAACCCACAGCAGACACCACCTTTATCGAGCCCACAACACACACCCAAAGGATCAACGACACCAAGCTGGACCAGAAAATCGAACCCATCACGCCCAATAGCCCAGCAAGGCCAGGCTCACCCAGCAGCCCTGCAGGGCCAACAACACTCCAGCCCAGCGAGGGCACAGCCAACACACCAGAACAGACATTTGTACCGAGGCTGTCCACCAGAGAAAGAAAGGCTCCCGACCGCCTCACCTTACAAATAGTTTGCACTTTGACTTTGTGGGGGCGGTGATGTTGTGTATTTGTAAAGCATGCACTCCCATGTTCTGCCACCAGGGAGCGCATCCCCTGAAGTCCCAAGGGATCCCAGCATCCCTTGGGAGCACTGTATATAAGCCGGCCCCTAAGGCCTGTTCCTCACTCTGGAGTGTCTTAATAAAGACTGAGATCACTGTTACTTTAACCTCCCTGTGTGCACTCTCATCTGTGTTAGGAACACCATAGCGGGGAAGGTAGATAAAAGCCAGTTGACAAAGAGCTCACCAGCCTAATCCCACTTCTCAGCTCTTGGTCTGCAGCCTTGTAGGTTATGGCATTTCAGATGCATATCCAGGTATTTTTTTTAAACATGATGAGGGTTTCTGCCTCTACCACCCTTTTAGGCAGTAAGTTCCAGACCCCCACCACCAGCTGGGTGAAAGAATTTCCCCTCAAAATTCCTCTAAGCCTCCCATCAATCACTTTAAATCTATGCCCCTGGTTGTTGATCTCTCTGCTAAGGGAAATATGTCCTTCCTATCCACCCTATCTAGACCCCGCATAATTTTATACACCTCAAGGATGTCTCCCCTCAGCCTCCTCTATTCGAAAGAAAGCCACCTCAGCCTATCCAATCTTTCCTCATAGCTAAAATTCTCCAGTCCGGGCAACATCCTCGTAAATCTCCTTTGTACCCTCTCTAATGCAATCACAACTTTCCTGTAATATGGTGACCAGAACTGCACGCAGTACTCTAGCTGCAGCCTAACTAGTGTTTTATGATTCATTCATAGGCAGTCCCTCGGAATCGAGGAAGACTTGCTTCCACTCCCTAAGTGAGTTCTTTGATGGATGAACAGTCCGATACGAGAGCCACAGACCCTGTTACAGGTGGGAAAGACATGTGTCGAGGGACGGGATCGGTGGGGCTGGTTTGCCGCGCGCTCCTTCGGCTGCCTGCGCTTGGCCTCTTCACGCTCTCTCCCTTGAGACTCGAAGAGCTCAACGCCCTCCCGGATGCACTTTCTCCACCTCGGGTGGTCTTCGGTCAGGGTCTCCCAGGTGTCAGTGGTGATGTCGCATTTTACCAGGGAGGCTTTGAGGGTGTCCTTATAACGTTTCCGCTGTCCTCCTTTGGCTCGTTTACCACGAAGGAGCTCCGCATAAAGCATTTGCTAAGGGTGTCTCGTATTTTTGTGGCCTGCCCAACGAAGCTGATTGAGTGTGGTTAGTGCGTCAATACTGGGGATGTTAGCCTGGTCGAGGACACTGATATTAGTCCACCTGTCCTCCCAGGGTATTTGCAGGATCTTGTGGAGACATCGTTGGTGATATATCTCCAGTGACTTAACTGGGCCTTACGTTTAACATCTGTAAGACAAAGGTCCTCCACCAGCCTGTCACCGCCGCACAGCACTGCCCTCCAATCATCAAGATTCACGGCACGGCCCTTGACAACGTGGACCATTTCCCATATCTCGGGAGCCTCTTATCAACAAAGGCAGACATTGATGTGGAGATTCAACATTGCCTCCAGTGTGCCAGTGCAGCCTTCGGCTGCCTGAGGAAAAGTGTGTTTGAAGACCAGGCCCTCAAATCTACCACCAAGCTCATGCTGTAGTAATACCCGCCCTCCTGTATGGATCTGACGTATGGACCATGTATACAAGGCACCTCATGTCGCTGGAGTGTTTTATACAGTTCAAGCATAACCTCCCTGTACTTGTATCCTACGTGTCAGCTAATAAAGGCAAGTATTCCGTATGCCTTCTTAACCACCTTATCTACCTGGCCTGCTACCTTCAGGGATCTGTGGACATGCACTCCAAGGTCCCTTTGTTCATCTACACTTCTTAGTGTCCTACCACTTATTGTGTATTCCCTTGTCTTGTTAGCCCTCGCCAAATACATTACCTCACAATTCTCAGGATTGAATTCCAATTGCCACCGTTCTGCCCACCTGATCAGTTGATTGCTATCTTCCTGCAATCCGCAGCTTTCTTCTTCATTATCAACCACACAGCCAATTTTTGTGTCATCTGCAAACTTTTTAATCATACCCCCTACATTCAAGTCTAAATCATTGATATATACTACAAAAAGCAAGGGACCCAGCACAGAGCCCTGTGGAACCCCACTGGAAACATCCTTCCAGCCACAAAAACACCCATCAACTAGTACCCTTTGCTTCCTGCCTCTGAGCCAATTTTGGATCCAATTTGCCACTTTGCCCTGGACCATGGGCTTTTACATTCCTGACCAGATGCCATGTGGCACTTTATCAAAAGCTTTGCTAAAATCCATATACACTACATCGTATGCACTACCCTCATCGACCCTCCTGGTTACCTCCTCAAAACATTCAATCAAATTAGTCAGATACTTAACAAATCTGTGCTGACTGTCCTTGATTAATCCGTGTCTTTCCAAATGAAGATTTATCCTGACCCTCAGAATTTTTCCCAATAATGTTCCCACCACTGAGGTTAGGCTGACTGACCTGTAATTACTCTATCTATCCCTTTCTCCCTTCTTAAACAACAGTACAACATTAGCAGTTCTCCACCTGGCACCGTACATTCAATAACATGTAGTTTAGACATTTAGAACCAATATTTTCAACAGCAGCACGTTTAACAGATTGGTTTGTGGAATACTAATGAAAATTAAATGCGCATTCCACTCATCAGATAGCAAAGCAACTTTTTCTGAACCACCGCCATGGCCCTGTAGGCAGTGTGAGGAAGCAAAGCATCGAGGTCTCAATCACAGGTAGGTGTAGAGAAGCAGAACATTGGCTTTCAGCTAGGTGTCAGCTGTGGCTCAGTGGGGAGCACTCTTGCCTCTGAGACAGAAGGTTGTTGGTTCAAGACCCATCCAGAAACTTGAGCACATTTGTTGTGTATGTATGCTTGTTTACTGTGTGATGTCTGTAACACTGTTATGCAACAGTAAATGCACCCTTACATGGTACACACCTCACCTGTACACGAGAGGATGCTGCGGCTGGAGACCTAAGGGTTACCTGCATACTACAGGTAACCCAGTATAAAAAGGAACTCACAGCTTGTTGTCCTCACTCAGGAGCTGCAAATAAAGGACTACAGGTCTACAGAGTTTAAGTATCATACCCTGCCTCGTGGAGTCATTACTAAAGGTGCCTACATACACCACAACATCAATGTAAACTGACCGTAGTAGTGCAGTACCGAGAGAGTTCTTCACTGTCTTGAGATTCAAACAATAAGCTGAGGCCCCATTTGCTCTCTCAGGTGGAGATAAACATCACATGACATTATTTGAAGAAGAGCAGTGGAGTTCTTCCCAGTGTCCTAGTCAATATTTATCCCACAATCAACATCACTAAAAACAGATTATCTGGTCATTATCACATTGCTATTTGTGGGACCTTGCTGTGCACAAATTGACTACATTACAACAGTGAAAGCACTTGAAAAATACTTCATTGGCTGTAAAGTGCTTTGGGATATCCTGAGGTTGTGTAAAGTGCCATAGAAATGCAAGTTCTTTTCTTTAAGAAAGCAATGGCCTTTATTACAAGAGGATTGGCGTATAAGAGTGAAGACGTCATACTGCAATTCTATTGGGCCCTGGTGAGACCACACCTGGAATATGGTGTACAGTTTTGGTCTCCTTACCTAAGGAAGGATATACTTGCCATAGAGGGAGTGCAACAAGGGTTCATCAGACTGATTCCTGGGATGGGGGGATTGTCCTATGAGGAGAGATTGAGTAGACTTGGCCTATATTCTTTAGAGTTTAGAAGAATGAGAGGTGATCTCATTGAAACATAAAACATTCTTACAGAGCTTGACAGGGTAGATGCAGGGAGGATGTTTCCTCTGGCTGGGGAGTGTAGAACCAGGGGTCACAGTCTCAGAATAAGGGGTCGGCCATTTAGGACTGAGATGAAGAGAAATTTCTTCACTCAGAGGGTGGTGAATCTTTGGAATTCTCTACCCCAGAGGGCTGTGGAGGCTCAGTCATTGAGTATATTCAAGACAGAGATTGGTATATTTTTGGATATTAAGCGAGTCAAGGGATATGGGGATAGTGTAGAAAAGTAGAGTTGAGGTAGAAGATCAGCCATGAGCTTATTGAATGGCACAGTAGGCTCGAGGGGCTGAATGGCCAAATCCCGCTCCTATTTCTTATGTTCTTTTGTTTAGGTGGACAGGGAGAGATAGAGCATTGAGACTCAAGTGGATGAGTAGGGAGGAGCTGAGCATCCAGACTCGGGTTGTGAGCAACTCCAAGTTTTAGCTAGGAGATGCCCGACTTTGCTTTGTAAACACAGGTTAATAGCTTAACACATTTGTTCCAGTACAGGAAAGAATTTCACAGCTCATGCATGGAATCAAAGTGTAAAGTTCTTTCTTCTGTGGTAATAAGAGACTTTGATTACAGCTGCAATACAATTAATTTGATCAATACAATCAAAGCCCATTGATCATTATAAGTGAAAGCAACCACGCAGGTCATGATTTTAGCAAGGATAGTTCGATCATTTCAAGCCAGTGATCAGTACAAGCAGTGATGGCTAAAACTGAATTCCATTGTATTCAGCAGAAAGAATGAAAATAAGCAATAATTTGTGAACAAATATGGATGTTTGTTCGGCTGTTGTGATTTTGGTCATGTTGATTATAAATTAGCTATGAGTAAATTGCAGCCTGTTCTTGCAGTAATCCCACAAGTAATGTGCTGATAATTGAACTCCTCTGACAATTACATCATGCGTTATCAGCCTTATCCAGATACATTACTCATGATTGATGTCATGAACAACACAAGAAGATTTACGCCAGGGATTGCGAACTGAGCAGATGCTCCTTTAGAAGAAAAGGTTGGTGAATACTGTTGATGCAATTCAATATCAAGTATGTTTAAAGGAGATATCACATTGCTCTGTACATATGCAACGTACATTCCTAAAACTCACATTAGCATGCCTAGTGCTGTGAGAAGGAAGGTGCTGAAATAATATTGCACAAGTCTTGTCAACTACAGGTCCCTTGTGAATCTTTCATGCAACATTACCCAGATCTTGGAGATACTGTTCACTTAGCCTAGTGCATTTATAAATAACTTGTGCTTTTATCTGATATGACAGATTTTAGAATATTTGGCTCCTGAGAAACTCTTGCTTTGCGGTTAATACTGGTTTGAGGTAATCCATCATTTTGACCCCACAGGAAGTTTTTTTGAGGGATGGTGTGAAGGGTGCTCCACACTGACTTCATTTCTTCTGTTTGGCCAAGCCCATGCCATCCCTCTCTGGGGAGCAACAACTGTGGATCGTGAGTGGCTACCAGAATGACAGCTCTTGGCCCCCATCATCATCATAGGCGGTCCCTCGAACGAGGATGACTTGCTTCCACGAGTTCACAGGGGTTTCGATGAAGAACCCGATGTTCCAGTCCTGAACTCCAATTGAAGGGTGGAAGATGCCTGTGCGTGGATTTTTTTAACATGTGGTGACCGTTGCACATCAGCCACCACACGGGCTTGACAGAGCTAGGCCTTTATCCAGTGGATAGGATTAACCAGGACGACTGGAGACCTGCTCTGCCCCAATTTTAACTGGGAGTAGGAGAGGGCCCAGGCGAGTACCACACCCAACCCCCCCACCCCCCCACCTATACTCGGCAGCATGAGGACTGTGATGAAATCAGAATGCTGGCCTGCAGGAGCCGCCAGGCGGGGCCCAAGGATCAGTCCCCGGCACTCAGGTGAGTTGCAGGGAGGGAGTCCCCAGGGGTTGAAGGACATTGCTCTTTTCCCAGAGAGCTCCCAGAGAGCTCCCTACATTACATTGTTGTAATGTAGGGAGACCAGCAGAGCTGGTCACCAGTCATCCCGGTTAATCCTTGCTACGGGATAAAGGCCTCGCTCTGTCAAGCCCGTGTGGTGGCTGATGAGAATCACGCCTTCATCTACTAATTCACATGAGAAAATTCTACTAACAAATCAAATCGCACCTTTTTGGAAAGTCCAGTTAATCATCCCTGGGCATCATGTTAACTCCAGAATAAAAAAAAAGGGGTCATTTTCTGTATTGGCCTTCTTGGCAGGTCCTGATTTCCACTTTTTCAGTTAGAAAGTTAACAAGACTTGCGTTTTGCCAAATGGCCTACTCCTGCTCTTAATTCTTATGTTCTTACGTTCTTATGCAAGACCTTTCACAACTTTATGACCAATGAAGTAATTTGTTGGAGTGCAGTCACTGTTGTAATGTAGGAAACTCGGCAACTAATTTGCACACAGCAAGCTCCCACAAACAGCAATGTGATCGTTTTTAGCAATGTTGGTTGATGGATAAATATTGTCCAGGACACCAGGGAGAACACCCCTGCTCTTCTTCGAATAATCCCTTGAGATCTTTTATGTCTACCTTAGAGAGCAGATGGGGCCTCAGTTTAACATCTCACCTAGAAAGACGACACCTCCAACAGTGCAGCACTCCATCGGTAATGCACTGGAGTGTCAGGCTAGATTATGTGCTCAAGTCTCTGGAATGGGGCTTGAACCCACACTCTCCTGACTCGGGCAAGAGTGCTACCACTGAGCCACAGCTGACAGTTGAGATTGAGAAGTTAGCTCATTATCCCTAAAGTGTCATCATACACTTGAGAGTACCCATCCCACTAAATTGTAATCTCTGAATTTTGTGTGCTCCATTGTACAGTTCAGATTTTAAAAATTAAACTGAATTTTTAAAACAGATAGCCCTGTCATAAAGTTTACCGGCTGAGCTTGTTTGATGATTGAAGCAAGTTTATCAAGTAAGTGCCTGAGCTATGTAGACTAGGTAGGCTCCTGATTCAATTCCAGTCTGTGCTAACTTAACTGATCTCAGTTGCAGTGCAAGTAGTGAATCTACACTTGCCCTCAGTGCCCATGGGTTAGGGAAGGGAAAAAACAGGCAGTACTCTCGCCCTTAATCATCGTCTAGCACTATCTGTTGAAAGTGCATGTGCATAGATGTCAGGTGAGATGAACATCAGGCTGTGCTGTGATGCCCCCAAAGTTGAATAGTCTGTCCACATTCATTGTCAAGGTTTCACATGTAAAAAAACATCCACTTGTCTGAGGTTACCAGAAGGCTTTTGGCACCCATGCACCTTACCGCAACAAATTGATAAATAAAAAAGTTTAAGGCATGCTAACAATACCAGTTGTAATTAGGAAATTGGTGGCCATGTTTGTTTATCACTTCATTTTAAAAAGTTTCTGGTAGGCACAAGAATTAGAACAGGAATAACAAAAACTCTTACTGTAGCAGGGAGGTTCTCCCCGGTGTCGTGTTCAATATTTATCTCTCACCCAACATCACAAAAAAAATAGATGATCTGGTCATTATCTCATTGCTATATGTGGGAGCTTGCTGTGCACAGATAGGCTCCCGCATTTCCTATATTACAACAGTGACTACATTTCAAAAGTACTTCATTGGCTGTAAAGCGCTTTGGACGTCTTGAGGTTGTGAAAGGCGCTATATAAATGCAAGTTGATTCTTTCTTTCTTTCATTTTGACCTTGGGGAATGTTTGCTGTGCAACAGATTCTATAGTTCACATTACTGTTACAAAATATTGCGTGCAAATTGTGTCTGGCGTAATACCTGGCACAATTGCCAGAGACAACAATTTTGACCCCTGGGGGTGGCTGGGAATACAACAGGCAGGTCCACAACCAGCTTGCAACAGCAATTACAGGCTTCTTTGTTTAGTAACTCAGTAAATCACCCTTTAACAGCCTGTGGACATTCCTTGCAGGAGCTCCTTTTTTAAGCATCTTTTATTTCCATTTCCAATGTTTCTCTCTCCTCTCCTGAAGTTTCATGCTGGGATACGGTTCCACAGCTTAGGGGAAACTTGCAGCACCCAATCTTCATGCGTACGAAGCTTTATTCATGCACACTATCTATCACAGGTCACAGGGTAGCAATCAGGAGCAGGACACTTTGATTTTACACTTCATCACACAAGGGACACCACACCCCTGCTGCCAACACCTGGCTGAGATCAGCTATCTCAGGGGAGGGGACCATCCCAGTCTGTGAAGCTCAGTACCACACCAAGCATTGAATTCACCCACTAAACTCATTAGGAAAGCAACATATATAACCTTTGCAGCAGTTCTCTTCCTAAAGCCACATCAGAACACTTTTGCAGGACTCTGGTATTCCTAACAGAGAATGAAATGTAAGTGTTTTTCAAGCAGTCATAACTTAGTAAAACCAGCAATAAGTAAAATGACCTCTATGCATAAAGGGATGATTCTTAATTATGGGGCAGAGTTTCGACCGCAAGAGAATCGCCGTGATTCCTGTTTACAGAACAAGAGCCACAGACAGGTCATGGGCTCCGCAGTGAAGAGTGAATTACATGGTAATCAGGTTACAGCTTCTTTCATTGCTATGCCGTTTGTAACCATGGAAACAGATCATAAAACTGTTTGCAAAAACTTAAACCTGCTATTATGGTCGTTTGGTCAATAATCTGTGCCAAAAGCTAATATCACCATGTGTCACATTTATAAATCGGTACCGTGATCACTGCATCCATTGAACATGGTGGGACACAGTGACAACTTCAAAATATTAAAGATTAGCTTCCACATGAGATTAAGGGACAGCATGTGACCTTAATTAACCACATGGGCAGCCCAAATTCAGGCCACCGTTAGGTCTATCCTGAAACTAGCCCAACAGCTAAAATAAAACATTTACAACATGTTCCATTAAAAGGACCCACTAAGCCTAAACAATTAAGCGATTTGTTTAAAGAAACACAAAAAAGATTACATATATCTGTGGCCTGAGTAGAAAATGCACAAGCCTAAAGTTAGCTGAAGGATTTTGCTGCTGCAGACTAGTGGATACCAGGAATAGATTCCAAGTAAAACAAGTTATTCTATGTCAATTCATTTCTTTAACCTCTTGCTGTGATTTAATTCAAGCTACTGGTTAGAAAATCTTGTCAGACATGGACTTGGTAATATCCATGATGGAACTGGTGTCAATCTTCAGACTGACTTTGCGACCGGGTTTTTGGCGATATTTCACCATATTTGGCGAAAAACGGGTTGGCGGGAACTTGGGGCACCTTTTTGCGGTGGCACTTTCCACGTACCCCTGGGGAGAGGAGCATCACTGTGTAAGATCCAAAATAGCGTTTTCGCCCAAAATTTGGCTTTCTCCGCACCTGTATTATGTGCCCAGAATTCCGACAGGGAAAAACCTGTCTGCAGCGGTAAGTATGAAGACCTGCAAAAAGGTAAGTTAAAGTTTTTATTTTTTAATTCTTTTTCAGCGATTTAGTAGGTAAGGGTTTTGTGAATTTTTTTACCAATTTTTTTGTTGTTGTGTTTTCACCCCTCCCAAGGCTTTTCTCACAGTGCTATCGGCCTCGGACTAAAGCTGTCAAAATTTGCAGTGTGCCCCGCAAATCCTCGTGCAACGCCGATTTTTACCGCTGCACAAATTAAAGGCTGAATATCCGACCTACCAACGGTAGTGAAGCGAAAATGGTAATTTTGGTGAAAAAAATACCGTTTTCACTGAAAAACAAATTTCTAGCCTTGTGGCTTCAATTGGCATAAAAAATAGTTTTTAGAGCCAATTCTCAGCCAATCAGAAGCCTGTATTTAGAAGGGCTTCTGCTGCCGAAAAGACACTGGGACACAACCCTTTTATTTTCAGAGGTTTATAAAAAATGTTAATGAAAAACCATTGAATCGATAGAATTAATTATATTGGATCTAAATAAAGTCAAATCAACATTTTAGATTTCATTTTAAATTGCTTTCAGTTTATTTTGGGTCTATAGTGTTAATATTGCAATCATGACAGAGAATAACAGAATTTACAACATAGAAACAGGCTATTCGGCCCAACTGGTCTATGCTGGCATTTATGCTCCACACAAGCCTCCTCCCATCCTTCTCCATCTAACCCAATCAGTATATCCTTCTATTGATGTCTCCTTCATGTACTTAGATGCATCCATGCTATATTCCTCAAGTACTCCTTGTGGTAGTGAATTTCACATTCTAACTACTCTCTGGGTAAAGAAGTTTCTCTTGAATTTCCTATGGGATTTATTGGTCACTATCTTATATTTATGGCTCCTAGTTATGGTCTCCCCCACGTGGAAACATCTTCTCTATATCTACCCTATCAAACCCCTTCATAATTTGAAAGACCTCTATTAGGTCATCCCTCAGTCTTGGCAGGCTGGATTTTAATGTGCAGACGTGCTGGGAGCAGGTGTGGGGTAGGGGCCAATATCCTTTGGAGACCGCAGAAATATGTAAAGCATGTCTGTTCGTGGCTTTTTACCGCAGCCACTTCATTAGCATTTTATTTCCGAGTTTTCCATCTAATCAGCGTGAGCAGGCGTGATAACAATCAGCATGACGTGATTTCAACTCCAGTACTGAAAGGGTCAATCCAAACATGCAAGTTGAAGGAGTTGGAGTTGGAAAGAAGAGAGGAGCAAAGTCAGAAATGGAAGCGAGTTGAGCAAAGGCTGTACCCGTTTCACAGATGCCTCCCTGGATGTTCTCCTGGGGACAGTGAGAACCAGAGGGAGATATTCTTCCCTACCAACGGGAGGAAGAAACCTGCTGGGGAAACCAAGATGGCATGATTAGAGGTGACAAAAGAGATCAGCAGCAGGAGCGTACTGCTCGGATCCAATGCAGGAAGTGGTTCAATGACCTAACGAGAGAAGGAAAGGTGAGAGCAGTGGCACATTCACCTACATCCTGATGTGCATATCAGCCCAACTCACTCACTCTACCATCTCAAGCCTACTGCAGCACATCACCCCTCACATCCATTTCCCTTGCAGGTGATCCCTCTGTCTATGCACTTCCTCACATCCCCATCTATCCATCCGCCACTGATATTCACCTTCATCTTTATGCAATGTCATGCCTCCCCCTCATAGTCATCCTCAACTAATGCTCTCCATCCAACGGGTGAACACATGCCATTACTTTCACTCATAGGTCATTTCTTTCCCTCCTTGCAGGTGATGACAGCAGAGAACACCATGGAGAGGCAAAGAACTAGAGGTGGCCCTCCAGCCATCTCGCAATTAACATCTGCAGATCAACAGAGTCTTGGTGTGCCCGGCCATCGGAGATGGGATGATGGGAGCCTCCCAGCTACTTGGTGACAGAAATAAATATCAGACAGCCACATGACGTACAATACTCAGTCATGTTGGCTTGATGTCAACAGTGAGTTAAATACGATTATGTTCATCATGATAACTTCAAACATTCTTACCTTGACAGTACTCATTCGTGTCTTTTATCTCTCACAGGGCCTTCATGCGTCCAGCAGGAGTTGTTCGAGGTCACCGACAATGACTCCTCAGAGGAGCTCAAACCTTCTGCGGGTGCACCATCACAGGACATATGCAGACCATGTACCAGCTCAGGTACTCACACTTCGGTGGGACCAGTTACAGGAGAGTTGGGTTTTCACCTGGTGACTCACACTTCACAAGTGAGCACGAGCAGATGGTGGAGTCAGGGACAGCAGTGGAGAGTCTGTATCAGAGGGCTCAGACCTCTTTAAGTTTTACTCAGCTGGACGCAGATGCTGTATCCCGGGGCCGTCGATGAAGAGGATAATGATTGAATCCAAATGTTATCAGAAAAAATCCTAGTTTTTGTGAAGATAACTTCCACAAATGGAAGGTCGCCATACACTGGCAGGGATTTCAAGCACACTGTCCATGATTGCACAGAGATTGGAAGAGTGCATCTCAAGCATGAGTGGGATGCTGTCGCAAGCCTCTGCGATGAGGGAGGTCTTCTTCCATGGATAGAGCTGCCAGCTGCTTGGAGCATCAAACGCGGCAATCAAATTAGTGCATGCAGGCCTTCAACAAAAGCTTGCAGACTCTGGATGCCACCTTAAGTAGGATGACTGATATCCCAGCTTTGGCCTTGCAGTACCCCACTGATCTGCAGCAAAGTGATCTCCTGCACAGTGGTAGCATGGAAGTGCGGCTGGGCCATAAGAGGGATAATGGTGAAAGGGAACATGCAAGTGGGGACTCCACTCAAAGTGCTCGACTTCTCACCCAATGTTCCCCCCTCCTCGCAGTCAGTACCCTACATGTACCCTACCCGCAACCTAAAGAATAGATGGTGGGTGGAGATCCAGCAGCTGACTGACAGCTATAACACGCGAGGATTCTTCACCGCAGTTAAGTCAAGCTACGGCCCAAGCACCCAGGGCCCCACCCCACTGCTGACCAAGAACGGGGATGCACTCATTAAGGAGACCGAGGCAGTCAGAGCCTGCTGGAAGGAGCACTTCGAAGGTCTCCTTAACCAAGACACTCTGCCTTTGACACAAGTGTCCTCGACTCCATCCTGTAGCATGCTACCCACCACCATCTCAGCAAAACCCCAACAATGCACAAGTTGAAAAGGCCATCCGTCAGCTCAAGAACAACAAGGCCTCAGGAGCAGATGGAACCCCGCTGAAGCACTAAAGTATGGCAGAGAAGTACTTATTGGCATGAATGCATGACCTCATTTCTCTTATCTGGAAGGAGGAGTGCATGCCGGGAGATCTCAGAGATGCCGTAATCGTGACCATCTTTAAAAAAGGGGACAAGTCCGACTGCGGCAACTACAGAGGAATCTCCCTGCTGTCGGCCACTGGGAAAGTCATCGCAAGAATCCTCCTCAACTGTCTTGTCCCTGTGGCTGAAGAGCTCCTCCCAGAGTCACAATATGGATTCCGTCCACTAAGAGATACAACGGACATTATCTTCACTGCGCGACAACTACAACAGAAATGCAGAGAACAGCATCAACCCTTGTACATGGCTTTCTTTGACCTCACAAAAGCCTTTAATACTGTCAATCGTGAGGGACTATGGAGATACTCCTCAGATCTGGCTGCCCCAAAAGTTTTTCACCATCCTCCACCTGCTCCATGACAACATGCAAGCTGTGATCCTGACCAATGGATCCACCACAGACCTAATCCATGTCCAGACTGGGGTCAAGCAGGGCTGTGTCATCACGCCAATACTCTTCTCAATCTTCCTTGCTGCAATGCTCCATCTCACTCTCAGCAAGCTCCCAGCTGGCGTGGAACTAAACTATGGAACCAATGGGAACCTGTTTATCCTTCGTCACCTCCAGGCTAGATCCAAGGTCATCCCATTCTCTGTCATTGAACTACTTTACATGGATGACGCTTGCATCTGCGCACATTCAGTGGCCGAACTCCAAGCCATCGTCAACATCTTCACCGAGGCATACGAAAGCATGGGCCTTACACTAAACATCTGTAAGACAAGGGTCCTCCACCAACCTCACCCCGCCACACAGCACTGCCCCCCCGGTCATCAAAATCCACGGCGTGGCCTTGGACAACGTGGACCATTTTCCATATCTCGGGAGCCTACTATTAGCAAGGGCAGACATCGATGATGAGGTCCAACATCGCCTCCAGTGTGCCAGCGCAGCTTTTGGTCACCTAAGGAAGAGAGTGTTTGAAGACCAGGACCTCGAATCTGACGCCAAGCTTATGGTCTACAGGGCAGTAGTGATACCCGCCCTCCTATATAGCTCAGAGACGTGGACCATATACAGTAGACATCTCAAAGCGCTGGAGAAGTACCACCAGCGCTGCCTCCGCAAGATCCTGCAAATCCACTGGGAGGATAGACACACCAACATCAGTGTTCTCGCTCAGGCCAACATCCTCAGCATCTGACCACACTCGACCAGCTCTGTTGGGCGGGCCACATCATCCGCAAGCCCGACACAAGACTCCCAAAGCAAGCGCTCTACTCGGAACTCCTACATGGCAAGTGAGCCCCAGGTGGGCAGAGAAAACGTTTCAAGGACACCCTCAAAGGCTCCTTGATAAAGTGCAACATCCCCACCAGCATCTGGAGGAAGAGCATCCAAGAGGGCATTTGAGCACCTTGGGTCTCATCGCCGAGAGCACGCAGAAATGAAGCGCAGACAGCAGAAGGAGACTGCGGCAAACTAAACTCCCCACCCACCCTTTCCTTCAACCACTGTCTGTTCCACCTGTGACAGAGACTGTAATTCCCATATTGGACTGTATAGTCACCTGAGAACTAACTTTTAGAGTAGAAGCAAGTCTTCCACAATTTCGAGGGACTGCCTATGATGTGCCTTGTGTCCCGATGGCCAAATCTGCCCCTGCACAGGTGCAGTTGGCGGGACCCTCATGGGCTCCAAAACCCAGAGGATGTTGGCCAAGAGCATCTCAACAGTCAGAGCAGCCTGCCTCAACTTCTGCTCAAGCCACAGGGTTTATACCATGTAGAAGCACGTGTAGGGTTTATCCCATGTAGAAAAGGGATCTTAAAGATTTGTAGTTGCACAAGGATATATTGTTAAATGTCCTTTCTTTGGCTGGGGAGTCTAGAACCAGGGGTCACAGTCTCAGAATAAGGGATCGGCCATTTAGGACTAAGATGAGGAGAAATTTCTTCACTCAGAGGATGGTGAATCTTTGGAATTCTCCACCTCAGAGAGCTGTGGAGGCTCAGTCTCTAAGTATATTCAAGACAGAGATTGATAGATTTTTAGATATTAAGGGAATCAAGGGATATAGGGATAGTGCAGACTAGTGGAGTTGAGGTAGAAGATCAGTCATGATCTCATTGAAAGACGGAGCAGGCTCGAGGGGCCGAATGGCGTACTCCTGCTCCTAATTTTTATGTTCTTATGTTCTTCATTTAATGCACATAAATATTATTGTTTTGCGCCACTTTCCTGTGTTGCCAATCTTGGTTGCTCATGGTTTCTTCAGTTGTTTGATGACAAATGGGAAGACTTGAATTGACAGCACCCAATGGGAACTGTAAAAGGGATGGATGCTTGATTCTTTGCAGGACTTCTTTGTGTTGGTGGCACTGGGGAGCCAAAATTAGGTTGTGAGATGGGTGCACTGGTGGAACTTAAGTGAACCTTGCAATAATCAGGGCATCCCGGGCAGCAATGTGTGCTGCTGGTAATGCATTGTCCTCATCATCTACAGTCTCCGTGTCTTTCTCCTCCTCCTCATATTCCTCCTTCTTGCTCCTCCTCCTCCTCGGAATCGTATGAAGAGACTCTGCACTCTGCGCCTTGGTCCTCCTGCATGCCCAAACCTCTCTGCTGGTCAGCGTTGTGCACAGCACAGCACACCACGACCATTCAGGAGACACTGGCTGGTGCCTCCACATTTGTCCAGGCACCCGAAGTGCATCTTCAGCATGCTGATGGCTTGCTCAATGAGACACTGGTGGTCATATGACATTCATTGTATCGCTCCTGGGTCTCATTCCTTGGGTGTCTGTGAGATGTAATCAGCCACATTTTAAGTGGTTATCCCTTGTCTCCGAGCAGCCAGCTGGTAACTCTGCTTCCAGGTGCGAAGACGTTTAGATGGGTGGACTGGCGCAGGATGAAAGCATCAAGGCAGCTGCCTGGGAATCTTGCGCACACCTGCATAAATATCTTTTTGTAGTTGCACACCAACACTACGTTGTTGGAGTGGAAGCCCTTGAGGTTGACGGGCACTCCTGGGTGATCTATGGGTGCCTTAATTGCCATGTGTGTGCAGTCGATGAGGCCCCTGCACCTGTGGGAAGCCAGCCAGAGCCGCAAACCCCAGCGCCCGCTCATTCTGACTGGCGTCATCGCTGGAAAAGTTGACATAATTGGCGGCCCTGGTAAACAAGCCATCAGTCACCTGCCTTATACATTTTGTGTGCCGCCAACTGCGAGATCCTGCAATTGCCTCCAGCAGAGCCCGGGAAGGATCCAGAGGCAAAAAAGTTGAGGGCAGTGGTGACTTTGGCAGTCACTGGTAAAGTGTGGTCACGAGGTCCAGCTGACAGCAGGTTTTGTTCTAGCAGATTGCAAATGTCTGCCACCACCTGACGTGATACCCTGAGCCTCCTGAGACATTGGTATTCAGATATGTCGAAGAAGCTTATCCTCTGCCTGTAGTCCGTGTGGTGGAAATGGCCTCATTTGAGCTGCAGCTCTCTGCTGCTCCCCTCTCTCCTGTGTAGCTACAGATCTGTGACCAGCAGGCTGCTGGTGCTGTTACTGGTGCTGCTGCTGGTTATCTTGGTCCACATCATAGGTCCAATCTAAGGCAGCATAAATGGCACCCAGCCTGATCTGATAGATCAGACCGCCAAACCTTCATGGTGTAGAATACACCACCAAACTGTGCAAAGTAACCTCTCTGCACAAGCACTGTGAACAAACCTTTCCCACTAGCAGATAAGAAAGCAGCTGTGAGTACTGAGTATTTTTTGGCGTATTTCCCTGAGATTGCTTCAGCCCCTCAATTGCTGTTGTGCTCTCGCCTTGGTTTCACTGGCGAGTTT
This sequence comes from Pristiophorus japonicus, assembly GCF_044704955.1. Taxonomy (NCBI): domain Eukaryota; kingdom Metazoa; phylum Chordata; class Chondrichthyes; family Pristiophoridae; genus Pristiophorus; species Pristiophorus japonicus. The sequence continues at coordinate 53,602,625 of NC_091983.1, forward strand.
CAGGAAGCCCGGGAAACCCATGGACCCGATCTTAAACTGAAAAATCAATTTCAATATCGCTCTAATTGAGTGATTAACATATTAATTGGCAATCCGCCTCTCTCTCTCTCTCTCTCTCTCTCTCGGGGGTTGCTCACACACAGCCTCAAGCACTGCAATGAAAGCTGGAAGTCAGTGGGTTGGAGCTGGTTTCCCGACACACTGTCAATTTCACCAGTTTTAACCCCCACCCGCTCCCAAACCCATGTGAAAATTCAGCCCCTCTTTTCTAGAGAAAAGAGTCCCAGGCTGTTCAGCCTTTCCTAATAAATATCTCCTCACGTTTCTGGTATCATCCTTGTTAATCTTTCTTGCACCCTCTCCAGTGCCTCTATATCCTTTTTATAATATGGTGACCAGAACTGTGCATGGTACCAACATTCGATACAAGTTTCACATAACTTCTCTGCTTTTCAATTTTATCTCTCCAGAAATGAACCTCAGTGCTTTAAAATAATAATTTGAAATTTTAAACAATAATCTTAAAACAATAGTTTTGTTTACCACTATACCATGTAATCTCGTGATTACCTTTATCATTTGAATACTTTTAGCACTGTGAGGTTAGTCAGTCACAGTGCGGGAGCTGAAATCTTTTAAAAGTGGCTCACCCAGGGAGATTAGAATTTCCAAGAACTTCACAACATGTTCTATAAAACGAGGTAAATCTCTCATTAACACAATCTCCTGCAGAACATTCTGTTCCAAATCCAATATGATCTTATAGTGTACAGCATCTGTACCTTGTTATTTGGATGAAAGTGATGTCAAGGTGATTCTGGTCTAAAGTGGCCACTGTAAAGGTAATATTTATCTCCCATCAGCTGCTATCTTGTAAGTATGGGTCATGGCACTGCTAATGGTGCCTTCCCAGCCTTTCGATTTCCTGTTTTTTCAATGTGAAATCTAAAATCAGAGTAAGTATGTCTCTAGAAGGTTTATACGTGTCAGGACATCAGAATATAAATTTCGCAATATGTTCAATGGTGCAATGAGTAAGAGGAGCTGTATGAATGGAAAGACAGTGCAAACAAGATCACCGAAGCACTTGGTGAAAAGGTGGGGAATCGAATGAGGCAGACCTGACAACTGCTGGATGATGAGGTATTCTGCAGTCCTTCATACACCATGACACTTTTTCTTTCTACTCCTCCAATCTTCCCTTCAATTTGCTTCCCATAATCCTTCTCTCTTTCGAACCTGTTGGTGTAGTGCCTGCCCTTTGACCCCTCCATAATGAGCCTAAATAATGAGACCAGTGGGCTATTTTGCATAGCAGCTCTCACTGCTGATCCTGCTCAGCCAATCTCTGGGCACATTAACTTCAAGCAGGTTTGCTAGTTAGTGATCAGGAGTGTGAACTATGTCTAATTTTTTTCCTCTCTCCCTATGTTAGGGAAATAGAAACCGAAACCGACAGAGGCCAATTGTGATCCTTTGGTGTTGCTCCACTTGAAAGCGTCTCACTGGGCAAAGACCAGGGATTGAATTTGGGACTTTCCTGATCTCTTTTGCTTACTACCATACCATCCAGTGCATCTACTCAATGAGTAAATGGGGAGCATATACAGCATGGGTTTAATATGACACAACACAATTGGCCCAGTGAGGAGTCAATGCCTTCAGGAAAGACTGGAATGGAAGACATTCGGCAGGGTTCAAAAAACACCAATTAAATATTATATTGGAATGTGCGATTACTGGATTTCTTTCTTGACAAGAAGAAACAGGTTACCACAGGTGGTATTCCATCTCTGACTGTTTTTGATATTCTCTGCCAGCTTTTCAACAGTAAAATATCGAGAGATGATAGGTTGAATTAGCCTACCAGCCCCAGTTACCATATTCTAGTCCTTCCTGTGGTTACGAATGCCATAAGGGGTTATAGATTAGAATGTGGTTTCCTTCACCACAGAGTAAAACTGTCTGATAAATCAGACGGTAAGCATAGCACCAAACGGAACACCGATGTTCTTGACAGAATTACAGAAAGAATATCAGTATCACATCCCCATAGTGGCACAGGATCAAGATTTTATCCATTTTTTGGAAGGGGGAGGGGAAAACCTACCGAGAGAATCCCAGGTGTTGCTGTGGTCGGAACTTTCAATATCAATATGTCCAATGAAATCACCTTCTGCTCTCTCGGGGCTAAGTTGGTAAAGGTGCTGAGTGGTCAGGCCGTACAGGAATAAAAGTGTCTCCATCAGCCAACAGCTGAGGCTTAGCAATTAGCCTTGGTGCCCTGAGGGAACAGCATTTCCTTAAAGTTGTGGCTATCACGTTCGCCTTATGCGAAGGGTCTCCGGTTCAAAACCGGGTAGAACATTTTGAACTGACCCCCGTCCGGACGGAATTCCTCATCGGCGCCAAACCCCGGAACCTCCCTTGGGAGCCGGCGCCTCACAACTTGAGCCGCCTCGGGGAAATCCCCTCCGTGCCTTTCAGTTCCGCGCGGAGGGGTTTCCTGTACGGGCTGCTCCTGCACACCCTCAACTTTGCCATCCTCGCCGGCCGTCCGGACACGCCATGGCGTACCATCTTGCCGTCCGGAGGAGGCGGGGGTCCCCGATGGAGTGCACTCTACGCGGGAGTCCTCCCACTATTTATCGGGGACTTGGCCTGGAGGATGGTGCACGGAGCGGTCCCGTGCAACAAATTTTTAAGCCGGTTCACGGGCTCCCAGGCCGCCTGCAATTTCTGCGGTCTGGAGGAGTCTGTGTTCCACATTTTTATCGAATGCACGAGGTTTGCGACCCTGTTCCAATATTTAAAGGGGCTGCTCCTGAAATTCTGGTTGCACTTCAGTCCCACACTCCTGATCTTCGGGCACCCTGTGCAGAGGGGAGCGGGTAGGTCCGAGGGTCTCCTCGTAGGACTGCTCCTGGGCACGGCCAAGGGTGACATCAGCCGGTCCAGGCAACGGGCGGTCGAGGGGGTCATTCAGCCTGACTGCCTGCTTCTCTTCCGCGCCTACATCCGCACCAGGGTGTTCTTGGAGATGGAGCACGCGGTGTCCACCGGTACACTCGCGGCCTTTCGCGAGAGGTGGGCGCCGGAGGGACTGGAGTGCATTGTCACCCCCGGCAACCAAATTTTAATTTGATTTTATATGTTTTAAAGTTTAATTTGTTTTAATTGCCAGGTTTTGGTGTCCCCCTCCCCTTTTAGAGGGGGCACTTGTAAAATTTATGATTTTAAAGCCCCAAAGAAAACACAAAAAAAACTACCAAAAAAAAAATACATAAAAACCCCAAAAAAACACAAAAAAGGGCCTGAAGAATGTTTGGAGTGTTCCCCAGATCGAGGGGCACTTGATTTAATGTTTATGTTTGCCCCAAAAAGAGTTGTGGTGCCCTGAGGGAGAAGTAAGTTAGGGTTCCTGCACCTGATCAGTATCTGGGCATCTCCAGCTGGAAATTGCAGGTGTGATCATTGAGTGAGGACAGAATTAGAATCAGTTGTCATGCCATTTATAGTCAAATAACCTGCCAGCACTTAGTGGCTCATACATCAAGAATAGCACTAGGGAGAGGTACCAGTTTGAGTCTAGCAGCCTGGAAGTGTACCCTAGCAACAGTCAATGGGGAAGAAATTCGCTAACCCCTGGAAACAGGTGTGGGGATCGCGGTACGCAGATAACCCATGTCGGCAATGCAGTCAATCGGTGCTGCCTGCTGTTTCACATGGTTAATGTCAGCAGCCAGCACTACCCGCGCTGCTCATTGGCTGCAAACTTCACCAGGGAGCCCGATAAGTGGCAAGCGCTATTTAAAAGCAGACTGTTCCTCTTATAGGGGAGATGCATTGTGGCTGCATGGAGTGGTGGGAGTTGTTTCAAAAGGCAATCTAGTCTGTGATACTTTGAACAATGGTTGAACATGCCAGAGAATGAGCACCAAGGTTTCCAGACAGTGCACTGGAGGTCTTGGTAGAGGAAGTGGAAAAAAGGAGAGATGTCCTGTATCCGCAAGCGGGCAGGAGGCCCTACACACATATGCTCAGGAGACAGTGGGAAGAAGTAGTGGCGGAGCTCAATGCCAGGAGTGTAACTCCAAAAGCATGATGCAGTGCAGGAAGAATTTTAACAATCTCACAGGAGTTGTCAAGGTGAGTGAGTTCATCTTCAAATGCCATATCCTACCCCCACCCCCCCATCTTCATCATCGAACGAGGATGACTTGCTTCCACATGAGTTCACAGATGTTTCAATGAAGGATCCAATGTTCCAGTTCTGAACTCCAGTTGAGGGGATGGAAGATGCCTGTGCGTGAATTTTTTTAACGTGTGGTGACCGTTGCACATCAGCCACCACACGGGCTTGACAGAGCTAGATCTTTTTCCAGTGGCATCACTAGCCTCATCCATTGCTCAGTTCACTACACCCCCATCACCCACCTACCAACAATTTCTATCAATCAAGTACTCAACCTTCAATTCATATGCTTTACCTGACCCTCACACAATTAGCACTGTTGCAAATATCGCACCCACAACTCACAGCTCGCGCACACTGGCAGCTATTCATCCATGACAGCCACATCACCCAAACATTTGCGTGACACTCACTGACACAGTTTCTTTTTTCTTGCAGGAGAAGGTGGCGCATAACAACAGGCAGCAGCAAAGAACAGGAGGAGGACAAGCGCTCCTGCATCTTATCACCCCCATAGAGGAGACAATGCTGGCTATCTTAGGATATCATCGGGCATCACTGAGTCCGTGGCCACTGGCAGCGCTGGAGAGATCGATTATGCGGTTGTCTGCATACCTAATCCTCCTTCGCTCTTCCCACTTCTCCATCATCCCACAATCTCTTCTGACTCACAATCTGTAGATGGTGTAAGCGTGTTCTTCTTACTTTCTCCTCTCCCCTTACCACAACCCAATTCTTATCCTTTTTTCATTCCAGATACACAAGAACTGGAATCTTCCCAGTCAGAGGAGGAAGGGGAAGAAGACAGTGAAGATGAAGAGACAACATCAGTAAATCTTACACTCACAGACTCCAGCTGAGAGACTGACACTGCGCATATTTTAGAGGTCAGGAGAGAGGAGGGGTGTGCACATGGTAAGACGCTGGGCACAAGTACGAAGGAGCCAGGGCATGAGGGAAAGGAGAGTGCAGGTTCCAGCTCACTGAAGAGCGAGGTCACACACTAAATCTGCTGCAGAGCAGTCAGGTGAGGACTATTTGTACTGTAGTAGAAGGTGTGATATCAGCCATCAGGCACTGCATCATGGTGTGTTGATGGAGGTCAGGCTGCAGAAGAAGACAAATGAGTATACGCAACCAAATGCCCATCTTTTCCAACATTGAACGGGTGGTCACCTCTATCAACACACCATGGTGCAGTGCCTGATGGCTGCTATCACACCTTCTACTACAGTACAAATAGCTTCCATTGCAGCACAAGCAGCTTCCATGAAGGTCTGAGTGCTGCAGTGGAATCTCAGACTGCTGCCTTGCAAGCTCAGACTGCTGCCATCACAGCTCTGGATACCAGTATTGAAAGGGATTTCCAGGGCATCACTGCAGTCCATCAATCTGTTCTCCAACAGATCAGCAGGATTACTAAAGTGCCACCCATGGAGAGTGGCTCTACCGAACAAGAAGTGCTGTCCTCTCTCAGGGTGATAGCATTCCTGCTCCCACCTCTGCCACTCCGCCAGTGCTCTTGCTGTTGCCTGTTAGCCAGCAAGTTAGACTGCTGCAGCTCAGGCCGAGCTAGTGCAGTCTGACGCCGGGCCTTCGAGGCCAAGAGCTGCTCGAGTCCGCCCTCCTGCCCTTCAAGGCCATCTGCAGTCTCCTCACTTGAAGACCAGCAGCCTTCCACTGCCTATGCTGCAATGACAGGCAAAGCACCTCGTAGGAGCACGAGGAGAGGCAAAGGCATACGGAAGACAGGCGCTAAGGGAATGCACAACTGTGATTAGTTTCATTTTATATGTATTATTTGCTAAGTGAATTTATAAAATAGGACTAGAATGTGCATTTTCTGGTAGTTTTTATTTTTGCATTGTTGGAAATAGGACAATTTGATGGTTAGTGATAGAGGAAAGGTAAGGAGTGTGAGACTGTTGGTGAATGGGGAGGTGTCTTCTCTCAGGTACACAGCGTAAGTAAATGTACTTCACATGTATATTTGCTTAACAGACATCTACTACCATTCAATGCAAAATTTTGCCATCTTTCTCCTGCACCAAAGTTTGGAATTCTGGTATAAATTTGATCAGACATAGTGCACCTTAGTGCAGCTTTTAATTTTTTTTGTCCAGCAGCTGCAAGCGGTACTTTGTAATGTTTCCTTTAAGTTGCATGACCACGCAACTCTCTGGACCTCCCGCGCAGCCTGCTCGCCGACTTTTCAACAGGAAAAACCGCACATGCACGCTATTTTGAATGGGCTGTGTAGCTTCGTAAAGGGGGCCACACATCCGGAAAAATGAATAACGGAAACATTGGTTCTTTGACTTCCTCCAAGTGATTGCTGAGAATGTTGACATATACAATCAGGCACGCCAGGCCCGCCCACTCTCGCCATCCAGAACGTGGTTGGATGTTTCTCATCCGTTGCCATGACATACCCCATTGGAACTGCTCGTTATTGGTTGAGCTTGCTTCCTTCTGTTGGCCTGGAGCGGAAGAATTGCTCTGATTGGTCGAGCTGGCCACCATGACAGTTCCCATCACCATACAATGTTGTCACTGTTTCCATGGTGCTGAAGTTTCACATTTTCACCTGCATTACACATCATTTTAATAGATAATCAATAAGCAGTAACCAAGGAAGTAAAACACACACAAAGACCCTAAAACACTTACCTACTCTGCTTTTCATCTTCCCATTTTATCAACAAATATGCAAAAAAGTTACAATGCACATGCATACATCATGCAAACCTAAGTATTAAGATCATATGCCCAATAACAGTGTCTGTTATTTATTATTTTTATTGATTATCAATTTGCCAATTGTTCACCTGTGGCTAGTGGTTAATGTAGACAACTCTGTTCTAGCAGAGAGAGCTTGACCACCCTTTAGAGTTCGTCATCAGCAATGCCCTCCTGTTAGCAATGGGACATTGTAGAGAGAGGACAAATTTTAATTTGATGTTTGTCTAAAGTTTAATTTGTTTATTGTGCCAGTTTTAGTGCCCCCCCACCTCCTTTCAGCCAGGGGGCACTTGTATAATTTGTGTTTTTACTGCCCTAAATAAAAACAAAAAAAGGGGGCACTTGAAAAGTTCCTGGAGTATGCACCCCGCCCTTTAATCTGGGGGTACTTGATTATTAGGTTACAACTAAAATAGTTGTAGAGAGAGGAATTGCATCTGGGAGAAAATATTTTTCAAACTAAAATCTAACTACATTTTCTTTCAATCGCTAACGTGAGTAAAAATATTTATGCTAATTTTTTCTCATATTAGCAACCTGTGTGAAAATATAACTGGAATAAAATATTAGCAATAAGCAAACTTGGGATAGTACCGGTGTTTCACTGTCCACTTTGCATATAATATGGACATGCACCTGTCACTTAGCTCACTGGCACAGGATTGGGTGCATCAGCAACAGATGGTTGATATTCATTTAATTACTAACGATGAAGTCCATGTGGGAAATGGCCCAAGTGGGAAATGACCCAAGGTAGATGCGATGCTTAGATATGTGTGTAATTAATTCATGAAGCTGATTACTCAATGTACCACTTTACTACAAAAAATGTCACAGTTTCTAGCCTTGCTTAACAGGGCACATTAAATGTATTTAAATATCTTACATGTACTCTTGCTACAATTTTAGCAACCATTAAAACAAATATTACTTTAAAATGAAGCAACAATGGAGCCCAACAAGATGACTAGATCTGGACTAAAAGAATGGTTGAACCTGCCGTGAGTTGTGAGTGGAGCAGTAGACAAGCACTGCCCTTTCACCTCTGACATCAAGAATTGGATCTTCCCCAAACTGAAGGAGTACGTTCAAATTCAAAATACAGTGGATGTTGGAATCTAAAATGAAAACAGAAAATGCTGGAAATCTCAGCAGGTCAGGCAGCCTCTGTGGAGAGAAAAACAGAGTTAACGTTTCAATTCGATGACGCTTCGTCAGAACTGGCAAAAGTTTGCATGAACGGATTCTTAATAAGCACAGAAAGGGGGCGGGGAAGAAAGAACAAAAAGGAAGGTCTGTGATAGGGTGGAAGACAGGAGAGATTAGAGAGACAAAAGGGATGATGGGCTGACTTGAAATGGTAATGGCAGAAGTTAGAAAAATGTTAGTCTAGATGGAGCGTGAATGGCGGGATAATTGCCAGCTGCCATGGGAGACAGAGAGAAAAACAAAATAAAATTAAGATCGGGGGTTGGGGGGAAAGGAGTCAAATATATGGGTGGAGGTTATAGTCTGAAATTGTTGAATTCGATGTTGAGTCCAGAAGGCTGTAAAGTGCCTAAACAAAAGATGAGGTGCTGTTCCTCGAGCTTGCTTTGAGCTTCATTGGAGGCCAAGGGTGGAGAGGTCAGAGTGGGAGTGGAGCGGGGAATTAAAGTGACAGGTGACCGGAAGCTCAGAGTCACGCTTATGAATTGAACTGAGGTGTTCTGCAAAGCGGTCAGCCAATCTCCCCAATGTAGAGGAGACCACATCGTGAGCAGCGAATAAAGTACACTAAATTGAAAGAAGTACAAGTAAATCGCTGGAAGGAGCATTCCGAAGGGACCGCTCCCTCCGCGACACCCTGGTCCATTCCGCAGTCACCCCCAGCACCCCCCCACCCTTCCCACAGCACCTTTCCGTGCAAGAGCAGGAGATGCAACACCTGCCTTTTACCTCTTCCTTTCCCACTATCCAGGGCCCCAAACACTCCTTCCTGGTGAAACAGCGATTTACTTGTACTTCTTTCAACTTAGTATCTTCTTCTTCTTAGGCAGTCCCTCGGAGTCGAAGATGACTTGCTTCCACACTAACATAAGTTCTAAGGTGACTGATGAGACCAATGCGGGACCTACAGTCACTGTCACAGGTGGGGCAGACGGTGGTTGAAGGGACGGGTGGGTGGGGTGCTTGGGTTGCTGCTCGCTCCTTCCGTTGTTTCTGCTTGGCCTCTGCATGCTCTCGGTGAAGAGACTCGAAGTGTTCGCCACCTTCCCGGATGCTTCCCCTCGATTTTGAGCGGCCTTGAGCCAGGGATTCCTGATATTTTAAGCATTGACAGGTCACATCGAGGGGGAACTTGCTTTATATATACCTCAGAGCTGTTAATAGCAGAGAGATGTTGGAAGTGAGATTCATACAATCAAGAAGAGTGAGACCGATTACAAATACATATAAACATAAGGCTAGAAACTACTGTTGGCGATAATAGTAGGAGAACACTTAATACATTGGTAGAGCATTCCTCTGTCCACTCTTTTATCAAAAGTGTTAACCTATTTAAAACAGCGGGCAGAAGAATATCATATTAATGTGTTATGCATTCATTCATTGATATCTCAAACAATAATTTCAGGTCAGTAGTTATTTTACAATGAAGCACAGTAAAATAGGTCATTTTTTCAAAATGGATATTGACCAATTTTTTTTACCTTTGACCCCTCTCTTCTCTCAAAGGTACTTAGTTTTGTTGAGGTATGCAGCTCTGAAGCACTTGTCCCAGTCCCTCTTTAATTGGAGGATCAGAGATGGGCAGACATTGTTTCTGCCGGTAAATCCATTCACATTGTTTTTAACGACATTGGCTGAGTGTTTGATTGGAAGCCTCTGGTTGCTGTTTTGGGGCAGCAACCTGCATGTGGCTCAGCCCCACAGCTCTGGCTGACATCTAGTCCCATTTCCAGGTAAAAGGCCCTGTCCGGGAATATTGCCTTTGCCTGAGGATGAGATGGGATAATGTGAATTACTTGACTTACCAAATCCGACCCACTGAGGCCTGGGCAGGTGCAGTGCACATCAGTCCTGCTGTGGCTGTCCAGTGCCCCTGGAAAGGAAGGAAGCAGGAAAATTAGTCCCTATCCAATAGCAAGGAGCTCATGGACTTCTCTGACACAAAGATTGAGATCATCCGTCCACTTACCTTCCCCTTTTCCACCAAGCTAAACTTCCCCCAAGATCCCCCCTACCCCAGCCCTGAACCCGCATCTTTTTTTAGTTTCTCTCCCATCTCCCCTCTCTGAGCTCATCATGTAATGAGACCACCTCCTGCTCTCTCAAACCTATTCCCACTTAATTTCTGACCACTCAACTTCTCTTCCAGGCCCCCCTGCTAGCTGACATTCTAAACAATTCCTTTTCCTCAGGTAATGTGCCCATCCCTTTCAAAACTGTCACCATCGCCCATCCTGCTCAAAAAACCTACCCTTGATCCCTCTATCCTGCAAAATATTGCCCCCATTTCCAACCGCCCTTTCCTCTCCAAGGTCCTTGAACATATTGTTGCCTCTCAAATCGTCTCCATCATAACCACAGCTCTATGTTTGAAACTCTCCAATCAGGTTTCAGCCCCTGCCACAGCATTGAAATGGCTCTAATCAAATGCACAAATGACATGCTCTGCAACTGTGCTCACAGTGCACTATCCCTCCTCATCCTTCTTTGACATGATTGGACATGCCATCCTCCTCCAGTATCTCTGCTCCATTGTCCAGCTGAGTACCTGTCCAATCATAGGCAGAAAATCTCCTGCAATGGCTTCTCTTCTCGCCCCCACACCATTACCTCTGGAATCCCCCAAGGATTTATCCTTGGCCCCCCCTCCTATTCCTCATTCGCATGCTGGCCCTCGGCAACATCATCGGAAAATGTCACTTTCCACATGTATGCTGACAACACCCAGCTCTACCTCTGCACCACCTCTCTCAACCCCTTCACTGCCTCTGTGTTGTCAGATGGCATGTCCGACATCCAGTGTTGGATGTGCCACAATTTCCTCCAGTTAAACATTGAGAAGACTAATGGCATTTTCTTTGGCTCCCCGCCACTGATTCCAATCCCTCCCCAATGCTTTAAACTTCCGCAGCTATTTGACCCTGAGCTGAGCTTCTGACCCCAAAACCACTCCATCTCAAACACCGCCTGCTTCCACCTCCGTAATATCACCCACCTCTGCCTCTACCTCACTGCTGCTGAATACCTCATCCATGCTTTTGTCACCTTCCAAACTTGACTATTCCAAAGCTCTCTTAGTCAGCCTCCCATGCTCCACCCTCTATAAACAAGTTCATCCAAAACTCACCAGTTGGTATCCTAACCCGCACCAAGTCCAGCTCATCCATCACCCCTATGCTTGATGACCTACATTGGCTCCTAGTCCACTAATGCCTCAAATTTTAAATTCTCATCCTCATGTTCAAACATCATGATCTTGCCCCTCTCTACCTCTGTATCTTCTCCAGCCCTGCATCTCTCCGAGAGCTCTTATATTCCTCCAACTCTGGCCTGCAATGCATCCCCCACTTTCTTCACCCCACTATTGGTGGCTGTACCTTCAGCTGTGTAGATCTGAAGCTCTGAAATTACCTCCACAACCTCTCCGCCTCCTTAAAGATCCTGCTTAAAACTTACCTCTATAACCAAGCTTTTAGTGTTTCCTTCTAATAGCTCTTTCTTTGGCTCAGTGTCAATTTTTGTCTGATCATATTTCTTTGAAGTGACTTGAGACATTTTCCAATGTGAAATCTGCTATATAAACACAAGTTGGTTTTTCTATTGCATCTCATCTGAGATTGTTCATGCAGCTGTCTCACACTGCCTAGCTTAGTAAGTCCTTCAAACCTTTATTTCCTTCCTTCGACAATTTTGAAGCATTTAAAATCAAAGTTTGGCATCACCGAATCGCTGCTTCCTGTTTGTACCTTGTCCTCTGTTCTAATATTTTCAACCTTGCTGCACTACATGGCTTGGCCCTCCACATTGATTTTTCAATTAAAAATGATCGCAATTCCTGCAACTACATGATTAGCACTCACTGCATTCATTATTATTTATTAAAAGAAATCAAAGAAAATAAAAATTGTATTAAAGGGGATATTTTCTGAACCGCCGTCTAACCTTAAATGGATTAACGCCTTCCTTGAAATAACAACAAGCACCTTAAACACTTACACCTTGAATCAGGAAATAAACTACACCAATTTTTGTTAAAGTTTGTTTGTTTTAAAGCAAAGTGTACTCACCCAACTTAAAAGAAAAACAAATTGGTGAAAGGTAGTTAATATGCTAATTGCATTTATTTTCCCCTGTGAACAATAAACAAGTTGTTAGCCCGCAATTGACAAACATCTCACACAGTTTGTTTTGGAAATGTAATTTTTGTTGTGAGCAAAGAGCTTCAGGCATGATGCCACCTTTAATATGAAAATCAGGGTCCTGTAATGTACAAAGGATGTCGATTGCAATTTTGGGACCTCAATGGGACTACTGCAAGCTGCTCAAGAACTTTTACTTTTGATAAGCCACCACCGTTTCTCCTGGGCCCAGAAAATAATGCCGGGCCAATGTTGGCCCATGCGAGACTCCCGCCCTCTCCCCCTACCTGCCCCTTCCTGATTGTCGGCCGCCACTGCATAGGAGCCACCCAATATACCGACCTACACAACCGGCAAGCTGCCTTGGGTACTGGTTTGGCATGGAAAGCTCGCCAGCAGCATGCAAATTAAACCCAGGCCTCAAAATGTCCTGGGCTCAGCTCACTGCCCACCTATTCCATGATTAAATTTAAAATCAGGCCCCGTGAAACAGAAAGTCTGATAATATTACATTTCATTTAAGAGCAAGATTGTTCTATACTCCAATACTTTAATTAATTTACAAAGAACCTACAGCCCCACTGGTCTATGCCATTGTTTATAATCCACACAAGCCTCCTCCCACTTTAATTACCTCTTCCACCCTTTGCCTTCATGTGTTCATGAAGCCGCTCATTAAATGTGACAAGGAAAAGAAAGAGAGGGAGTGAAATTGGCCCTTTTTATAGCCCCGTTAGTACCTCCGGGGGGTGCTAACTGGACACAATGGCATTTTCGCCCAAGGGAGGGGGAGCGCTAACACCTCCCTGGAAATTGCCCCTGAGATTTGGCTGGTGCTATCCCGGCAGTGCTGCGCCCAGCGATTAACACTCTGGGCCGGTGTGCAACTGGTGATGATGTCATCTGCGTGCGTGTTGACCCCTCACCGCCCCGCGCCAACCCCTTTGCGCCCCACTGGGGAAATTGCCCCGCGGGCCGTGAAGCTGGCATGGACATCTGTCGCCAGGGCGCCGCTTAAAGGGGAGGACTTTAGTGCCCTGGGCCGCCATCTTTCTTTGCCGGCTCACTCTTGCGTCGGCCTGTCAATGGCAGCCCTCGCCATCGTGCAGCTCAGCGTTCCGTTTTGGGTGCCGGGCTGCTGGCCCGCCTGCCCGCTAGCCCAGTGGCAGCCACCAAAGGGCCTGCAGAGTGCGCAGTGGCACTCCCCTGTCATTGAAGAGGAGGGGTGTTGTAGCGCTACATGGAGCATATGTGTAGCGCTGGCCTGCTCTGCGCGGGAGTGTCCCTCAAAGGAAACGGAGCGGCAGACAGAGCGTTCTGCTGCCTTTGAGGGGCACATGGCCCAATTCCACATCGGGGGCGGAACATCCTGATTGGGGGCAGGAAGTTCCCGCCCCAAAAGGCTACCCCCCGCAATTGGGACGAAGGGCCATTTTGGGGCCAGAAAGAAAGAACTTGCATTTATATAGCACTTTTCATAACCTCAAGACATCCCAAAGTTTTTTTTACAGCCAATGAAGTACTTTTCTGTTTGAAGTGTAGTCACTGTTGTAATTAATGCCGTCTGCTTCAACCATTCAATATGGCAGCAATTTCCACATTCACACCACTTTCTGTATAAAGAAATTCCTCCTAAATTTCTCATTTGATCTGTTACTTCCTGTCTTACATTTATGCCCCCTTGTTCTGGACTCACCCGCAAGAGGAAGCACTTCCTCAGCATTCACCTTACCAGCTCAATTCTGGTAACATCCTTGTAAATCTTTTCTACACTTTCTCCGGCGCTTCAATATCCTTTTTGTAGTACGGAGACCAGCGCCCCACTGATATCAAGCTGGCTCAGCCAGACAGCAGTGGAAATAATATCATTGGCCTCAGCACCTTTAGCTGGGGTGGAGTCAAGGAGAAATCAGCCAGGATTCTTAACCTTGATCACTATTGAGTGACTTCTGCTGCCCATTAATGTTCCATGGGATCTTGCACAGAAATATTTTATGTGAATTTTCCCCGGTGTGATGGAAATCATTGACATGTAATTCCCGATTGTTGCCATGTGTTACAATAGGCTAGCGGCAATACTGGAAAATCCCACAGTGATGACCTTCTAGTCCGCAGGTTTTGGTACCAAATCAGCTCATGTATTTTCTCGACTGAGCCATTTGTGGCCTTTCCCCAATGGTTTAAGCTGATCTTGCAGCCTTTTCTCCTATGTATCAAGTGCACTGACGATTCAGCTGTGAAAACATGGCAACCTGATCTGTCTGCTACAGGTTCACCTTTTCAAGGAATAAATTGCTGAAGAACCAGCCACTGTGCACAAAGCAGGAGAGTCTGCACTAACTGTGGAAATTGGAGTAAGACTTTGGATGGAAAGTCTGATTTTGATGGAAAATCTGAGTTGCTCCAAAGGGAAAGTTGACTGTACGGTATAATAGAACAGTGTTAGATGAACCCCCTCGGGACTCATTAATGTCTGTAGCAGTAACCGTACTGTCACATATGGGTCACAGCCAGACACCTACTGAACAAACAGCATGTTATGAGATCACTCATTTTGATGGGGGCTGGGGGGGGGTAGGGAACACAGAGTTTGGGTTAACTAGTTCAGAGAGTAAAAGCAGCTAATTGTTACTCTCATTAGTCTGACAGGTGATTGAGACCCATTGAGTGTCCCACCATCACCCTAGTTGAGACCTGCTAGCAATCATGACTTACGAATCAAACCGAAGACCTTCCGGATCCATAAGGCTCAGTACAATATCACACAGAGCAATTTGGCGACTGAGAAATGGGACGTCTGTGGCCTACATTTCTAATCACAAACATTTCCACAGTTTCTGGGAAGATGTGGGTGGTGCTGCTGAAAAATGCTAAGATTAAGTCGTAGAGCCGTATTTTAACTGAAATGGCTTTAGCTAGACTGCAGTGATGCCATAAGGTTCCTTTAAATTTGAAACTTACATCAATCGTGCACAAGAAATTAAAAATAAAAGCTGATTGTAAATTTGTGCTATTGGCTGTCATTTTCTCCTGCTCTGCAAAAATTATTGTCCTCATAAATTATTCAACTTTGTATTCACAATTGAGCAAAAACCTTCACCTTGACTTTCGACCTTTTAAGTGCCAAAAACACTGAAATAAAGTCATGTGTTTCAAAATGCGAAACAGAGAACAATTTGGAATGTTTATGAACAACTCACTGTCACTGTTACATGCCCTTTTTACATCTTCCCAACAGTGGAAGAAGGGATACACTGTCCTCGCTCATAAAATGCCAGGATTCATCCCTGCAGTACAGAAGATAACACTGGGAGTGAGACATCCCCGATCAGTTTACAAGTAAAGAATTCATTCCTTGCATACTCCTTGTCAGAGACTCTTCAATAGGGGCATTAATCAGTTCGACGCAGAATAATGACAGCAATCAGGAAGGAACTATGCACACGTATAAACACAGATCCTTATGTGTGGACACGGCGGTGTGACAATTTGTTCTCGGAGCATTTCTTAAGGAACATTATTCAAAGTACAACTGCTTCTTTTATTCCTTAAAATAAATTCTTATCAAGCATGGCTTCTTGATTTATTACTGCGACTTTAAAAGCTTTTTCACCACAAATGTGTGGTTGTAATTGGCCGAATCATCTAAACAGCACTGAGCAGCTTCACAATGGCTTCTTTGTGACCCTTTATGACCTTTAGTATCTTCCTGTCAGCCACTTGTATGCAGAGAAGACAGTTTCTCTTCATAATGACCTTTGGCCACTGCAGGGTAAATAAAATGGCTTAGCTTTCACAAACTGTATCCACTCAACAAAGACGACATTCTAATGTAGCTGTCGTGCACGGCAATTAATGATTTAGGCAGAAGAAGGACATTGGCATTGTCAACAATATGTGAGACTTAATGGACTGCAGGAAAATACATAACGGGTTTCTGTGTCTACATTCTACTTCATGAAATACAGTTTAAAGGATGGTTATCACTTCACTATGGAACTTTTCGGTGGGCTCAGGTCTGTCTGTTCCCAGCCCTCTGCTCGCACACCACCACATCGGCTGCGGTGGTATGCGTTGTTTACAGAAAGTTTATATATCGATATTTGTGTGTGATTCTGGTACAAACATTCACAATGCAGTATCGGAACTTTTTGCCTCAGCTTCCATTACTACTTACATAAATTGTAGTTCCCGAGAGTCACCTCCCGATGGCTTAGAGGTAAAGGGCCTGAAATTCACCGTCTCCGAAGGGGCGGCTACCGTGGAGTTTGGGCGGTTGGGTACTTTTCCCTCCCCATGCCATATTCAGCTCGGGGAGGGTTTGAGCGGCGTTCACTTCCACCGGAAACGGCACGGTGAAGCCGCAGTAAAGGGAGGTTTCCAGCGGTGAGCTCTGCAGCGTGCGGACCGCTAGAAAAGGAATACCACAGCGGAATTTACCGAGGAAAAGGTAGGACTTTTCCCGACAGTGCCCCCGCGAGGTTTTCAATGCGGTGCTCGAACGCGACACTTTGGTAGGTAAAAAGTTTTGTTACTTATTATTGTTTTTATTTCATTTTCCAGCATTCACAGCGTTTATCTTTTAATATAGTTGTATTAATTATTAGTGTGTTTATTTCATTTTCCAGCATCCGCAGTATTTATCTTTTCATATAATTTGATTAATTGTTTTGGCTCCATTAAACCTGCTGAGTGCTGCTCAGAGGTTTGCATATACCCCTGTACTTTTGTATAACTTTCAGGTCTGACTCTTTAGTGGAGTGCTGTGGGCTGCAGAGACCTGCTTGGCAGGGTTCACCCTGAGAATGGGAGGAGTGTTGGGAGGGTGACACCTGGTACACCTGGTGAGAAGCAGGGTGGCACGCAGGAGAAGGCGTCGCCGTCAGCACCGTGCAGAGAGGCAGCGGGCAAGGGAGGCAGCAGCCATGATTCATTCATTCTGCGCCAGACCAGTGAGCCTGACCAGTCACCGGCCCAAATCAGGATGGCGGTTGGCTGCTTGGGGACAAGGGATATCCTTGCAGTACTCTCAATGGGTCTCCATAATCGTCGTGGTCTGCTGCATGCTGCACAACCTGGCCATCATGAGGGGACAATTGCTGGAGCTCGAGCCAGCAATACCATCTGAGGAGGAGGAGGAAGAGGAGGAGGAGGAGGCGAAGGATCCCTGTCACCCCAGAGCGAGGAAACTTCGACCCATCACCACCCTGGAAGGGCTGGGTGCAGAGTGGCCAGCACCCTCCTGGGAAGGTGCGTCCTCACATATATGGAGGTGCCTGACACCTCACCTGCAATCTCCCTCCATGCCTGTCTGCCAGGTCTCCCACGTCAGGAAACAGTATTCTTCTGTCCTCCACACCGTCCATTAGTATCTCCAGCTCCATATCAGTGAACCTGTTGGCTCTCCTTGCACCTCTTAGACCAGCCATCCTGCCAACCTCCTTCCCCCCTCAGGGCCTTGCTGCAAACCCTGCCCTTCAAAAAGGCCAGGGAACAGCTGGCTCATTCGAAACTCTTACCTGCATGCTGAATTTCTCAGTGGTGATAACGCTCAAATTAAGACAGCCACACTGCTGAAAAATCTACTTTGGAAGGGTTCATTAGCGCTGGAATCAATTGTTCATTTTTGGAGCTGAATAGGGGGTGGCCCAGCCATGAAAAGATTTTGGCGCTAAAGGCCACAAAAAGGTGGGGGGAGCACCAGCACTGAATTTCGGGCCCAAAAGCTTGTTTGATCCTTAGCCTACCCTGAGATAGCTGAGCTGAGACTGGGAAAATGATAAGGAGTATACAATTGGGCTTGAGAAGGAACATTCAGCCAGGATTTATAGCTTTGGACCAATATCTATCATCCCCTTACTGCGAGTGTGAGAATAGAATCAGAATCGGCTGTGATGTCCTCCACATTTGGATAGCTGGCACCCATTGGATAGACCCACATGTGGACCACCTGAGTGAACTGTACCCCATCAAGGAGTCAGAGCCTTCAGTAGAGGAGAAAAAATGTTGTTTTCCCAATTGGTCAGTCGGTTAAAGTGCTACTTAGTGTACAACAGTGACTATACTTTAAAAGTACTTCCTGTCGGGAATCACTGTGACCAGGAGCAGGAACCTGCCTGTTTTCTTCTCCTCCCGGGCCCAGAAGCACTGAGTTAAATTGTACTAGTCCTACTGCCCCTGGCAAAGAAGAGCTGACCTATGGTTTGGATTTACAAAAAGGAAATATAGCACCTTTCATGACCTCAGGATACCCCAAAGTGCTTCACAGCCAATGAGTGAAGTAAATGTGTGCGGACATGAGGTGAGAGAAGGATGGACTCAACTGTGATAGCTTGCTACATTCACTGGCCTGGCTGGTGGCTCTCTGCAAATATTCACACACTCTTGTAAACCTTCTGTCCTAACTTTCAAAAGTCTGCTTCCCAAAGAAAAACAGTTATATTGCTATATAAATAGTTTTTAATTACTTTATATGCAACAGAAACAGTCATGAACTGTAATGAACAAATACAGCAAAATATCTAAACCTGCTGACATCAGGGAGCTTGTGGGATTCCCGTTGGTTCTCTTGTAGTGCCCGGGGGCCCAGTTTGAAACACTCAGGTCTGGGCTTGCATAATTGGCTGAGATACTTGAAGGTGTCCATAGAAGCACAGTAAGAACACTTTTGTACCACAATGACACCACCTCCTTTAGCAGTTAAGTAAAAGTTAGGTAAAATCTCTTCAAGAAATACTTGAAACAAAAGATTTTCTGCAGCAGACATTTGGAATTCTCTCTCGCAAAAGGCTGAGGATGCCAGGACAATTGGAGCTTTCACGACCGAGATCGCAACATTTTTGTTAGGTCAGGGTATCAAGGGAGACATTCCCATTAAGCTGCATGGCTGTGCAGCAGTCTGGAGGTCCTGTGCAGGCTTTGCGCTCACCGGCTTTTACAGGTAAGAAATCGCACATGCGCGAAAATGTGAATGGACGCACAACCAGTTAAAGGCACCAAGCACAAAAGAAAAATAATTAGAGGGAACATTGATCAAGAGATATGGAGCAAAGGTGGTAAAATGGAGTTGAGGTGCAGATCAGCCAAGAAAGGATTGAATGGCGGAGCAGGTCCCAGGGGCTGAGTGGCTGACTCCTGTTCTTAATGTTCCAATGTTGATGTGACTATATGTTCTAAATTAAGCTTTTCTCTATAGATATATTATTTTTCTGTGATAGACTCCATTTTGTGACTCCACAGTTGCAAAGGCACTATCAATATATGTCACAATCAGTTTTCATATTGGCTTAAAATGTTGTGAATTGTTCCACAGCAAGGGACATGGAAGAGTTAACTGTCTCTTGGCAGTCTGTAGAAGCTTCTAATGAAAGGCAGTGCTAGAATACCAGACACTTACCTTGTCACCACCAAAGATTCACAATTAAATACCCCTTTAAAGAGCTGACAAGTGACGAAAGGGGTGTCAGCAAAGGTCACGAATATCAAGGGCTCCTATTCCCATAGAACCAGCCTGTAATTTCTGATTTGCCGCAAAGAAATCGAAAGAAAAATATCTTCCCATAGTCTGACTGTCCAAGCTTGGGAATATTATATTGCAAAGTCTGCGCTGTAAAATACATCGGCTGCTGCTTGTACAGCACAAAAAAAAGCAGAAAATGAAAAAAAACAGCGAAGAAAAGGGAAAAAAGGGAATATGGCAGTGCAAGGACAGAGTAATGTGCCAAAAGCTAATCTTTTCCCGAGACGTGCAAGAAATGAGCTTCAACAGCAATTTCATGCTTTTTCTGGTACTCTCATATCATCACCATCAAGCCTGTCATATTGATTTCTTGGGAAAAGAGTGGTAAGGTGGCTTCTCATTGTCAATCTTGCGCTGGTAACCAGGCAACGTGGTGACCTGACTCAATACAGATCAGTTTTGTGGCCTGAATGGGTGCCCCTAAAAGTAACCTGAGATTTTTTTTTTAAAGAATTCTCAAGAAATATGGATTTAAACATGGAGGCATACAGCTTACAAGTAATGAAATCACTTTCATTTAAAAAACAATGTTTTTTAATATATATGCATTAAATATGTTGTGGGGGAGAATGAGCAGTGGCAACTTGCAGTTCTTGAATGAATTGATAGCTGGTAAAAATCATTAAGAAGCTTGGGTTTCCTGCTGGCTTGGTGTTTGATTGAAGACATTTGTATGGTCGTGATATGTTGATAGATTTTGTTTAAGGGTAGGGATAAAAAAAGAACAGAACTGCCTTTGGGAATAACTAGTGAAGAAAAGGACACAGGATATCGACAAAGAGTTATCCTATGTGGAATTGTAAGTGGCCTTTAACGTTGTAGCCTGTGTCACTGCTGAACATGTAACAGTCTCAGCCTCCTAATAATTCTGCCTAATATTCGAACACCTTTTTCTTCCCGCTTCTCCTGAACATAGGGACAGGAGTAGGGCATTCTGTCCCTCGAGGCTGTCCCGCCATTCAATTAGATCATGGCTGATCTGTATCTTAACTGAAGGCGCTGATTCTTACTGTGGAGCAGTTTGATGAGTGCCTTGCAGTATCTCACACACAAGGGGCCATTCTTCATGTTTGAGCCTGTACAGTGAAGAACCACGGGTTGTGCAATTATGTGGAACTACACAATCAAACCCACTCCTGTCCTTACTTGACACATATATTTTTCCAGCACCGTTCACTAGATAGCAGTCAGATATGGAAACTCTGGCTGCCTTTTCTCTTCCTAGCCTAAGGTGGCCTGAGGTTAATTTTACTACCCCAACTGTTGGCCCAGCTTAGTACGTGGCTCAGATTGAACTCTACCCTATATGGCTCATAGAACCATAGAACCCAGATGTTTACAGCACAGAAGGATGTAATTTAGCCATTGTATTTGTGCCAGGTCTTTGCTAGAGCAATCCCAAACTAATTCCACTGCTTTTCTGACTCCCTGTAGCCCTTGTAAGTGGTTTCCCTTAGGTGTTTTCGATGCACCCCCACCTTACACTAGTTCTAGACCTGGGAGTGATTACTGTACTGAACAGATGAATGAGTTGCGGACAAATACCTCGGTTTCAACCATCAATGCTTTATTAAAGCTACCTCAACACAGCAAAACTACAAGTAAATACAGTGACGATGCAGTACAGTCCAATAACCTGGCATGTCTAAACCGCCCCTATCGCAAAGTACCCAAAATCTAAACCCTCTGCTCGGATCGACAGTGCACCACCGAATCTGTATCGACCAGCTGGGCGTACCCCTATGGTTCTCGCAGCAAAACCTCCCAACTAAAACCCTGCTCAGGCTTGGTTGGGAGAACACACGACACCTCCTCACACAGTGGCTGTGATCTTAAAGATGCGTGGGCAGGGATGATGCTCAGCGATTCGTTGGCTTACTCACTGCTTCTCCTGGTGAAAACGTGTCTCTTCTGGTTGCGTACTGTCGATATATAGTATCCAAGTCCCAGTCTCAAGATTAGCTGCGCAGTTGAATAGCGAGGTTCTGGTTGCTCGTTGGTGGTTTCTTCTCTCTGTCCCAGATGGAGTGCTCGGTTGTTGTGGAGGTGAAGCAAGCGAGAGCAAAAGAGAGAAAGCGATGGCCACACACCCACCTTTTATATCCAAAGTCTGTTTGCTTCTTCTGGCCACATAAAGTTTTCCTTGTTTCGAGGCTTCTGTCTGAGTGGCCCATGTGTATTCCAGTGATCGCTGGTGATGGGTTTTCACTTCCAACCGATCTGGGGCTTAATGGCTTTCTTTTGTTCTAGTCTCCCACCACTCAGGGTTATCGCATCCAGGTAAAGGCTTGATCACTGACCAGTTTATATCTGATCGATCTCTTCTCCTAACTATAGTTTCCTATTGCTGGCATAGTCCTGGACAATTCTATGCTCTACGCTCTTGATAGCTTTAATGTCTTTCCTATAAAAGTGGCCCAAAACTGCACACAGTACAGCAATACAAAAACAAAATACTGCAGATGCTGGAATCTGGAATAAAAACAGAAAGTGCTAGAAATCTCAGCAGGTCAGGCAGCATCTGTGGAGAGGAAGCAGAGATTTCCAGCATTTTCTGTTTTTATTGCTCACAGTACACGCTCACTGTGGTGTAACCAATACTTTGTACAAATGTATTTGTACTTCTTTAGTCTTATGTCTTTATTTATGAAACCCAAAATGCTATTGGTCTTTTTATCTGGCTCAGTACCACATCTCAGGTAAAGTTGGGTGAGGACACGATTGGACTTAGCTGTGATACCTAAGGTTAAATAGTCTGTCGACACTCCCTGTCCAGACTCGCATATGAAGAATGACCACCTGAGATGACATATGTCTACCTTTAGACAGGAGAGGTAAATCGGAGGGGAAAAAGCATTAAAGTCATCAGAAGTGTTTAGAATTTGTTCTGTCTTAGTGAGAGTTTCTTTGAACGATCTGCCTGTCAATTTTGGGGTGATATTCCTAAATTGAGGATGAATCAGAAAGTGATTGTTCTGTGTATTCAGGAAGATTGAAATGGCAAAGCCACCAGGAAATAAATTATTGATTGAAAAAAATAAAATAACTTTCAAAGAGAAATGATACTTCTACAATTCCAATAAAAGTGGTGATGGAAGTGAATCAAAATGGAGAATCTCGAGCCACATCTATCTGCAGCCTGCATTGATTATTCCCAGAATCCATTGCTCTTCACGAAGAACTGTTACCATTTAACTCCTGATACATTACTCTTTGCCCAGATTACCAATAGTTCCATACATCAAGCCTACGGCACATACAGCCTGCTTCGACAAAACGGATTTCTACCCAACCCCCACTAACGGTTCTAGCTCTTGCTGTGCTCTGGTTCCATAGGTGTCAAAAACCCATTAACACCTTGCCCGAGTGGTCGACGACAGTGAGCGTTGGCAAACTAATTAATTGTGTGGGGCTAACTTGATCCTGTTCTTGCCTGACACCTACACCAGTACACTTGATAGCAAGAGTCACAGGATAATAAAGACTGATTTTTCTTCTCTCTAGCCAAGTGAGATTGAAGCCAATTGTGGCAACATAACTGCTGCTTCACCTGAGATCAGCTAATTTGGAACAGACCAGGAACCAATGCTGGGACCTTCCGGTCTGTATGCTTAATTCGTCCAATGGGTGGTGCCTTTATCATCTATTTCATTTTTAGATCTGAAGACGCTTCAGAAAGGAGGTTCTTACATAAAACCACCAAAAAAACCTTGCATTTATGTAACGCCTTATACAGCTCTTCAAAAACACCCACAAGCACCACACACACAGTGAATTATTATGACTGTTCTTGCATTGGAAAATATGGCTGCCATTTTTTTGCATGCAGCAAGATCTGACACACGGTCCAGTGAATCTAGTTTTAGAAATGTTGTTTGAAGGAAGAATGTTGGCCAGGATACTGAGAGAACTGTCTTCTCACCTTCAAATCGGGACATGGGAGGGGCAAAATTCAACAGCGCAAGAAGGCTGGCACACCTCTGATTTTTTTAGTGGCACTTACCGCTGGGATCCTTGATGTGGTCAGAAGAGCCACTTTCAGGACTTTGAAAACATTTCTAAGTCCCAGAGGAAATGAGTCATAATGGGGGCGGGCCATAGACTGAAAGCCAAGCTGAGTGGCTGAATATCAGTCGGACAGCGGTGGAGTTGTGGTGACGTCACAGCGCGTGTGCGTCACCACGCTCTCTCCCCTCCGTTATCATTTTTAATCTTCAGCCACTGGGCCATCAGGGAGGGTTTTGGCTGGGCCAGTGACCTGGCACCCAAGAGCGGGTGCCAGGCTGCCCATCGGCACCCCAGCCAAACCAGGGGGCATTATTTTGCCGGCCGATCGGGAAGTTGGCCGGCAAAAATGTTTACATGCTGGCCGTGGCAGTGGGCCCTCTCCTTTAACGGTCGCTGTGCTGTCCGGCCGCACTCATTCTTCGGAGGGTGTAGCAGCAAAAAAAGCTGTCGGGGGCACCGCAAGGCGGGGGATCGACGAGTTCAGCTGAATTTAGGGAGGTAAGTATTATACCTTATTAAAACCGGCGGTGTATTAATTGATGACTCACTTTCGCCGGTCATCAGAATTGGGAGATGTGGGGTCCAGGCCAAAAAGTCCTCTGATGAATGGCTGCTGCAAACGGGCAGTAACGGGTCTATCTGAGACCCTGGATTTCGGCCCCGGGATCTTTAACACCCACCTGAATCACCAGATAGGCAAGCATAGTTTTGGTTTAATATCTCACTTGGAGATGATACCTCTAGCAATATAGCACACCCCCTGCACTGTGCTGCACTGCAGTGTCAACATTTATATCATAATGGTGAGATTTTCCTGGGCCTGTGCTCAGGCATATTGCCTCGCCTTGGGCACAGTGAATATCAGACAATCGGGCAAGTCAGAGCTCACACCTGTAAAAGAATCTGCCTGATTTTCCCCTGTTAATTTAAATGGAGGAAAATCAGGCAGATTTCATTACAAGCCCCTGCTTTGATCTGCCTGATCTTCTATATTTCTTATGCCCAGTCTGCCGGGGCTTAGGACAAGGAAAACCCCCATATCGAGTTTTGAAGAGGGGCTTGTGCTCACAAAACTTCTGGTTCAGAGGCAAGGGTAATATCAACTGAATCAAGTTGAAATTTTGCAAGAACAGGTAGCCATCATTAGGGGAAAAGGGTTTGGTAGATCTCTGTCTTCATTTGTTTACAACGCAACGATGTAAATCGCACCAAGAAACCGCATCGCAATACTTGAGTGTGACGCTGTGCTGGAGCTGGACAGACTGCTTTCACCTTCCAAGAGGCATAACTAAACATGTAGCTGTATCAGCAGCATGGACCCCAGGTATCCGAAGCTACAAAATGCTGGCGGGGTCATACATTTTCATGAGGAAGGTGCCCCTTTAGTAAAAAAAAGTAATTATTTAAAAAAAAATTCACAGTTTGTACAATCAGCATTTTATTTTACTGGGTTTCTCAGTGTAGTGCTCAGGATGTACAGCAGACATTGGGCTAGAACCATCACTTTTTTTGCATGCTTAACACCCACTCAACGCCCATTTTACCGCTGAAATGACATATAACGCCCATATATCGCCCATTTTGGCACAAAATGGAAACTGACGGGCTTTTTTAGGAAACTTATCGCCGAGCGTTACTTATTCCATGTGCTTAACGCTGGGAAAAAATATTACCACCCGCCTACTTTTTTTGGGCAGAATCAGCAGAATGGGCGAAATCAGCGCCCATAATATCACCCAGCGTTACTTTCTGCACGGAATTCATGCCGAGATTCAATATTAAAGCCCGTCCACTGTTTTTTGTTGTAAAGAGCATATTTACCTAAACTAGCGGCCATGAAGATCGCCCATCGTCACTTTCACCGCCTCGCACACATATCACCCACAATATCGCTCGCTCAAAAAACCGCCCACAAAAAGTGGAACTAACCGGAACGAATGTTAGCCATATGGCTGGCATTTGTTAAATCCCACTCTTACGTGAGGAGCTGATATCTGAAAGGTTTGCCTGAAAGAGCGCTGATGTGAGTGACAACGCTGACACACAGCTGTGTGTGTGCAGCTCAGACATCAATGATGCCCATCACCTTGGTGCCAGTTAAAGTTTACGTTGATTGATGGTAAGTTGTATTTAACCCTTTCATGGTAAGGAATCACCAGTGTGTAATGGTCCAGCTATGTGAGACAATGCGCAACAAGGTTATGTTCAATAACAAAAGTTTAATACCAATATTGGTCTGAAATCATAAGTATCACAGCCAAGAACACCCAACCCCAGCCTCCACCCCACATTTTCCACCATTGACATAAATCACATATTCAACATGTCCAGCAACACAGAATACAAAGGCAAAGCAGGAGCGCGATCCCCAGCCCCCATACATTGCAACAAATTGCATACACCCAGATGGAGATATAACACAGCCATCACCTGCGCACATGCACCTCACTTTCCTTCCCCCCTCTCCTTTTTCTCCCCACCTCTACCCCTTCCCCTCCTCGCTCCACGGAGCCTGGCTGAGAAGCTCCGCAGGCGGTGCCTCATTGGGGGGGATGAAGGAAGATGCGTTGGTTGGACAGGTATGGGAGCGGGGGGTGCCAAGGAAACAACATTCTCTGATGCAGAAGCAGGGTCTTGGTCCTTGATCTCATCTGTCATTGGCAGTGGTGGTGCAGAACCTAGGGGTGGAGTGCTGCATTCCGGGACCACTGGGAGGCCTGTGGCAGCAGTGTTCCTGGCTATCGCATCCAGGGACTCCACCATGCGTGGAATGTACTCGGTCATGGTGGCCAGCTGTTGGGATATGTCCCCCAATACTTCGATGAGATGGTCACCAATGTCTGCAGTCCTCCTGGAAACTGTACCATCTCTCCGCTGTCATGTCGTGCTCGTGGAACAGATCTGCCAAGTCCCATGAGACCTCCGCGGGGTCGGCGCCGTCCTGGGGACAAATGGGGTGCCCTGTGGCGAGGTGCCTGGGCCTGGTACCTCCAGAGTGGAGGTGGGAATGACCGGAAGAGCACTAGATGGCCTTGGGGTGGAATGGCTTCTGGAGTGTGGTGATGCAGGTTCTCCGAAGTCCGTGCTCACCCGTGGAGAACAGACCCAACGGATTGATGGGTGAGAATCGGAGCTCTTCAGCACCAGATGTAGTAGGGTCGTCCGCTGACTCTTACCCCGCGCCCCCACCTTCTGGCCTCTGTGGTCTTGCCTGGGGCCGCGCTGCTGGCTGAGCTGCAAAATGCAAATGAGGTTATTAGAAGAGAAGGAGGTGACAAGGTGATTCCAGCAGTACACACAGCATATGCGCGACAAAAGCACCACTGCTCTCAAAATCATCACAGACATCACATTTCATGACCATCAACACATCGTGCATCGCAATGATTTTCATTAGGCCAGCATTATTTCCATGACATTTTTCGAAATCATCTGTCATATATAATTGTTCGGATATGAGTGGGTATGGCATCTATAGACTTTACATGACACAATGGTGTAAGCTTTACTCATGTGGCATCACCTCAGGGTCTGCAGATGTGTCCATAGCTGTCCAGGTATGCTTCCCCATGAGTGCGAGCACCCGCTCCTCCATCTCTGTGATGTCACTGGGGGCTGGTGGCGCCCCACCCGTTCGCTTCTGCACGGACCTCATCGTCGATAGCTTCTTCTGTAAAAGGTGACAGGACGACATGGCATGAGATCATTGTGTGATATCATTGCTAGGTACTGTCACAGAGACTGATACAACACATAACCGACAGATATAATCATGATTATTATGAGTATTATCATTCTTTACCTAAAGACGTACACCGTGACTGCAGACTTTGAGTAAAACTTTCCCGGTCAAAGTGCAAGACCTCACATCTGCTGATAGTCATTCGTGACTGTTACAAATCAAATTATATAAAAACATAAGTGCATGTAAATCAATGTAATACTTACTCTTACGGATCCCACAAGGTCGTTCCATCATTTGCGGCATTGGTTGCCCTCACACACCTCGTTGGTAACCGACGAGACCACCTCTGCTATCTCGGTCCATATCCTCTGGTAGGCCTTTGGGGTGGGCTTCCCACGCCCTCCCTGTGTCAAATCACCCCAGCGTAACTCGACCTCCTGCAGGAGGGAGGCATTTGCCTCAACCGAGAACCTCCTGGCTCTTTTGCGCCCTCCAATGTGCTCCTCTCTCAGCTCACTACTCTCGCCAGTGTCAGTCTCCACAGCTTACTCTGATGCCTCCTCCTCTCTCTCCATTATAGGCCAAATTCCGTCAAATATGTGGATGGTAACATCGACTTTTTGTTTGCCTATTTGCTGTGAAGCTCTAAACTCTCCCTCCTTCCTCCCAAAGCAGCCACACCACACCCAGACACGCCTTCAGTCCCTCTGAGCTCCCTCTCTCTCTGTCTCCTCTTCTGTACATGTCATGGTGACCCTTGACCTCCAGAATTGCAGGAATTGAGTGTTGCCATGCCGTTGCTAAGGACAGCCACACTTTACGGCAGAAGGTCAAAAAAATTTAACGCTACCGTCCAGTTTATATCGCTCGCAGTAACGCCCATTTTCAAAAGTGGTTTGAGAATGTGCAAGAAACCGACGATCTGAAAACCCTTCTTTACCGCCCACGCCGGAAATAACGCCCATTTTTGAGCAATAAGCAAAAAAACTGGAAAATCTAGCCCATCGTCACTATTGCCAATGATGACCACCTCCACCACCTGTATACACACACACACACACACACACACACACACATACACACACACCCACACACACACACACAACACACACACACACACACACACAACACATACACACACACACATACACATACACCCACACACACACACAACACACACACACACACACAACACATACACACGCACACACATACACACACACCCACACACACACTCACAACACATACACACGCACACACATACACACACACCCACACACACACTCACAACACATACACACACACACACATACACACACACCCACACACACACACATAACACATACACACACACACATACACACACATACACACACACACATATACACACACACACAAACACATACACACACACACAACACATTCACACACACACACACCCACACACAACACACAACACACATACAACACACACACACACACACACACACACACAACACACACACACACACACACAACACGCACACACACACACTCACACACACACATACACTCACCCCCACACACACACACACACACACACACACATCATCATCATCATCATAGGCAGTCCCTCGGAATCGAGGAGGACTTTGCTTCCACTCTTAAAATGAGTTCTTAGGTGGCTGCACAGTCCAATTCGAGAACCACAGACTCTGTCACAGGTAAGTCAGACAGTCTTTGAGGGGAGGGGTTGGTGGGACTGGTTTTCCACACGATCTTTCTGCCGCTTGCGCTTGTTTTCCGTATGCGCTCGCCGATGATACTGCTCAGCACCCTCCCAGATACACTTCCTCCATTTAGGGCAGTCTTGGCCAGGGACTCCCAGGTGTCGGTGGGATGTTGCACTTTATCAGGGAGGCTTTGAGGGTGTCCTTGTAATGTTTCCTCTGCCCACCTTTTGGCTCGTTTGCCGTGAAGGCGTTCCGAGTAGAGCGCTTGCTTTGGGAGTCTTGTGTCAGGCATGCGAACAATGTGGCCTGCCCTACGGAGCTGATCAAGTGTGGTCAGTGCTTCAATACTGGAGATGTTGGCCTGGCTGAGGACGCTGATGTTGGTGCGTCTGTCCTCCCAGGGGATTTGTAGGATCTTGAGGAGATCTTGGTGTTAACTCTCCAGCGACACACATACACACACGCACATATAAGCACACACACATGCACACGCACATACACACATATGCGCACGCACACATGCACACGCATGCACACACACATAGGCACACACACACACACATGCACACACACACACATAAGGACACACATATGCACACATATATTCACACACACACACATACGCACACGCACACATGCACACACACGCGCACACACATGCACACACATGCATACGTGTGCACACATGCACGCACACATGCGCACACACACAAACACATACGCACACACACACACACACACATCTGCACACACACCTGCACACACATATTCGCACACACACATATATGCACACACACATATATGCACACACACATGCACACACACATACGCACGCACGCACACACACATGCACACACATACGCACACACATCCACATGCACACACACATGCACACACACACGCACATACACATGCACACACAAGTACATGCACACATGCACACACATACATACGCACACAAACACACATACACACAGCCATATGCATACGCACACGCATGCACACACACACATACGTACACACACGTACGTACACACACACACATGCAGACACTCGCACATACGCACTTGCACACACACACATGTACACACATACGCACAAGCACATGCACACACATGCACACATGCACACACACACACACATAAGCACACATGCACACACACACATGCACACACATATGCACAGGCGTTCACACACATGCACACACACAGATGCAAACATGCACACGCACACACACACACGCGCACATACACATGCACACATACGCACATGCACACACACACGCGCACATACGCACACGCACACACACTCACACACACATATGCACACGCACGTACACACACACAAGCACATGCACACACACGCAAACACACACATACGCTCACACACACATGCACATATACACACACACATATAGGCACACACGCACAAGCGCACACACAGATGCACACACACACACAATGTACGTACACGCACAAGCACATGCACACATGCAGACACATACAGACGCACACACACACGCATACACACACGCATCCATACGCATACGCACACGCACACACATGCACACACACACACTCACACATACGCACACACACGCATGCACACACATACATACGCACATGCACATGCACACACACATGCACACACACATGCACACACACACATGCATGCACACATGCACACACACATACACACAGGTGCACACACACACATACGCACATACATGCACACATATGTACACACATGCGCACAAACACAGGCACACACACATGCACACACACATTCACAGGTGTACATACACACACACATGCACACACATATGCACATACACGCACACGCATGCACACACACATATGCACACACACACACACACACACATATGCACACATGCAGATGCATGCATGCACACACACACACTCACACGCACGTGCACACACACAGGTGCGTGTGCGCACACACACATGCACACAGGCACATGCACACACACGCGCACACACACATACGCACACAAATACATGCACGTACACATGCACACACACACACGCATACGCAGATATGCATGCACATGCATACACGTGCACACACACACACACACACACACACACACGCCATGGGATAGAGATTGAACAAGCAATATTGGTAACAAACAAATTGAAATGTTTGTATGAATTATTTTTGAACACTAATTGAAAAAGGGCAGCAACCCAACTGAAATAGATGTCTTCCTCAAAACAGTAGACGAAGGATTTTCAAACTATTCCATTCTAATACTGGTTACTAATATCGTACAGCACAACTTTAAGGTTTATTATTAAAGCTGCACCTGCCTAGACTGAAAATGCCGTTTGCTATAGAAATGTCAAGTTTATTTCATTTGAAGCGAGTACTCATTTTGTTTAAAAATGCATTAAATATATTCTATACGTGATTTATTTGAATGTACGGTGCTCTGAACTGTAAACACTGCTCAGAATACTCAAAGGTGCTTGTAATCTGTATCAATCATAAATCATATGTTTCACCCTTCACATTTCCCCAATGTTGACAGTTCTGTCTTTAATAATGGCAAGGTTATCAACACTTTAATAAATTTGGTGCTACAAGCTCCTGGACATTTCCAGATCTACGCTTTCTGCAGCACCAGGAATTTATAGCAATTTAACTGATATATATTAAAAAAGATATAGCTTGTGTTGAGACTAGGGGCTAGATTTTACATTTTTGTGCAGATTGCCCAAAAATGGGCATTATTTCCGGCATGGGCGGTAAAAATGGGTTTTCAGATCGCCGGCTTGTCGCCTATTTTCAAAGCCCCTAGTCTCCATTTTAAAAATTGGGCATTGCCGCGAGCGATATGAAATGGGCGTTCGCGATAAATCTTTGACCTTCTGCCGTAAAGTGTCACCGTCCTTAGCAACGGCATGACAACGCTCGATTCCCGTGATTCAGGAGGTTAAGTGTCATCATTACATGTGCATAAGAGGAGACAGAGAGAGAGGGAGCTGAGAAGGAGTGAAGGCGTGCGTGGGTGTGGTGTGGCTGCTTTGGAAGGAAGGAGGGAGGGTTTTGAGCTTTATAGCAAATTGTGCCAAAAAAATTAGCTGTTACCAGCCAGATATTTGCCTGAATTTGGTGCCTGTAATGGAGGGAGAGGAGAAGGCGACACAGCACACTGTGGAGACTGACGCTGGCGAGAGCAGTGACCTGGGAGAGGAGCACATTGGAAGGTGCAAAAGAACGAGGAGGTTCTCTGAAGAGGCAAATGCCTCCTTCCTGCAGGAGGTTGAGTTACGGTGGGGTGATTTGACATCGGGAGGGCATGGTGTTAGATCTCTTAATTCCCAATGAAATACGAACTATGGTTGTAGTTTTAATGTAACTTTATTCTGGCAGCAGCAACAAGCTTCTGGCTTTAAGCCTGGTTTTTGTCCTTCTGAGACCACATGGCCAAAATGGCTGTACTTATACCTGGTTCAATTTACAGAAAAGAACTCGCCTTCTTTGACCTTATTAGCTCAATTTATAGTCTGTTAACCTTTAATTGGCTCGCTACCCAAGGTCCTAAAATGTCAAGTTGATTGATGACTTAATGCAATGTGGTCTGTGTTTTCTCAAAATTGCAGCCAGGCTGCAGAGCTTGAATTCTCTATCAATCCCCCCTTTGATTCTTTCACAAACTGAATCATAAAACATTAGCTATCACTGGTTAAACATTCTACAAAATAATTTCATACATGTTAATATAGTTTCCTTCTAAAATTTGTTGATGTGTTTCGCCACATGTCTGGACTAGTAGCTTCCACACAAATTTACACCAACCCGAGTTCCATTGTGGCCACAATGGAAGTCTGGTTTTAGTAGGTTAGTTAACCTTATTCCAATTTATTCCAAATCAATATCTTAATTCAACCAGTAAACAACCTTCCCTTAAGCATAACATACCCCTGTGCCATGTACAGACGGTCTGCTGGGACCTGCAAGATGTCTCACATGCGGGACAGCAGCTACAGTCGCCTGGTCGCAACAACATTTAATCAACATAAATGAACAATATAAAAGTAAAATAATTACAACGACTAGAATTAAACCTTTCACCAATGAAGTTCCTATTGAACCTAGCCATTCAGTGGCTCCGCTCCACAAAGTGAATGATGGTGGTTGCTTAAGTTTTTCGACCTCCTTTTGGATATGCTCCGCTAAGTGGGTAATTTCTTCGGAGCTATCTGGGATATATGTGCAACACTCAGTTCCGAGTAGGGCGCAAGTACTTCCCTTTTCAGCCAGGATGTAATCAAGGGCCAGTCTATTCTGCAGGGCTACTGTGCGGATTGCTACCATTTCTACATTGATTTTAACTAGGGCCTCTGAGGTATCATTGGCCACCCGTTCCACAACGGATGCCATGTTAATGGATTCTCTTGCCAGTCTGGCGGTCCCATACCTGGGGATCAGAATGGCAAAGAACCTCTCTGTTTCTGTGATAGCTCTCTTAGGACGGTGCAAATGTTCTGACAGTGACTTTATATGATACATATAAGGCACAATGCAGGCTAAATAGCAGGATCCCGTCCAATTCTGGGGCAGCTAAGGGTAGGCCTTGTGACCACACACCCAATAGGTGCCATTATAGGCAATGAAGGTTAGCTGTTTCTTTGTCAGCAACACTCCGGGGCCTGTCCAGGCTTTTCAATCTGTTTTATTCAGAATCCCCGTTACGTTAAAAACTCCCACATCGGCCCAGTTTGGACAGTTCCGTGGCTTGATTATATTATAATTCCGGGAGCAGTTACTATACCCCATATTTTGGCCTCCTTTAATGTTTCTAATCAGACAGACCGATTCCCCTGGTCTTCCTATTCCCGTTGTATTAGTGATAACAAAAAATGGGGGCCGTTTGGAATTATTGTACCACGGTTGGTATCCCCCTTCAAAGGTAGTCAGATTGTAACCTGCTGACTTCCATTTACGTGCCCAGTTTTCCGTATCCTGAAACGCATTGCCTGTTTTGTTTTGATTAATTATCCACTCAGCCATTTCCGAGATATTCAAAGGAACTGGCCTCAAGGGAATCCCTCCCTTTGAGTGAATAGGAATATGCGCACATACCCAACAACCAGAAATGTTACCTTGTTTGGCATAAATGTATGACATATATAAAAAGGTATTTACATGTAATTGCCTGGGTTTCCCTTTGGTGCAAAGGGTAGGCTAGTAAGAAGTAGGCCAATACCGAGAATACCTACAATCAGTAATACAGTAAATTTATACATTTTGGCAAAAAGTAATTGTCCTTTTTAGATTTCAGCTTCAGTTATGGGTGCTCGTTTAATATGTGAAGCGTGGATCCAGGCTTTCTTTCCTTGGACTTTAACAGCTGCCTGGGTGGTCAATAACACTTGATAAGGTCCCTCCCACTTGGCACCCAAAGGTTCTTTCTGCAACTTTTTCACATACACCCAGACTCTCGGGATGATGTCGTGTCCTCCTTCGGGTGGATTACCCCAAGCTGCCGATACCTGTCGGGAAACAGAACTAATAGCATTGGTTAGGTTCTGACAGTATGATAACAAAGTGTCACTCATTAAGTGAACATCAGCTTTCCTTAAATCAATGGTTCCTGGCAGCGACATGGGTCTTCCTGTTATAATTTCAAATGGGCTTAGACCTGTAATTCTGTTCAGGGTTGCCCTAATGCTACATAGCACTATTGGTAGTGCCTGGGGCCATGGTGTTCCTTCTTGGTGATATTTGGCAAGCTGTTGTTTCAGAGTTCGATTCATTCGCTCTACTTGTTCTGATGATTGTGGATGATAAGGACAGTGTAAATCCCACGTAATGTTCAGTAACCTACAGACTTCTTGGCAGACAGCACCTGTGAAGTGTGTTCCCTGATCTGAGTCAATGCGACTCGGGAATCCCCATCGGGGAATGTAATCTTTACACAAGACCTTTACAGTGTGATTGGCTGTGGCTCTTTTAGTTGGGACAGCTTCTACCCATCTCGAGAATCTGTCGACCATGACAAGAATGTTAGTGTATCTTTGGCATGAAGAAAGAGATATATAATCAACCTGCAGATGCTGGAATGGTCCGACAGGGGCAGGGGGCCTCAGTTGGGGCATTACCATGATGGATCCAGAATTATTTTTCTGGCAGACCACACGGCGGTCTGCTACCAGCTGGGCATGTTTTTTAAATCTCCGACCCCACCAGCTTTTCTGGAACCGTGCCGTCATCTGTTGTGAGGCCAAGTGTCCCCACGAGTGGATCTGTTGGGCTAAAAAAGGCTTAAGTACTTGTGGCGCGACTGGCTTGTCGGTAACTCTTTGTCTCCAGACACCATCTTCGCATAGCTTAATTCCTGCCTCAATCCATGTCCATTTTTCCTCTCGGGAGCACTCGCCTTGCATTGTTTGAAGGTCTCATGTCAGAGTCCTGAGTGCTTTCAATCTGCACATCTGTGTTGGTTCTTCTGGGGGAACGCCCTGTGAGGCGGCATCTTTAGCTGCCTGGTCGGCTAGGGCATTTCCCTGTGCTTCTGTGGTATTTTCCTTGGTATGGGCCTTACACTTCAGGTTGGACACTTCCTGAGGTAATTGTATGGCCTCTAATAAGTCTCGGACTTCTTTTCCATTTCGGATAGGTGTACCAGCAGCAGTGAGGAATCCTCTTTTCTGCCATAACAGACCAAAGTCGTGAGCAACTCCAAAAGCATAACGTGAATCTGTAGACATTAGCTGTCTGTCCTTCTGCTATTCGACATGCTTCTGACAGGGCCCGTAACTCGGCCTGTTGTGCTGACGTTCCTGAGGGTAAACATCCTTTTGCCACGACCTCATATAAGGTTGTAACTGCCCACCCTGCATTTCTGGTATCATTGTCCACAAAGGAGGAACCATCTGTAAACAGGATGAGGTCTGGGTTGTGCAGAGGCTCCTCTGCTGCTAAGGCTGCTTCTTCTGTTTCTTTTAAAATCTCCACGCAGTCATGCTCTTCACATTCTCCCCCGTCTTGCTCCCTCGATTCTGACATCGGGAGCATAGTTGTGGGATTAACCGGGCTGGCCCGGACGATATGGAGATTAGGAGCTTCCAAAACTGCTGTCCAGCGGGTCCATCTAGCTGCCGTCACCTGAGACATTCTATTCATAGACAGCAAAACGTGTACGGTGTGGGGACATTTGTCAATCAGCTTTTGGTCGAGGACTAGACCCGCAGTGATCATTACCGCTCGATATGTATCTTCCATGGCCCTTAGACAACTTCCCCATCCGAGGGCTACCGCATCCAGTTTTGCCGAATAATAGCCAATAGGTCTTTGCTGATCCCCGTGTGCTTGTGTCAGTATAGCTGTCATATATCCTTCTTTCTCATGGACAAACAGGGTAAATGGCTTACCACTGTCGGGGATTCCAGAGCCGATGCCGAACACAAAGCCTTTTTCAAACTCAGGAAGGCCTCTTGCTGTGAGGGTGAGGGTGATGGCTTCTTTAGAGGCACGTTTCCCCTTTAAGATATCATTCAATGGCTGAGCAAGCTGTGTGAAGGAGTCAATCCAATTTCTGTTAAAGTTACACAATCCCAAAAAGGACCTTAGTTCCTGAATAGTGGTGGGTTTTTTAGCAGCCCGAATGGCTGCAGTTCTATTCTGGGTAAGTTCTTTCTTTCCTTGTGAAATCTTTTGTCCCAGGTATACAACCTCTTCTTGGGATATTTGTGCTTTGTCGATGCTGGCTTTATGTCCTTTCAGCCAAAGGTGGTCCAGCAAAGCTCGTAAATCTTGTTCATGCTGATCTTCCGTGTTTGACGCTGGCAGGATATCATCTACATATTGGATGACTGTGGATGACAGGGAAGGTAATTCTCGCAAATGGCTTTGTAAAGCCATTTGGAATACCGTAGGGCTGTTGCGGAAACCCTGCGGTAACTGGGTCCAAGTATACTGTTGTCCTTGGACCGTGAAAGCAAACCACTGTTGAACCTCCGGTGCCAGAGGCACCGACCAAAATCCATTGGCCATATCTATATTTATGTTCCGGTTTGAGGGCATTAAAAATGGTGGAGGGATCTGCGACCAAAGGAGCTTTTTGATCAATACATTGGTTAGCTTTCCTATAATCGACAGTCAAACGGCAAGTCTCATTAGATTTCTGTACCGGCCACACGGGGCTATTGGAGGAGCTATGCGTTTTAATAAGCACCCCTTGTTTCTCCAATTGCTGAATAACCAGTAAGATTCCCGCGATGGCAGTTGGACTGATGGGATACTGTTTAGCGCATGGAGGCTTGGTCCCGGTAAATGACGCAGGCTCCATCTGGAGTAGGCCACAATCGTTCTTATCTTTAGCCCATATCGGGTGTTCCTTCAATTCTCTTTCTTCAAAGTTCTAATTGACCATGTCACCCAACCATCCTCAAAATGCAACGATGAATCTACTTGGATTAGTACGTCCATTCCCAAAAGGGGTTGATCTACTGGGCCTATCCAGACCAGCGTGGTTAGTTCATGTGGACCCAGCCCTATAAGTACCGGTGTTGTCCTTTAATTTCCATTTTATGGCCCCCAACTCCATAGGCTGTACGTGCCCTACCATCCAACGGCAAAAAGTCTCCATATTGTACGGGTAAGCATGTTAATTCCGCCCCTGTGTCTAAAAGACAGTCCACATCCTTATCGCCCACCCTCACAGTTATATACAGCCCATCTCCCCTTTGTTGTATTAGTTCGAGGAGCGGGGCCAGGATGGGCTCTAATCGTTTTTTGCTATCCCAAGTAACTCCTTCTGTTGTTGTATTGTCAGTCGCTTAAATGCTTCTATGAGGTCATTATCTTGTGACAAGCCTGGTTTGTTGGCTGAATTGTATCCCTGGCTGCGTCCTCTTCCCCAGCCACGACTTTGCTGTTTTGCCCTGTACGTCTTGGCCCAGTGACCTTCTTTCCCACAATAATGACATTTTCCGGGTAATTTTCCTAATAACTGTTTATCGGAATCCTAGGATTTCCATCCCACAGCCTGCAGGGCTCGGACTTTAGCTCCCATATCCCGATCTAATTGGTTACATCGATCCACCAATGCTGCAAAGGTAGTTCCTCTACCTTCCCAGTCCGGTAACACTACCTTCAGCATTTTGGACAGTTCTGGCTTTAGACCTGCCACGAAAGCTGCTTTCAGGGGTCCAACCACTTGTTCATCCATTTTCTCATCCATGTTATTCATACCCGAATGTTCTAGCCATGTGCATCTAAACCGCTCGTCATACTCCAGGACCTCCTCTGTTCCTTTCTGTTGGCAGGCTGCAATTTTTCCCCAGTCTGTCTTAGCTGGACTGAAGGCTTGCAGCCAGTGTTTAATCGCCTCCCATCCTGCGTTGAATTCTTGCTCATCCTGCCCCAAAGCTTCTTCTACCTTGTCGTGCAATTTTCTTCCCTGTGTTTTTGGCACCATTATGGTCAAAATTTGCACTCCGTCCCAGGGATGAAGTTGATATATATTTCTTAAGCGGTCCAATTGGTCCCACGTTTTTACTCCCCCTTTCTTTGGATTGGGCAATTCCTTGGACCATTTATCAATTTTCTCTGGGTCTGCCGGAGCATGAACTAAATATTCTGCATACACCCTTCTCCTCGTTTTTTTGGTTCCGCCCTCATCCGCAGTCTCTTCTGATTTGACTACAACTCGTCTTTTTTTAAACGGGGTAAAGCGCAGCCCTAATTCTTCATCATCCTCCGACACTGCATTGTCGGAGGATTCAGAATCCGTATCTATTCCTCGGTCGTGTCTTCGGGTTTGCGTTTTTAATTTATCCAAACATGGGTATCCTTGGAATTGACCGATACATTTTCCTTTTCCTATTACTGTCTCTTGACCTGATGATTTTTTCCATTCTTTAATTTCAAGATCTTTAACTTCCGCTTCCGACTTTTCAAGTTCAATTCTTTTCTGTCGCAGCTGTGCACAAACAGCTTGCAATTGGTCCTTTGTACTGGTCAGGTCCCTATCATGTTGGGAACGCGTTATAATTTCATTCCGCTGTCGGATCTGTCCCATAATGGCTAGGGACCATCTGATTCGCTCTTTATGTTTCATACGGGTCGTTTTTCCCCAGACCCTTTTAATCTCGTCCAAGGACCATTGTCCTTTGGAGGTTCCGTACTTTTGTTCGATCTTAATACAGGTTTTAGATATGTTGAATTGTTGCTCTATGTATTCTTGCAACTGTTGGAGGATTTCATCTATCGAAACCTCAGGTGGTGCCTGCCCACCTTTTACAGTTGTAGGCAATTCTTTGCTAGTACCTCCTGCTGCCATAATACTGATTTCTTTACTGGGGTCTCGAGTCGTAGGCTTTCCAGCCGATCAGTGTGTCGGTGATTAATTAACTAACACACCGCCGAAGTTAGACGTCTATGGGCGCTCGAGCCGACTACCAGCTGGAGGGTTCGCAAACCGGAGGCTTTCGGAATCGCGTAGAAGGAGAGGCGAATTTAGACTTTTGACTGAGGACTTTTATTAAGAGGAGTCCTTACCTCAGTATATAGGTCCGATGTCCAAAATTCAGTTTCTTCCCTCAGCGATCGTGTTCATGACGCAAAAATTGTTAGATCTCTTAATTCCCAATGAAATACGAACTCCCGTTGTAGTTTTAATGTAACTTTATTTTGGCAGCAGCAACAAGCTTCTGGCTTGAAGCCAGGCCTTTGTCCTTCTGAGACCACATGGCCAAAATGGCTGTACTTATACCTGGTTCAATTTACAGAAAATAACTCGCCTTCTTTGACCTTATTGGCTCAATTGATAGTCTGTTAACCTTTAATTGGCTCGCTACCCAAGGTCCTAAAATGACTTAATGCAATGTGGTCTGTGTTTTCTCAAAACTGCAGCCAGGCTGCAGAGCTTGAATTCTCTATCACATGGGAAGTCCATCCCAAAGGCCTACCAGAAGATATGGGCCAAGATAGCAGAGGTGGTCTCGTCAGTGATCAACGAGGTGCGTGAAGGCAATCAATGCCGCAAGCGATGGAACGACCTTGTCGGATCCGCAAGAGTAAGTATTACATTTATTTACATGTACTTATGTATTTATATGGTTTGATTTGTAAGAGTCATGAGTGACTATCATCAGATGTGAGGTCTTTCACTTTTACGGGAATGTTGTATTCAAAACCTGCAGTCACGGTACACGACTTTAGGTAAAGAATGATAATTATCATAATAATCATGATTATATCTGTTGGTTATGTGTTGTATCAGTCTCTGTTACCGAGTAATGATATCACGCAATGATCTCATGCCATGTTGTTTTGTTACCTTTTACAGAAAAAGCTCTCGATGAACAGGTCCGAGCAGAGGCGAATGGGTGGGGGGGCCACCAGTCACCAGCGACCTCAGTGACATTGAGGAGTGGGTGCTCGCACTCATGGGGAGCAACTCCCACATGGCCACGCAGGCAGCTGCAGACCCTGAAGTGATGCCATGTGAGTAAAGTATACACCATTGCGTGATGTAAATTCAATAGATGCCACACCCACTCATATCCGAACAATAATATATGATAGATGATTTCTAAAAGTGTCCTATAAATAATGCTGGCCTCATGAGAATCATTGCAATGCAGAATGTGTTGATGGTCATGAAAAGTGATGTCTGTGATGATTTTGCTAGCGATGGTGCTTTTGTCGTGCATGTGTTGTGTGTAGCGCTGGAATCACCTTGTGACCTTAGCACCCCCTTCTCCTCTAATATCCTCATTTGTGTTTTGCAGCTCAGCCAGCAGCGCGGCCCCAGGCAAGACCACAGAGGCCAGAAGGTGAGAGCAAGGAGTCGGACTCGGTGGACGATCCTACATCTGGTGCTGAGGAGATCCGATTCTCGCCCGTCAATCCGCTGGGCCTGTTCTCCACGGATGAGAGCATGGACTTCGAGGAACCTGCATCGCCAGTCTCCAGAAGTCATTCCACCCCAAGGCCATCTAGTGCTCCTCTGGCCATTCCCACCTCCACTCTGGAGCTACCAGGCCCCAAGCATCTCACCACAGGGCACCCCAGGTGTCCCCAGGATGGCGCCGACCCCGCGGAGGTTTCATGGATGCGGCAGGTCTGGTCCACAAGCGCCAGATGAGAGCGGAGAGATGGTACAGTTGTCCAGGAGGGCTGTAGGCATAGGTGACCAGATGCTACATGCATTGGGGAGCATATCCCGACAGCTGGACAGCATCTCCGGCACCATGACGGAGTACGTTCTGTGGATGGCGGAGGCCCTGGAGGCGATAGCCAGGAACATTCATGGCACAGGTCTCCCAGTGGTCCCAGAGCACGGCACTCCAACCCTAGGTTCTGCACTCCCAGTGCCAACGACACATGAGAGGCAGGAGCAAGCTCTTGCTTCTGGATCCGAGAATGTTGACACCTCGGTACCCCTCACGCCCGCATTTGTGCAACCACCGGCTCTGCCTTCATCCCCCCCAATGAGGCACCGCCTGAGGAGCTCCTCGGCCAGGCGGCGTGGAGCGAGGAGGGGTAGGGGTAGAGGTGGGGAGAAGGAGAGGGGGGAAAGAAAGTGAGGTGCATGTCTGCAGGTGATGGCTGTATTATATATCCATCTGGGTGTATGCAATTTGTTGTAATGTATGGGGGGAGGGGGCCACCCTATTGGTTTGCATTTGTATTCTGTGTTACTGGACATATTGACCATTTGATTTATGTCAATGTTCGAAAAAGTGGGATGGGGGTGGGGTGTTTTTGCCCGTGATACTTATGATTTCAGACCAATGGTCGTATTAAATATTTTTTATTCAACATAATCTTGTTGCGCATTGTCTCAGATAGCTGGACTGTTACGAACTGGTGATTCCTTAGCATGAAAAGGTATAATTACACCTAACTTGAATGAACTTAAACTTTAACCGGCACCAAGGTGATGCCCAGCATTGATGTCTGAGCTGTACACACAGCAGTGTGTCAGCTTTGTCAATAACAACAACGTTCTTTCAGGCAAATATTTCATTTATGAGCTCCTTGAGTCTTGCAGCTATGGAGCCACCACGGGCCCTTTCCTGTGGTTTCGAGGGGGGCATGGACATGGTTGCATAATCAGCCTGATTGTCTGGCCTGAGGTCAGCATCCAGCCCCTTGTCCTCCTCTTCCTCTCTCTCCTGAGGTGGACCATCAGTCCCTTCTGAAAATTCTTGGCCCCTCCTGATAGCCAGGTTGTGCAGCATGGAGCACACAACCACAAATTTAGCTACTTGCTCAGGTTGTATTGTAGCTCCCCCCCCACCCCCCCCCCCCCGAGTGCTCCAGGCATCTAAAGCGCTGCTTAAGCACAGTTATTGTTTTCTGGACCACATTGCGTGTGGCTCTGTGGCTCTGTGGCTCTGGTTGTATCGCTTCTCGGCCTCAGTTTGGGTGTCATGCAGGGGGGTCATCAACCACGTGGATAGGCCATATCGTTTGTCACCAAGCATCCAGCATTGTCCTTGTGGCTAACTGTTAAACATGTCAGAGACCGCGCTCTCACGCAAGATGTGAGCCTCATCGAAGCTGCCTGGACATTTGGCATTCACTGCCATAATTATCTAGTAGTGGTCGACAACTAGTTGGACCTTCAGGGAGTGAAATTCTTTTCTTATGAAAAACCTCTGGGTCCT
Source organism: Pristiophorus japonicus (assembly GCF_044704955.1). Lineage (NCBI taxonomy): Eukaryota > Metazoa > Chordata > Chondrichthyes > Pristiophoridae > Pristiophorus > Pristiophorus japonicus. The sequence goes on from NC_091983.1 coordinate 53,645,486, forward strand.
GAGAAGGTGCCCGCATGGTGATGTGAGTACACTGTATTACTCCCTGCACCTTGGGGAACTTAACAATGCAGTAGAATGCTCCAGCCCTGACAGTCTGAGTCTCCATGGTCATAGGGAAGCTGATAAAGTCCATCCTACGTTCGTACAGGGCCTCCACGATCTATCTAATGCAGCAATGTGTGGCATGCTGAGACAGAGGGTAAATGTTGACCGCGGAGGCCTGAAAGACCAGACACTTGGAACAACAGTGCCGCGATGACGTTGACTTCGACGGACAGTGATGTCCTGAAGGTGCTGGCAGGCTGCAGATCTGCCCTGATGAGCTGGCATATTTCACCGATAACGACTTTTTGGAAGCGCAGTCGCCGAAGGCAGGTGTTCTCAGATATGTCGAGGTAAGACCACTTCTCCCTGTAAGTGCGGGGTGTGTATAGTCTGGACCTCCTCCTCAGTCTGGCACAGCTTAGATTGGGCACATAATGCTGTGGATTAAACGTTGTGCCATTTGCACTCTGCAGCATCTGTGTTGTAATCGATGCAGGCTGAGAAATGGCGGGCCCCATTCCAATAAAAGTATAATGCTGATTGTTCACAAGCAATACATTTCCACATTAAAAGACACCTACAGTAAAATCCAATCGTCCATAGTCTGAAAAGATGTCTGTTCAGATGTTCACTTCACCCGAGAAGAACTCCAGAGTAAATCCAAATTCCCCCAAAGTTGATGAAGCCTTTTCAATGAAGCGATCTGCGATTTGCAAAATGGCGTCCACACCATTGTGATTAGTTCAGAACAGTTCCACTTTTTCAGAGCTGTGTTTTCGGCAAGCGATATTGTGGGCGAGATGTGTGCGAGGTGCTGAAAGTGACGCTGGGCGACATACTGGGTGTTAGTTTCGGCAAATGTGATCTTTACAACAACAAAAAGTGGGCGGTCGGTATTATTGAATCTCGGCATTAGTTACGGGCTGAAAGTAATGCTGGGTGATATTATGGCCGTTTGTTTCACCCATTCTTATGATTCCGCGGTATTATTTTGTCCCGGCATTATGTACATGGAGAAAGTAACGCTTGGTGATAAGCGGCAGTTTCCATTTTGTGGCTAAATGGGCGATATCTGGGCATTACATCTCATTTCAGCATTAAAATGGATGTTAAGTTGGCGGTATGAATGCAAAAATAATGGAAAATCTAGCCCTAGGGAGCCGATATTGCCGCTCACTCCAATTGGGGGCGGTAACCTTCCGGAGCCGGGACTTCCTGTATCCGGACCAGAAGACCCGCCCTCGACTCAGAATTGGGCCTTCACCGTACCTCGAGCCGTCTCCACTTCCTTGGAAGGGTGCTCCCAGGATGGCAGCGCTTCGCTAAGTGCAGCACGGTGCTGAGGAAGCCAGTGTTACGCGGAGCATCTGCATAGTGCTAGCGCGCTACAACGCCTCCCCCTTTAATTAAAGCGGAGGCCGCCAGTATAAAAAGGGACAATTTCGGCTCCTAGGCATTCAATATTTTGAGGGGTAACATAAAACTATTCCTTAAATAATATAGCACTCTACATTCTTTACATTGATTTAAACAAGTGCCTCAGCCACTCATAAATCACACTTTTATATGTCAAATCATAACCTCTTGCACCCAGAATCATATAGCAGAGCTGATTAGAACGAGTCAGGGCTGGCTTTCTTAAAAGAGAGAAAGCTGATTTAGCTCCACCTCCTATTTATGAACCAGCAAGCATGCACAATGGAATCTCCTTTAAATAGAAAGAAAGACTTGCATTTATATAGCACCTTTCACGCCCTCAGGATGTCCCCAAATCGCTTTATAACAATTAAGTGCTTTTGAAGTGTAATCATTGATTTAATGCAGGGAAACGAGGCAACCAGTTTGCGGGCAGCAAGCTCCCACAAGCAGCAATGAGATAATAACCAGATCATCTGTTTTAGTGATGTTGCTTGAGCGATAAATATGGCAAGGACACCAAGGAGAACTTCACTGCTCTTCTTCGAATAATGCCTGGGATCTTTTACATCCACCCTAGAGGCTAGACAGGTCCTCACCCGAAAGAGAAAATACAATGGATGAGACTTCTAGGTGAATGATAGAAAATGGTGGATAATAGAAGCCAATGTTACATTACAGTCCCAATTTCAGGAAAGTGACTTAACTGAGCAATGCCATGGCACATTACCAAACTGCATTGCTCTCTGCACAGTGGTGAGACCATTAACCCCAGTAAGAATGGTGGAAATCCAGTGAGCAGAAATTTTCTCCAATTGAATATTGGGAAGACTGAAGTCATAGTTTTCGGTCCCCGCCACAAACCCCGTTCCCTAGACACTGACTCTAGCCCTCTCCCCAACTTCTGTCTGAGGCTGAACCAGACTGTTCGCAACCTTGGTGTCATATTTGACCCTGAAATGATCTTTCGACCACATATCCACAGCATAACTAAGACTGCCTATTTCCACCTCCGTAACATCGCCCATCTCTGCCCTTGTCTCAGCTCATCCGCTGCTGAAGCCCTCATCCATGCCTTTGTTATCTCTAAACTTCACTATTCCAATACACTCCTGGCTGGCCTCCCACATTCTACCCTATGTAAACTAGAGCTGTTCCAAAACTCAGCTGCCCTTGTCCTAATTCGCACCAAGGCCCGCTCACCTATCATCCCTGTGCTCGCTGACCTACATTGACTTCCGGTTATGCAATGCCTCGTTATCAAAATTCACATCCTTATTTTCAAATTCCTCCATGGACTCGCTCCTCCCTATCTCTGTAATCTCTTCCAGCCCCACAACCCGCCCTCCCACCCCCCGCGATGTCTGCGCTGCTCTAATTCCGCCCTCCTGAGCATCCCTGATTATAATCGCTCAACCATTGGTGGCCATGCCTTCGGTTGCCTGGGCCCCAAGCTCTGGAACTCCCTCCCTAAACCTGTCTGCCTCTCTAACTCTCTTTCCTCCTTCAAGGCGCTCCTTAAAATATATCTCTTTAACCAAGCTTTTGGTCACCTGTGCTAATTTCTACTTATGCGGCTCGGTGTCAAATTTTTATCGCATAATCCTCCTGCGAAGCGCCTTGGGACGGTTCACTGTGTTAACGATGCTATAAAATTACAAGTTGTTGTTGTTTATTTGAAATGGAACAATATAAAAGCTGCCATTGAGTTGCCAAGTTTTGGCCTTATGATAAGGAATAATAAAACCGCAGGCACAAGCAAAAGATAAATTACATTAAATTGAATTTAATCTTTCTGGGGCTGTGAGGATGATTTCTGTTAAACAGGATAAGATTTGTGTTAGTGGGCTGAGAAGCAATGTCATATGAAGGTCATATGATAATTCTGATGGATAATCTGGAAGGCAGATAATTGAAATGCAGACAATCAAGGTTCCACTGTATTCCCTTTATATTCTGCCCTCAGGACGTGGTCTTCCTATTCCTGCACTGAAAGAGTAATAGCGAATTGATGAATGTTGTTCATGCTTATGTTTTCTCAGCAACTTTCTCTTTTCGCCTCCTCTCCTGACATTGGCTTCTTGTTGGAAGTACAGCTGCTTTGGCACCCAGTCATCTTCCAGTTCCTTGCCCAAGAGGCTATTATTCACCTGTAACCTTCGACTGCGATAATCAATTCACCTCGAAAGGAATTGGGGCTGAGGCTGATCCTGTTCCCCCCAATGGCCGCAAGGGTTGCTGGAAAGTGATCAGGAGTGAGAACCCTGGCCATATGTCCCAGCCTAACCCCATATGGCCAATTGAAGTGCCCTTACTGACTGAGATGAATTCTTTCAGCCCAGATTAGAGATCCAACCTGGGACTTTCCTGGACAGTATGGCAGAGCTACTCATAGCCAGATGAGTAATCAAACCCAATTGATATTAACTTTCTTCACTGTTTGGAATTTCGCATATTGCAAGCAAATAACAAGGTTGAATTCAGCCAAATATAAGTTTTGCAAAGAGCTTCTGGCTGATTTTCATGTACTTTAGTTAACTGCAATAGTGTCGCTCCAGTTGAGATAGTTTCACTCAGCACAGAGAAGGGATCAGCAAACCTCACCAGTTTCATTCCCAAACAAGCAGTGTATTTGGCGGCTGGACCATAAGATGTTCCTCAATTTTCTTTAAATTACCATAGTTTCTTTCAGTCAGATTTGAGTCTGTCTACAGGCCCTTGCTCTCCCAGCATGCTCCTCTTCAGCAGACATGGCACCTGCTCTCAGACTAATGTAGCTAGCTAGCTGGTTGGTGGCTGATCCGTTTATAATGAAGCACAGAGCTGTCAATTACAGGGAGGCTCTGCCGAGACAGACTGATGGGCATTTCATTTACTTCGCTCCCCTGGGTCTTAAGACAGGTCTGAATGTTCATGCAGTATTTATTCAAGGCACTGGGATTTATTTTTCATTGCTGTAAAATATGTGAAGATATATGTACAATATGTAACACAACGTTTTACGTGGAGAAACCACTTTTGTTCTTCAATGACTACTCTTAACCATGAATCCATAAATCTAAATGTTACGGTGTGTATATGGGAGAAAAATCCCCAGTGCTCAATTAGAACTGAGTAACATTGGAACTTGTCACTTGCATGCTTCCAATTCAAAATAATCTTTCTCTGCTATTATACTGACTAGGCTATTCATTTGCTCTTGCTTCAGAAGTACAAAATAATTGTAAAATACAAAAACATTCTGTGGTAATGCCCAGTTCCTATTAACTGCATTTAAAAATGATTTCTCCCCCCCCCACCCCTCCTCCTTTTCCCATCACTTTTCTCCTCTTCCTCTCCTGAAGATGTTGACTGTGCATTTATCACATGTAAACCTGGACTGAATGTCAACTGTTGGGGGATGGGTGGGGATCATCCGCAAACCAGATCCTTGTCTTGTTATCAATCAGCGGGGATTGCTGAACAATTGTTGAACAATAATCAGGGTGTCTGGTTTTTGCCTCCCAACCCGAGGGTGCTGAGCCTGATCATAGTGCCCTTCTATGCTGCTGAAGTTATGTAAATCAGCACAGACCTGGGATCGAACCTGAGGCCTTCCTGATCTGAAGCATGAGTAAATTTTGCAATGCTCTCAGCACCAGGGGGTGGGGGGGTGGGAGGTGCGTCCTCTCTGTTACAGCCAGCGCATATCAGCTAACAACACGCTCACGACCTCACAATGTTTATTCTATGAAAAGGTAGACAATGAGATCACACCCTGATCTCAGTCTGATGCACCCCCAGCTCGAACAAATCTCCCTCATTGGTCCCGTTACTTTGAAGGTGAACATTTCCTCAGGACTACTCTTGCATTCCTAACAAGTCAATGAGAAAGCAGCACCAAGCATTATTCCAAAAACGCCTAGTCGGGTAGCCAGTCATCTACCCACTCTCGATGTTAGAGATAAGGAGAAAAGGGAAAAAGAAAGAAAAACTGTTACAGAAACATTTGTCTGGTTATATTTATCAATAGTCAAAAGTTCCTCCAAAGTTCATCAAGCAGAGTTATTATGACAATGATTTGGACTATATTTCGCTCACAAAACTTAAGGGACGATGCTGTCATGACAAATTGTTTGCCAACCTTCTGTTTGTTTGGGAAGGGAGATGAGGCCTGAAAGCTTCACATCATCTATATTCCAATGATGTTTGGTGAAAATCTTGCTGTAATGTAGACAAATGAGAGAAAGTTTACCAAACACTTCTTTCACTAAACAGTGCCCTTTTAAAAATCGTCATTGCAATATTGGGTTTCAGACATTTTACCAGCTGAAACTGCTGGTAGATACAGTAGGTTAAATATTTGTAGGATGAGACGGTGTAAATGTGCCAATCTGAATAAGAGTGACAGCTGCAAAGAGTAGATTTAATACTGTCAAGAAACAGACATATGACAGATTATGCAAAACTGGATGACAGAAATGTCAAGCTTCATGATGTCTACCCTATTTTTACCTGTCACTCTGGACGCCTGGCTAGAAATAATCAAAAGGAAAGACAAAAAGTCAATGATGCTTCAATCTAGCCCACAGCTGGGACAAAGGTCCCTTTTTACTGATAGCTCTTAACATTCAACAGGCTATGAGTTGTAATTTGTTACTATACTGAGACCAGGACCGATAGAGGGAAACATGGTCAACCCGATTGCTGGTTGTTGAAGTTACCAGTGAATATAGTTCACAAAGAACAGCTTGAGGTGCCACAAAGACAGAGGAGGAAATTTTAATCCCCACCCACCTCATCGGGAAACTGACGGGATCGGGTGCAACGCTGGTTTCACACCGCACTGGATTTTACTCTCCATTGAAGTCATGGGCGATGTGTAAAAACAGCATTCCACCTGATCACATGCTATTGTCACCCAGTCAGTTAGGTTAAAATTATCCCCAGAGTGTGAGTACAGGAAGTGAACATCTTATGCCATGCTGTGTTACTTTTGCATATTGGATTAGTCCTGGAACCATCCTAAATATGACCCCTGAGGAATCAATCAGACTGAAACTGGACTCGATGCTGAACATTCCCCTATTCCATCCAGCAGCTCTGTGGGACCTCAATAAAATTATAGTGCTCCAGTTTAAAAAATGTATTTGTAATATACTGTGTACATGTACCAGTATAGGATGTGCAATTTCCAATGGGGCATCGTCGGATAATGATCAGAAGCAGGCATCCTGGTTGCGGTCCCCCAGCCCTACCTCACCTTTGGGCTCTGAGACCAATTGCACTGCCGTAACTCAGGACCGACTGGGGATCAAAAATGGCACCATTCTGGTCTGCATGGCCCACTTCCATAACTGTACCTCTTGGCTGTTGGGGAATCAGCATTCATTTTGCTGATTTTTTTAAATATATGTTTTGATTGAACAGAAGCCCCTGTCTGGCTGATATATTGTAATAGTTAATGGGCCAATGGGCCAACACACGACACCACTGAGTGGCACGATGCAGGTCCTCATCTCACCGTTCCACATGCAGCAAATGTTCAAGCTCAGCTAGGCAACTAGGAAGAGGATGGAAATGGAAGTGACGTGGCTCTTCACAGTTAGGGAGAGTGAACTCAGAAGGTAAATCAATTCTCAATCAGATTCTGGCAACCGGCACTAATGTAACAAGGTCACTACCAGGTAATCCTGATGTCAAGCAGGCTTTTATTCTATATTTGCACCATAAAAACTACACAACTCGCCACCTTTCTTCTTTTGTGCTCACGTTAGGAGTCAAATTCCTCCGGTTGATTATATTAGCCAAAAAAAAGTCAACTTGAGCAGAACAACGAGATTTTTAAAATGAGCAACAGAAGGAATTTCACCTCCTTGTGTCCAACTGCTCATTGGCAGTTTGTTAATAGCACACCTTTAGTACATTCACACATTCAGACTGCTGCATTTAACATCCCCACAGCATTATAGGCGTGCATTTGCCGAGGCCTGACAGCTGGTTGCTTGTTTGCCTGCTAACCGAGGCAGAGAATGGTGCAGAGATTGATGGGGGCAAAAGAGAATAAGAACTGATCATTTTTTATTAAAAGGGAACCATAACCATACATATGTATGAGAGTTTGCAGGCTGTCATAGATTTAGTCAAATCGCGCTGAAACTTTTGTTCTACTGTAAATGAAAAATTCTGTATGCAATGGTCTCTATCATGAAAAGAATATAATGCATGGAATAATATGTTAATAAGGACTCTGGCACCCTCTTTGTCTGCATAGGCACCATCAGCTGTGGCTGTCTGTCAGTTCACTAAAGGTCTCTGTTTGATCAAATCTGTTAAGAGTTGAGTCACTAGGAAGGCTAATTCCATGCTGGTCTGTTTGATAATTGGGCTTTGTCACCCCAAAGGGACAATTAAAAACATCACAAGACGGGATCTGAACATTGATCATGACCCCTGTGCAGCAAGGGATGACTACAATGGCCAAGTCTGACATAAAGTAACCAATCCTATCACATTTGAGCTGAACAGTTACTACTAGTCTGAGACACTGCTCGGAAGAACAGCTAGGACTTTAAAGATGAAGGAAGTGAATGAAACTAGAAAATAGAGGTAATTTATGTGATAAGTAGGTATTAATACAGAATAATTTTGGAGTGTTGGCATTAGCAGAATATTGACCCATTTTTATCCTTGTTCCAACAACTGCCCTTGGCACCCAACCAATTTAATGCATGTTAAGGCACAGACGCAGTGTTAACAATTGAAAGCATACCTGCAAATTTCTACATGCCTCCAAGCCTACTTCACATTAGTTATTCCTACCTCAGAGGTGGTATTAAAATCATGGAAAAGTCTGCAGAGGACTAGCATGAAGAAAAGCAGGAGATGTTCTGCCAAGCAACTCAACCGGTTCAGTCCGCACAGCAGCACGAGTGCATTCGCAGATAAATTGTGTTACGCCCTGAAGCAGACTTGCAACCAAAAAGCAACATCAACACCAATAATAGTAAATGGCCGCACGCAATTATTTTTTGCCACAGGCTCCTTCCAGGCAATAGATAGAAACCTGACAATGAACAGCTAGTTTGTGGCTCCTTGGTGTATTACCCAAGTCGCAGACATCCTGTTTTACATATTGGTGAATACCTTACAATCAATAAATAAATAAAGACTTACATTTATATAGCGCTTTCACAACCACCGGATGTCTCAAAACGCTTTACAACCAATTTTTGAAGTGTAGTCACTGTTGTAATGCAGGAAAGGCAACAGCCAATTTGCACACAAGCAGGTTCCCACAAACAACAATGTGATAATGACCAGATAATCTGTTTTTGTTAACATGTAACGGCAGGAAAGACTGACAGGACACCCTATCTGACCATTCTGTACAATATCCCATAGGATTCATCAATGGAAAATGATATTACCTGATGAAGATCCAAATGGCCTGCAATTATCTGCCAGAGAACTATACAAGTGAACATATGGTTTCCAAGGAGTGTCCATGATGCCATGTGTTAAGGCAACCATGAATCCCCCATTTATTCCAGTGTGAAGACATGTTGGATATTTGGCTCTTCAGAAATATAGGTTACCTGCTGAGAATGTGGCTCTTGACACTATTAGGCAACTCTTGTACCTCACCCACAGCAAAAAAAAATAAAATGGCACACATTCGAGAGGCCGAATTATGCGAGGGGTGCTGTACAATAAGACAGTTGGCAAAACAGTTGTGGTGAACTGTATGCTGCACAGTACACCCATTGAGAGAAGCATTCACATATTCCTGAAAGACGAGCACCAACGAAGTATGGCACACGCAAAGGAAGAAGAGGCAGAGGATAATAATGAGTAGATAGCAGAAATTCAGCAACCAGTGAAGGGTTCAAAAGAAAAAAGAAAGTCTTGCATTTATATAGTGCCGTTCATGACTTTGCCCTTTACAGCAAATTAAGTACTTTTGGAGTGTAGTCACTGTTGTAATGTGGGAAACGCGGCAGCCAATTTGTGCACAGCAAGCTCCCACAAATAGCAACGTGATAATGACCAGATAATCTTTTTTTTATGTTGATTGAGGGATAAATATTGCAAGAACACTGGGGATAACTCCCCTGCTGTTCTTAGAAACAGTGCCATGAGAGCAGACGAGCTGGTAATTATTCCGCCATTCACACCCTAGACTAACCTTTTTCTAACTTCTGCCATTACCATCTCAAGTCGGCCCATCATCCTTTTGTCTCTCTAATCTCTCCTGTCTTCCATCCTATCACAGACCTTCCCTTTTGTTTTTTCCCCTTCCCCTTTCAGTGCTCCTTAAGAGTCTGTTCATTTCGAACATTCGCCAGTTCTGACGAAGGGTCATCGGCCTGAAACATTAACTCTGCTTTTCTCTCCACAGATGCTGCCTAACTCATTGAGATTTCCAGCATTTTCTGTTTTTATATTAGAGCAGACGGGGCTTCGGTTTAATGTCTCATCTGAAAGACGGCACCTCCTCAGCACTGCACTCGAGTGTCAGCCTAGATTTTGTGTTCAAGTCCCTGGAGTGGAACATGAACCCTCAACTTCCTGACTCAGAGGTAAGAGTGCAACCCACTGAGTGCACTATGCTTTGATTGAGTAGTTTCTTCATTGAGACTACTTTATGTTTCATTGATTCTTTAAAAAAATTATGAATAGTCATTCGTCATTAGCAGTGTATTTTCTAGAAACCATTAATTTCAAAAGTAAACTAGAGCAACTAATGATGAGCACTAAAGGCTGGCCTTGCTAGAGACATCCAGATCCTAAGGGGCCAAAATTCACCGTCCCCGAAGGGATGACTACCTGCGAAGTTTGGGCTGTCATTTGAAAAAATCGATCAGCCGCCGCGGTCGGGTACTTTTCCCTCCCCGAGCCACATTCAGCTCGGGGAGGATTTCAGCGACATTCACTTCCGCTGAAAACATCGCGGTGAAGCCGCAGTAAAGGATGGTTTCCAGCGGTGAGCTCTGCAGCGTGTGGGCGCTGAAAGGGACTACCACAGCGAAATTCACCGAGGAAAAGGTAGGACCTTCCCTGGCAGTGCCCCAGCGAGGTTTTCGATGCGGTGCTCGACTATAACACCGCTGGGGCCCTTTGGTAGGTTAAAAGTTTTATTACTTATTATTGTTTTTATTTCATTTTTCAGCATGCATCCGCAGTATTTATCTCTTGATATAATTTAATTTATTGTTTTGGCTCCACTAAACCTGCTGAGTGCTGCTCAGAGGTTTACACCTACCCCTGTATTTTTGTACAACTTTCAGGTCTGACTCTTTAGTGCAGTCCTGTGGGCTGCGGAGACCTGCTTGGCAGGGTTCACCCTGAGGATGGGAGGAGTGTTGGGAGGGTGACACCTGGTACACCTGCTCAGAAGCAGGGCGGCACACAAGAGAAGGCATCACCATCAGCACCGTGCAGACAGGCAGCGGGCAAGGGAGGCAGCAGCCATGATTCGTTCTTTCTGCACCAGACCAGTGTGCCCCCCGTTTTCACCGGGGACAAGGGATATCCCCTGTCCACTTGGCTGCTCACTCCACTGCAGAACCCCGGGACAGCGCCAGAGCTGCATACAATGATGCTCATTGTGCCACCAGGTGCATCATCGAGCAGCGCAAAGGCATCCTTAAGCAGAGATTCCAGTGCCTGGACTGCTCTGGTGGCACCTTGCGGTACTCTTCTCAACGGGTCTCCATAATCGTCGTGGTCTGCTGCATGCTGCACAACCTGGCCATCATGAGGGGACAGTCGCTGGAGGTTGAGCCAGCAGTACCACCTGAGGAGGAGGAGGAGGCGCAGGAGGAATAGGAGGAGGAGGAGGAGGATCCCCGTCGCCCCAGAGCTAGGAGGCGTCGACCCATCGCCACCCTGGAAGGGCCGGGTGCAGACTGGCCAGCACCCTCCTGGGAGGGTGCGTCCTCACATATATAGAGGTGCCAGACACATCCCCTGTAATCTTCCTCCATGCATTATGTACTGCCTGTCTGCCAGGTCTCTCCACATCAGGAAACAGTATTCTTCTTCTGTCCTCCACACCGTCCATCAGTGTCTCCAGCTCCATATCAGTGAACCTGTTGGCTCTCCTTGCACCTCTTACACCAGCCATCCTTCCAACCTCCTTCCCCCCTCAGGAACAGCTGGCTCATTAGAACTCCTCACTTGCATGCTGAATTTCTCAGTGGTGATAACGCTCAAATTCAGATAGCCACACCGCTGAAAAATCCACTTTGGAAGGGTTCATTAGTGCTGGAACCCATTTGTTCACTTTTGGAGCTGGAAAAAAAACAGTAAAAGGGAATATTATTTGAATGGGGAGAAATTACAACATGCTGTGGTGCAGAGGGACCTGGGGGTCGTTGTGCATGAATCCCAAAAAGTTAGTTTGCAGGTGCAGCAGGTAATCAGGAAGGTGAATGGAATGTTGGCCTTCATTGCGAAAGGGATGGAGTACAAAAGCAGGGAGGTCCTGCTGCAACTGTACAGGGTATTGGTGAGGCCGCACCTGGAGTACTGCGTGCAGTTTTGGTCACCTTATTTAATGAAGGATATACTAGCTTTGGAGGGGGTACAGAGACGATTCACTAGGCTGATTCCGGAGATGAGGGGGTTACCTTGTGATGATAGATTGAGTAGACTGGATCTTTACTCGTTGGAGTTCAGAAGGATGAGGGGTGATCTTATAGAAACATTTAAAATAATGAAAGGGATAGACAAGATAGAGGCAGAGAGGTTGTTTCCACTGGTCGGGGAGACTCGAACTAGAGTGTCTTAACTGAAAATAATGCACAGTGCAGTGTGAGTTTAATGTGATGTGCCACTGTGCATACTCTTTGCAATATGTCATGTCTTACACCATCGTATATCTACTGTACTATGTGTACAGGAAGTGGAGACTTCTGGAAAGGTTTACTCTGGACTTGTTGGTGATTTACCTGACTATTCACCTCACCATTTGGGTTTGCTTTAACCTTATTTTATTCATTGTTTGGTTGAGGGAAGAATATTGATCAGGACACCAGAGGAACGCCCCTGCTCTCCTTCAAATAGTGCTGTGGGATGTTTTATGCTCACCTGAGCAAGCAGATGAAGCTTAAATTTAATGGGGTAAAATTCAACTTTAGTGGGCGGGGGAGCTGATCCACCGCCTGTTGCATGCCCACCATTTCCTTTCCATTGTTGCCATCCGTTTTGCCCTGCCGCCAAAATTGAATGTCACCCGTAGTTGTCTTCAATCTCTGTGTTGAACTCAAGTATCAACCTAGACTATCATCATCATCATAGGCAGTCCCTCGAATCGAGGATGATTTGCTTCCACGTCAAAAAGTTCACAGGTGTTTCAATGAAGGACCTAAGATTCCGGGTCCCGAACTAAATCTTGAAGGGTGGAAGATGCCTGTGTGTGGATTTTTTTTAAGGTGTGATGGCCATTGCACACCAGCCACCACACGGGCTTGACAGATCTACATCTTGGTCCAGTGGCAAGGATTAACCAAGACGACTGGAGACCAGCTTTGCTGCATGGACCCAGTGCACACACATATTGCAGTGTGGGCTGGCCCATGCTGCCCCTGGGCCCTCACCTCTTCTGGGCCCCGAACTCGCACCTCTCCTGGGCCCTGATCACATCGCTCTACAATCTCTCGCTGCTCCTTCGCCCCGACCTCGCCGCTCCTGCTGTACCTGCCCACATTCCAATCACTATATGCTCAAATTTGGCTCAGTCAAATCAGAACCCACAGCCTTCTGATTTGACTGAGCCAAGCTGACACAGCAATTATAATGATGACAACCAGGAGTGTGTTCCTTTGCTGCAGCTTGTCAGTCACCCACGCTGTGCACAGATTCCCAGCTGGTGACCTGTAGGATCGCTGCCTTTGAATAGGGTGGGAGGCCTGCTGGGTCCCTCCACCCATCTGCATCCTGTGTCTCCTGCTGAAGGCAGCCTGTTCTGTGAGGGGAAAATAAGTATTAATCAAAGGGGTGAATATTTTGTGCTGTGCATTTTAGACAGCAGCACAGTTTTGCGGCCTGATGCACAGTTTATGTGAATGTAAAGTGTGTATTTTACAGAAAACCTTAGAACTAGCTGAGTTCATTGTAACTGTCAGCTATACGTGTAAATAGATAGAATCACTCCTCGGCCTTTTTCTGATGTGCCACTCTAGTTTCTCCCTTTATTGGTTCTGCTGAATTAATTCTCAATGTTCATTACTTCCCTTAGTGTTGCGTTTACAGCAGGTTACTGGGTCAGTTTGGGTTACAGATACTCAGGAATTCGAGAAAGCTCATTTGACACCTGTAATTTACTTTGATTGACATCAGTGGTTACCTCTTTACGTGACAGCCTCCATATATAGAAATTTACGGCACAGAAGGAGGTCTTCGGCCTATCGTGTCTGAGCCGGCAAAATGCAGCAGTTGCTTGATTCCCGACACGCAGGAATCTGGCTGGCCTCCAACACCAATTTCACGAGGGTGACATTAGCATATCACGGGAAAGCTGCTTTAACAACAACAACTTGCATTCATAGTGTGCCTTTAACATAGAAAAATACATCAAGATGCTTTAAGAGGGCAATTGAAAGTGCTTCCCTTAATAACTAAATTTGTATTACAAAAAAACCTTACTTCACAGTCTGTGTGCAGCGGCCATTGAAAAGCCCTGCAGACATTTTATCACTGGCATCAGCGGGCTAGAAAAAACTAATGAAAGAACTTGCATTTGTATAGTGCCTTTCACATCCTCAGGACATCCTAAAGCTTTACACAATCAATGAGATACTTTTGAGTCCAGTCACTGTTGTAATGTAGGTAAGGCAGCCAATTTTCACACAGCAAGGTCCTACAAACAACAATGAGAAAAATTACAAGATATTCTATTTTTTAGTGATGTTGGTTGAGAGATAAATGTTAGCTCGGAGACTGAGAGAACTCCCTGCTCTTCTTCAAAATAGTGCCATGGGGTCTTTTATGTCAGGCTAAGTTTATTCACAATCATTCTCATTTCTCACATTAACGCTTATTATGAAATCTCACACATTCTTTGTGATATCGTTCCAAAGCTTCTTGTCACGTACATTACAACAGTGACTACACTTCAAAAAAATTTACTTAATTGGTTGTAAAACACTTTGGGACATCCTATCGTCGTTAAAAGTGCTATATAAATGCAAATCAATCTTTCTTTTTTTCTTTTATTCTTTCTTTTTTTCTCTCTCTTTCTCTCTCGCTTGCTTTCTTTCATATCCTGCATTGACTTCCCATGCCAGCTTCACTCTCTGAACTTTGGTGACTTTTCCTTTGCTCCAGAGAGAGCTCATGGCCATGGCTTTATGCTGTGATTTGCAGATTTTGATCTGTAAATCAATGTATTCGCCTTCTGTGCTTTCCTTCCATTTCTCACGGAAATTACACACTCCGCAGCTAGATTGGCCCATAGAGAGCTTCTTGTATTGGTTAAGTGGCTGTTTAATTAGTTAAGTGGGTACTTCCCGGTTGGCAGTTACGCATTTTTTTTAGTGCACCATAATGCACCCAAGTTTCCAGAGGTGCATTGAGCAAAGTTGCACATTTCCCACAGCATGTGAAGAAATTGTCAAAAAATCTAACACAAACTCCCCCTTAATGCACCATCACGTGTATAGAAACATAGAAACATAGAAACATAGAAAATAGGTGCAGGAGTAGGCCATTCGGCCCTTCTAGCCTGCACCGCCATTCAATGAGTTCATGGCTGAACATTCAACTTCAGTACCCCATTCCTGCTTTCTCGCCATACCCCTTGATCCCCCAAGTAGTAAGGACCTCATCTAACTCCTTTTTGAATATATTTAGTGAATTGGCCTCAACAACTTTCTGTGGTAGATAATTCCACAGGTTCACCACTCTCTGGGTGAAGAAGTTCCTCCGCATCTCGGTCCTAAATGGCTTACCCCTTATCCTTAGACTGTGACCTCTGGTTCTGGACTTCCCCAACATTGGGAACATTCTTCCTGCATCTAACCTGTCTAACCCCGTCAGAATTTTAAATGTTTCTATGAGGTCCCCTCTCATTCTTCTGAACTCCAGTGAATACAAGCCCAGTTGATCCAGTCTTTCTTGATAGGTCAGTCCCGCCATCCCGGGAATCAGTCTGGTGAACCTTCGCTGCACTCCCTCAATAGCAAGAATGTCCTTCCTCAGGTTAGGAGACCAAAACTGTACACAATACTCCAGGTGTGGCCTCACCAATGCCCTATACAACTGTAGCAAGAGGAACCTCGTCCCAAAATATTTCCAGACAACCTCAGGCTTACATTAATTTTCATTCAATATAACAATCACATAAAAATACTCATCTTACGTTCCTTACATTTCAAGTCCATTTTACCCACTTTAAATCCTGATAACACCATCACTTGCCTAAATGATCCTAAGCATATTTCCTCCAATGGAAATAAGCAAAAATGAATTGGAAATACATGAAGGTTATTAAAATAAATGTACGGAAAATGGATTGCACTGGGCCATAATTCATACTTGATTGTGTTGCTTTATGTTGGTGTTTATAGTCCATAGATCAGCAATGGATCTGTGACTTATTATTCAGTTGTGTTCATTCTGACAATCGATTCCAATACGGAACTATTAGTGTAATTTCTGACTCTGCAACAAGAATGTTAAGGAATTTCATTATTTTTGTAATTATTGCATGTATTTTATAAACAATGTGTAGTTCAGATTGGCATACCTTATGCATTGCAGCAGTCATTTGACCTTTCAGTTGAGTTCATGACGTGTATTCCAACAGCCTCTGACTTATTTTTCAGAATACCACAGCTCAATGGGCCCAAATTTCCCCATGAGTTGCACCGTTTTTTTGGGTGTAACTTGATTTTTCTGGTGCATCTTTTTAGTTGCAAATATGGCCATTTAATTTGTGCCAGTGTAAGTGAGTTAGTTAGGTTTTTTGTTGGGTCAGTTTTTTTTTCAAAAGGGGGCGTTCCCAGCCACTTACACCATTTATGCCAATTTAGCCAGAAAAAAGCTGTACTAAACTAACTTAGGGCAGCGTATGTGTCCATTTTTATCCGCACAGAAAGACCATACTTTCAGTTAAGGAATCGGCGCAAGTAACTACATTTAAAGCACCACCAAGCACCAAACAAAGCACAAAAAGTAATAAGCAATTAATTAACAAATAAAATAGAAGGAACCCTGCACCTAAAGCATCAAGACCAAAGTAATGAGCAAACAATAAATAACAAATAAAAAAATAGAAGGAACCCTGCACCGAAAGCACCAAAATCAATCAGTAAATAACAAATAAAAAATAGAAGTCCTACCTTAGGGAATGCAGCGAGCCACCGATGAGGGAGCCCATTCGGCCAGGGCTAGGGACAGCGTGCTTCAGCCCCTCCCACACAGCCTGCAGCGCGCATTTGCAGAAACGGCCTGCCAGGAGCTACTGCACATGCGTGGAGACTCTAGCGCGCCTGTGCAGAGATTCCGGCATTGTTATCAGCGCCCGGGACCTGGCTCCACCCTCAATCCATTGGGCCACGCTACACAACGATGGAGGAGAGGCTGGGGAGCGGCCAAAGTACGGAGGTCTTTTTTCGGTATGCTTGGAGGTGGGCAAAAGCGGCGCAGCTCGAGTGAGGGTGCCAGAAAAAGAGGTTAAGGAAATTTTTTAACCCCTTCGTATCAGTATTCTTTCCCAATTATCTCTGCTGGAGATGATGATTCATGCTATCCTACAGTTCCATGGGTTTTTATCTCTCTCAAGTAAGAGTGATGACCTATTTGGCTGTCAGAGCCATCACACTGAAACCAATTCTCACCATACCCAATGCCTGCACACAGACACTTCGAGAAGTGGTTGCAGGATAGCAATCATGAGGGCGAACAATGACTGGATTTCTCCTCCATACCATGTGAACACTGAGACCATTGTCGTCATCATTCCATCATCCCCACCCCAATCCCTCCACCGCCTCCCTTTTTATGGCCAACTCAGTTGAGATCAACTAACTCAGCACAAACCAGGGTTAATTTTGAGAGATCCCTCATCTTTATGACTCAGTGTGAATTTATTCACTGGGCCATTGGAGGAGAATATTTCACAGAAACATTGAAACATAGAAAATAGGTGCAGGAGTAGGCCATTCGGCCCTTCGAGCCTGCTCCACCATTCAATAAGATCATGGCTGATCATTCACCTCAGTACCCCTTTCCTACTTTCTCTCCATACCCCTTAATCCCTTTCGCCGTAAGGGCCATACCTAACTCCCTCTTGAATATATCCAATGAACTGGCATCAACAACTTTCTGCGGTAAGGAATTCCACAGGTTAACAACTCTCGGAGTGAAGAAGTTTCTCCTCATCTCAGTCCTAAATGGTTTACCCCTTACCCTTAGACTGTGTCCCCTGGTTCTGGACTTCCCCAACATCGGGAACATTCTTCCTGCAGCTAACCTGTCCAGTCCCGTCAGAATTTTGTATGTTTTTACAAGATCCCCTCTCATCCTTCTAAACTCCAGTGAATACAGGCCCAGTCAATCCAGTCTTTCCTCATATGTCAGTCCTGCCACCCCGGGAATCAGTCTGGTGAACCTTCGCTGCACTCCCTCAATAGCAAGAATGTCCTTCCTCAGATTGGAGACCAAAACTGAACACAATATCCCAGGTGAGGCCTCACCAAGGCCCTGGACAACTGCTGTAAGACCTCCCTGCTCCTATATTCAAATCCCCTAGCTATGAAGGCCAACATACCATTTGCCTTCTTCACCGCCTGCTGTATCTGCATGCCCACTTTCAATGACTGATGTACCATGGCACCCAGGTCTCACTGCACCTCCCCTTTTCCTAACCTGCTGCCATTCAGATAATATTCGGCCTTCGTGTTTTTGCCCACAAAGTGGATAACCTTACATTTATCCACATTATACTGCATCTGCCATGCGTTTGCCCACTCACCTAACGTGTCCAAGTCACCCTGCAGCCTCTTAGCGTCCTCCTCACAGCTCACACTGCCACCCAGCTTAGTGTCATCTGCAAACTTGGAGATATTACACTCAAATTCCTTCATCTAAATCATTAATGTATATTGTAAATAGCTGGGGTCCCAGCACTGAGCCCTGCGGCACCCCACTAGTCACTGCCTGCCATTCTGAAAAGGACCCATTTATCCCGACCCTCTGCTTCCTGTCTGCCAACCAGTTCTCTATCCACGTCAGTACATTACCCCCAATACCATGTGCTTTAATTTTGCACACCAATCTCTTGTGTGGGACCTTGTCAGAAGCCTTTTGAAAGTCCAAATACACCACATCCACTGGTTCTCCCTTTTCCACTCTATTAGTTACATCCTCAAAAAATTCCAGAAGATTTTTCAAGCATGATTTCCCTTTCATAAATCCATGCTGACTTGGACCGATCCTGTCACTGCTTTCCAAATGCGCTGCTATTTCATCTTTAATAATTGATTCCAACATTTTCCCCACTACTTGTGTCAGGCTAACCGGTCTATAATTACCTGTTTTCTCTCTCCCTCCTTTCTTAAAAAGTGGTGTTACATCAGCTACCCTCCAGTCCATAGGAACTGATCCAGAGTCGATAGACTGTTGGAAAATGCATCCACTATTTCTAGGGACACTTCCTTAAGTACTCTGGGATACAGGCTATCAGGCCCTGGGTATTATCGGCCTTCAATCCCATCAATTTCCCTAACACAATTTCCCGCCGAATAAGGATTTCCTTCAGTTCCTCCTTCTCAATAGACCCTCGGTCCCCGAGTATTTCCGGAAGGTTATTTGTGTCTTCCTTCGTGAAGACAGAACCAAAGTATTTGTTCAACTGGTCTGCCATTTCTTTATTCCCCATTATAAATTCACCTGAATCTGACTGCAACGGACCTATGTTTGTCTTCATTAATCTTTTTCTCTTCACATCTCTTGCAGTCAGTTTTTATGTTCCCGGCAAGCTTCCTCTCATGCTCTATTTCCCCCCACCTAATTAAACCCTTTGTCCTCCTCTGCTGAATTCTAAATTTCTCGCAGTCCTCAGGTTTGCTGCTGTTTCTGGCCAATTTAAATGCCTCTTCCTTGGATTTAACACTATCCTTAATTTTCCTTGTTAGCCATGGTTGAGCCACCTTCCCTGTTTTATTTTTACTCCAGACAGGGATGTACAATTGCTGAAGTTCATCCATGTGATCTTTAAATGTTTGCCATTGCCTATCCACCGTCAACCCTTTAAGTATCATTAGCAATTTGTTTCACTGCAACTGGTCTTCCCACCCAATTTTCCACGAATTTCCTCCTCTTTTCGATTCTTTACCACGACAATTCTTCCTTTAGCTGAACAAGCACGTTGGTTTATATGGGAGGAGAGTTCTTGACTCCCAGCATAGTCATTTTGTTATCAGAAAGCAGGTACCATGACTCAGGCAGGATGTTGCAGACAAGGTCAGCTCTATTTCCCTGATATGGATTATTTCTGTTCCATTGGTTATTCTATCAACTGGACTGCCCACTCAAAAAAGGTGATAAGGCTCGCCCAACCTGAGCAAGTTAAATTTGCTTTTAGCTGTATGCAGATAGGGCTACCACTTAGAGGCAAGCCTCATAATCAGATACGCAGCTACATAAATAAATGGGCTGACACCACTTGAATAGATTCTGCCATCTTTCAGATGAGGCGTTAAACCGAGGTCCCGTCTGCCCACTCAGATGGACGTAAAAGATCCCATGGCACTATTTTAAAGATCAGTGGAGTTCTCCCCGATGTCCTGGCCAATATTTATCCCTAAATTACTATCACTAAAAGAACTGATTATCTGATTATTTATTTCATTGCTGTTTGTAGGACCTTACTGTGCACAAATTGGCTGTCGCGTTTCCCTACTTTACGACAGTAACTGTCCTTCAAAAGTACTTCATTGGCTGTAAAGCCCTTTGGAACACCCTGTTGGTGTGAAAGGTGCTCTATAAATGCAAGTCTTTCTTTTTCTATCAGAGAGAAGCTTTAGGTGACTAGGTGCGAGCCGTTAGGATCTGGAATGCATTGCCTGAAAGGTTGGCGGAGGCAGACATAATCGTGGCTTTCAAAAAGGAATTGGATATGTACCTGAAGAAAAAAACATTGTAAGACTACAGAGAAAGGGGGGGGGAGTGGAACCAGCTGAAATACTCTTGCAGTGAGCCGGCATGGGCTTGACGGGCCGAATGGCCTCCTTCTGTGCTGTAACCATTCTATGATTCTTTTTGGGCCACAAGCAGGAGCAACAATGAAAGAAATTTGATTCATGACGTGCGAGCATGGTTGCACTCACAGAGGTAGGCAACTTACTTTGTAGCTGTGGTCCGACTGGCCTGCTGCACTCCCCCTATAAGAGCAGGGTACTGATGCTTACGCTAGGTGGGCAAACTTATTGCATTGCTACAGGTACGGACTACTACCCTTGATGATGTTAATGACCCTATCCTTGGGATTTGGGAGAGGATCTTGCAAAAGTAACAAGTGGAAGTTCCATCCTGCCACATTTTCAGCAATTGTGCAGAAGGCAGATTGAGGACCAGACTGAGCTCAACTATGTGCCCTTTTGAAGCTGAGTAGCTTCCAGACATTCACCGTCAGAATAATGGTCATTTGGGTGGGCTACCAGAGGGCATCCAGCAGCTATGGGGCTGTATCCCAATAAAACCCTCAGGAAAGCAGAAGAGGGCTGGAAAAATCTAGCACAGAAAATAGGTAAGAAAATGAAAAAAAAAACTTTACATCCCAAATTATTGTAGGTTCGAATCCTAGGGCTGATTGACACATAGCTCTATCAGCCCTATGAATTTACAGCTTTGATCACCGATTTTTATATGCTGCATATTTTGCGCCATCATCATCATCATCAGGCAGTCCCTCGGAGTCGAGGAAGGCTTGCTTCCACTCTTAACATGAGTTCTTAGATGGCTGTACAGTCCAATATGAGAACCACAGTCTCTGTCACAGATGTGACAGATAGTCGTTGAGGGAAGGGGTGGGTGGGACTGGTTTGCTGCACACTCTTTCCGCTGTCTGCACTTGATTTCTTCACGCTCTCGTCGACGAGACTCGAGGTGCTCAGCGCCCAGCCAGATGCACTTCCTCCACTTAGGGCAGTCTTTGACCAAGGTCTCCCAGGTGTCAGTGGGGATGTTGCACTTTATCAGGGAGGCTTTGAGGGTGTACTTGTAACGTTTCCTCTGTCTACCTTGGCTCGTTACCTGTGAACGAGTTCCGAGTAGAGCGCTTGCTTTGGGAGTCTTGTGTCTGGCATGCAAACAATGTGGCCTGCCCAGCGGAGCTGATCAAGTGTGGTCAGTGCTTCGATGCTGGCCTGGTCAAGGACGCTAATGTTGGTGCCATGCTGTCCTGTTAAATGTCCTGTGTGTGACTATTAATTTCTTATTGATCTGACAAATGGTGGCAGAGGTGAGGGCCAAAGGGTCAGGGTTTACTGTTTCTGGCCTGTGTTTTTGTTTGTTTTGCCCATTTATTCTGATGGGCGGAAAATTGCAAAGTGGCATCTACAGACATGGAAAACATGGTCCAAGGTCCTACCTGGTTACATAGCAGAATGGAGTT
The DNA here is from genome assembly GCF_044704955.1 of Pristiophorus japonicus. NCBI lineage: Eukaryota > Metazoa > Chordata > Chondrichthyes > Pristiophoridae > Pristiophorus > Pristiophorus japonicus. Next base: position 53,667,549 of record NC_091983.1, read on the forward strand.
GGATGTTTACTTCCAGTAAATATGATGGTACACAAATCAAGTCTGTTGTGGTTTACAATACATGATGGACCATAGTCTTGTTTGTTCAACCCTCAACAAATTTCAAATTTCAATCCCACCAAAATCCTCATCAAACATAAAGAGCTCACATTTAAAATCTTATCTCACTGTAAAGATGCAGAGGATCAGTTCCCTTAAAGACTCACTGGTTAGTGCAGCTCCTTGCCATACAACAACAACTTGCATTTATATAGCATCTTTAAAGTAGGAATACGCCCCAAGTCACTTCACAAAATCGTAATCAGACAAAAATTTATACCAAGCAAAAGGAAATATTAGGACTGGTGACGAAAATCTTGATCAAAGACGTGAGGGTGAAATTGCCCCGTGCCACAATTAGGAGCGGTAACATTCCGGGGCCGGGAGTTTTAGTGCCTGGCGCCACCGACACGGAATTGCCCTTACCCCCCCTGAAAGGAAGCGGAGCACTATCTCTGGCACTCTGCTTCCTATAGGTGCAGGTCCTGGTGCGCTACTGGGGCTCGGGGGGAAGTACTACTTGGATGCTCTGCGTAGCGCTGATGCGCTTTAATGCCCCTCCACTTTGCTTAAAGAAGGGGGCCGCTGCGCTCACTCTAATGGCCATTATTGGGCCATCATGGCAGAGTGCGACTGGGCCAGCAGCCCGGCCCCCAGGACGATATCAGCCCGGACCACGCTAAGGTCAGCCGACAAATAAAGATGGCAGCCTGTCACGCTGGCGCCCTCACCTTTAAGTACCACCCCGAGAGCGGATAGCGGCAATTTCCCCCGCGGGGCGTTAAGGGATCAGCGCGGGCCGGTGAGGGGTTGCCGCGCACAGACGACGTCAGCACTGGTTGTGTGGTGGCTTGGGGCGTTAACCGCGGGGGACGCCGCTGTCCCCCTCCATCGGGCGAAAACTGCCTTGCACCCTGTTAGTGCCCCCCCACAGAGGTGCTAACGGAGCTATAAAAAGGGACAATTTCACCTCCATAGCTTTTAATGAGTAGAGAGAGGGAGAGAGGAAGAAAGATTTAGAGAGAGAATTCTTGAGCTCAGGGCCCAGATAGCTTAAAGCACAGCCACCAATGGTGGGGCAAAAGGAGTGGGAAATAGAAGCATAGAATCATAGAATGATTACAGCACGGAAGAAGGCCATTCGGCCCGTCGAGCCCGTGCCGACTCTAAGCTCATCCCACTCCCCTGCCCTGTCTCCGTAGCCCTGCAATTTTTTTTCCTTCAGATATTTATCCAACTCCCTTTTGAAAGATAAAATTGAGTCTGCCTCCACCACCCTTTCAGGCAGTGCATTCCAGAACTCAACCACTCGCTGCATAAAAACATTTTTCCTCATGTCGCCTTTGGTTCTTTTGCCAATCACCTTAAATCTGTGTCCTCTGGTTTTCGACCCTTCCGCCAATGGGAACAGTTTCTCTCTATCTACCCTGTCTAGACCCCTCATGATTTTGAACACCTCTATCAAATCTCCTCTCAACCTTCTCTGCTCCAGGGAGAACAGCACCAGCTTCTCCGATCAATGTAACTGAATTCCCTCATTCCTGGAATTATTCTCGTAAATCTTTTCTGCACCCTCTGCACATTCTTCCTAAAGTGCGGTGCCCAGAATTGGACACAATGCTCCAGTTGAGGCCGAACTAGTATTTTATACAGGTTCATCATAATTTCCACACTTTTGTACGCTATACTTCTATTTATGAAGCCCAGGATCCCATAAGGCTTTTGAACGGTTTGGTGATCTGTCTAATACACCTAATAGCACCTCTATTGGTTCTTAGCTCTAGCCATATAGATTCTGTCCTTGATCCCTCCACGACATCCTCTCTCTCCAGCACTGTAACATTCTCCTTAACCAATACTGCCGCACCACCTCCTATCTTTCCTTCCCTATCTTTCCTGAACACCTTAAAACCAGGATTATTTAATAGCCAATCCTGCCCTTTTTTGAGCCGGGTCTCAGTTATTGCCACAACATCATATTCCCATGTGGCTATTTGTGCCTGCAGCTCAGTGACCTTGTTTACTATGCTTCAAGTGTTCACATACAACTCATCTTAGACCATCCTGTATCCGCTCTTAGTTGGACCTCACCTAATACCTTACTATTTTTATTTAGTGCTCTCTGCCTCTCCCGATCCTATGAGCACTTTATTTCCCCTTTCTAACGTTACATCCTGGTGCCCAGATGCACCAAGAGGCCAGAAGTGGAGGAGCGCAGAGATCTCGGAGAGTTGTAGGGTTGCAGAAGGTTACAGAGGTCGGGAGGGGTGAGGCAGTGGAGGGATTTGAATATGAGGATGAGAACTTTGAAAACGGGTTCAATCTGTGCTAACTTAGCCAATCTCAGCTGGTGCAGCAGAGAGGGCAGGGAAACTAGGCCGAGTTCCTGCTTCTGATCAGTAAATAGTGGCCATCACATGGTGTGTGCTTCCAGGTGAGGTGTAATGCCTTCTATGAAACAGTCTGCTTACAGGAAAAGGATGGCCTCTTGGACGTGCTACCAGACAGCTGCTGGCCACTGTGGAACTTTACGCCAGCATTAGTCACCGTGCTGGGAAGAGGACAGGATCGGGAAGAAAAGATTGTTAGAACAAAAACCAGAGAGAGGTCATGTGGCTGTCGCCATCTTCACTATTATATCTTCTACAATAGATAAAGCATTAAGGATCCTGTAAACAGCAGTGCTTATATGAGCTCCTTCATAGAGTCACAGAACAGAGGAGGCCATTTGGCCCACCATGCCTGTGCTGGCTATTAGAAGGTCTATCCAATTAGTCCCACTCCCCTGCTTTTTCTGCGTAGCCCTGCAAATTTTTACTTTTCAAGTCTATATCAAATTCTCTTTTGAATTCCCACAGAAAGCTCATTTGAGCAGACAGGGCCATGGTGACAGGAAGGGGGAAACTGGATAGAGTTACGGTGGGGGAAGGAGGGGAAGACCTATCAGAGAAGTCACTGTCCACTCATCCACACTGGATCTTCAAAATCCTGTTTTACACGCGGTTAGTGATTTATTCCATTGCAGGTGTGTGGTAGAAGCTGCACTGAGCCAGTGCTGCTCATGGTGAGGAATCAGTCATCTCCTGGGCTCACAGTAAGCATGGGTTTCAGGGAGAATAAAAACAACTTGAGAGGAATGGCCACAAGCATTTTGCATGCTAATTTTGGAATTGTTTTATGTTTTAAATGGGAAACCAGTCACTTTATCAAGAATTCTTATCTAATGTAATTGATAGCCACTCCCTAACCAGCCCACTATTAAAATAATAAAGTCTATGGGGACAGGCATTTAAAACAACAGCAAAAAATCAGTGTGCTATTTATAGCGTGTGTGAAAGATTAAATAACATTTTATGTAAAACACCATTGTGTATGTGGGAGGGAGGAAGAGAAACTTCTGTTTGACCGAGCTCACTAATGGCTCCATCAATGACTCATATAATGGCTAAATCCTGCAAGAATCAGGTGATTGCAAGTAGTGACTGAAACAGGATCACGTTTTGCATTTAGAATGTTGGTGACTTTCATTGTGAACTGAAGATAACAGAGAATACCAATAAGGACATTTCCTTAATTCCATTGTGTTCTTTTAATCTCATGGAGACCTGCTATTAGGGTCTTTGTTTTGCTACCTGGGCCACTCCAGTGATGTAGGTTACTGGGACACTCCTCCAAACGCTCTTGAATAGTCCCAGAGATCTCACTGAGAAATGGCACTCCACAACTCACCTGAACGGGGAAAATGTCAACAAACTCACTTCTGCTACATGCTCCTCCAGGCCCGGCGATGAAAGGAAAAGGGCAGCAAGGGTTAAGAGTGGATCAATGGGAAGATGGCAGCTAGGACCAAGGAGGGTCATGTAGGGCAGAGGATAGAGGATATCAGGCAAGGTCACAGTGGGAGGAGGGGAAAGGAGAGCAGACAGGGCCACGGTGACAGGAAGGGGGAAACTGGATAGAAGTTATGGCAGAGGGAGGAGGGGAAGAACTACCAGAGAAGTCACTGTTCAGGACTTACCTGACCAACATTTTTGAAAGAGCCAAAAGGATGTGATGAAGCTTCACTCTACCCCATCTCCTGTTGTTAGCAGATCATCCAGCTAATTTGGACCCATGCCAATAGTTTTTGGTGGCTTGCCTCACCAATCAGGGGCGAGAATGTCAAGGTTTCTTGGAAAGTGAAGTGATTGGAGAGTATGTATAATGGCAGTTGTTTCTGGCCAGTCCTGACGAGAGCAAGGTGCCTGCGCACTGCTCGGGTCAGAGCCAGGTAATTTAAAGACTGATGGTTAAATCTGGCGATAATGTGCCAATGAGAAGGGTTCACTACAGGCAGCTAGGAGGTGAGGACAAGTCTTCCGCTTGAAGTAACTGCAGACTGATCAAATAACGAAGCCCAGTGCTAGAATGCCTGATTCTAAGGGGTCAAAATTCAGTTTCTTATGCCTGCCGTTACCGTCGAAGAAGGGTGGCTAACGGGCGGCTAAGTCCTTACCGTCGGCGGCGACCGGGTTCCTGATCTGTCGGGAAATTTAGTTGGGTGGTGGGCGGCAGCAAGACGTACCGCTGCGAGCTCGGCCGCCACCCACATGGTGTCGTCATCGAGTGTGCAACGCCCCCTTGCCGCCGTGGCTGGGAAATTAGGTGAGTTCGGTGGCCTTACCGGCAGGCGTCCGTACAGCCTAGGAAAGGTGGTGGGACATCGGGGATCCTGGGCCAGTAGCATCCAGGGATCAAGGTAAGTGTTTATATTTTTTTAGCACTTAGGTATTAATAGGACCAGTGGGGAAGCGTGTGTGTTGGTGAGGGAAAGTTTGGGAAACTTTTTTCTCATTTTTAAAAAATTACCGTTGTGAAATTCGGTAGGCCTCCTGAGCTGCCGTTATGTTTGCGCCCGAGGATGAGTGTGCAATGCCACTTTTAGTGCTGCTCTCTCATCTTTGGACGGCAAAACTGAATTTTGCTGTTTGAGGCGGCATCTACCACCTGGCGTTAAAATCAGCTCTCAGCCAGTGACACTGCTTCAAAAATGGTGGAACCGAATTTTGACCCCAAATATCACAAGATCCCATTTATTGTTATTTTAAAATAAATGAATGTTTGTTGTGCCCAAGTTTGGCTGGTGAAATACATTCAGGAGCTCAACAGGAACTGTGCTGATATTCTCAGCATTGCTGCATGCATTTTCCAATTACATCCAAATGGTTCCATCCTGGAGTCTTGAGAATTGTTTCCTCAGCAGTTATGTCATTGGGAATGTTTGAGATGAATGTGAGGCAGAAGTGGAAACTTGAAAGGGTTATGAGAGGGAAGAGGGAGAGATTGACTGTTGGGTATTTAGGTGTGGAGTATCAGTCAGTTCAAGTGACTTCTTTTTTAGTCATTGTGAAGTGACTAATTAATTTAACTAATCAATTTGCAAATGCAGGGCACGGTAGCTAAGGTTTTATACAAAGAGCTGTAAATTAGATATATTCTCCAAAACAATCGTAACAATATAGAAAAATCTCCACAGAAAAGGATTAGAGTTGTGGCATTACTGCAGATCAATTAAATGACCTCTAGTTTATTGTCAGGAAATTGTACTTCTAGTCACTATTCTCTTCACAGAATCTTTTCCATCAAACCTTCACATGTTCACTGGGTTAGCGAAAGGTCCGTGACTGGGTTATGGGGGGATTTCCTCTTCCATGGAGCTTTTCATCCACAAGATGGTGAGGTCACTGATTCATTCAAAGGAAAAAAAGGCAAAAACATAATTGTGCATTTATCAGCTGAATGACTCACCTCCCTTGCTCCAATATTTCATTCAAGATGTGTCGTGACACTTCTGGGTACTGCATGTGGTAATGTAGCCCTATCAAAATGCTAATGTCATTTTCCACATATGCCTGAGAAACAGCCATAACAGAAACTGCATGTGTGTATGTATGTTTATGTGTGTGAGGGAGAAACAGGGTCTACCTGTGATGAGTCGTTTTCAGAAAGATGAACCAGAGGGATAAAGGGCTGGATTTTCGGTTGGAGGCGTCTTAGGGCGCTAATGGCGGCGGGGCGGTAAATTTTGCGCCCTATATAAGTTTGCCAGAAATTAGCCTGAAACTGAGTGACAATGATCATGTTGGGGTAAAAAGTAGGCTTCTCTCCCTCAAGGTGGACTAACTGATATAGTTAATCGACACCTCGCACAGCTTCCCACTGTTACAACCATTGAAGTAAACAAACTAAATCTCAGGTTTAACGGTTTTATTACGAGCAATGCACGGGAAGGTTCAGTCGTGGAAACTCCGAAATACAAGAGGTTTCAAGTACAATTTATACAGGTTTTGGAGAGGAGCTATCCTCCTACAAAATCTGTCATGTATCCTACATGGCTACTGTTGGTACTATCTCAAGGTGTGTCACCAGAGGGCACAGCAGTGGGAGACTCGTAAGTTACCTGTCCAGGAGTGCCTAGCCTAGTATAAAAGGCAGGCCACCAGGTATGATCCTCACTCTGGAGTTAACTAATAAAGGACTAAGGTCACTACAGTTCAAGTACAACACATTGCCTCGTGGAGTCATTATTAGAGCATCTCAGGACACAACAACTGGCGATGAGATTACGAACTTTTATGCAGAAATGGCTACCCTTGGTACCTTGCAGCAGTTCGCCGATGGTGCTGATTGGGATGCCTTTGTGGAGAGGATAGAACATTTCTTCACAGCAAATGACCTGGTAGGAGACGTCCCGGCCGCACTGGCTGATAAGCGCCGCGCTATCTTGCTAACCAGTTGTGGGCCCAACGTCTATGGCCTTGTCAGGGACTTGCTGGCACCAGCGAAGACAATGACCAAGTCGTACAAGGGGTTTATAATCCTGATCCAGGAGCAACTCAAGCCCAAGGAGAGCATCCTCACAGCCAGATACCGGTTCTACACCCACCGACGACCCGAAGGCCAGGAAGTCGCGAAGTACGCCGCAGACCTCAGGAGACTGGCGGCACTGTGCAAGTTCGGCAACACCTCAACAAAGCGCTGCGGGACATTTTTATCATTGGAATTGCCCATGAGGGCCTTCTTCATAAGCTACTGTCGGCGGAAACCACAGTCACACTGCAGAAGGCCATCTCTGTGAGCCAGGCATTCATGACCTCGACCTGCGGCACTAGGCAGATGTCTCACCCTCAGGACTCAAACCCGGCAGGTACTGTGCACAGAGTGGTGCCGTTTAGGGGCTGGACTGTAGAGCGCGAACCCTCTAGGGAAGAGAGAACAGGCCCCCGAGTCCCTTAACTCAGAGTCCACCGAGGGGGGCTAATCGAGTAGCACCATGCTGGCGTTGCAGAGGGAATCACAGGGCTCACCAGTGCCGCTTTAAAGACTATGAATGCAAAGTCTGCAGCACAAAGGGCCACCTCCAGTGAATGTGTAAGAGAAATATGACTCACTGTGTCGATGAAGAGTCCGCAGATGGCCATGAATCCAGCATGGATTATGAATTGATAGAGAGGCAGCCCAGTCCCACGGGGAGGTACACAGCATGTTTACCTGCACCATCAAGTGTTCCCCGGAAGATGAGATAGAGGGAAGTCCAGTCTTCATGGACGTGGACACGGGGGTGAGACAGTCAGTGATGAATCAAGGAGCCTTTGAGAGGCTACGGGACAATCCAGCTGAATGACTCGAGTTGGCCCCGGTTCAGGAAAAGCTGCACACCTACACCAATGAAATCATCCCAGTCGTTGGTAGTGCGAATGTAAAGGTACTTTATGATGGCACGGTGCACAAGTTACCTCTGTGGATTGTTGCAGGTGATGGACCAACGCTGCTCGTCTGAAGGTGGATGGAGAAGATCCATTGGAAGTGGGAAGACTTCACACCTCCAGCGACCGAAGCCCTCTGCGCTCAGAGGCAAAGCGAACCCTCACCTGAGGTTGGATCTGGCACCAGAGAGCAGACCAGCACAGCACCTGAGACACAGACCGCCCAGCACAACTGCGTGGAGATGATCCAGCTGAGGTGACCCGAGGCAGGACTCCGGAGGAAGAAAATCAGACCCAGAAGTGACTTCCCAACTGCGGAGGTAGAACCCAGGGAGAAGAGGATCACCGCAGTTGACATCGTGGAAGAAGAAAAGATGGCGCCCAAACCACAAGGTAATGTTCTGAAGACAAAGATGGCCGTGGCCAGACCACGAGGTGCAGCGCTGATGGGCACCAAATGGAGAAGCGGATTAGGGTAAAGCAAGCAAGGCTCTCTTAAAGGAGGCCTGCAACCCACTACAATTAAAGGGACAGTTCCACACACTCAAGCAATGTAATAGTAACTGTAAGTAAGAGACAAAATGTGTAACTGATAATCTGAATTGTATACATGCAACCAGCGAGGAAAAGTCGCACGATTATGTACAATGTGTAATTGATGATCTGAACTATGCATATGCAACCAGCAAGAAAAAGTCGCGCGATCATGATCGGACCCACAGAGTGTCCATTATTAGTAAGGAAAAGCTGTGCGATGCAGGATTTCCACTGCACGCAGCCAATACAGCGGGCAGACACCAATCGGGTGCACACAGGTCCAGCGAGCTACCCAATGCTGTAGCCTGCGTCCCGCGGACCAGAGTCATGCATCATGAAGTGTGGCCACAAGCAGCCAACACACATGAGCTGCGGAGCAAGTGACCTCAGCAGGGCAACAGCACCGGTATCGATACCATGCCCCAGGTCGGCTCCACCTCTCAGGCAACCGATGGCACCAACTGCCACGAGCCTGAAGGAGCAGACTGCACTAAGACCATACCCCTAGATGTAGGGTCACCCGCCACTCTTCCCCCAAAGGAAACAGGCACCAGCCAGGATCCCAAACCAAATGACGCTCAGACCCTGTTCCCTGTGCACTGCTAGACGGCAGCTCCTCAGGGAGCAGCTGTGACCCAGGGCACAAAGAAAGGACAGGGAGGTCACAGACATCTGTGAACCGGCCCGACACTCGAGACCACGGCAACAGCCCCGAGAGCAGGCTACTCGAGCCAACCAGGTTCCCACTGCCAGCACCGGGCACTGAGCCGCCACCAGACTGCAGGTTCACAACCCAACAGCTCCGGAACTAGCTTATCCTCAAGCACTGGTCACCGCTTTGACAAGGCATCGAGCAATGCACGGGAAGGTTCAGTCGTGAAACCTCCGAAATACAAGAGGTTTCAAATCCAATTTATACAGGTTTTGGAGAGGAGCCATCCTCCTACAAAATCATCGATAGGTCTATTGCTATCAGCGAAGTTACATTGATTTGTCGACTCTTATCAGACTGTCTCTGAGTGGTATATGCAATTGCCCATCTTCTATGGTGTTGTTCCATGACTTGCACTTTGCCACAGTATTATAGACGCCTAAACTGGCTTCCTTATCTCTTCCTCAGAGACTTCTGATCAACAACTGCTGATTTTGCTGTTTAAGTATTAAAGGATTCAGTTTAATATGTTATACATTTGTGCTATACCTACATAAGCAAGTGTTACATACATAGGCAATTATACAGACCATCCTAATACTGATAAGTTCACTACCTTCAGCATAATTCTGACCAACTATTTTGCAACTCTTACAATTTATCCCTTACAATCAGTAGTGCCAAATCAGGCATACACACAACTGCTCGGCTGCCCCAACCAAAAACCAGCGCGCAAAAAAAGCTCCATTCCTTGCGCATGTGCAGAGGCACCCTATGGCTCCCCAAGCCAGGCGAAGGTTTAGGACACGGAAATATAAGTTTGTGCATGCGCAGATCCACCTGTGGACCTCAAACAGAGTGGGAGAAATGGCACAGCAGGAAGGATGCCAGAGAGCACGCTGCTTCTCTGTCACGACCGCTGAGGCATTAATACGGGACATTGAGAGGAGAAGGCCTGCCTTACATCTCACTGGAGGAAGGAAGCCCCTGCCCAAGCGTGTTTAAGATGATTTGGAGGCACATAGCGCTGGAAGTGTCAGCGACAGACACGGTGCCTAGAACTGCCACCCAATGTTGCAAGAAGTTTAACGACCTCACAAGGTTCCCTTTACAATTATGCACCCCTGCCATGGTTGCAACATCACTGTCTCACACAATGTAAAGTGTTTGACGGAGCTGCCCCTTATCTATGTGTTTCAGGTCAGGTGTGGGTTGTTGAAGCCACTGGAAAGCTGGAGGCTCAATTCACCAGCCGTGCCCTGAGCATTCAGGCAGCACGGACCCTCTTGTCCCCTATTCATTCTCACCCCTCCTAGCACCACGCTTTGACTCTTGATATGCATTGGCCAAACGTCACCCTGAGCCGCAATCCTAGGTGGCTCTCACCTTCTCCCAGCCTTCCCACCTGTTCAGTGCACAGCCACGCAGATTATAATGTACATTTTTACACTTCCAGACAGTAGCGGCTAATCTACTGTGGAAGGCACATGATGAGCTGTGCACTCACACACCTTCTTGATCTTATTGCAGGCGAAATTGGCGCACAATCGCCGGGAGCAGCAACGCACCGGAGGTGGAGAGATTGATCTGCAGGATCTCAGTGAGGAGGAGCAGCGAGTGTCGGCCCTCATGGGCACACCAGTTCACGCGGCGAGGCAGAGCCCCCTATGGGTAGTGGCGGTATGTGAATGGAGTTTGCGATTTATGTGATTTGCTTGACCCTGATACCAAGTGGCCTACACCCTTTACATACAGATGCCCAATACCATCTTCCTCTTATCTCCCTGCCCCCTCCCCTGCTGCTAACCACATGTCTGTTGCTTTGTGCTTATAAGCACAGGAGCCTGCCCCTGAGTCATCAACATCTGAGGATGGGGAGATGACGAGGGAGGGGACGATAGTGTTCCCCCTGAGTGGGAGACCCCATCCATCCCACCGAGTGGGCAGAAAACATGAAGGAGGCATCTTTTGAGGGGTTTGATGTCTCTAAGGCTCCTGGCTCCAGTGGCCTACAGCAACGCCCAGTGGGAGGGGAAGCTCGGAGGCCAGCTCCCAGGAGGGTGAGTCAGCCCAGGAGTCCCACTGAGCGACAGGCAGATGTGGACCTGGACTTGGTGGCTCTGTCCAGAGAGACCGCGCAAAAGCACCGCGATCGAATGGGTGCATTGAGTAGGGTCCCGTAGAGCATCGACGCACTTGCTGTGAGTGTGGCAGAGGCCACCTCAAGCATTGCTCATGACTCTCAGGAGTCCAACGAGCCCATCCCTGCCCGCTCACAGAGGGAGATGGGCTCAACGAGCGATAGTGGAGTCCCAGAGGGATGGTGTGTGTCAGCAAGCGCATCACAGGCTCAAGCCACGCAAGGCCTTCGTGACGTAATGCTGTTAGTGATTGCTGGCATGAGCTCGCAGACTGCTGAGTTTCAGCCTCAGTGTGCTGTGAGTCAGTCTCAGTGTGATGCCATGCAATCACTGACTGCTGCTGACCTCTCTGTGTTCCCCACAGTCTGACGGGGAAGTGACGGTGCCAAAGCAGGCCAGTAAGCTGTGGTCACACATCGTGTTCCGGATGCTGACGCTCCGCCCGTGTGAGTGGCAGTGGGCCCCTGGAAATGGAAGGTGCTGTCCTTCTTCAAGATGACAGCATTCTGGCTCTGGCTACTGCCACTCCGTCTTTGTACCTACCATGGTCTACACCCGAGCCTTCACACACTGCTGCTGCCATTGCTGAGGAGTCCGCAACCGGGCCTTCCAGGCCCAGTCCAGGGCGTCCCGGTCGGCCATCTGGACTGTCTGCCCCACACACACAGCAGCCCTCAAGCAGCCTTGCTGTAGGCACTGCGGCCATATTGAGGAGGAGCAGTAGGCGAGGGGGGGGAAGATGATGGGGGCGGGGCGAGGGGAAATGTCAGGCAAAGTCTCATTGATGACTTTGACCACCATGGGAACATGTACTCCCAATGTAAATAATATCTGTAAATATGTTGTTACATTGTTGCATTTCATTGTGCTTGTTGTGATTTGTTTTGTTCATTTCCGGGTGGAGGCGGGGGGCTTGGTTCTGTTGGTTAAGGCGATGATGTTGACGTCGTTAGTAAAATGTTACTTTGATCATTTTGCATTGGCGTCTTGTGCATGATTGTTGAGTTTAACGGAGATGTGCCATTATCGTGGCACATAGTGCGGTGAATATAAGGTGAATATAAGGTGCATCCCTCGCCTTCCTCCATTCAAGAGAACCGATCTATTATGAGCCGCTGATGAACGGCTCTTGGTCTGGCAACATAGCAATGCTGTCTCCGCTGTGGATGGTGCTCCTCCAGGTGTGGATGGCCATTCGGGGCCTTGCCAGGCTCCTGTTCTTCGTCCTCCTCCTCCTGAGGTGGGCCTGCAATCCCCACTGGCAATGCCTGGCCCCTCATGATGGCTAAGTTGTGGAGCATGCAGCACACCACAATGAATTGCAACACTTCTTGAGGGGATTATTGAAGGCTGCCTCCAGAGCGGTCCAGGCATCGGAAGCATTGCTTGAGCACCCCTATTGTCTGTTCGATGATGTTGTGGATGGCTGCAAGGCTCTCATTGGGGTTGCGGAGAGATGTCATTAACCACATGGCTAGCCTGTATACTTTGTCCCCGAGCAACCAGCTGCGCTGTTTCTGTGGTGGCTGAAACAATCGTGAGACACTGCTCTCACGAAGGATGAAGCATCATGTGCGCATCCTGGAAAGTGCACCAGCTGGATGTTTAAGGAGTGATATCTGTTATGTATGTAAACTGATTTGTGCCGTCAACTCATTTACTTTAATTCGAATGCTGCGTGCGTTTAGGTAGAGTGTATTAATACTAGTTTTTAAACCATGATTTTTAGTTTTGACCCCTCCTGCAGCCCCTTTATATTCATACATATTGTCCCTTCCTTTCACCTTGTGGTTTACCCTTACCCCAGTGCTACTCTGCTCTGTTGCCTCCTGCCTTTTGCATTATTTCTTGGGATCCTGTTCATCTGAGCTCTCACCCATTCTAACTAGCTCAGAGCCCTCTCCTGTGTTCCGAATACTCCTTGCATTGAGGCTTGCCTTTTTATTACACTTTGACCCTTTAGAATTTTGCTGTACAGTGGCCCTTTTTGTTTTTTGCCTTGGGTTTCTCTGCCCTCCACTTTTACTCATCTCCTTTCTGTCTTTTGCTTTTGTCTCCTTTTTGTTTCCCTCTGTCTCCCTGAATTGGTTCCCATCCCCCTGCCATATTAGTTTAACTCCTCCCCAACAGCACTAGCAAACACTCCCCCTGGGACATTGGTTCCGGTCCTGCCCAGGTGCAGACTGTTCGGTTTGTACTGGTCCTACCTCCCCCAGAACAGGTTCCAATGCCCCAGGAATTTGAATCCCTCCCTGCTGCACCACTGCTCAAGCCACGTATTCATCTGAGCTATCCTGCGATTCCTACTCTGACCAGCACGTGGCACTGGTAGCAATCCCGAGATTACTACTTTTGAGGTCCTACGTTTTAATTTAGCTCCGAGCTCCTTAAATTCGTCTTGTAGGACCTCATCCCTTTTTTTACCTATAGCATTGGTACCAATGTGCACCACGACAACTGGCTGTTCACCCTCCCTTTTCAGAATGTCCTGCACCCGCTCCGAGACATCCTTGACCCTTGCACCGGGGAGGCAACATACCATCCTGGAGTCTCGATTGCGGCCCCAGAAAAGCCTATCTATTCCCCTTACAATTGAATCCCCTATCACTATAGCTCTCCCACTCTTTTTCCTGCCCTCCTGTGCAGCAGAGCCAGCCACGGTGCCATGAACTTGGCTGCTGCTGCCCTCCCCTAATGAATCATCCCCCTCAACAGTACGCAAAACGGTGTATCTGTTTTGCAGGGGGATGACCGCAGGGGACCCCTGCACTACCTTCCTTGCACTGCTCTTCCTGCTGGTCTTCCATTCCCTATCTGGCTGTGGACTCTTCGCCTGCGGTAAGACCAACTCGCTACACGTGCTACTCACATCATTCTCAGCATTGTGGATGCTCCAGAGTAAATCCGCCCTCAGCTCCAACTCCACAATGCGGACCGTCAGGAGTTGGAGGCAGATATACTTCCCGCACATGTAGTTGTCAGGGACACCAGAAGTGTCCCTGAGTTCCCACATGGTACAGGAGGAGCATATCACGTGACCGAGCTCTCCTGCCATGACTTAACCCTTAGATACACTTAAATTGGCAACAACAATGCTAAAGTTTACGCGCTGTTATAGAAGAGTAAAAAGAAAAACTACTCACCAATCACCAGCCAATCACTTACCCCCTTGGCTGTGATGTCACCTTTCTGTTTCTTTCTACTTCTTTTTTTGCCTTCCCTCTGTAGCTGCACAAGCCACGCCTCTCGTCAAACTCACACTGCTCCCGGTCTCACTGACCTTTTGTAGGCCTCTCCGATCCCCGGAACCCCCGCCTCTCGCCGAACTCGCGCTGCTCCTGGTCTCGCTGGCCTTTTGTAGGCCTTTCCGATCCCCGGAACTCCCGCCTCTCGCCGAACTCGCGCTGCTCCTGGTCTCGCTGACCTTTTGTAGGCCACTCCGATCCCCGGAACTCCCGCCTCTCGCCTCCTATGGGGGAATTGCGTGGATTTGCCAAAAAAAGGCCAGGAAATGTTTATACGCGACCTACACAGTATCCACCCAGGCATAGTCATGATGAAGGCTGTCGCCAAGTCGCATGTTTGGTGGCCCGGCATTGACTCGGAATTGGAGTCATGCGTATACCAATGTAACACTTGCTCACAGTTGAGCAATGCACCTAGGGAGGCCCCACTGAGTCTGTGGTCATGACCCTCCAAACCGTGGTCCAGGGTCCATGTTGGTTTCACTGGCCCCTTTCTCGGAAAGATGTTCCTAGTAGCATTGGACGCTTACTCTAAATGGATTGAATGTGTAATAATGTCAACATATACGTCCACTGCCACCATTGAAAGCCTCCAGGCCATTTTCGCCACCCATGGTTTGCCCGACGTCTTTGTTAGTGACCATGTTTCACCAGCTCGGAATTTAACGAGTTCATGACCCGCAATGGCATCAAAAATGTCAGGTCTGCCCCGTTTAAGCCCTCAGCCAACGGTCAAGCGGAATGGGCAGTCCAAACTATCAAGCAGAGCTTGAAATGCGTGACAGACGGTTCCCTGCAGACCCAGTTATGCTGGTTTCTGCTCAGCTACCGGACGTGACCCCACCCGCTTACTGGAGTTCCCCCTGCAGAATTGTTAATGAAGAGAGCACTCAAAACCAGGCTCTCCTTAGTCCACTCGGATCTCAATGATCATGTAGAAACCCGTCCTCACTGGCATAACATGTATCGCATGAATTTGAGGTTAATGACCCTGTATTTGTTCTTAATTACATTCATGGTCCCAAATGGATTGCGAGCACTGTTTTAGCCAAGGAGGGGAATAGAGTGTTTGTTGTCAAACTTCTGAATGGACAAACGTGCAGAATGCACTTGGATCAGACCAAACGGTGATTCACTGACAACCAAGAACAGTTTGAAGAGGACATTACCATCATTGATCCACCAACACACACACCCAACCAGCAATCGACCTCGCTGTCAATCACGAGGATGAACCCACCATGCCCGACAGTCCGATCAGACCGGCCGCACTGCAGTGCAGCAATGATCCAACCAACTCACCCATGCTAAGACTTCAACTCAGGCGATCAACTCGGAAATGAAGAGCCCCTGATCACCTCAACTTGTAAATAACTTGTATCTAAGACTTTGGGGGGGAGTGATGTTATGTATGTAAACTTTATAATAGTGTAAGACTTGCCACCAGGGGGTGCACCTGTTGGAGACCCAAGGGTCACCTGCACACCCCATGGAAGCAAGTATAAAAGGTTGTCTGCCATGCTGCTTCGGCACTCTGGAGTTTTATTAAAGAGACTAAGGTCATACCAGTTTGAGCTTACAGCATACAGTCTTGTGGAGTTATTCTGAACATAACAGTATCCCTTTTGGCTTCTGAATACCTTTGCAATATGTAATGGTGTTCACAAGGACACGTGTGTGCAGTTAATGGCTCCTTGAACTCTCGGGAGGCCCGCAATTCTACCTCTCCCTGGCTCTCCCTGCTCATTGGATTTCCTAACATTCCCATTCTGCAGGCGTATAGAGCCTTTGTGACGTGGTGAACGCAGCGATGTGCAGCGTTTTGAGAGATGTTGCATATGTCCCCTGCTGCAGCCTGGAAGGAGCCGGAGGCATAGAAGGTCAGAGCCACAGTCACCTTCACTGCGACGGGCAGCGCAGTCCTGTTGCCGCTGGAAGGCTGTAGGTCTGCCTGTAGGAGATGGCATATCTCTGTCAGCAATTCCTTTCTGAAGCGCAGCCTTCTCACACACAGCTCCTCAGAGAGCTGGAGGTATGAGCAGTGTTGCCTGTAAACCCATGGAGATAAGGCCTTTTGACCAGATGTCTTCGGCCTCTCCTCATCTATGGCTCAACATGGCCAACAGCCCTGCTACTTTCTCGATGCTGCATAATAAGAGCATTGAGTAGGAGACGCTGGTGAACTAATAATGCCCCTATTAAATTATTAAATTATTTCACTGAAGTTGTAAGGATACTGTAATGGCAGATAAATCTGCCGTTTTAAAGTCTGAGGTTCACGGAGCGTGCTGTGCACAAACGTTGCATTCAATATGACCTTCGATTTAGGATCTTCCTCCCTTACTTCAAATACACTGCAAATAATTTGGGGCGGATGTTAAATGCGGTGTTACCACAAATTTATCGACCGGGGAGTCAGCGGTGACATTGCATGACGACTGACGTCATGATCTGAATGCAACTACAGAGGGAGGCTGTAACGATTTGCACCGTCGCAAAACCGCCACCGAATTTGCCGGCGGGGCTCTAGAAGCTGGCTGACTGGGCGGTAAGCACTTAGACACCCTTTACCATCCTCAGGGGCATGAGCAGAGATGCATTACAATTGAAAATCCAGCCCAAAATGTTTAAGCAACTTTACATAATTTCTTGGGCTACATTTTCGGTCCTGCTCATTTCGGGGCAGTAATATGGCGGTGGGGCGGTAAAGTTTGCGACCAGGAACAGTGTGTGCCTCAGTCAGCAAAATTCATCAGCTGGGCCCTGAGTGTGGGACAGAGCGCTAAGGGAGGCGTTACACACCTTTTTTAGAGCGCTAGGCCGGCTGAGCAAATGAAAACCCCGAGCTAACCAGCCAGCCTCGGAGCACTGTAAGAGAGGCCTGGGGGGGAGAAAAACCTGAAAAAAACCTGCTAAAAACATTCCCAATAAATAACTCATGCCACCACAACATAAATCGCCCCCAAAAAAATAATCACTCTTACCTGAGATTGACATTACTTTCCTCACTGCGGCCGCTACAGCTCGGACTGCCAGCTTTCACTGGTGTTCCCAACAGGGTTTCTACAGAGCACTACGGATCGGGCGGCAGACAAAAATCGAGCCGGTGTTGTAACCAGGCACGTTGCACACTGGCTCGCTTCATCCAGGTGGTAATGCTCCAAGACCCGTCAAAATCGGCACCAAATGTCCCAACAGGGCGCTGGAAGCTGGCCGGCCACTCGAAAGTGCTTACGGCCGTCATTGCCAACTCTCCTGGGAGCTAATAGGAGCAGCAGAAGACCGAAAATTCAACCCAATTTCCCTCTCCTATTTTCCCTCTGATTTTTCACCTTATCACTCCTATCTGAAGTTGGTGACGCACGAAGCACAATTGCATGGGTGCCAATGGTCATTTAGTATCTCACCCAAGGTGGTCACCCTTCTATATGATGCTAGATAGTGAGCATGGCTGGACTGCTCAACTGTGAAGGCTAGAGCAGGTGAGTGCAGTGCAATATCTGCACACATGCACCATAGCCCAAGGAGATTTGGTTCAATCATAGTGCCCCAATACTGTCCCGGCCAAGATCAGATAGTGCAACCAAGACCTCAATCCGACCCACCATTTCCTTGTCCTTTATGGCTGAGTGCCAAACCATGTCCCCACATTTATCTATTAAACTGTTTGCAGGATCAGTCTCTAAACGCAAAATAATGCCGATGCTGGAAATCAGAAATAAAAGCAGGAAAGGCTGGAAACACTCAGGCAGCTTCTGTGGAGGGGAGAAAGTTGAGTTAACATTTCAGGTCAATCATCATCATCCTAGGCAGTCCCTTGAAATCGAGGAAGACTTGCTTCCACTCTATGAGCTGTCAATGACCTGTCACTCGAACTACGAGGGGAAGGTCAGTGGGGATGATGACAATACGACATGGGGTAAGATAAGATAAGAAGGAGGGATGGAGTCAGAAGAAATATGAAGGCAAAAAGGGATCAAGAGGGGCGTTGGCATCTAAGGGTCATTGCAGCAGGCCACCCGAAAGGAAGAAGAAACTTTTTTGATAAAGCGCTGGATGAGGCGAAGGATGAAATGGAACTGGGGACCAGGACAGCTCTGAAATAAAGTGAGTTGGTGCTGCTGAAGAGAAAAACTGAGGGCATACATGAAATGACGGACGGTGGAGCGGGTGGATCTCATGAAGTGGCGAGAACTTTGGTTAGAGTTACACTGAATATCACAGAGATATCAAAGATCCAGGGTGAATATGAAACAGGAAGGGTAGAATTTAAGCTGGAATCCATGTGGAATGAGTCGGAGCCGGACACAGTTGCTGAGAAAGGAGATGTGGCTGTAAAAGCTAATTATTGCGAACATGCAGTCGAGCACAAGAAGGGAAACTGATATCAATGAAGACAAACGAAAATCACATCAAAGGGAAGACCAGAACTTCTTAAGGTGGGCGTTCCTGGAAGAGAAGCGGCAGTGAATTAAACAATGAAGCAAACATCGGCTGGATATTCGGCCTAGCTCATTTCAAGGCGGTAACGGCGGCGGTGCAGCAAAGTTTGCGCCCGGGAACAGTTTGCGCCACAGTTCGCCAGCTGGGCCCTGAGTGTGGGACGGGGCGCTAAGGGTGGCGTTGCCCACCTCTCTTTGGGCACTAGGCCGGCTGAACAAGCAAAAATCCCAAGCTAAACAATCGGCCTCGGAGCGCTCTAAAGGTGGTCTGTGGAGAAAAGAAAATCTGAAAAAAACCAACAAACACATTCCCAATAAATAACTCACACCACCACAACATAAATCGCAAAAAAAAACAATCACACTTACCTGAGGTTGACATTACTTACCTCACTGCAACCGTTGTAGCTCGGACCGCCTGCTTTCTATGGACCACTATGGATCAGGCGGGAGCCAAAAATCGAGCCCCGATCGCAACCAGGGGCGTTGCACACCGGCTCTGCTCATCCGGGCGGTAATGCTCTGTGCCCTGCTGAAACCGGCTCCAAAAACCCCGGTGGGGTGCAGGAAGCTGGCCGCCCACCTAAAAGAGCTTACTGCCGCCATCACCGCCCCTCCGGTATGAAAACAGAGGCCGCAAAAGTCGAAAACCCAGCTGCAGATCCTGGCAATCAGAAATTAAAAAAGCAAATGCACAGCAGGTCAAGCAGCATCTGTGGGGAGATGAAAGTAGGGTTAATGTTTCAGGTCAATGATCTTTCATTAGATCTAGTTGGTAAAAGTGCTACCACTGTGGAGCTAAGCCATACTGATCAGGTTTGTTCAACGAGCCATAACGATGGTAGCCTCCAAGATTAGCAACCACTGGAAAGTGTCTTCAGGACAGAAAATTTAAAAGGAAAATTTTTTTCATGGAAAAATAATATTATTGTGACAAAAAATTGGTTTTAGAACATGTAGGCAGTTATAATAGAGTTTATTAAGTTATTCCATTCTTGATTACTCACAACTTAATCACTAGTGAGTTATACAATTTCCGTCAACTTATAAACAGCATAATTAAAACTCCTTATGTCTGTACTCCCTAGCACGGATTTTCTTGCCTTCTCCTGCCAGTTTTGTGAGGGATCTGGCCATAAAATTGCTTACAGGTAAATGCTACTGTATCTACATCTTCCACCACTTTGCAAGCAGCAGGACAGTGGCATAACACTCCCCTGTCCCTATGTCAGTGGGTATATGTTAATGAGACTGTTACGTTGAGAATAACTCCACAAGACTGTATATCTTAAGTGCAAACTGTTCTGACCTTGATCTCTTTATTGTAATTCCAGAGTGAGGAGGCAGCATGGTATATTGCCTTTTATACCTGCTTGCCCAGGGTGTGCAGGTGACCCTTGGGTTTCCCCCAGGTGCGCCCCCTGGTGGAAAGTCTTACACATTGGTAATGTTTACATACATAACAGAGACAGTTTCCCACTGTTTGCTCTGATTGAACACTGGACATGGACCAGCTATTTAAGCTCCAGTGTCCATTGTTCTAAGGTTGGTGGAAGGGACCTTGGGTGTTCATTAAGTGAGGGGCCTGTGGTGGTGCTCTCAAAATGTGGCCTTCCGTAGGTCTCATTAGTAACATAGAAACATAGAAAATAGGTGCAGGAGTAGGCCATTCGGCCCCTCCAGCCTGCACCGCCATTCAATGAGTTCATGGCTGAACATTCAACTTCAGTACCCCATTCCTGCTTTCTCGCCATACCCCTTGATCCTCCTAGTAGTAAGGACCTCATCTAACTCCTTTTTGAATATATTTAGTGAATTGGCCTCAACAACTTTCTGTGGTAGAGAATTCCACAGGTTCACCACTCTCTGGGTGAAGAAGTTCCTCCGCATCTCGGTCCTAAATGGCTTACCCCTTATCCTTAGACTGTGACCTCTGGTTCTGGACTTCCCCAACATTGGGAACATTCTTCCTGCATCTAACCTGTCTAACCCCGTCAGAATTTTAAACGTTTCTATGAGGTCCCCTCTCATTCTTCTGAACTCCAGTGAATACAAGCCCAGTTGATCCAGTCTTTCTTGATAGGTCAGTCCCGCCATTCCAGGAATCAGTCTGGTGAACCTTCGCTGCACTCCCTCAATAGCAAGAATGTCCTTCCTCAGGTTAGGAGACCAAAACTGTACACAATACTCCAGGTGTGGCCTCACCAATGCCCTGTACAACTGTAGCAACACCTCCCTGCCCCTGTACTCAAATCCCCTTGCTATGAAGGCCAACATGTAGGGGACAAAATTTGGCTCAAATAAGATTCCTATATGCAGCTAGCAGTTGGCTCTTCATCTTGCTGTGGCAGCCTCCAGTGTGGTCCAACTCCCCATGTGCAAATTATCCTGAGTGCCGGAAATACAGCTGGGGGGTCAGGGTGGCATCTCCGCAACAGGTGGAAGTTCCGTCCTCTGGAGATGTGCGCTGATCTGAAAATCTGGGCCTCCGGGGGAGGCTGTTATCTGGAAACATTTCACTGTATATTCAGATACCACTTCTCTTTAATCCAAGATTGATTTTGAAATTTTGCTGACAGCAGGCTTACATTATTTTTTTAAAAACTTTCCCTCTTCCTCATTCTCTACCCATCTTGTTGAAGTTGTTTTGCAAAATAAGTGAGGCGCAAGTAAGTGACAGCTGTACTGCAGCAATTGTCTGTCATATGATTACTTTCACTTCAGTCACTCATCATTCAATTATAGAATCACTTAATCATTTTCAGTAATTATTTCAATTATTGCATTGTTAATGGAGATTATGCACTTAATGTGGAAATCAAATATGACACATCAGACATTAATATTGCTTTCCAATTGATGAAAACAGCATTGGGAAGTGTTACGTTTTGCATTTGCATGCCAGTAGGTGCAGTCATTGCTTTACTGTTGAAATGAGTACTTATTGTGTTGTATATTGTTTAATTCTCCATGGTACATATTGATTAATCTAAGCGCATTAAGCACTTTTTTTTCTTAATAAGAATGAACAGCTTAAAATAGTCAGTTTAGGGTGGTAACAGTCTATAAATCAAATTCAAATTATTATGAATTAAATAAATGTCAAACTGCCTGACTTTTATATAGTGCGTAGTATGCTGCGAATCAGAATAGAAAAGAGCTTTTTATTAAAGACAAATTGCAAAGCACATTTGGCAAATGATACATTTAGATTGGAACTGGGAATCTGTATTACATATGAACTCATCCCAAACTAAGACTCTTTTCAAATCGTAGCTTTAGTCACAACGTAGAATACGAGGTAGGATTATTTAAGGTGACAGACGAACAGTAGGACCTCATGAATATGTATAGCGTGTCTGTGAAAATAAATTAACAGAGGCCAGCCACTCCGCTGACCCACTTATACTGTCAATTACAGTGGTGACAGCAATGTTCTGGTGGAACCGTATTCACATTACCGACATTTTTTTCGATTAACTAATGTAGCCATGCATTTAGATTATTTTAAGCACTACAGTGCAGCCAGATAATTAATCACCAGATTACTAGCGCTGACATTAAGGTACAAGCAATACATTATGTCTGATTGCTGCTCCAAGTCGGAAACCACAATACAAGCAGGAATAATTGTTTATAATGACTGAAGCTTTGCATACCACATTTGTCCAGTTAATGGATCTGATTTTATTGAATATGAATGGGAAGCAACTATTCGCTTAAAGTGAACTGACCGTGCTATCACATTTGGTAAAGATTAAAAACTATCAACCATTAATATCAGCAGAAAATCATTTTATTTTTCCTATGCTGCATTCCTGTTTAAACTAAATTTGAAATCATTTTGTTCTCAATAGTAAGTAATGCCCAGTATGTTTCTGGATTTGTAATTTAATTAATTCAATTAATTTAAGGCAAATTAGTTTTCCCCCAATGATTTCCTCATGCTCCCCTGTTCCTGAAGGTATTAACTCATACTGGGATACAGTTCCATGGGCAATGGCATCACGCCATCTCACCGAGTGCCAATCTTCATGTTATACTTGTTTAGTGAGTGTAAATGGACAATTTGACAATGGGACATCCCAAGGCGCTTGACAGGAATATTATGAGATAAAAAATTTCACATCGAGTCGCATAAGTAGAAATTAGCGCAGGTGACCAAAAGCTTGGTCAAAGAGGTATGTTTTAAGGAGCGTCTTGAAGGAGGAAAGAGTGATAGAGCCTTATCCTGTCCTGATCTGTCCTGATCTGAAGGCCCCGAATGCATATTTCCAACATCCATCAAACATACCATCCCTTGCCATTTTTTGTCTTGCCCAGAGTTCGGAGGTCAATTGTTGTACACCTCAGATTGATCAGCATGGAGCTAGTCCTTCCTAGTCTGACTAGCCAGAATCACATATGTCACATTTATGCACTGAGGGAACTTTTTATAGGCTTCGCACCTCCCTACCTCTGTAATCTCCTCCAACCCCACAACGCCCCGAGATGTCTGCGCTCATCTAATTTTGTCCTCTTGAGCATTCCTGATCAACCGTTGGTGGCCATGCCTTCTGTTGCCTAGGCCCCAAGCTCTGGAACTCCCGGCCTAAACTTCTGCGCCTCTCTACCACTCTTTCCTCCTTCAAGATGCTCCTTAAAACATACCTCTTTAACCAAGCTTTTGGTCACCTGGGTTAATTTCTACTTATGCGACTCGGTGTCAAATTTTTTATCTCATAATAATCCTGTCAAGCGCCTTGGGATGTTTCACTAGGTTAAAGGTGCTATATATACACGTTGTTATTGTTATTTTTAAGTTTCTCTCCTTTCCCCCACTCCTGCAACATTCACTACTTCTCCTTTCCCAGCCCAAAGGGACCTGTTCCCAGGCAATTGGTTCACAATTGAGGGAAAGCAGCCAAGGTTAACTTGCCTTCCAAGTTTCCTTCACCCCTTCTCTTGAGCAAAGTGCCTTTCAATCTTTTAACAGATTTCACCATCGAGGGTGGCTTCAATAGAGCCCTGGGAATTTGTGGGTCTAATTGAGATGAAGTAGTCACCATGCAGGGAATGATGGCCCAATCCTATGGTAGACCATGTCAGTGTGCAGTTCTCTTGCTGATATATCTTGTAACTGACTGAGTTGTTTGTTTTGTTCATGTTTCTGTATTATTTTCACTATTAGCATTGTCCTGTTCTCTATTCAAAGAACCCATTCATATTTAAGTCCATCTCCTTTTCACTAAACTCTGCAAGCTGACTGTCTGTCTCTGGCACAAGTATTTCTAATATCAAGGCAAAACTTTTTGAAATCAATCGATCCCTTTTTACTTCTTACTTTACAAAAATGACACAAATGCAAAACAATGCAAATATTGTAGTTTAGGTTGCATTTCTCTCCTCCATTTTATTAAGAAATCATGTCTTGTAGCTGCACTCTAGTGTATAAAGTTTATTATAAATAGTAATATCAACCACAGTTAGATGAACATCTTAGAGGTTAAAATTGTGCTATGGGATATTAATACCAAATCCATTAATGTGTTGATATGAAATTGCTTTGTCCACCACTTTAACCTATTGGTTAATGACATCATTATAATGGTAAACACAGGAATTCCAAGTGAACTAATAACACACGTGGCAAGTTCAATCCATTACTAAGAGGCCCTCAGTGTAACTTATTTGCTCGGAGATTTAAAATCCGAGTGCTCATTTTTTGACGTTGGACTCCTCGTGGGGAGCCTTGCCCCCTGGCGGCACTTACCTGAAATCCTGGCAAATGCCACGCACGGTGCATGGCCTGGGTCCAAATTTACAATTTGAAGTAGAAGAGAGGAGCCGAGGAGAATGGTACTGAGTTGCCCCTGGCCCGTTTCACACCATCGTGTGCAACTGTGTTCCAACCTGTCAGCTCTTCCATCAGCCAGTCTGCAGCCTCGTTTGGGCAGTAATGCATCACACCTCTCTTTCCCCATCATCAGAGGGTTCCTGCTGTATACATCCCAGCTTTAAAGCAATAAGTGCGCTGTTGGTAAGTTTTCAGACTTATGGGGGAGGTTTTCGTTGACTCCCTCAGATGGCAATGGGACTGTAACATCCCAAAATTCACAATTAAAAACTTCACGTCCCCATCACGTCCTGCTCCCCATCCGGCCAAAGCCATCCTGAAAGGGGTCTACTGCTGAGTATCTATTTCAGGCAGTAGCTTCTTGTATTATGCAAATAAAGGTCCTATGATGTACATAGAGGCCCTGGATGCCGTCTGGAAGAGAACTGGGTGGAGCATACACTGTGCACCATCCGTCCAGTTTTACCCGGTGACACAGCTGAAGAGGACAAAAATACGACACTTTTAATATTGGGCCGTAATTTGCTTGCCCAAACGGGTGTGTACAAAGTGCACATGCGCCCCTAAGGGCCGCGCAAGTTCTGAGTTTATGCACTGTGCATGCGCTAATACCCGGAACTTGCGATCTGTCAACAATTCTCTTGACAGATCGCATGCATCCCTGGGAAAAGGGCCTCTGCGGGCTCTGCCCAGCGAATGTCCGTGAAATTCTTACATCTGTTAAAAGCAGGAGTAAGGCCTGCTTTTACCAGCGTAGAGTTTTACAAAACAGAAAAATAAAATTTTATCAATCATTTATACATTAAAAATCCTGTGCAATAAGTTAGGTTTATTTTCAGCCCCGTTAAAACATGTAAATTTATTTTACAAAAGATAAAATTTTTGTTTCAAATATTTAATTAAAAGCCATTTTTATTTGTTTTTTTAATTTGATGTGTGGAGGTATTTTTTCTGTGATCCCCATTCATACTTATGGGCTTTCCATACATACAAAATCACCATAAGCATGAATGGGGATTCCCTTCTTTGATTGGTTGGGCAAGCCCATGTGATCCCAGGGGCACTTGCAAATGCAGGCCTATGTGTAGAGGCCCAGGAGCGCAAGTGTTTGAACCTCTGGGACCATCAGGTAAGTTTGTAGATTTTTTGCAGGTTGGAGACATCCACCTGCGGGTAGCCTCCGACCGCAAATTCAGTCCCATTATTGTTGTGGGGCCAGAAGGACTAGGAATGCTTCTGTTAGCTCCCACAGAGTGGGCCATTGTCACCCTGGGACCCCCTCCACATGATTTATTCCTCACTGGATCTACCTTGCTGCAGACCGGTCGGCCTTGGAACTGCCCGATATTGCATTGGGCCAGAGCCAACGTGGCACCCGTTGCATGCCCATAGCCCCCTCAGCAGCATGGTAATGAGGGCTAGCCCTCAAAGTGGACCCAGCTTACAGCTGGCACTATCGAGATATTGACTGGCGCTATCAGCTGGTCAGCTGGCTTGCTCTACTGGTTGGCTGCCCGATACTTAAAATTTATCACATACAGGCCTAGAAATCGAGTATCGCCCCATTTGCGGCGGTAACACTCGGGAGAAGCGAGACTTTGCGCCAGGTGCAGAAGTCTCGCCCCAAGTGGTAAATTCGGGTTACCGCCCCAGAAGGAAGTTGCTAACAGGAGGCGCAAAAGCACCCAATTTCTTTCCAACAGTCTTTAATAATTAGAAAAAGTCCTCATACAAGACTCCTAAGTTTGTAATTTATGAATTTGAAAAGATCTTATACAAAAAGCTTCAATAATAGTTTAGTACATTACTCAGTAACGATTTTTGTAACTGAATTTGGAGCCAGAATGAAAAGGAAAGGGGTGGGGCATGCAATGAGTTACATAGATGGCAGCCAATTAGGAGAAACCCTGGGGCTAAAAGGATTAAATTATGAGGACAGGTTGCATAGACTAGGCTTGTATTCCCTTGAGTATAGAAAGTTAAGAGGTGATCTAATTGAGGTATTTAAGATGATTCAGGGATTTGATAGAGATATTTCCTCTGATACTATATAAATGCAAGTTGTTGTTGTTATGATGGGGGAGACCAGAACAGGGGGGCATATCCTTAAAAAATTAAGCTAGACTGTTCAGTGGTGATATCAGGAAGCACTTCTTCACACAAAGAGTAGTAAAAACTAAGATTGATAGATTTTTGTTCGGCAAGGGCACTAAGGGACATGCAACCAAGGCAAATAAATGAAATTGATATACAAATGATTGAATTGAATGGTGGAACAGACTCGAGTGGCTGAATGGCTTACTCCTGTTCCTATGTTGCTACCCAACAACTGAAATTCATCTTCCAGATAGGTTTAAATCACTTGGAATAATGAACTGTAATCTTCATCTACTTTTCCTCTACGAACAAGAACTCCATTCTTGATGGAAAATCTTTATTTTATTTTTGAAATGTCAATAAAAGAAACCACAGATTTTGTTCATCATAGGTACTATCTAACTAGTTGAAAGGTAGAATAACGCAGTTAATAATAGAAATTGGCAGTTGTTGATACTTTAAATATGAAACATGCCTTAAATAATGCGTTGAGAATTAAATCTCCAATTTGGTTTGCAGCCTTTTAGAAACTGCTAGTGCTTAGAGTGCATGAAGTGGTTGGTGACTCATTCAACTGCACTGAGGTTGAATAGAATGGGCCTATACTCTCTGAGATTTAGAAAAATGAAAGGTGATCTCATTGAAACATACAAGATGTTGAGAGGGCTTGACAGGGTAGATGCTGAGAGGTTGTTTCCCCTGGCTGGAGAGTCTAGAACTAGACGGCATAGTCTTAGGATAAGGGGTCAGCCATTTAAGACTGTGATGAGGAGGAAGTTCTTCACTCAGACGGTTGTGAATTTTTGGAATTCTCGACCCCAGAGGGCTGTGGAGACTCAGTCATTGAGTATATTCAAGGCTAAGCTTGATAAATTTTTGGACTCCAAGGGAATCAAGGGATATGGGAAACGGGCGGGAAAGTTGAAGTCGAAGATCAGTCTTATAGATCTTATTGAATGGCGGAGCAAGCTCGAGGGGCCTTATGGCCTATTCCTGCTCCTATTTCTTATATTCTCATGGGGGAAAATATCCAGTTGGATTCAAGGCTTTTGAAACAGGCTGTAGCCTTGAAGTAAATTTTTTTCATGAATTCTTTAACAGATGTTAAAATCAATTTGATGGGTAATTTTAATTATGCTGCTGTGAAATATATATTTTTTTTCATGTTTTTATTTTGTTTAAAACTTTCTTTATGGATATTAAAATGTTCATGAGATTTCCTTCCCTCAATGTCTCCACTTTACCCCTTACAGCAAAAGCTTCCTTCTCTTTGATTATGTTCTTGTGCCCCATTCCCAATTTCTCCTGCCCAACACCCTTTGGAGTGAGCTAATGCATTTTTCTATTTGCATTGAAATGCAAATTGCTATAGAAATGCAGATTGTTGTACACCACATCAGTGGTTGGATTTATTAGTAAGTGTGACATGCTTCTCTGATAGCTCAGTGAGTCTATCCATTAAGTAAGTGAGTCATATGGATCATGAAGGTCCAGGTCTGTTGTTAGATGATCTCAGTCAGAGTGGTGGGAGAATTACTGACATCTGATTTCAGTGCTTCTAGTTTGGGGAGGTGAAAATCAACCAGTGTTCCCATGTCCTCCAGTGACCTTTACTGGAAGTGTGAGTATGTAGGCTTTGGATGAGGACATGATCAAGCTTAACATAGATGACTTCCCCCCTCCATGATCAAATAACCTGCCAACAATCCCTGTTGAAACTCATGCATAAATAATCGACAGTTCTGTTAGCTTCCAGAGAGTAACTGGCACCTTTGGAATTATATAATAAGCAAGGAGGTGGCAGGGAAAATATTGGTAACAAAAAGTAAGTATTAAGTAGCTTGGCTACAAATTTCCTCAAGGGCTAAGGTGCAGTCTCAGTGCATGTCAAACAAAAGTGCATAGGAAAATTAGCCATCATTGAGTCCCAGCTCAGGCTGCCAATGAGGCCTGGAGAGAGTGTGACCTGAATCCATTCGAAACAGTGCCTTAGATGTTTAAAGGGGTAACCAAGATGAATGTATTTCCATGCTGGAAATTTCCTCGGAAACAACCTGCAACAAATCAGTGTGCACATCAGTTAAAGGTTGAAATGCGGCCTATCAGGGTCTCCAGGCTGGGTGATGGCCTAGAAGATCCTAGAATTGCTGTATTTAATTTTTTGGGTTGGACCTGGGGAGAGTGCTGCATTTCCTGCTCTCCCTCCTATAGCAGCTGCCCAGATGCACCTGTACTGGTGTGGCTGTCTTTAACAACATATAATTTACTTGAACTTCTCCTGACTCCAGATACTTTGGTGGGGTCAAGAGCAGAGGTCATTTGTGCCCGCAGCGGCATAATTCTGATGGTGATCGGGACCCGAAGATTTTTGGCCCAATGTTGCTGCTCCATTGCACTATACCATGAAATGACCATGGGATGATAGAAAGTAGGGTTTAGCATGGTTTGTCAAGTCACTACATCTCAATCTTGGGTATAATGTCTGGCAAACCACTGAAGAGGGGACTGATGCAATCCCCAAAGTCCAATGGAGGGAAATAAATGACATCGCCATTTTGCACATCTCCTGGTGGTCACCCCAAGGGCATTGTAAGTAGAAGGATAGTCAAAGATCGCCAACTTGTTGTCTCTGCTGTAGAGTGGTGCATAACATGAGAAGGAAACCTAAAGAACATTAAATGGTTTCAATCTTCATTCAAAAACCGAGGAGGCAATGGTTAAAGATTTGCAGCAAAATTCTATTGCACTTGGAATGTTGAAAAGATGCATTGGTTCCATTTCACAATGCAAATGCATTTTGCATTAAGAGAACAATTCTGTTTATTGTGCTCTCTGAAAGATATGGTGACTCTGTTATCTTGGCGTCCCTCTGGAATTCTGACATGTTAATGTGAAAGTGCATCACATCACAAATTCATTCAAATTAGCTTATTAATATTTATTCACTGCTGAACAAATTAATTAAAATAGTGCCTGGAGGCACTGTGAGGAATATGGAGCAGCAGCACCCACATCTCTGTGAATAGAATCTGCCTTGGATTTGCAGCAGTGAGATTGTGACAGTGAATTCGATTAGCATTATTGCTGTATGGGATGAAGAGACTGATCTGAAGTGGGCATTGGTTAAAATGATGATCTAACAATGTCGATCCACCATGAGGTTGGAATGAAGATCAATTTGATAAGATCAAATCCCATTTAGGGACTTGGGTTTGGCCGAGAAAGAGGGTTATTTCCATGCTGCCAGTAATTTCAATGCTAATTTAATCCCATGGGAAAAATGGCTATTTGTGCTACTTTACACAGCATTAGCATCAGTTTGCATATCCCAGTGGTTCACAAGGCTGGATTGAAACCCCCAATTCAGCCAATTCTGAGGTAAGACCAGATCCAGTTACACATCTACGACTTTTAAAATGCTGTACTCCACCAACTCTATAAATCTAATTTGGATCAACCTTTATATTTTAAGAACTTAAAATATCAAATCAACGTTCATACCACAGTGATATAAGTGAAATTATAATGTTGGAATATGAGGGTTTTTGTCCATATGTGTGATGCAATGTGTGCAACAAACCTTTTTTGTTTCATATCTGTTACTGCATTATACTGAATAAATGCAATTGCAACATGTGAATAGAGGATCTAATAGGGTTGATTTTGACTTTTGAGCGA
The DNA here is from genome assembly GCF_044704955.1 of Pristiophorus japonicus. Lineage (NCBI taxonomy): Eukaryota > Metazoa > Chordata > Chondrichthyes > Pristiophoridae > Pristiophorus > Pristiophorus japonicus. The sequence continues at coordinate 53,697,961 of NC_091983.1, forward strand.
CTGAAGTGAAGAGACAGTTTGCCGGATTGAAGCCCAACAATATCAGGCTACCCCAGCCACCAGAAATGTAGCTTCTGGATGTGGGGGGGTCACAATTAATGTTCTTGTTAACCTGTGCGGCTGCAGTCTGGAGGTCATACAAGGCCACTCACCGGTTTTAAATAAATACGTATGCGCGGAAATTTGAATGCGCCATGCAGCCACATAAAGGGGCTGCGCATCCCCCCAAAAATTAGAGGGAACATTGGTCACAATCATAAATAGTGAGGGTTGGGGGGCGAAGAGATGCTCCTGGTGTGGCAGCAGAACAGATTAATTTTGCAGGGCTCAGAGGAGCACAGGGGCTCCTCCTGGCTCCACAAAAATAATTCCGAACTTGCCCTTGCTGGCCCTCTTAAGCTCCATCATCATGGGAACTGAGCATGCACGGTGCAGACTCTGACCACTTCCAACCTAAAATGGCAATTGGGACCCTATACACGCTATTGGATCTCGGTCATCATCATAGGCAGTTCCTCGGGATCGAGGAAGACTTGTTTCCACTCCCAAAGTGAGTTTTTTGATGGCTGAACAGTCCGATACGAGAGCCACAGACCCTGTTCGGCAAGAGGCAGCGGGAGATCGAGCAGCGTCAGTGAGGGAGCGTAGGGAGGCCTATAAAAAGGCCTAGAGTGGTGAATTCAGCGAGAGGCGTGCTTGTGCAGCTGCAGCAGGGAGTGAAGGCAAAAAAGAAGTAGAAAGATATTGAAAGGTGACATCACAACCAAGGGGGTAAGTGATTGGCTGGTGATTGGTAAGAAGCTTTTCTTTTTTCTTTTCTTTATCAGTAAGTAACATTTAGCATTGCTGTTGCCAAATTAAGTCTATCTAGGGGTTAAGTCATGGCAGGACAGCTCGGACATGTGTTATTCTCCTCCTCTATTATGTGGGAAGTCAGGGACGCCTCCGGTGTCCCTGACAACTACGTGTGCGGGAAGTGCATCCGCCTCCAGCTCCTGATGGACCGCATTGCGGCACTGGAGCTGCGGGTGGATGAACTCTGGAGCATCCACAATGCTGAGAATGATGTGAATAGCACATTTAGTTAGTTGGTCTTACTGTAGGTAAAGGGTACACAGCCAGATAGTAAATGGGTGACCAGCAGGAAGAGCAGTGCAAGGAAGGTAGTGCAGGGGTCCCCTGCGGTCATTCCCCTGCAAAACAGATACACCGCTTTGGGTACTGTTGAGGGGGATGAGTTGTCATGGGAGAGCAGCAGCAGCCAAGTTCATGGTACCGTGGGTGGCTCTGCTGCACAGGAGGGCAGGAAAAAGAGTGGGAGAGCTATAGTGATAGGGGATTTGATTGTAAGGGGAATAGATAGGCGTTTCTGCGGCTGCAAACGAGACTTCAGGATGGTATGTTGCCTCCCTGGTGCAAGGGTCAAGGATGTCTCGGAGCAGGTGCAGGACATTCTGAAAAGGGAGGGTGAACAGCCAGTTGTCATGGTGCATATAGGTACCAATGATACATGTAAAAATTGGATGAGGTCCTACAAGATGAATTTAGGGAGCTAGGAGCTAAATTAAAAAGTAGTACCTCAAAGGTAGTAATCTCAGGATTGCTACCAGTGCCATGTGCTAGTCAGAGTAGGAATTGCAGGATAGCTCAGATGAATACGTGGCTTGAGGTGTGGTGCAACAGGGAGGGGTTCAAATTCCTGGGACACTGGAACCGGTTCTGGGGGAGGTGGGACCAGTACAAACCGGATGATCTGCACCTGGGCAGGACCGGAACCAATGTCCGAGGGGGAGTGTTTGCGAGTGCTGTTGGGGAGGAGTTAAACTAACATGGCGGGGGATGGGAACCTATGCAGGGAGAGAGAGAAATAAAATGGAAGCAGAAGCAAAAGATAGAAAGGAGAATACTAAAAGTGGAGGGCAGAGAAACCCAAGCCAAAAAACAAAAAGGGCCACATTACAGCAAAATTCTAAAAGGGCAAAGTGTGTTAAAAAGACAAGCCTGAAGGCTCTGTGCCTCAATGCGAGGAGTATGCGGAATAAGGTAGATGAATGAACTGCGCAGACAGCAGTTAACGGATATGATGTAATTGGCATCACGGAGACATGGCTCCAGGGTGACCAAGGCTGGGAACTCAACACCCAGGGGTATTCAACATTTAGGAAGGATAGGCAGAGAGGAAAAGGAGGCAGGGTGGCATTGCTGGTTAAAGAGGAAATTAATGCAATAGTAAGGAGGGACATTAGCCTGGATGATGTGGAATCGGTATGGGTGGAGCTGCGGAATTCCAAAGGGCAGAAAACGTTAGTGGGAGTTATGGACAGACCATAAAACAGGAGTAGTGAGGTTGGGGACAGCATCAAACAAGAAATAAGGAATGTGTGCAATAAAGGTACAGCAGTTGTCATGGATGACTTTAATCTACATATTGATAGGGCTAACCAAACTGGTAGCAATGCGGTGGAGGAGGATTTCCTGGAGTGTATTAGGGATGGTTTTCTAGACCAATATGTCGAGGAACCAACGAGAGAGCCTGGCCATCCTAGACTGGGTAATATGTCATGAGAAATAATTAGCAATCTTGTTTTGCGAGGCCCCTTGGGGAAGAGTGACCATAATATGGTAGATTTCTTTATTAAGATGGAGAGTGATACAGTTAATTCGGAAACTAGGGTCCTGAACTTAAGGAAAGGTAACTTCGACGGTATGAGGCGTGAATTGGCTGGAATAGACTGGCAAAGGATACTTAAAGGGTTGACAGTGAATAAGCAATGGCAAACATTTAAAGATCACATGGATGAACTTCAGCAATTCTACATCCCTGTCTGGAGTAAAAATAAAACGGGGAAGGTGGCTCAACCATGGCTAACAAGGGAAATTAAGGATAGTGTTAAAGCCAAGGAAGAGGCATATAAATTGGCTAGAAAAAGCAACAAACCTGAGAACTGGGAGAAATTTAGAATTCAACAGAGGAGGACTAAGGGTTTAATTAAGAGGGGGAAATAGAGTACGAGAGGAAACTTGCAGGGAACATAAAAACTGACTGCAAAAGCTTCTATAAATATGTGAAGAGAAAAATATTAGTGAAGACAAACGTAGGTCCCTTGCAGTCAGATTCAGGTGAATTTAGAATGGGGAACAAAGAAATGGCAGATCAACTGAACAAATACTTCAGTTCTGTCTTCACGAAGGAAGACACAAATAACCTTCTGAATGTACTAGGGGACAGTAGGTCTAGTGAGAAGGAGGAACTGAAGGATATCCTTATCAGGCGGGAAATTGTGTTAGGGAAATTGATGGGATTGAAGGCTGATAAATCCCCGGGGCCTGATAGTCTGCATCCTAGATTACTTAAGGAAGTGGCCCAAGAAATGGTGGATGCATTGGTAATCATTTTCCAACAGTCTATCGACTCTGGATCAGTTCCTATGGACTGGAGGGTAGCTAATGTAACACCACTTTTTAAAAAAGGAGGGAGAGAGAAAACGGGTAATTATAGACCGGTTAGCCTGACATTAGTAGTGGGGAAAATGTTGGAATCAATCATTAAGGATGAAATAGCAGCTCATTTGGAAAGCAGTGACAGGATCGGACCAAGTTGGCATGGATTTATGAAAGGGAAATCATGCTTGACGAATCTTCGAGAATTTTTGGAGGATGTAACTAGCAGAGTGGACAAGGGAGAACCAGCGGATGTGGTGTATTTGGACTTTCAAAAGGCTTTTGACAAGGTCCCGCACAAGAGATTGGTGTGCAAAATCAAAGCGCATGGTATTGGGGGTAATGTACTGATGTGGATAGAGAACTGGTTGGCAGATAGGAAGCAGAGAGTCGGGATAAACGGGTCCTTTTCAGAATGGCAGGCAGTGACTCGCGGAGTGCCGCAGGGCTCAGTGCTGGGACCTTAGCTCTTTACAATACACATTAACGATTTAAATGAAGGAATTGAGTGTAATATCTCCAAGTTTTCAGATGATAATAAGTTGGGTGGCGGTGTGAGCTGTGAGGAGGACGCTAATAGGCTGCAGGGTTACTTGGACAGGTTCGGTGAGTGAGCAAATGCATGGCAGATGCAGAATAATGTGGATAAATGTGAGGTTATACATTTTGGGGGCAAAAACACGAAGGCAGAATATTATCTGAATGGTGGCAAATTAGGAAAAGGGGAGGTGCAACGAGGCCTGGGTGTCATGGTTCATCAGTCACTGAAAGTGGGCATGCAGGTACAGCAGGCGGTGAAGAAGGCAAATGGTATGTTGGCCTTCATAACTAGCGGATTTGAGTATCGGAGCAGGGAGGTCTTACTGCAGTTGTACAGGGCCTTGGTGAGGCCTCACCTGGAATATTGTGTTCAGTTTTGGTCTCCTAATCTGAGGAAGGACGTTCTTGCTGTTGAGGGAGTGCAGCGAAGGTTCATCAGACTGATTCCAGGGATGGCTAGACTGTCATATGAGGAGAGACTGGATCAACTGGGCCTTTATTAACTGGAGTTTAGAAGGATGAGAGGGGATCTCATAGAAACTTATAAGATTCTGATGGGACTGGACAGGTTAGATGTGGGAAGAATGTTCCCGATGTTGGGGAAGTCCAGAACCAGGGGACATAGTCTTAGGATAAGGGGGTAGGCCATTTAGGACTGAGATGAGGAGAAACTTCTTCACTCAGAGAGTTGTTAACCTATGGAATTTCCTGCCGCAGAGAGTTGTTGATGCCAGTTCATTGGATATATTTAAGAGGGAGTTAGATATGACCCTTATGGCTAAAGAGATCAAGGGATATGGAGAGAAAGCAGGAAAGGGGTACTGAGGGAATGATCAGCCATGATCTTATTAAATGGCGGTGCAGGCTCGAAGGGCCGAATGGCCTACTCCTGCACCTATTTTCTATGTTTCTTTGTTACATGTGGGACAGACATTCGTCGGGGGAGGGGGTCGGTAGGGCTGGTTTGCCGCGCGTTCCTTACGCTGCCTGCGCTTGGCCTCTTCATGCTCTTTGCATTGAGACTCGAAGAGCTCAACGCCCTCCCGGATGGATTTTCTCCACCTCGGGCGGTCTGCGGCCAGGGTCTCCCAGGTGTCAGTGATGATGTCGCACTTTATCAGCGAGGCTTTGAGGGTGTCCTTTTTTACGTTTCCGCTGTCCTCCTTTGTCTCATTTACCATGAAGATGCTCCACATAAAGCATTTGCTTAGGGAGTCTCGTATCTGGCATGCATACTATGTGACCTGACCAGCGAAGCTGATCGAGTGTGGCCAATGCTTCAATGCTGGGGATGTTAGCCTGGTCGAGGACACTGATGTTGGTGCGCCTGTCCTCTCAGGGGATTTGCAGCATCTTGCGGAGACATCGTTGGTGATATATCTCCAACGACTTGAGGTGCCTTCTATACATCATCCATGCCTCAGATCCATACAGGAGGGCGGGTATTACTACGGCCCTGTCGGCCATGAGTTTGTTGGTAGATTTGAGGGCCTGGTCTTCAAACACTCTTTTCCTCAGACGGCTTAAGGCTGCACTGGCACACTGGAGGCAATGTGGAATCTCCGCATCAATGTCTGCCTTTGTTGATAAGAGACTCCCGAGATATGGGAAATGGTCCACATTGTCGAGGGCCGCGCTGTGGATCTTGATGATTGGAGGGCAGTGCTGTGCGGCGGTGACAGGCTGATGGATGACCTTTGCCTTACGGATGTTAAGCGTAAGGCCCATGTTTTCATATGCCTCAGTGAATACATTGACTATATCCTGGAGTTCAGCCTCTGAATGTGTACAGATGCAGGCATCATCCGCATACTGCAGCTCAACGACAGAGGTTGGAGTGATCTTCGTCCTGGCCTTGAGGCGGCGTAGGTTAAACAGCTTCCCACTGGTTCTGTAGTTTAGTTCCACTCCAGCGGGGAGCTTGTTGATTGTGAGGTGGAGCATGGCGGCGAGGAAGATTGAGAAGAGGGTTGGAGTGATAACGCAGCCCTGTTTGATCCCGGTCTGGATGTGGATTGGGTCTGTAATGGATCCGTTGGTAAGGATCACGGCCTGCATGTCATCGTGAAGCAGACAAAGGATGTTGACAAACTTGTGGGGGCATCCGAAATGGAGGAGGATGCTCTATAGACGCTCACGGTTGACAGTGTCAAAGGCCTTTGTAAGATCGAAAAAGGCCATGTATAAGGGCTGGCGCTGCTCCCTGCATTTTTCCTGCAACTGTCGCGCTGCAAAGATCATGTCTGTTATGTCCCATAGGGGCCGAAATCTGCATTGTGATTCCGGGAGGAGCTCCTCGGTCACGAGGAGAAGACGATTGAAGAGAACTCGAGCGACAACTTTCCTACTGGCTGATAGCAGGGAGATTCCCCTGTAGTTGCCGCAGTCGGACTTAGCCCCCTTTTTAAAAATGGTCACAATCACTATCTCTGAGATCTCCCGGCATGCTCTCCTCACTTCAGATGAGAGAGATAAGGTCATGTATCCACGCCAACAGCGCCTCTCCGCCAGATTTTAGCGCCTCAGCAGGGATTCCATCCGCATCCGTAGTCTTGTTATTCTTAAGCTGTGTTATTGCTTTGCCTACCTCGTGCAACGTTGGAGTTTCACTGAGTTGGTGGCGGGTCGCATGCTGCGGGATGGAATCGAGAACACTCGAGTCAAAAGCAGAGTCTTGATTGAGGAGATCTTCGAAGTGCTCCTTCCATCGGGCCCTGACAGCCTCGGTGTCCTTGATGAGTTTTTCCCCGTTCTTGGCCAGGAGTGGGGTGGAGCCTTGGGAATTTGGACCGTAGATGGCCTTGACTGCTACGAAGAATCCTCGCATATCGTGGCTGTCGACCAGTTGTTGTATCTCCTGTGCTTTCTCCATCCACCACCTGTTCTTTAGGTCCCGAGTTTTTTGTTGGACCTGAGCCTTGAGCCATCTATAATGTTGTTTTGCAGCTCCCGAGTTGGGCTGTTGCTTGAGGCTCAGAAATGCTTTGCGCTTGCGATCTATTAGTTCTTCGATCTCCTGATCATTTTCATCAAACCAGTCTCGGTATGCATATTAAAATAGACCTAGTGCTTGAAACAGGCGCTTTGGATGGTTGGTGATAGGCCCCTTTTGAAATGGAGCTGGCTGTACTGTCAGAGTTAATGGAGCTTTGAGGCTGTAACCACCCCATCAATGTCAGGCGAAGCATGAAAATCGACCTCAATTTGTCTTCTAATTGGCACCAATCAAACCACCCTCTAAAACAACAAGAACAACTTGCATTTATATAGCCTCTTTAACACAGCTACTTCGTGGCAAACGAGCCAAAGGTGGGCAGCGGAAACGCTACAAGGACAACCTCAAAGCCTCCCTGATAAAGTGCAACATCCCCACTGACACCTGGGAGTCCCTGGCCCAAGACCGTCCTAAGTGGAGGAAGTGCATCCAAGAGGGCGCTGAGCACCTCGAGTCTCATCGCCGAGAGCGTGCAGAAATCAAGCGCAGACAGCGGAAAGAGCGTGGGGCAAACCAGTCCCATCCACCCCTTCCCTCAACCACTGTCTGTCCCACCTGTAACAGAGTCTGTGGTTCTCGTGTTGGACTGTTCAGTCACCAAAGAACTCACTTCGGGAGTGGAAACAAGTCTTCCTCGATTCCGAGGGACTGCTTATGATGATGATGATGATGATTAACACAGAAAAAATCATCGCAGGTAGTTCAGCCAAAAAGGATGCAGCGCCAAAGAAGAACCTTGAGACGTTTAATTACATTGAAGGCGCTATATAGATACAAGTTGATGTTGTTGAGAAATTATGAGGGGTGATCAAAAGCTTCATCAAAGAACTGGGTTTTAAGGAAGGTCATCAAGGAGAGGCGGGAGGTGAGAGGCGGAAATGTTTAGGAAGGGAATTGCAAGGGATAGGACCTAGGAGGCAGAAGGCATGACCACCAATGGTGAGGTGGAGAAGGGAGGGATGCATGAGGCAAAAGTCAAAGGAACGGGGTCTTGAGGCCAGGGTTGTAGGGATGAGGAGGTTACAGATATAGGGAGGAGAGAGTACATAGAAGGATTTATACACTAAGGTGATGGTTTTAAATTTGAAACATTGAGGGACTAGGAGCCAATGTAGGTCAGTGAGGACAGAGGCAGCAGAGTTTTGGATGAGCTAAAGTTTATGGAAATTGAAGGATGGGAGACCTGCCAGGGCAGCATTGGAATAACAGCGACAAGGGCATGGATCACGGGTTCAGCATCTAGGTGGGCTGAGACAGGGTGAAGGCAAGCAATGTTAGGATCTTTGTGATGGAGAGGATACCGGACTGAGAACTCAGCTCAGGGATGAATAGGATGCCAAACCTGCGAATAATCTGGTTTATCCAATGGCCAGGGAGTGAGATGGAATCCCTGGCAAAGGTATGGGGGTTGTGGCAGGGACTCAAAACAATGGCTTTGGTCTTCCTGGAGTTCAGCTGGAGGATGATTGCAACTCATCCAAGACTGGATGTCGAAGCTTCAAGACTCTGATACCCACCCGCCCCCGGTGCTGCCAAACCTCACATTCCATTTATGCCAAACCGCAAGTTTCCACTCTGCGATGTGGCCAATCTTATTTTGTGCTACACACCCATTAATTGCTCAAATTCATTTCATGTTAAGACCGTTGCCAGAAAGGGGAGACTTTAATCCCATCAGTCGTAGCTAGACTTAAAGATAAGGCAAGGGGAACTAACATGTAGGGCCCAAGTTTCGGGCCGCGCCTAGAACGGCGCAGCCCCGACCTGGACGCCTGTTTTTCGTGCCACAAAGTGCACCTAAAAAAAACTTACAGATTCTCCAGCTCCCTGCTGGTCCTCTTGAGTCAGGCGCGGCGCAGCACGAGCTGTAGGGGGCGGAGCTAGGTCCCTGCGCTGAAAACAGTGCCGGGACCTCTGCACATGCGCGCTACAGTGAGCACGCATATGCAGTAGCTCCAGGCGCCCAAAACTGTGTGGGAGGGGCCTGAAGCACGCAGCCCCTAGCCCTGGCCGAATGGCCTCACTGGGGCTGCGTGCTTAAGGCTGCCTCCCACACCCAGTTCCTGCTTCCTCCCGACGCGACTCGACTCCCCCTTCCCCCGCCTTCTCCCCCTTCCCTCCCCCTTCTCCCCATCCCTCCCTCCCCATCCCTTCCCCTTCCCCCCCCTCTCCTTCTACCCCCCTCCTCCCCCTCCCCTCGCTGTCAGAAACACAGACACTGACAGACAGAGAGTGAGAGACACACACACACAGACAGACAGAGAGATAGAGACACTGGCAGAGACACACTGGGGGTGGGGGGGGGGGGGCATCCCAGCATGCTGTTGGAGGGCTCCCAGTGCTGCAGTCGGTAAGTAGAAAATGTTTTATTTATTGATTTTTTAAAAAATTATTTTTTATTAATTTTTTTTGATTGATTTATTGGTTGATTTATTGATGTTTTTATAATTTATTATTGATGATGGCTCTTTATTTGTAAAACTGACGTGTTTAATGTTTGTAAACTTCCCTTTAAACCTCCCCCCCCACCATTCCCTACGCCTGATTTGTAACCTACACCTGATTTTCTAAAGTGTAGACAAGGTTTTTTCGAGCGTACAAAAATCTTCACTTACTCCATTCTAAGTTAGTTTGGAATAAGTTTTCACTGCCGAAACTTTGAAAACAGGCGTAAGTGGCCGAACACGCCCCTTTTTGAAAAGAAAATTCTGTTCCAAAGTGAAACTATTCTAACTGACTAGAACTGGAGCAAACTAAACGCTGAGAATTTGAATTTCTAAGATATTCCGTTCTACACCAGTTGCTCCAAAAAATCAGGAGCAACTGAGGCCAAAACTTGGGCCCGTAGTTTCCTCTGCCCGGGTTCTCAAAATAGCCAGGATCACAATCCTCTTTATGACATACTGCTGTGGGAAGTTCGTTTCACATTAGCCTCACCACCTGAAGAAGTAAAGAATAAAGCATTTTATTTGGATTAGAACTCTATATATTACTGTGTCGAGAATGGAGCAGTTTTACTGCAGAGATACAGAACTTGTTTAACCTCAGGAGCTGGATCCGGTCCACCTACAGAGCCAGCAATATAATCAGGGCCCCAAGAAAACACCATAGAATTTAGCACCTGCCATGTCATTTGTCCCCTGCCATTGTAACTGTACAGGAATCATTGCCTGCTAGACCTATACCCGCTGTTCTGATTTTTAGAGGTGTCAGGTGACACCAACTTTCCTATCCCCCTTGATATTAAGCTTCTTAATTTCCATGTATTTCACATCTTGCATGCTATACCTGCCTCTCAAGTGTGCAGACGCAAATTGTATGGGGATTATATAACCAGATTAGTTGCTTTTATGTTGTTGGCCTTTGCTGGCCACTTTCCACAGCATGAGTCTCAAATAACTCCATTGATCTCAGCTCTTCAATGAAATGGTTTTGCAGAAGCTCAGAGTAAAATTTAGGAAGTAAACTTACAAGTTACGAAATGTAAAGCATTGAGATTAAGAAACTGGAAAAGAAACAAGGATTAGAAATGTGAGCCCCGATTTATCGGGAAGGGGCATGGAGGTGGGGGGTCGGGAAACTGTACACGTGAGCCCGGTAGCAGGGAGGCGAACCAGTACATGGAGATCCCACCGATTTACATAAAACTTCCCAGACTCTCGTCTGGCACTAGGCCAGATTCACTAGCTGGCCGGCGGGCAGGAGCAGGAATTTGGCTGCAGAGCTGGCATCCATGAGGCACTGTGGGTCAGTAGCAGCAGCAGAATTGTATTTCACCACAATTTGTAACCTCATGGTCTGGCATATCCCTCATTCTACCATTACCATCAAGCCAGGGGACCAACCCTGGCTCAATAAGAAGTGTAGAAGAGCATGCCAGGAACAGCACCAGGTGTACCTAAAATAGAGGAACCAACCTAGGGAAGCTGCAACACAGGACTTCATGCATGCTACGCAGTGGAAATAGCTGCTGTGAACAGAGCTAAGAGATCAAAGCTCTGCAGTCGTGCCACATCCAGTCGTGAATGGTGGTGGACTAATGGGAGGAGGAGGCTCCATGAACATCCCCATCCTCACTGATGGCAGAGCCCAACACGCAAGTGCAAAAATCAAGGCTGAAATGTTTGCAACCACCTTCAGCCAGAAATGCTGAGTGGATGATCCATATCGGCCTCCTCCTGAGATCCCCACCATCACAGAAGCCAGTCTTCAGACATTTCGATTCACTCCCCGTGATACGTGGAAGTGGCTGAGCACACTAGATACAGCGAAGGCTATGGGTCCTGACAATATCCCGGCTGTCGTGCTGAAGACTTGTGCTCCAGAACTAGCCGCGTCTCTAGCCAAGCTGTTCCAGTACAGCTACAACACTGGCATCTATCTGACAATGTGGAAAACTGCCCAGGTATGTCCTGTCCACAAAAAGCAGGACAAATCCAATCCAGCCAATTATCACCCCCTCAGTCTACTCTCAATCATCAGCAAAGTGATGGAAGATGTCGTCAACAGTGCTATCAAGTGGCACTTATCACCAATAACCTGCTCACCAATGCTCAGTTTGGGTTGTGCCAGGACCACTCACATCCAGACCTCATTACAGCCTTGGTCCAAACATGGACAACAGAGCTGAATTCCAGAGGTGAGGTGAGAGTGACTGCCCTCGACATCAAGGCAGCATTTGAACGAGCGTAGCATCAAGGAGCCCGAGTAAAATTGAAGTCAACTGGAATCAGGGGGAAAACTCTCCACTGGCTGGAGTCATAACTAGGAAGATGTTTGTGGTTGTTGGAGGTCAATCATCACTGCCCCAGGACATTGCTGCAGGAGTTTCTCAAGACAGTGTCCTAGTCTCAAACATCTTCAACCGCTTCATCAATGACCTTCCCTCCATCATATGGGGATGTTCACTGATGATTGCAGTGTTCAGTGCCGTTCGCAACTCCTCATAAAATGAAGCAGTCTGTGCCCGCATGCAGCAAGACCTGGACAACATTCAGGCTTGGGCTGATATAACATTCGTGCCACACAAGTGCCAGGCAATGACATCTCAAACAAGTGAGAGTCTAAGCAACTCCCCTTGATATTCAACTGCATTGCCATCACCGAATCCCCCACCACCAACATCCTGGTGATCACCATTGACCAGAAACATAACTGGACCAGACATATAAATACCATGGCAACAAGAGCAGGTCAAAGGCTGGGTATTCTGCGGCGAGTGTCTCACCTCCTGACTCCCCAAAGCCTTTCAACCATCTACAAGGCACGAGTCAGGAGTGTGATGGAATACTCTCCACTTGCCTGGATGAGTGTAGCTCCAACAACATTCAAGAAGCTCGACACCATCCAGGACACAGCAGTCCGCTTGATTGGCACCCCATCCACCACCTTCAACATTCATTCCCTCCACCACTGGGGCACTGTGGCTGCAGTGTGTTCCATCTACAAGATGCACTGCAGCAACTCGCCAAGGCATTGCCCAAACCTGCGACCTCTACCACCTAAAAGGACAAGGTTCCCCTCCAAGTTACACACCATCCTGACTTGGAAACATATTGCCATTCCTTCATCGTCGCTGGGTCACAATACTGGAACTCCCTCATTAACAGCACTGTGGGATTTCCTTCACCACACAGACTGCAGCAGTTCAAGAAGACGGCTCACGATCACCTTCTCAAGGGCAATTAGAGGTGGGCAATAAATGCTGGCCTTGCCAGCAACGCCCATATCCAGAAACAATTTTTTTTAAACTGGGGGATTCTTTCTTCGTCATCCAATCAGAGGTCAGCAGGGGCTGAGTTTCCTTCTTCACGCTGTGCGATCGGGGGATGACAGTGCTGAGAATTCCCTGAAGGTGGAGAAAGTTTCCAGGGTTGGGGAGGCCCCAGAACTCCTTGAGGGCCCTGTTTGGGGAGCATTCCTGCTACTCCTGACCCATGAGGAGTTCAAAGAGAGGAAAAGTTTAAAAGCTTATTGTGGCTTCTTTTGGCCAGGCGGCTCCTCCCGCTATGTTTCCACTGCCGGGAGTGGAAGTTTAAAGGACGTCATGGTGCCATGACATCATCGGGCAGTGACTTTTGGATCTTACGTAGGCCCACGCCTGCTTTTAGCAGGAACCTCGTCTAGAGCCTGAATCGCTGCAGTAAATACTACGGTGGCCGGAAACGCGGCTGGTTGGGAAAGGGATTCAGATTTTTGGGATTTTAACCCCTCGCCCAACCCTTTCCTGTCCGTTGGGGTGCGGGGGCAGTGGGGGGATGAGGTGGGGTGAGGGGGTGCAGGGTTACATCAAGGCTTTGATGTCAGGTGATAGCTGTTATGTATGCAACCCAAGGTAACCTGTATCATACTGCCACCAGAGGGCATACCTGTTGGAGTCCCAAGGGATCCCAGCATCCCTTGGGAACACTGTATATAAACAGGCCTCCCATGCTGTACCAACACTCTGGAGTTTGAATAAAGGAGCTAAGGTCACACTTACTCATGTCTACAGTACTGAGTTACATTACTTTATTATGAGCTTAACAACAACAGTCCAATTCTGGACACCAGAGATTTTTGTATCAGGCATTGATTCTCTGAAAATCGACATGGTCTTAGCTGGAAAGTGAGCCATTTACGTGTTGTGGCAGTTATTATTTCAGACAGTTATGGAGAGTGAGCAGGACTGGAAAGCTGAGACCACTAATCTGCTTTTAATTAGTTTAAAAAGTACAATGTTTGCACAGTTATTATGCAGTATTTTAGATATTTATGTGCTGAGCTTGCAATGTTTTCAGACTTGGGACAGAATTTCCACAGAATATGGGGCTAGAGCCTCCACTTTTTTTGCATGCTTAATGCCCACTTAACGCCCATTTTACCGTTGAAATGATGTATGACGCCCATTTTGGCACAAAATGGAAACTGCCGGGCATTTTTAGGAAACTTATCGGCGAGCGTTACTTTCCCCATGTGCTTTACGGCGGGAAAAAATATTACGACCCGCCCACTTTTTTGGGGCGGAATCATCAGAATGGGCGAAGTCAACGCCCATAATATTGCCCAGCATTAGTTTCCGCACGGAATTAACGCCATGATTCAATAATACCGCCCACCCACTTTTTTTTGCTGTAAAGAGTACATTTGGCGAAACTAATGCCCAGGAGATCGCCCACCATACTTTCACAACCTCGCACACATATCGCCCACAATATCGCTCGCCCAAAAAAACGGCCACAAAAAGTGTAACTTTTCTGAACGAATGCCAGCAGTGTGGCTGGCATTTTTAACTTCGCAGGTTGCTTCATTCAAAAGGCTGCCTCAACTTCGGGGCAGTTTGCATTGACTCTGGAGTTTTTCTCAGGTAAAGTGAACATCTCAACAGACATATTTTCAGACTCTGGACGATTGGGGCTTTACCCCAGGTGTATTTTAGTGAGGCAATCATTACTTCTGATCAATTGCTATTATACTTTCAATGCAATGGGACCACCAAACAATAAATGTGCTAAGCAGTGCTTCAGATGTCTTGACCACTCAGGAGGAGAGCTACAATACAACCCTGAGCAAGTAGGTAAATTCGTGGTCGTGTGCTCCATGCTGCACAACCTGGCTATCAGGTGGGGCCAAGAATTGCCAGAAGGCACTGATGCTGCACCTCAGGTAAGAGAGGAAGAGGACGATGAGGGGCAGGATGCTGACCAAGGCCCATGCAACCATGCCCACCACCCCCTCCAGACCGCAGGAAAGGGCCTGTGGTGGCTACATAGCTGCAAGACTCTTACGTGAGGAGCTGAGATCTGAACGATTTGCCTGAAAGAGCATTGATGTGAGTGATAATGCTGACACACTGCTGTGTGTGTGCAGCTCAGACATCAATGGTGCCCATCAGCTTGATGCCAGTTAAAGTTTACATTGATTGATGCATACACCCAGATGGAGATATAACACAGCCATCACCTGCGGACATGCAATTCACTTTCATGTTTAGGAATCATCAGTGTGTAACGGTGCAGCTATCTGAGACAATGCTATGTTCAATAACAAAAATGTTATACCAACATTGGTCTGAAATCATAAGTATCACAGGCAATAACACCCAACCCCCGCCCACACCTCACTTTTTACACCATTGACATCAATCAAATGTTCAACATGTCCAGCAACACAGAACACAAAGGCAAAGCAGGAGGGTGGTCCCCAGCCCCCACACATTACAACAAATTGCATACACCCAGATGGAGATATATAACACAGCCATCACCTGCAGACATACACCTCACTTTCCTTCCCCCCTCCCCTACTTCTCCCCACCTCTACCCCTTCCCCTCCTCACTCCACAGTGCCTGGCCGAGGAGCTCCTCAGGTGGTGCCTCATTGGGGGGGATATGAAGGAAGATGCGGTCGTTGCATGGTGGCGCCGAGGGGGCAACATTCTCTGATGCATAAGCAGGATCTTGGTCCTTGCTCTCATCTGTGGTTCACAGTAGTGGTGCGGAATCTCGGGATGGAGTGCCGTGCTCTGGGACCACTGGGAGGCCTGTGCCAGCAGTGTTCCTGGCTATCGCATCCAGGGCCTTTGCCACCCGTGGAATGTACTCAGTCATGGTGGCCAGCTGTCAGGATATGCCCCCCAATGCTTCGGTGAGCTGGTCACCAATGTCTACAGTCCTCCTGGACAACTGTACCATCTCTCCGCTGTCATGCGGTGCTCGTGGAACAGACCTGCTGCGTCCACGAGACCTCCACGCGGTTGGCGCTGTCCTGGGGACAAATGGGGTGCCCTGTGGCGAGGTGCTTGGGTCCAGTACCTCCAGTGTGGAGGCGGGAATGACTGGAGGACCAGTAGATGGCCTTGAGGTGGAATGGCTTCTGGAGCATGGCGATGCAGGTTCCTCGAAGTCCATGCTCTCATCCGTAGAGAACAGACCCAGCGGATTGACGGGCGAGAATCGGAGCTCCTCAACACCAGATGTAGGATCATCCGGAGAGTCGGGCCCCGCGCCCCCACCTTCTGGCTTCTGTGGTCTTGCCTGGGGCAGCGCTGCTGGCTGAGCTGCAAACCACAAAGTAGGTTATTAGAGGAGAAGGGGGTGCTAGGATCACAAGGTGAGTCCAGCGCTACACACAGCATATGCACGACAAAAGCATCACCGCTCTCAAAATCATCGCAGACATCACATTTCATGAACATCAACACATTTGCACTCCAATGATTTTCATTCGGCCAGCATTATTTCTATGACAATTTTAGAAATCATCGATCATATAAGATTGTTCGGATAAGAGTGGGTGTGGCATCTATTGACTTTACATCACTCGATGGTGTAAGCTTTACTCACATGGCATCACTTCAGGGTCTGCAGATGCTTCCGTGGCTGTCCGGGGGTACTTCCCCAAGAATGCGAGCACCTGCTCCGCCACCTCAGTGATGTTGCTGGGGACTGGTGGCCCCCGACTCGTTCGCCTCTGCACGGACCTCATCGTCGATAGCTTCTTCTGTAAAAGATGACAGGACAACAAATCCTGAGATATTTGCGTGATATCATTGCTAGGTACTGTCACAGAGACTGATACAACACATAACCAACAGATGTAATCATGATTATTATGAAAATTATCATTCTTACATAGAAACATAGAAACATAGAAAATAGGTGCAGGAGCAGGCCATTCAGCTCTTCTAGCCTGCACCGCCATTCAATGAGTTCATGGCTGAACATGAAACTTCAGTACCCCCTTCCTGCTTTCTCGCCTTACCTAAAGACGTACACCGTGACCGCAGGCTTTGAGTAAAACATTTCCGGTAAAAGTGCAAGACCTCACATCTGCTGATAGTCACTCATGACTGTTACATATCAAATTATATAAATACATAGGTACATGTAAATTAATGTAATACTTACTCTTGCGGATCCCACAAGGTCGTTCCATTGTTTGCGGCCTTGGTTTCCCTCACTAACCTCGTTGGTCGCCGATGAGACTACCTCTGCTATCTCGGTCCATATCCTCTGGTAGGCCTTTAGGGTGGGCTTCCCACGCCCTCCCTGTGTCAAATCACCTCAGCGTGACTCGACCTCCTGCAGGAGGGAGGTATTTGCCTTTTCCGAGAACCTCCTGGCTCTTTTGCGCCCTCCAATGTGCTCCTCTCCCACCTCACTGCTCTCTCCAGCATCAGTCTCCACAGCGTGCTCTCTCTCCATTATAGGCCAAATTCAGGAAAATATGTGGCTGGTAACAGCTCATTTTTGCTTGCCTACTTGATTTGAAGCTCTAAAGTCTCCCTCCTTCCTCCCAAAGCAACCACACCACACCCAGACATGCTTTCAGTCCCTCTGAGCTCCCTCTCTCTCTGTCTCCTCTTCTGCGCATGTCATGATGACCCTTGACCTCCTGAATCGCGGGAATCGAGCGTTGCCATGCCGTTGCTAAGGATGGTCACACTTTACGGCAGAAGGTCAAAAAAATTTAACACTACCACTCTTTTCCTATCGCTCGCAGTAACGCCCATTTTCAAAAATGGAGACTAGGTGCTTTGAGAATAGACGAGAAGCCGATGATTTGAAAACTCTTTTTTAACGCCCATGTTGGAAATAACGCCCATTTTTGGGCAATAAGCACAAAAGTGGAGGTTCTAGCCCCTGCACTTTCATTTTACAGAATTTGAATGGGGTAACTGCAAATAAAGCACAACAAAATTCCAGGGACCCTGGCGATAATAGAAATGGGACATCACGTGTATTTCCATGTGCAGGGACCACCATCTTATGTAATGGCTTTGTTGCCTCCAGATTTGACTATTACAATGCTCTCCTGGCCAGCCTTTCATCTTCCACCCTGCATAAACTTGAGCTCATCCAAAGCTCTGCTGCCTGTATCCTAACTCACTCCAAGTCCTGTTCATCTAGCACCCATGTACTCGCTGACTTCCATTGGCTCACGGTCTGGCAATGTCACGATTTAAAAATTCTCATCCTTGTTTTCAAATTACTCCATGGCCTCACTCCTCCCGATCTCCGTACTACATTAAAGGCACTATATAAATGCAAGATTTTGCTGTTGTTTTATTCTGGCTGTGGATGGGCTGGCCTTGTACAGCCAGCAAACTAACTTTAATGTTGATGTATAGAGGTTCCCTGCTTCTTCCCCTGCTCCCACCCCCGATTCAGGGAAGTTAGGGGCAAAAATTATAGTCACTAACTTTTTGGCAACCGGACTTCTCGAAGTGACACTAAATTACATATAGGGCAGCGTTCAAAGCACAACTACCTCCAACTGTTTCATCAATTACCTCCCTCCTTCACAAGATCAGAGTAGGGCTGTTCGCTGGTAATTGCACAGTGCTCAGTTCTATTCACAATTCTTCAGATAATGAAGCAGTCCATGCCTGCATGCAGCAAGACCTGGATAATATCTAGGCTTGGACTGATAAGTGGCAAGTAACATTCACGCCAAGTGTTAGGCAATGACCATCTCCAACAAGAGTAAACATAAGCACCTCCCCATGACATTCAACGCATTACCATCATCAAATCCTCCACCATCAACATAATGGGGGCTCACAATAGACCAGAAACTGAACTGGGCCAGACACATAAATGCTGTGGTTACAAGATCCGGTCAGAGGCTGGGTATTCTGTGCTGTGTGGCTCATCTCCTGAATCACCAAAGCCTCTCTACCATCTACAAGGTACAAGTCAGGAGTGTGATGGAATAGCTCCATTTGCCTGAATGGGTGCAGCTCCAACAACACTCAAGAAGCTTGACTCTATCCAGAACAAAGCAGTCTGCTTGATTGGCTTCCCATCCATTGCTTTATATATCCACCACCGGCGTACTATGACAGCAGTGTATATAATTTACAGGATGCACTGCAGCAATTCGCCAAGTCTTCTTTGTCAGCACCTCCCATGACCATGACCTCCACCATCTAGAAGGAAAAGACAGCAGGTAATGGATACTCCATTACCTTCAAGTCACACAGTATCCCAACTTGGACATACCAAGTCATTGTCACTGGGTCAAAAACATCGAGCTCCCTACCTAACAGCACCTTCACCTCACGGACTGCAGTGGTTCAAGAAGATGGTCCACCACCACCTTCTCAAGGGCAACGAGGGATGGGCAATAAATGTAGGCCTTGCCAGTGATGCCCACATCCCGTGAATGGATTAAAAGAAGATATACATGAAGAGCTCCTGGCTCCTCTTTCTTCCCCTGCTTAAAAAATCTTCAAAAATGAGGCTATTCTGCTTGTACAACAATGATATTAAAATAGACAGCACTGAACCCCAGCTTGATTATACACTGATCTATGCAGAGAGTCCTCCAGGAGAGACATCTGAATAGGTGATGACACACTTTGAGGACTAAAGATACACAGCAATTAACGCACTCAGCAAAAGTAATACACACATCACTGGTGTTAAAAGCATTGAACCGAAACGGATATTTTTTATGATGTTGAATTATACCTGAAGGACCTCAAGTGAGTACATATTTATCATGCTAATTCAGAATATCTCTGCATGGATCCTAATTCAGACACTGCCATTTAGTTGTCTGCCACTCTCAGCATGTTTCTAATGAAGGCTTCAGTGAGCATTTGTTAGTCCCAGATAATCAAGCCACGAATATGTATTCCAAATCAGTGTTTCTTTTTAGTAAGAGTGCAGACTTAAAATAGGATGATTGGCAAAAAAAAGGACAAGAGCAACAACATTACAGGAACATCATCAGCTCCAAGGTCCCTTCCAAGTCATATGAGCTGGACATCGATTGCCATTGCTTCATCATCACTGGGTGAAAATGCGGGAATTTCCTGCCTAGTGCCATTGTGGGAGCACCATCACCTGAAGGACTGCAACGACTCAAGGGGCAGGCACATCATCATCACCTTCTCAGGGCTACTACAAATACGGCAATAAAGGCAGCTTTGCCAAAATGGCTCACATCCCGAGAAATTTAAAAAAAACAAATGAATAAAACTTCAGGGTCTCTTGGGAAATGATAACGCAAGTGAAACTGGAAAACTTCTGCCAAATTCCAATCTTGATATTTAATTCTCATATCCTTCAATACACAGGGATTTCATGCAATTAGCTCAATAAATAACTAATGTATTAAATCACAAGATTACAGGATACTTATAGATGGAGAACATCCATTTTAACTCACCCATCGAAAAAAAAACCGAGGCTTCCCCTACTGCAACATCTAATTGTTTGTTAAATGATTCTGGGGTTTTCGCCTCTGCCCTTCAGCCCCAAAGTCCACTCCAAGTGTTGATCACTCTCTACGTGAAGAAGGACCTTCTGACATCAGTCCTAAAGTTGCCGTTTACGTTTGTATGTGTGTCCCCTTGTCCTATGCCCACTGCTTATTTTAAAGCAATATTCTGGATTATTTCCATACAACAGTAACTTGCATTTATATAGTGCGTTTAATGTAGAGGAACACCCCAAGGTGCTTCACTGAGACATAATGGACTAAAATGGATGCTGAACCAAAGAAGCAGATATTAAGAGGGATGACTAAAGGCTTGGTCAAAGAGGTGGGTTTTAAGGATGGCTTAAAGAGGGAGATGGAGAGGCAGAGAGTTTTAGGGAGGAAATTCCAGAGCATAGGGCCGAGATGGCTAAAAGTATGGCTGCCAATGATGGGGGTGAAGGGAAGGGGTTTTCACAAGAGGCCAGAGTTCTGGAGAGGCTGTAGGTCTGGAGAAAGGAAGGGGTGAGGCCATGAAGTGAATTAAACTCATGAGTTAATGGTACTTGGGTGGGAAAGGACACCATTGCTTGAGATACTCTGGTTATAATTGGATAGAACATAAGAACATAGCAACAAGAGTAGGCCATTTAACACCTCAAGCCTGTTCTGCCATTCATTGAGACATAACTCCATATACCCACATTTGCTGCATATCCCTTAATACTTTTGATTAACAAAAATCTATCAATCTCAGATTTAAAATTAGCAATTGACCTAGCATCACCAGCCATTTGCAAAAGAGAGTTCCAAACTTCTACCAGTTTGAAGAGAAGAGCAGATCCAAGCAATGGCAGTCCCAAAGAGTTGGACAACAGAGGAGATATGTTGGAGGAGGATGGTGTGGCTGACCATGTCATAAGCTACAGAGAGATCGAGAAAGATGAAGAGGGCTGGTGCATTATGGTCACAGTCATAAGGCTGTCATATGTGGCTTTGATTAGGGTCGTTACAGTGTTGGGGCAGGGGTGGAAACCTCATTAGAAATATTCAAATATGGAGTTGCGGGACAAAATTGCACAGATTTGGGAGGTGACAATACATTCAAAGACTTTGGAGATGAATGGGAGGTTGAAGATGGGCTGATACTTTGCTAGGACACAGAGGATGAGGGTGGGTTTTTTGAAGAGGTAATTTTGAAAGGGAGGGAACAGTTTCTGGGAAAAGGGAACCATTACAATGTTGTATCATTACTATCATATATATCTCTATAGGATCATCTCTGAGATGCTTCCTTTCTAGGCTGAAAAGCCCAAGTCCTCGTAATCCAGACCCTTGACATAGAAAAATAGAAACATAGAAAATAGGTGCAGGAGTAGGCCATTCGGCCCTTCATGCCATGCACCACTATTCAATATGATCATGGCTGATCATGCAACTTCAGTACCCCATTCCTGCTTTCTTTCCATATCCCTTGATCCCTTTAGTCGTAAGGGCTACATCTAACTCCCTTTTGAATATATCTAACGAACTGGCCTCAACAACTTTCTGTGGTAGAGAATTCCACAGGTTCACAATTCTCTGAGTGAAGAAGTTTCTCATCATCTCGATCCTAATTGCTTACCCCTTATCCTTAGACTGTGACCCTTGGTTCTGGACTTCCCCAAAATCGGGAACATTCTTCCTGCATCTAACCTGTCCAATCCCGTCAGAATGTTATATATTTCTATGAGATCCCCTTTCATTCTTCGAAATTCCAGTGAATATAAGCCTAGTCGATCCAGTTCTTCTTCATATGTCAGTCCTGCCATCCCGGGAATCAGTCTGGTGAACCTTCGCTGCACTCCTTCAATAGCAAGAATGTCCTTCCTCAGATTAGGAGACCAAAACTGTGCACAATATTCAAGGTGTGGCCTTACCAAGGCCCTGTACAACTGCAGTAAGACCTCCCTGCTCCTATACTCAAATCCTCTCGCTATGAAGGCCAGCATGCCATTTGCCTTCTTCACCGCCTGCTATACCTCCATGCCAATTTTCAATGACTGATGTACCATGACACCCAGGTCTCGTTGCACCTCCCCTTTTCCTAATCTGTCACCATTCAGATAATATTCCGCCTCCCTGGTTTTGCCACCAAAATAGATAAGCTCACATTTATCTACATTATACTGCATCTGCCGTGCATTTGCCCACTCACCTAACCTGTCCAAGTCACCCTGCAGCCTGTTAGCATCCTCCTCACAGCTCACACTGCCACCCAACTTAGTGTCATCTGCAAACTTGGAGATATTACATTCAATTCCTTTGTTCAAATCATTAATATATATTGTAAATAGCTGGGGTCCCAGCACTGAACCTTGCGGTACCCCTCTAGTCACTGCCTGCCATTCTGAAAAAGACCCGTTTATTCCTACTCTTTGCTTCCTGTCTGCCAACCAGTTCTCTATCCACGTCAATACATTACCCCCAATACCATGTGCTTTAACTTTGCACACTAATCTCTTGTGTGGGACCTTGTCAAAAGCCTTTTGAAAGTCCAAATATACCACATCCATTGGTTCTCCCTTCTCCACTCTACTCGTTACATCCTTAAAAAATTCTAGAAGATTTGTCAAGCATGACATTAGTGATCAGTCCTGTGGTTCTTCTCCGCACTGTTTACAGGGCTTGAATGTTTCCCTTGTTTCTCAGCAACTAGAACTGGACATAGTACTCAGGGTGTGGTCTGACCAGTTTGATCACAATTCCCCCTGACTATTCTGGCTATGTAGCTTGACAATCCATTGATGCTGTTGATTACTACCCTGCATTGATTGGATACATTTATTGTTGAGTGCAGTGAGACTCTTTCAACCTAATGAAAAATGGATTCAACAAGATCCAATTTCCACCCCCCACCCCTGCCCCACCTCTCTGAATCAAAGTTATTGATATAAATTTAAAACAGCATTGGTCCCAATAGTGAGTTCTGGAGCACCCACTCAGTACTCATCCCCCCCCAACCCATCCCACCCTGACATTACCCTCTGACCAGTACCCATTGATTTCTATCCACCAGCCAATTTTATATCCATACTCATGTTTTGCCCTAATTTCCCACAAGTTTGAGCTTAAATAGTAACCATTCATGTGGAACTTTATCAAATGTCTTTTGAATGTCTAAATATACAGGGCCCAAGTTTCGAGCCGCGCCTAGAATGGCGCAGTCCCGACCTGGACGCCCGTTTTTCGTGCCACAAAGTGCGCCTAAAAAAAACCTCCAGATTCTCCACCTCCCTGCAGGTCCTCTGGCCCTCGGTACAGCGCAGCAGGAGCTGTAGGGGACGGAGCCAGGTCCCTGCGCCGAAAACAGTGCCGGGACCTCTGCACAGGCGAGCTACAGTGGGCGCGCAAGTGCAGTAGCACCAGGCACCCGAAACTGTGTGGGAGGGGCCCGAAGCACGCAGCCCCTAGCCCTGGCCGAATGGCCTCACTGGGGCTGCGTGAATAAGGCTCCTCCCACGGCCAGCTCCTGCTTCCTCCCGACCCGACTCGACTCACACTTCCCGCCTCCGGACCAGACCCGACACCCGCTCCCGCCCCGCCCCCGGACCCGACACCCGCTCCCGCTCCCGCCCCCGGACCGGACCCGACACATGCTCCCCCTCCCTCCCCGCTCCCGGACCGGACCCGACACCCGCTCCCCCCCCCCGCCCCCGGACTGGATCCGACCTGACCTCCCTCCCCCCGACCTGATCTCCCTCTCCCTCCCTCCCTCCCCCCGACCCGAACCGAACCGACCTCCCTCCCACCACCCCGCCAACCTGACCCAACGCCACCTACCTGCAAATCTGGTGCTGGGGACGGCCCCTGCCCGAAGTCTTGGGCCCGGCCCGTTCAGCCTCCCTCCCCCTTCTCCTTCGACCCCCCCTCACCCCAATCTCCTTCCCCCCCAATCTCCTCCCCCCCCAATCTCCTTCCCCCCTAATCTCCTCCCCCTAATCTCCTTCACCCCCTCATCTCCTTCCCCCCCATCTCCTTCCCCTCCAATCTCCTTCTCCCCCCACAATCTCCTCCCCCCCAATCTCCTCCCCCCCAATCTCCTCCCCCCCCAATCTCCTTCCCCCCCATCTCTTTCTCCCCCATCTCCTTTCCCCCCATCTCCTCCCCCCCATCTCCTTTCCCCCCATCTCCTTTCCCCCCATCTCCTTTCCCCTCATCTCCTTTCCCCCCCTTCTCCCCTTTATCCCCTTCTCCCCCTCCTCCCTTCTCCCCCTCCCCCTTCTCTCCCCCCTCCCCCTTTTCCCCATCCCTCCCCCTTCTCCCCCCCTCCCCCTTCTCCCCCATCCCTCCCCCTTCTCCCCTTCCCTCCCCCTTCCCTCCCTCTGCTCCCCCCCTCTCTCCCTCTACCCACCTCCTCCCCCTCCCCTCGCTGTCAGAAACACAGACACTGACAGACAGAGAATGAGAGACACACAGACAGACAGAGAGATAGAGACACTGACAGAGACACACTGAGGAGGGGCATCCCAGCACGCTGTTGGAGGGCTCCCAGTGCTGCAGTAAGTAGAATATGTTTTATTTATTGATTTAAAAAAAAAATTATTTCTTATTAATTTTTTTGATTTATTTATTGGTTGATTTATTGATGTTTTTATCATTTATTATTGATGATGGCTCTTTATTTGTAAAACTGAAGTGTTTAATGTTTGTAAACTTCCCTTTAAACACCCCCCCCCCCCCCACCATTCCCTACGCCTGATTTGTAACCTATGCCTGATTTTCTAAAGTGTAGACAAGGTTTTTTCGAGCGTACAAAAATCTTCACTTACTCCATTCTAAGTTAGTTTGGAGTAAGTTTTCACTCACAAAACTTTGAAATCAGGCGTAAGTGGCCGGACACGCCCCCTTTTGAAAAAAAAATTCTGTTCCAAAGTGAAACTGTTCTAACTGACTAGAACTGGAGCAAACTAAATGACGAGAATTCCGATTTCTAAGATACTCCGTTCTACACCAGTTGCTCCTAAAAATCAGGAGCAAATCATGTGGAAACTTGGGGCCACAATGTTGTAAGGTTTACCACGCATCTTGTGTTATCGCTTCCTCAAAGAAGTCAAGGAGGTTGGTCAAACAAGACCTTCCCCCATCTAAAGTCATGTTGACTCCTGTTTACTAGGTTTTTATTGTACAAATAGTCCTGAAGTTTACCTCTGAAAGTCAATTCTATTTTTTAAATTGAGACTATAGTTGCCGTGCCAGTTTAGTCGCTCTTTTTGAATATGAGCACCGCATTAGTGTATTTGCGAACTACTGTACCTCCACAGTATCTATCGACTCCTTGATAATCTCCTCGCTAATCTACCGCAGCACTCTGGGATAACATCATCTATCACTTATTGCATAGTTTCGTTCCCATTATAAATGTTGTGAATGTCAAAAAGTTGACTTAAAAGAAAACTAGTGTTATGATGGCAGGGACATTAGATACCACTCCCGACTTCACTTACCTGTCATTATAAAATGTGGCCATGACACATGGTTACCGCCTACTTCATAGCCAAACCTTTCATCTCCTTCTTGTGTCAGTCAAATTATATTTTGATTCTTACAAGTAAGCATTTTTTAAATATCTTCCTTTCCCCTTCATTTTTTTTCTTGCCCCATCCTCAAACATGCTCACACATGCAGACACTCACACACATACATGCATGCACACACATGCAGACACATACACATACATGCATGCACACACATGCAGACACTCACACACATACATGCATGCACACACATGCAGGCACTCACACATACATGCATGCACACACATGCAGACACTCACACTCACACACATACATGCATGCACACACATGCAGACACACACACATACATGCATGCACACACATGCAGACACTCACACACATACATGCATGCACACACATGCAGACACTCACACACATACATGCATGCACACACATGCATGCACATGCACATTTCAATAAAAGAAGTACCAGTAGGTGATCCAGAAAAGGCTTCAGTAGTGGTGGAGCAGGCACACAAGGGCTTGATTTTTTAATCACAGTTTTCTCGTTAACTGTCAGGATACCGCTGTCACAAGCATAGGAGCTCATTGAGCTGTACAGCCTTTTCCCCACATTCTACGCACATCTACATTTTTTGCGAAATTATCAGATGAAAGAAAATAATTCACTTGGTAACAAAAATGGGGGGAAATTCACCACTCCTGGCATTAATATTCTTTATCTCGATGAGCATATAATTCACAAGGTTTTTATTTTTCACTTGGAAACTCCTCCAGCGATACAGTGGGCAAATATAAGCACTCTCTTTCATACTGAGCCATCCAGACCAGGATGGTCACTGATGTGTGCGATGTGAGCTGACAGCAGCAGCGGCAAGTCTCGAGGCACAGTGTTTGACCTGTAGGAAGGCAAAACAACTTTCCCACTCCTGATCACTATTTACTGACCCTACTGGAAAGTGGATGTTGGGTGAGGGTAAGATTGTTTTCAGTTGAGCTGTCCCTGTAGGCAGCATTAGTGCCCAGGCTTACAAATATGGAATATCCACTTGGGCACAGGACCAGATGGCTGTCTGTGACTGGGGAACCATAACCAAGCATACATGCCGTGCCATTTCTCTGGTGTGAATTTATTCTGACCAAAAAGTAAACTCACCTGCGGAGTGGGTTCATGCTGGTACTAACCTCAAGATATAATAACCTTCCGGAAATACTAGGGGGCGGAGGGTCTAGCGAGAAGGAGGAACTGAAGGAATTCCTTATTAGTCAGGAAATTGTGTTCGGGAAATTTATGGGATTGAAGGCCGATAAATTGCCAGGGCCTGATAGTTTGCATTCCAGAGTATTAAGGAAGTGGCCCTAGAAATAGTGGATGCATTGGTGATCATTTTCCAACAGTCTATCAACTCTGTGGACTGGAAGGTAGCTAATGTAACACCACTTTTTAAAAAAAGAGGGAGAGAGAAAACAGGGAATTATAGACTGGTTAGCCTGACATCAGTAGTGGGGAAAATGTTGGAATTAATTATTAAAGATGAAATAGCAACGTATTTGGAAAGCAGTTACAGGATCGGTCCAAGTCAGCATGGATTTATGAAAGAGAAATCATGCTTGACAAATCTTCTAGAATTTTTTGAGGATGTAACTAGTAGAGTGACAAGGGAGAACCAGTGGATTTGGACTTTCAAAAGGCATTTGACAAGGTCTCACACAAGAGGTTAGTGTGCAAAATTAAAGTACATGGTATTGGGGGTAATGTATTGACGTGGATAGAGAACTGGTTGGCAGATAGGAAGCAGAGAGTTGGGATAAACGGGTCCTTTTCAGAATGGCAGGCAGTGACTAGTGGGGTGCCGCAGGATTCAGTGCTGGGCCCCCAACTATTTACAATATATATCAATGATTTAGATGAAGAAATTGAGTGTAATATCTCCAAGTTTGCAGATGACACTAAGCTGGGTGGCGGTGTGAGCTGTGAGGAGGATTCTAAGAGGCTGCAGGGTGACTTGGACAAGTTAGGTGAGTGGACAAATGCATGGCAGATGCAGTATAATGTGGATAAATTTGAGATTATCCACTTTGGTGACAAAAACAGGAAGGCAGAATATTATCTGAATGGCAACATATTAGGAAAAGGGGAGGTGCAACGAGACCTGGGTGTCATGGTACATCATGTTAGTATGCAGATACAGCAGGCGGTGAAGAAGGCAAATGGCATGTTGGCCTTCATAGCTAGGGGATTTGAGTATAGGAGCAGGGAGGTCTTACTGCAGTTGTACAGGGCCTTGGTGAGGCCTCACCTGGAATATTGTGTTCAGTTTTGGTCTCCTAATCTTAGGAAGGACGTTCTTGCTATTGAGGGAGTGCAGCGAAGGTTCACCAAACTTATTCCCAGGATGGCAGGACTGACATATGAGGAGAGACTGGATCAACTGGGCCTGTATTCACTGGAGTTTAGAAGAATGAGAGGGGATCTCTTAGAAACATATAAAATTCTGACGGGATTGGACAGGTTAGAGGCAGGAAGAATGATCCCGATACTGGGGAAGTCTCGAACCAGGGGTCACAGTCTAAGGTTAAGGGGTAAGCCATTTATGACCGAGATGAGGAGAAACTTCTTCACTCAGAGAATTGTTAACCTGTGGAATTCTCTACCGCAGAAAGTTGTTGAGGCCAGTTCGTTAGATATATTCAAGAGGGAGTTAGATATGGCCCTTACGGCTAAACAGATCAAGGGGTATGGAGAGAAAGCAGGAAAGGGGTGCTGAGGTGAATGATCAGCCATGATCTTATTAAATGGTGGTGCAAACTCAAAGGGCCGAATGGCCTACTCCTGCATCTATTTACTATGTTTCTATGTTTCTATAATAATGGAAAGTCCCAGTGAATGCCTTTCCACGTTAGAGGCCTTTTATCTTGATAAGATATCCTTGCAGATGATGTCCATGAGCCATTCCTCAAATTGCACTTCTTGCTGTAGACCTGTCGGATGTCAATTCATGTGATGAGACCAGGCAACATGATGCAATTGCATGCAATGTCATAATACAAACGTACATCATTGGCTGTAAAGCACTTTAAGATATCCGGTGGTCATGAAAGGCGCTATATAAATCCGTCTATTTTTCTTTCTTTTATACGCATAGTGAGATGATATTGAGTCACCTGCTCACTTACATTGGGACACTGCAGCAGCCCAGTACAGGAGACACCTGATCTGATGGCACATCACACCATCCACTAAAATCTGTGCCTATGATGTCACTTGAACTCCAGAGGTCATCTTGGAAGTGGGACAATGGGAGAACTTCATGTTTGTCATTGATAGCAGTCATCTAATACTGTGACAATGCATTCAAGATGATAAAATAAAGGAAAGGAAAATTACCCGGGTCTCTCTTGTCACCTTTTTTAAAAATGCGGACTACATTAGCCTCCTTCCAATCTGTAGGAACCATTCCAGAGTGCAGATGGGTCGGAGAGGAATTGCCCAGATTTTTTTCCCAAAATTGGCCTGGGTTTTTTAATGTTTTTTTTTTGCCTCTCCCAGGAGATCACATGGTTTCGGGTTGGGTGGAGTGTATGTGTTGTAATACACAAGGTGTGGGACAGGTTCGATGGACCAATGGTCTTTACCTGTCCGTCAGTTTTTGTATGTTTCGTATGTTTCATATGTTAAAGAACTGGTGCTTTTGAGAGAGCATAGGAAATAATGAGTCAGAAGCACAATAAACAAAACGTATGCATATAAAACTCCTTACTTCTGCCACTCTTCCTCCTACAATCTTGATACCATCTAACCACTGCTTCTTGATTAACCTCATCTCTTCTGCTCAGTTTAACCTTGGTTGCTGTCCTGCATTATAGGCATTGGCCTTTCATCTCGGTTTCTCAATTTAAAAAAACTTGCAATGATATATGCATACGTATAACAATTGTGATATATATGCATAATATATATAATATAATATATATATATTATATATATATATGCAAGTACAAATATTCCTATGGGGGTGTCACACTGAAACTCAGTCATGTAAATTGAAACCGCTCCATTCAATAAATTACTGAATGCTTTCACACTGCATGAGATCTGTGCCGGTGCAATTCATTCCCTGAGGAGCGAATCCTGCATGATTGACTGTAATCTGAATATAAAATTGTTGGGGACTCACTAAGACTGTTGACTGAGAAGGGCCCCGAGAAATGTGTTTTCCACGCTACTGGTCAAAGTGACTCTCGGCGATTTCACGAGGTCCAGTTTGCAGTTGGCTCCATGTAACCAGTGCTTCCAGGAAATCGTGGCTCAAGTGGAAGGTGATGGCAGTCGACGATTGCAATCCTATTTAAGTGACTGTGTCTCAGATTCTGCTACTTCAATCTGGGCACCAAAACCTCAGTGTAATCTAGGACATTAAAATGCTGTACATCTTAGAGCTGCCTTTTCCAAACAATTAAGAAATGATTTGGTAGTGTTTTAGGGAAATTCAATTATATTAAGCAGATCATGCTATGTATTGGCACGTTTTAACTTAAATTGTGAGTCTTGCTGAAATACTCAGATTAGGAAAAGTTTGTTAACATGAGAGCTTACTGGCCACCGCAGGGATTGTTGGAATCATTCTACACTCCCAAGAAAGGATTGCCAGTTGAGATCTAAGCAACGAGCATCATTCTACTAAGTATGGTGGTGCCATGCAATTTACACATTTGTACCATGTAAAGGTTATAAAAGTAGCCACAGTGCCCTTGAAGAAGCTGGTCCTTTGCTCAGTAATGAAGCAGTGCAATCAATCTGAGCCAATCTGCACAACTGGTGAGAAGTTCCCTCTGGGTTTAAGAAGGCAGTCATCAAATGATATTATTGGCACTGGTATCGACCTAAGCTGGTAAAAGGGAACAAACAGATTATTAATCACTACCCATGACCCAAACTAAGTTAGGTGTGGGCCTAGTAATACGTGATTGTCTAGAGCTTAAACCTTAACCCTAAAATTTCAGGGAGGAAATGCAGAAATGTTCAGATTACAATGACTCAGAGGGTAACACTTACACATGAAAGTTGTTCTCTGACACATCAGCACTAATTCAATAAACCAATACCAGTTTAGATCGATAATCTAAAGGATTTTCTTGATCTGCGTAAAGCAAGAAATAATCCAGAGCAGCGAGTTTCAATATGAACGCTTCGGACCAAACATCAGGAAAGTCAGCAGCACATCTCTTACAGGGACAGCATTCATGTAAATAGCTCAGGATTTAAAGGAGAAGTCCTCTTCCCCAATATAATAATCTCAAGAACATTTTTGTTTGCTTTTTCCCCATCTTCACTGAAGTCACTGAGTCTCCCTGAGGTGTGTTTCCCCAGCAACGACTCTCACTGCGCTATGGCTCCCCTGACACTGACTCTTGCTGGGATATGATTCTGTGGGCACTGACTCTCCTTGGGTTGCAGTTACCCTTGCATTGAAACACTGGAGTAAGGTTCCCCTGGCACTGTCCCTTGGTGGGGTATGGACTTGTAGGCACTGACTCTCACTGGGTTGCAGTTACCCTGGCATTGAAACTCTGGGGTGCGGTTCCCCTGGCACAGCTCTCACTGGGGTATGGATCCACAGGCACTAGCCACTCCCGAGTGGCCTTTCTTCATGTGTGATCAAATGTCAGGTGATCACATGACATGTGATTAAACCTCCAGGAATACGTCCAATTAGAGTTGGCGACCCAATCTCTTCTCCTCAGCTGGTGGCCTTGACTCCTCCTGGTCTATGCAGTCACCTGATACCTCACCCAAGTAGCCATCCTTCATGTGAGTGTTAAGCAGGCTATGCAATGAAAGAGCATTTCAGACCAGATCCTATAATTATTCAATGTCCACCTACGCACACACAGGGGCCAAAATTCAGTACCGCTGGAAAGCTGGTGCTCCCCAGACTTTTTGGGGCTATCAGCGCAAAAAGTTTTCATGGCTGAGCTGCCCCATATTCAGCTCCAAAAGTGAACAAATGGGTTCCAGCGCTAAGGAACCCTTCCAAAGTGGATTTTTCAGCAGTGTGGCTGTCTTAATTGGAGCTTAATGGCCACAGAGAAATTCAGCATGCAGGTAAGGGTTTCTAACAAGCCAACTGCTCATCGGCCTTTTTAAAGGGCAGGGTTTGCAGCAAGGTCCTGAGGGGGAAGGAGTTTGGAAGGAGACCTGGACCTGGACCTGGACCTGGACCTGGACCTGGACCTGGACCTGGACCTGGACCTGGACCTGGACCTGGACCTCCATATATGCGAGGACACCTGTGCAGTGCAGGAAGAGGTTCAGTGACATCATCCAGCTTATGAAAGTGAGTACCTCTTCCACCAACTGCTGACCTTGCGTCTGTGAGATTCTCCTTCAACATGTACTTATTTCCCATGTTTAGTCACGAAAGTGACTTCTTATTGTTCACGCCTGTATACATATATGTATGTGTTTTTGCTCCCTTTTGTCTCACACTTAAAGCTGCATGTCACATACAAACACTTGTGCACTCATTTCTCATGCATCATCACAGTGGTACTCACCAACCATGCTTTCTTTTGCAGGCCGAAATGGCCCACAATAGAGCTGAGCTCAGGATGACCAGGGGTGGAGACACAGAGACACAGGTCCTCACACCTGTTGAGCAGAAGGCTCAAGCGTTGGTCGGCACACATGGTGCATTCCCTGTGGCTGACGGTAATGCTGACGCCGATATGGGTAAGTGAAGGCCCTCCATGAATGACTCTCTCCAATGTGCCACTGCCCACTGTTCCTTGCCTTCATGGAAGTCTGCTAGTTGCATCCTCCATGCCTTCATCCCCCACCTCCCCCTCATGTCAGCCCTTCTCCTCCCATTTATGCTTGCAGATGTCACGCCCCTCCCGTGGGCAGCAGAAATGGTGACACCAATGAGGGCAGCATTGGTACGTGAGGCTGTCGTTGAATGTGCTCACTATTTGAATGTGCCAGCGCCTATTGCGCTTTTCTGTCCAAAAGTATGCTAGTTGCAGGCTCCATGCATCAATCCCCACCTCCCCCTCACAGCAGCCCTTCTCCCACTTATGCTTGCAGAAGAAACACCACCAAGACACACACCTGTGAGACCACATACAGGCCTGAAGTGTAGACTGCCTGATATCTCCCCAAGCAGCGCTAAGGACACTGAGGTCTCCAGTGATGCAGGGATGATATTCAGCACTACCTGGCTCATGGCAAGTGATAATGAGGAAGAGGATGATCAGGAAGAGATGGATAGCACAAGCGCGTCCCTGCTTCCACCCACCCGCGGCAGCTCAGATACTGGTGGGAGTGCGTGATGTGATAGAGTTGACGTGGTAGGTAGGGTGGCATTGGACGTTGCACTATGGCCTAGCGGGCTGCAGCATGGTGACGGGGCTAGGCAACTTCATGTGCCACCTCTCCGGGGGGGTGAGTCTGTACCGGAGTTCTGCTGAGGAGGGCTCAGACGAGCCCAGTGATTTTGTGGCTTAGGAGAGAAGAGTGGAGGCCATGCATTGCCAGATATTGGGGGCAATGACAAGGGTGCCAGACAGCCTGTTGGAAGTGGTCAGGAGTGTGGAGGAGACCACAGCTCTGCGCACACCATGGAACCCATCATGGCCAGTGTGCAAGCGATGGTGGACTCCCAGAGTGTCAGTGGGGATCCACCTGTGATGCAACCTGCAGGTGAAGTGGCAACTGCCATGTTGGCACAGGCTTGAAGGAATGCTCGCATTGGTGCTGGATAGAAGAGGATGGCCATGGCCCTGGAAGCTCAGAATGCTCTTATGCACTTTGGGCAACAGGCCAGGTTTTAGTGCTGCCACGGAGCGTCAACCGCTGCCATCACTGGTGGATTTGAGATTCTGGCTGCTCTCATGCAGTCTCCGCTTGCAGCTACCTGACACCTCAGTGTTGCCTTCGCGGCTAGGTCCAACAGGGGCCACTGGGGACCCTCTGGTCTTGCACCATCACATCAACCTGAGCTCCCTGATCTTGGTGGTGGTGGTGGTGGTAAGGTGCTGCCTCTGGGGAGTGACGCAGGCTCATTGGACCAGGATCCTGATGATGTGCTCTCTCAGGATCACAACATTTCTGCCCTGGACCTCCCACTCCGCCAGTGCCTCCACGCATGGTTCCACCCAAACCAAGCCAGACTGCACCCTCCCAGGAGGGTGCTGGCCAGGCTGCACCTGGCCCTTGCAGGCCCAGAGGTGTTCCAGGGCATCCTAGAAGGACAGCTGTAGGTCCCAGAAAACAACCACAGCAGCCTTCCCAGACCCATGATGGAGCCACAGGGATGACACTTAGGTGTAGTGTTAGGGTTGGCACACATAAGAGATGTTATAGCGAGATGCACAGGGGTAAAAAATGATTAGAGTATTATTATATCATTGTTTTTGCACTGATTTGGATAATTTGATAAATCTTTATTTTTGCCACATATATCTGGCCAGTTGTTTCATTTGGGAGTGGGCAATTCTGTGTTAAGGCACTCATTGGGATGGCCATTGAAAGTGGGAGCTGAAGGGTCATGTGTGGATGGGATTATCTGAAGCGAGCAACGATGAGATGCAGCTGCACCTCCCTTGCAGGGTTGCGATGGGTCAATGCCTCCTAGCTCTGTGGCAATGGGGATACTCCTCCTCCTCAGGTGGTACTGCTGGCTCGACCTCTAGCGGCTGTCCCCTCATATGGCCAGGTTGTGCAGCATGCAGCAGACCACGATGAATATGGAGACCTGTTGAGAGTACTGCAAGGTACCACCAGAGCTGTCCAGGCAACGGAAACTCTGCTTAAGGATGCAGATGCATTGTTCGATGTGCCACCAGGTGCATCAATGAGCATCATTGTATCCATGTTCTGGCGCTGTCCTGGGGTTCCACAGTGGAGTGAGCAGCCAAGTTGACAAGGGATATCCCTTCTCCCCAAGCAGTCAACCACAATCCTGATTTGGGGCAGTGAAAAGGGCGGGCACACTGGTCTGGTGCAGAATGAAGGAATCATGGCTGCTTCCTGGGTACCGCGCATCAACTGCCAGGTTCCGACGCTGGTGGTTACACACCAACTGCGCATTCAGCGAGTGGAAACCCTCGTGATTCACAAAGATCTCAGGGTGATGATATGGTGCCCGCAGCCCAACATGTGTGCAGTCTATCGCACCCTGCACCCTCGGGAAACCTGCCATTCGGGCAAATCCAGCCTGCCACTCCACCTGTTTGTCCCTTGTCATGGGGAAGGAGATGTACTGGACCCTTCTCCTGTACAGTGCATCTGTGACCTGCCGGATGCACCGATGTGCGGAGAATTGGGAGATGTTGCCAATGTCTGCAGTGGCAGACTGGAAAAACCCCATGGCATAAAAATTCAAGGTGATGATGAACTTGGTCTCCATGGTGAGGACAGTCATGAGCCTTGTGTGAGGCTGCAGATCTTCTAGCAGGACAGTGCAGAGCTCCCTGAGTACTTCTTTCCGAAATCTTAGCCTTCACAGGCATTGCTCATCACTGAGCTGGAGGAAGGAGAACTGAGATCTGTAGACCTTTTGAGGGTATGGCCTCCTTCCTCCATCTCTGCGTTGGCAACCTCCCAATGCAGCTGGATGCTGGCCATCTCCCTGGTCCTCCTCATTATCGGGCTCCTCTAGAGGCTCTTGCTGGAAAGGCTCCTCTCCCAGGATTTGGAGGGGGTGAGGGGGCAGCATCCCTCACCCTCCTACTGATGCCATCTGCCTCCTGGCCACCCTCTCTAACTGCAGGTCTGCGCACATCTGCACTCCCTTCTCTCTGTTGGGCATCCATAGCTGCTGCCTCCCTTGCCCGCTGCCTCTCTAGACACTGGGACCCCAGCTATTTACATCAATGATTTGGATGAAGGAATTGAGTGTAATATCTCCAAGGTTGCAGATGACACTAAACTGGGTGGCGGTGTGAGCTGTGAGGAGGATGCTAAGAGGCTGCAGGGGGACTTGGACAGGGAAGGTGAGTGGGCAAATGCATAGCAGATGCAGTATAATGTGGATACATGTGAGGTTATCCACTTTGGTGGCAAAAACACAAAGGCAGAATATTATCTGAATGGAGGCAGATTAGGAAAAGGGAAGGTGCAACGAGACCTGGGTGTCATGGTTCATCAGTCATTGAAAGTTGGCATGCAGGTACAGCAGGCGGTGAAGAAGGCAAATGGCATGTTGGCCTTCATAGCTAGGGGATTTGAGTATAGGAGCAGGGAGGTCTTACTGCAGTTGTACAGGGCTTTGGTGAGGCCTTACCTGGAATATTGTGTTCAGTTTTGGTCTCCTAATCTGAGGAAGGACGTTCTTGCTATTGAGGAAGTGCAGCGAAGGTTCACCAGACTGATTCCAAGGATGTCTGGACTGACATATGAGGAGAGACTGGATCAACTGGGCCTTTATACATGAGTTTAGAAGGATGAGAAGGGATCTCATAGAAACGTATAAGATTCTGATGGGACGGGACAGGTTAGATGCGGGAAGATTGTTCCCGATATTGGGGAAGTCCAGAACCAGGGGACACAGTCTTAGGATAAGGGATAGGCCATTTAGGACTGAGATGAGGAGAAACTTCTTCACTCAAAGTTGTTAACCTGTGGAATTCCCTGCCGCAGAGAGTTGTTGATACCAGTTCATTGGATGTATTCAAGAGGGAATTCGATATGGCCCTTACAACTAAAGGGATCAAGGGGTATGGAGAGAAAGTGGGAAAGGGGTACTGAGGTGAAGGATCAGCCATGATCATATTGAATGGTGGTGCAGGCTCGAAGGGCCGAATGGCCTACTCTTGCACCTATTTTCTATGTTTCTATGATGGCAATGCCTTCTCCTGCGTGCCGCCCTGCTTCTAACCAGGCATACCAGGTGTTGTCCTCCCAACACTGATCCCATCCTCAGGGTGCACCTTGCCAAGCAGGTCTCTGGAGCCCAGAATGAGGCCTACAGGCCTCCACTAAAGAGTCAGACCTGAAAGTCCTCAAAGTCTCTGAAAACCTCTGAGCAGGACTCAGCAGCTTCAATGGAGGAAAGGAAAAAATTCCTATACTAACAAAAAAATGCACCCGATTGCGACAGTACTCCAGCGGTGTGGCATTTGTGGACTGACTGAAAAACCTCACGGGGGCACTGTCGGGAAAAATCCTCCCTTTTTGTTGGTGAATATTGCTGGTGTGGCTCTTTTTCAGTGGCCCGCCCGCTGATGAGGTCACCGCGGCACAAATGCCTTTACCGCAGTTTCACCCTGCCGATTCCGGCGGAAGTGCGCACCGCTGAAACCCCCCCCACCCGAGCTGAATATGGCACGGGGAAGATAAAACACTTGACCACGGCAGCCGGTCGATTTTTTCCGATCGGCAGCCCAAACCCCGTGGTAACGGTCCCTTCCGGTTCACTGAATTTTGGCCCCCACACTTTGTATTAGACAGTGATCACTTGTGGGAGCCGCGGAGTTGATATTTTCCCGCCCATATCCAAGAAGGCTGAAGCCAAATGCAGCAATTTAAATGGTGTCTCAGCTAAAATCAGGCAATGCAATACAGGTTGAGAAACTTATCTGGGACCTTCCTAGTCTCATTAATCCAGGGAGCTTCCTGGGCACGGCCATGCATTTACCGTTTAAAACATTACGGACACCCTGTAGTAGCATTTTAACACAAAACTCATCCAAATAATTTGCTCACCTAAAACTTATAATGGGACCTGCTACCAAAATGTTACATTTTTTTCTGTAACGGTTTGCTATCTTACACACAAAAATATTTTAAATTATTTTAAGAATGCAACAGTACAGCTTTAAATAGTAGGAATTGATATGAATCAAACACTCATTGTACATAATAAACTGATACTGAAAAGTAATATCACCTACCTTTAATGTAATAGTGAAATAGAAGATAGAAAAATGCCAGTGCTTCTTGAAATCACTGTCAATACATATTACCTATAATTTGTCGTTTTATGTGGCAAGCAGATATTTTCCAGAAAATCAATACATTTTTTGGACTCCTTTGAAATGTCCAAAAATTAGTCTATATTAACTCAACAAAGCAAGCCTGCCAAATAGGCTCACTACCTCTCCCCATCATTAGTTTTGTTCAAATAAGATTTTCTGTTAAACTGGAGTGTAGCTGTAACAGTTGGAAGGGTTTTTAGTAAGTCTCCAAAGACAACTTAACATAAATAAAAGCCGAATGTGTAACATGCCTTGTAAATTGGGCGGAATGTGTTTGAAAATTCATAGCTGCTGCTCTACTTATGCGTTTATAGAGACAGAAATTCTTTGGTTGTTTAAAGGACTATTGGATACTGAGATGGGAAAGCATGTTTACAAAAAGAATGAGCTTTGATGGGTCACACAGTCTTTACTCATCCCTGACTTGTCTTACGTTCTCATTCTGTGGACGCTGTAGATTAAACAAAGGTCACGGGGTCTGAAGCTGAGTCACACAGCTCAAAGATTACAAATTCAGTCTGCGCTGAATTGCATGACCTTAGCTAGGTCTGAGGTGGGAGTGCTGCAATTGGCCTGAGTGTTATTGGCCAGGAGGAAGAAGCTTCGAATGGGCTCAACGACAGTGACTCCGCTTCACCCTAGTCAAATAGACTATTCTCCCTCACTCACTCGGGTCACACATAGGGTGCAACTTTGTGTGTGCTCGGGGGTGGCAGCGAGCCTCATAGGGTGCTAGCACATTGTGCCATGTCCATGATTGTCCGATATGCGCTCGGGGCAGGGGAGATGCTCCGCCATTTGAGTGTTTCATCGAGTTTAGACAGTGAGGTATTCGAATTAGGATCGTATCTGGTTCAATCCCTGATCTGTTCTGGATTAGCTGATCTCTGCCAAGGCCGTGGTAAGTAAGGGATGTTCCAACCTGTCTCAAGGCTGCTGAATTAGATAAAGGAAATTCAGTTTGGGCTCTTCCTGCTGACTTCTACCCCTGCTGGAAATGCATGATTGTTGACATTGGATGAGGAATGGGTCAAACTTTCCAATTCAACTCACACGTGGCTTTGTTTTTGGCTCTGTTGGGTGGCTAACTCTAGCAGAAGAATATTCAAGAATTTCCAAACCAAGCGACTGCAAATTCCACACAGGCAGAATATCTCTAATTGTCTGATATGGAGTGGATATTTTCTCCCTGTAGTGACAACACTCCACCCACCTCCCCCACCCCCACCATAGGTACAGTGAGCTGAGGGGCAAGTTGGCAATAGCTGAGGCTTCACGTACCCCAAGTGTGCACAGGTGTACTGCTGAAATTTAATCAGCTAAAATCCGTGCAGCTTATCACTAAAAGAGCTTTTTATTGCTTGTCTAACTGGAAACGCTCGACTCATTCAAGCATTTGGAGCCAAGTGGGAAGGTTCCAAGCTCGCAGTGACAGGTCTAACCCCACAGTCCCATTAATATCAGATCAGCCATGATCTTATTGAATGGCAGAGCAGGCTCGAGGGGCCAAATGGCCGACTCCTGCTCCTATTCTTGTGTTTCGGACTGGCAGGTCAGTCATCGACAGTCGCCTGGAGCACTGTGAATCTGCCTGACTCAGATGTTAAAGAAATAATTGGCATTTATAAAAGTCTTTTTAAGTTCTCTGGTTGATCTAAAACACCTCACAACCAATAGTTTGTTGGCTGCATATAGTGACACCACTATTCCTGGCCAGAATGGAGATGGTTGGTTAATTCCCCCATCAATCACGTCTACAAGTGATTGGAATTGATTTTACGCACATAACATGTATTATGTAACTATCCTCCACTCATTGCATGTTGCTGCAGAATCACCCTGCTTTTATCAGGAGACATTGCTGTAGTTTCAGTCATGAGTTCTGTTTTCTGTAGTTCATAGAGATTTGTTTTAAATAGACTCTGTTTGCTGTGAGTCTTGCTGTAAGGCCCACCCTGTCACTAACCTATTGGCTGGCACAGTGTAACCTATTGGCTGGCACAGTGTAACCTATTGGCTGGCACAGTGTAACCTATTAGCTGGCACAGTGTAACCTATTAGCTGGTACAGTGGTGTCAATAAACACTCTGTAGTTTGTTTATGAAGTGTGGGCACTGTGGTGTACAAAGCAAATGCAACAACACATTTGTGCACAGCATATTCCTACAAGCAGCTTTGACATGAAGAACAAGTAAATTTATTTTGGCAATGTTGGTTGAGGGATGAACATTGGCTGCAACATTGGTGACTTTTGTGTCTCATCCAAAAGAGGGTTTTGAACGCACAAAATTCTGACTCAGAGGCAAGAGGATTACCACGAGGCCAAATTGACACTTGCTCACATGGCAATCCACGAATAATGGCTATGTGCGTGAGGTAACAATCGAACAGTCAACAGGAGGGGAGGGGATGGAATAAATTGGCAGCAATAAATAATCTTGAAAAGAGTGAGTTAAAAAGAAAAGAAAGAATTGCATTTATATAGCGCCTTTCATGACCTTAAAATATTGCAAAGCGGTTAACAGCTAATGATGTATTTTTGAAGTGTAGTTACTGTTGCAATGTAAAAACTGTGACAGCCAATTTGTACACAGCAAGCTCCCATTAACAGCAATGTGGTAATAACCAGATAATTAGTTTTTTTTAGTGATGTTGGTTGAGGGATAAATATTGGCCAGGATATTGGGGAGAACGCCCCTGCACCACTTTAAAATAATGCCATGGGATTTTTTTTTACATCCATCTGGGAGAGCAGATAGGGCCTCAGTTTAACGTCTCATCCAAAAAACTGCACAACCGACTGTACTGCACTGGAATACCGCCTTGATTTTGTGCTGAAGTCTCTGGATTGGCATTGAACCCACAACCATCTGAATCAGAGGCGAGAATGCTATCACTATCTATCAAGGGCCGTCAGCATATTCCAGCATGAACCATTATCTCAAGAAAGAACAAAGCAAAATTAGAAGAAAAATAATGGTAAACTGCTAAGGTTACCTAGATGGATCAGCAATTTTATCCAGTGGGTAGCTGAATCATACATCCCTTGTCTCAGCTGAGTTAGCTGGTCTAAGTCGGGATGGCAATAGATGCTTGCCCAATGGTTTTGGCTTTCCTCAGTCAGAGAAGGAAAAAACAGCGACAGTTCTTCCTCTTGTTCGCTACGAAATGTAATGTGTGGACGTCAAGTGAGAATAGGATCGTGAGGCAGAAAGAGAAAGATCAGCCTTCAGGTTAGGTGGAGCAGGAAAAAATAGGACTCATTGTTGGAGAACCAGACTGGTATTTAGGCATGAACAAATAAGATATAAGGAGGTATGTATTGTATTCTCGAAAGTAATAAAAATGCACTGGTCCTTAACAGTAGAACAATGAATATTGCCCCATTGGAGCAATAAACCATACAAGAAACAAGTATCAAATAAACCATTAGTTAAATTATAACAAGTAACCTATATCAAATAACTATTTAGGAGTTCTCCACCCAAAATGTCGATCTGTGTTCTCTTTTTACACCCACTGACAGCTCCTGTGTCTTTACAACAGTTTCCATTTTTATTTCAGAATTCTGGCATTTGTTGTTTTGTTTTTTATCTCGTCAAATAACATGCAGCAATTAAACTATGACTAAAAAAATTGTACTAAGTAACCGCTATAAAATAAATCATTGCAAATAACACATCAAGCCAAAACTTATCCATTGCTTCTCGAGCTGTGGTATAAAATTATTTACTGACTTATATTTTGTGCAGTCTAATGTCAACGCATTGCCAGTCTTTTACAGGAATACTCAGAATGTTTATTTTATTTTACTGCTATTGATACACTACTTCATAGCATGAAGTGCAAGGAGAACAGATAGACTTCTGAAAATAAGGAGACAACCACCTACATGCAGACTAATTGGTAAATGTGTGGTTTGCAGAATGAGATCCGAGTTGGCCTGAATCCCATCACCACTCTTTTTCTGGAGCTGAGCCATATGCTACAGCTGCTGCTAGCTTTATCTGCCCTGCTGATCTACAATGAAGCCAGTGCTGTGTGATAATTGTGTCTGCTTGGTGACTGCAGCAGGTAATGCCTTCTTTTCATGATCTATCAAGCTCCATCTGTGCTCATTGATATCCATCGGGTTTCCTTTTTTCTTCGGAGCGCTCGTTCCTCGGTAGCTGAGTAAGTATGATGTGGTGCGAGAACAAGGGCAATGAAAAGACTTATTACAGCCTCTCTCCTACCCAAGGGAAGCCACATCCCACATGCAAATTAAAATCCTCTCAACCAGTTTTGTTGTGGGACAGTGAGCCACAATCATTTATTTCTGTCAACGACAAAATCTGTCATTTGTGTTACAGAATATAAAACCAATATTAGGTTTTCTGGAGAAAATTCATTGCATTTTGATATTTTATTGCACATTAAAATGCTATCTTTAGCATCAATTACGGTATTTCAAAGAAGCAAGAGGCTCTGATTTATTGCTTGGCTTTCCTTCATGTAGCCCTGCTCAACTGAGAAATCCTGGAGAGGATCTGCTGTGGAGTTAACTGCGGAGAGAGTTTGATCGGCACAGCAGTGTCACTGTGCTCGGACATAACCCGAGCCTGCTAGCTCTCGCCTCTGCACATCCATTTTACTAAGTAATCCACAAAGATGAAGACAAGCTGATGAGAGACAACCTTTTTGTCATTGCAGCACGTTACTAAAAGCAGAATGATTTTGTGAAAAAATAGAAAAGCAAATTATAATTTAAATGGAGAAAAATTGAAAAGTGCTTCAATACAGAGGGACCTGGGGGTCCTTGTGCACCAAACACAAAAAGTTAATAGGCAGGTACAATAAGTAATCAGGAAGGCAAATGGAATGTTGGACTTTATTGCAAAGGGGATAGAGTATAAAAGCAGAGGTGTCCTGCTACAACTGTACAGGGTATTGGTGAGGCCACACCTAGAGTACTGCATACAATTTTGGTCTCCATATACTTGCATTGAAGGCTGTTCAGAGAAGGTTCACTAGCTTGATTCCGGAGATGAGGAGATTGACTTATGAAGATAGGTTGAGTAAGTTGTGCTATACACATTGGAGTTCAGAAGAATGAGAGGTGATCTT
Source organism: Pristiophorus japonicus (assembly GCF_044704955.1). Classification (NCBI taxonomy): domain Eukaryota; kingdom Metazoa; phylum Chordata; class Chondrichthyes; family Pristiophoridae; genus Pristiophorus; species Pristiophorus japonicus. The sequence goes on from NC_091983.1 coordinate 53,740,725, forward strand.
ATCGAAACATATAAGATAATGAGGGGGCTCGACAAGGTGGATGCAGAGAGGATATTTCCAGTCACAGGGGAAACTAAAACTAGGGGACATAGTCTCAGAATAAGGGACCGCCCATTTACCTGGGTCATTGAATATATTTAAGGCGGCAATAGACAGATTTTTAAGCGATAAGGGAATAAAGGGTTATGGGGAGCGTGCAGGGAAGTAGAGCTGAATACATGATCAGATCAGCCATGATCTTATTAAATGGCTGAGCAGGCTCCAGGGGCCAGGTGGCCTACTCCTGCTCCTATTTCTTATGTTCTTATGTTACTAAAATAAATCCAGAGCATGTTGTGACAGCTGTAATCGAAGCAGCTGTGAGGTGATTGTTCTGCAGCGTGATCCTCACGAATCGGAACGTGTGTGTGCTTTTGTTTTATTCTGAAGGGTGATTTTGGCCACTTGCTTGACTTTCCTGATCCTCAACTTCAAATGTAAGTGATCAGTGGCACACAGACACTGCAGCAAATTCGACTGGAAAGAATACTTGAATGAGCCAGTATCGAGTGAAATGTTCACCTCAGTGCAGTCAGACAGCTGGACTGCTGTCCCAGAAGCGCTGGCTACGACTGGCCCTGAATGAGCCTATAATGCAAGTTCATCTCATTTACTTAATGTGACAAAGCCCCCCGGAGTGTAACGCATGGCATGCTGGGAGTGCCATGGGGCCCAGGGGGTGAAAGGTTAGGTGTCGACAGCATTTCTCTTTTCCAACTCCAGCAGCTGCGGACTCAAATCCCCTTGTAAGAATTGGCCGGTAAAGGACCAGAAAGGAACAGAAGCAACAGTTAAAGATGAACCTTCCCCCTTGCCCCCCAACCCCAGAATCAAAAATGTTTAAAATCTCCACCAGCCTTTCCCGAAGCATCCATTGTAAACGTGCGCTCGGCAGCTACAGCTCCGTCCTGGTACTCCACATCACATTATGGGGAGGCTTCTGGGGCTTTAATGATCCTTGCACAAATTTTCTACATGCTGGAAGGAGTTGTGAGGTGAGCCAGGTGCATCAGGTGTGGAATATATCTTCAGCCCCTGCCTCAGATAATAAGAGGGCCAGTGCCCAATGCACTGCAATCCTTATAATTGCCCATTGCTTCACATGTGAACTTGGACAAAGACTATCAACCAGTTATTGGACCACAGAAGGTGTCACAGCTGAGACTGCTCCTTGCCTTATCTGCTATTCACACACACACACTACAGTGGTGTAACAGTTATAGTACTGAACTTCCAACCCAGAGGTTATAAGAACATAAGAAATAGAAGCAGGAGTAGGCCATTCGGCTCTTTGAGCCTGCTCCACTATTCAATAAGATCATGGCTGATCTATCTCAACTCTACCTTCTTGCACTATCCCCATATCCCTTGATTTCCTTAGTATCCAAAAATCTATCGATCTCTAACTTGAATAGACTCAACGACTGAGCATCCTCTGGGGAAGAGAATTCCAAAAATTCACAACCCTCTGAGTGAAGAGATTTCTCCTCATCTCAGTCCTAAATGACCGACCCCTCATTCTGAGACTGTGACTAGGTCGTTAGTTTTAATCCTACCATGGAAAATAGTGAAACTTAATTTAATAAATTTAGACAAAAAGTGACAAGAAAGCTGCCAGATTGTTGTAAAAACCTATCTGGGAACCTGCCAGCACTATCCAGCCTGACATGCACATGACTTCAGTCCACGCTATCATTGTGTGCTGCATGCCCAGTGACTCTGCTCTGCAAAGAGACCTAACCTTGGACAAAAAAAACAAAATCCAGAGGTGAGCCAGCGCAGGAGGGAGGCAGTGAAAATGAGGGAGTAGCTCTAGAAACGCCAATGCAGCCTGGAAGACTGATGCACTCGGCACTAATAGAGAGATATTGAGATAAGTACCCGAGCCACACTTTTAAGTAGCCCTCCAGCTGTGGCTCAGTTGGTAGTATTTTTGCCTCTGATCCAGAAGGTTGTGGGGTCAAGTCCCACTCCGCAAACTTCAGCTTGAAACTCTAGGCTGACACACGAATGCACTTCTGAGGGAGTGTGGAACTGTCAGAGGTGCCATCGTTTGGATGAGATGGTAAACCGAAACCGTGTCGGCTCTCTCTGGTGGATGTAAAAGGCTCCATGACAGTATTTGAAGAAGAGCAGGGGCATTCTCCCTGGTGTCGTAACCAATGTTTGTCCCTCAACCAAAACCTAAAGCATTGATCATTTATCTCATTGCTGTTTGCATGCTAATTAGCTACCTACATTACAAGAGTAACACCACTTCAAAAGTATTTCATTGGGTGCTTTGGGACATCCTGAAGTCATGAAAAGTGCAAAAAAGAAATGCAAATCTTTCTTTCTTCTATGTATGTATATGTCAAAGAAAAAAGAGTCAAAACACCTTCAATAATACTGTCCTGAACATCTGCTCCACTGCCAGCAATGCCCATGTTTTGGTATGGTGTCACAGTACTCTACACAATCAAAGACATTCTCAGCAGACTGTACAAATCAAGTGTATGGCCTGGAAGGAGGTCCACAAAAGTTCCACTATTTCAAAAATAAACGAAGGTAATGGAAGAACATCAGCCTCTTCTAATATGAAGAGGAAAGGCATGACATGATATGTGGGAGTTTTCTTTTTAAAGATTTAATGGAAATAAATAAAATACTCTCACGCAAGCAAGCAAGTCATGCTAAACCTTTATAAATGACTAGTTTGGCCTCAGCTGGAGAATTGTGGCCAATTCTGGGCACCACACTTTAGGAAGGACGTCAAGGCCTTGGAGAGGATGCAGAGGAGATTTACAAGAATGGTGCCAGGGATGAGGGACTTCAGTTATGTGGAGAGTTATATTTGTATCCAATAATATTAGTGAATCTCTCTGAGATACTTGTCCACAACAGGTCGCCACTCATTTGGTAGTCAGAAGAGATGGCCCTGATCAGTTAGTTATCCATGGAGGAATCACAGATTTACTTTGGGCTTCTATTGTGGGAGGCTCCAACGTATATGTCCCTGAAGCTGCCAAATCCCACAGAATAGACCGCAGTGCCGCAGAGCCATCCATAACAGTGCTGCTCACTCGGTGTGGCACCCTGTATGCTCGCCTTCTGGCTCACTCTGAGCTGGTACTTAGGAGGGATAAGAGGGAGTGACTGTGTGCCGTGATGTACTGACAGTGGGCATCTGGTTATTCATTATATTCTCGGCCCCAAATGGCAAGCTTCCAACCAAAGGAATTCAGTATGCTGAGAGAGCACCAGCTAGCAGGAGTGCGATGAGCTCTGCAATATTTCCACTCAGGAAAATTTAACCCCCACTCTTCCCTGCTCCGAAAAATCAGTGCAGAGGTAGACTTCATGGGAGCCACCAGTTGCTAATTATATCAGTGGCAGTTGTGTACAATCACGTAGCCCTGTACAAGTGACTGCAGGCAGCAACTCTCAAAGGCTTCAGCCCACAGCAATTTCAGCTTAGGGCACTTCTTGTACCAAAACAAAAAGATTGAAAGCAGGTCAGGCAGCACCTGTGCAGAGAACAGAGGTGTTAACCTTTCAGATATGAGCACTTTGGCAGAGCTGGAGGATATTACAGATGAACAGAATTTATAAAAGGAACAAAACTGGGATGGACAACACACACAGCTGCAGAGGCACACACACGCACATGCGCACATACACACACAGCATGCACATATACACACATGGTGCACATACGAGAAAAAAGATAGAATGAGCTGTAACTGCTTAAGTGGAAAACAAGAGATGGTTAAGTGGCAGACTGATATTAGCATGAGACAATAGAAAGCATCATAGGTGAAAATCAAAGAAATTTACAAGACACTGAGAACTTGTGAATAACTGAGGAGGTGGGGGATTAAACAGGTAGACATGGAAACATGAAAAGCTGGCCGAGTGGAGCAGGCTTTGATCCCCATGAGCCGGGGAGAAAAAAGCAATTCTGGCCTTGCTACATCAGAATTAGCTCCCCAAGAGCCTGTTGCAATGTAAAAAACAAAAATGGGAGCCGTGTCCGAGTTGAGAGGGTGAAAACAAGGCGACATTATTCACTTCTGTCAATGGTCTGTTCAAACTTTGAAATATTGCCATTTCAATGAGGGGAGGATTTTTTTAGATTGCTCGTTACCAAGAATTTATCAGTCCTCAACAATTTTTTAGTGGGCTAAGTTTTATTAACACATTTTAGCCGAGGAGCATTGCTGCTTTCTTCTGGCCTTGTTCACCTATTTGTTTATCCAGGTATCAACTTATGCTTTATACACAGGAGAGTATGACCCGCTGGATTTTCGGCATTGATGATTTTGGGGCAATAATGGCGACGGGGCAGTAAAGTTTGCGCCTGGGAACAGTTTGCGCCTGAGTAAGTAAAATTGAACAGTTAGATCCTGAGTCCGGGGCCGCAGCGCTAAGGGAGGCGTTGGACACCTGTCTTAAAGCGCTAGCATGGGAAACTCCCAAGCTAAAGAGCGGAGGCGGGAGCGCTCCAAGATACGCCTGGGGAGAAAAAAAAACTAAAAAATACCCCACAAAAACATTCACAAAACATTACCCACGCCACCATAACATAAATCGCAAAAAAATTATAAGAAAAAACAATCACTCTTACCTTAGGAGTCCATTACTTAGGAGTCCATTACTTACCTCCCCGCTGTTGGTATCGTTGGACCGCATGCTTCAGGGCATACGGGTCGGGCTGAAGTTAAAACTCGTGCCGGTGTTGCAACCAGGTGCATTGCACACCTGCGCAACTCTTCCGAGCGGTGCTGCTCCATCACAAAACCGGACCCGAGGATCGCTGCGGAGCACTGGAGGCTGTCAGCCCACCCAGAAGACCTCACCGCCGCCATTGCCGCTGCTCCGAAGCAAAAAATGGAGTGCAGGAGACCGGAAATCTGCCCCTATATATAGTGTGCGGCCTGCAATTTTAATTTCTCAGCCTCTTATCTCTGCAATCAAGACACAAACAGAATTTATTTTGCTGGCTTGACTTTAATTACCACACACATACAAAATTAAAAGCTTCAACTAGGAAAACACGGACTAGAAAATTCCCCCTGCCGTTTATGCTTTTTGTTTCCTGCTCATTGACTTGTCTAAATAAGAGTTTGGAGCACTTTTTCGTGGAGGTTTGGAGAGAGTGGATTAATCCAGGCTCATTGCACTTTGGCAAACTTCACAACATGAATAGTCAACATTCTGTCGGGTGGATGTCATGGAGAAATCAAAGTATGTTAATGGGGCGCGAGGTTATTCACCCACTTGTCTCAGGATTTTATAACATGCAATGCACTGTGTATACTAAAGGTTCCATAGGAATTTCTGGTCTATGATGAATTTGCTGATCTGCTCTGACTCAGAGGGAAGGGTGCTACAGACAGCCTCACAGCCCCAAGGTTAGGGAGGTGAGCAATGAGTCGGGATTCCCGCTCCTCATTGCCATGTCGTGATCTCCGTTGGATAGTGTGCACGTGTGGCTACTGGGTAAAAACAAGATCAAAAATAGGTGTCTCCTGCAGTCAAATAGCTGCAAAGAATGGCAGCAGGTGAGGTGCAAGAGGTTGGCTGCTGCTCTATGAGACTGGTGAGGAAGAAATTGGGAGAATAAATCATATGGCCACTTAGCTCAGGATTTTAAGAAATGCACTACATCTGGGTATGTTGCAGTTTCATTGATAGACACATAATCCAAAACGTTGCTGATTGACAATGCGCGATAAATAACCTCAGTAATTCCGGCACAAGCACGATGGGCCGAATGGCAAGCTTCTGTGCTGTAAGATTCTAGGATTCTATGATCTTGATCCTATTGGTTTGTGTACAAAGCTAAGGGTTTGTTTTTGCAGCAGGAAAATTCAAAACAGCACTGGGCTGTGTGTTTGGCGTGATTCTGCATTGCTTTGGCTGCGGGATACCAACAACAACTTGTATTTGTATAGTGCCTTTAACATAGTGAAACATCCCAAGATGCTTCACAGGAGCATAATCAAACAACATTTGACACCGAGCAACATAAGGAGATGTTAGGGCAGATGGAGGAAAGTTTTAAGGAGCACCTTAAAAGAGGATAGAGCGGCAGAGACATTTAGAGAGGGAATTCCAGAGCTTAATGCCTCGGCAGCCGAAGACACAGCCACGAATGGTGGAGCGATTCAAATCAGGGATGAGCAAGAGGCCAGAATTGGAGGAGTGCAGATATCTTGGAGGGCTGTAGGCAATGGTCCATATAATTCGCTGCGCGGCGCATTCAATTCAGTGTAAGAATTCCTGTAAGCTATTCATCAACGAATGGTGTGTTTGACTTGGCCTCCACTGCATGCATGCATCAAGATGTACTTGTGCTACACAGACCAGCTAGATCAACTTTCCAGGTCTAATGCTTAGTCCATCTTTCCACATAGCTGGATGAGCAAAGATTTATCAACTGGTAACAAGTGTCAAAAGCTGGAGTTTCTCTTCAATCAACATTCTGGTGTTTTTATGATTGACTGTTTCTTTTTCAACCCAACACAAAGCACTGCCAAAATATTTCATTGTAGCGCAGGCACTCGGCAAAGATTACTTAAAGCAGTGGGAGGAATGTTAAATCAGCAATGTCCATTTAAAGGGGACTAGCACTGTCAGGGATGGGTCACACTAGTTTATGTCTCTGCCCTACCCACCCCACCTTTGTTGAAGACATTGACTTGAGATGAGTCTTGGCCATGTGCAAGCCACCCTCTGGTACCTCGCTCAAATGGCAATTCTTCATTCATCAGCCTAGATAGCGTTGACAGGCAATTTGACTTTTGGGGCATCACAGTGAAGTCCATTGCTGTCCTTACCCAAGATTCACATACCTGAGGAGTTAGTAGCTACTAATCGGAAGCTGCAGCCTTGGGTAATATTTCCTCTACCTAGCCCAGGGACACTGTGCAGCAATTTGCATTTATATGGCACTCCTCACATAAAAAGAAAGTCTCAGAGCAGGAGAAGGAAGAATTCTGACTGTGGTGGTGGTGGGGTTGGGGAGCGGGGAGAGAGCCCAAAGCCACTTTGAAAGAGAAGAGCTTTCGGGCTGGATTTTCGGCTTTCAGGGTTTTTCGGCGAAAACAGTAGCGATATGTGAAACTTACCGTTTCCGCTGTGGTACCGTTTTTAGGCCGAAATTTCGTCCTTTACGCCTGTGGCAGGGGTGCATCGGTAAGGGAGGTGTTGCACAAGCATTCGCAGCGTAAAACGCAAGTTTCGGCAACTTTAGTCTGGGTTCGGGAGCGCTGTGAGAGAGGCCTTGGGAGGAGGAGAAAGAAAAAAACAAAAAACATTTCAAAAACATTTACAAGACCCTTAACTGTCTAATCGCTGCAAAAAAAAATTTTAAAATAAAAACTTTAACGTACTTTTTTTGCAGGTTTTCATACTTACCGCTGCTGGCAGGGCTGCACCGACAGGTTTGACCTGTCGCTATTCTGGGCGCGGTGTACGGATCGGGAGAGTGCCAAAACTCAGACGCAAATGCATTCGGCGCACCTCTCCCCGGCGGTACTTGGAAGCGCCGCCACAAACAGTTACCCGAGAATCCCGCCCGGGCTTTGCGACCGGTTTTTTGCCGCGGGGAATCAAATCGCGGCGCGAAATTGGTCGCAAACCCCTCAAAAATCCAGCTCGAATTGTAGTGCTACATCGGCCAAGGTCAGCTAACTCAGTGAGTGCTGTGGATCAAAACTGGGAGTGCTCTGCTCTGTACCAAACATAGGGCCGTGCACTTAACAACTGAGCCAGCGGGGAGCTGATTATATCGCCTTATACATTGACCGGGCGGAAGTTATTCATTGCTGTCGCCACTAACAAACAATTAACCTCTGCTTAGTGCTGCTCTGATATTTCGGTTCCTCGGGATTGCTGCACTATCAATAACTGGAGTTAATTTGTTCCTGATTAGGTGATTTGCTGAGCAGCAGCACGGTGCAATCAGTCAAGCAGAAGATGGTCAGTTTCAGTAAAACCAAAAGAACAAATGCTTAATTTATATTCCCTGTGGGTAAAATTAAAATAAATATAACCGGCGCTTACATCAGTCTGTGCTATTTAATCAGAGTGGAAGATCATTTCATCAATCGGTTGAGGTTAGGTTCAAAGAAGCTATATCGATCCTCAGCCCGTGCTGAGTTAGCTGACCTCAGTTCCAGCAGCAGTAGGGACACTACAGCTTGTCTCAGTACTCCGTGCTAGGAAGCGGAAATCAGCCAGAGTTCCTGCACCCCCATCGCTATCCAGTGATCCCTGTTGGAAGGTAGTGCGATCAATGAATTGGCACGTGACAATTGTCTGCTCCTGAGTTTTCGCTAGTGGCTTCCTGACTAGTGAGAATAAAACCCCACACCTTTCTTAAGTTCATCATAGGAAGACAAATTTCAGGCCCAAAGTTTCTTATGTGAACACCGTTTTTCAGTTCATCGGTTGGGGAAGGATGCACTCACTGCCTCTGCCACTTCCCTCCATAAAGTCTGGAACGTCCTCTTATGGGGCTTCCTGCCCTCAGTCCCCAGGAGACCTTCTCTTCGGGATCTTATTTCTGCTAAAAGGAAACCCACTGAAGCATCAGTGAATCTGGGATCCCTTCCTACTGCTACCTCTTGCTTGTTGCTGCTCCTCTCTCTCTCATTGCTGCACTGTTCTACTGCTCCCTGACTAAAAATGTTTGCTTCTTTAATAAGCCGCAGCTTCTAAAGGTTGCAGCAACACTGAATGTCCTTCCCTCCTAGCAGCATTAAAGTTCCATCCCAGTCCACATAACTAATGAAGACTAGTCCAGGAAACTTGCACTGGTTAGTGACAGGGACATGTGAGTTGCTTAAGGTTCTGCTGCGCCACTAACCTGCCAATGGGTGGAGAATGCAGCCCACTGTCTCCCTCTGAGTTTAATGCACAAAACAAAAGCTACATCAGGTGTGCAAGCAGAAGACCCTTTAATTTCCTCACACACTGTTAAAAAAGCACACGGAGTTGTGGATTGAACTCCTCCAGGATCGGAACCCCCGGGTCAGGGATCAGACCCAGCCGCCCCCCCCGCACACTGCCAGTACTAACTGCAGGCTCCCTACCTGTGTCTGTGGATGTAGGTTGTTCCAGAGTCCGACCCGCCCGAATAGAAGCCAAGCCTGTCAATCAGGCTGACTTCCAGGGTAGGGATCCTGTCAAGGAGAAAAGTCGCACACTGTGGAGGTAAAACTCCACAGCAGGCAAGGAAACCCAGGCTTCAGGTTTCCAGTCCGAAACTCTGCCGCAGCCCCCCCAACCCCACCACTGCCGCACCCCACCCCCTACCCCCTACTGCACCCCATCCCCTACCCCCTACCGCACCCCATCCCCTACCCCCTACTGCACCCCATCCCCTACCCCCTACCGCACCTCATCCCCTACCCCCTACCGCACCTCATCCCCTACCCCCTACCGCACCCTATTCCCCTACCCCCTACCGCACCCCATCCCCTACCGCACCTCATCCCCTACCCCCACCGCACCTCATCCCCTACGGCACCCCATCCCCTACCCCCTACCGCACCCCATCCCCTACCCCCTACAGCACCCCCTCCCCTACCCCCTACCGCACCCCACCCCCTACCCACTACCGCACCTCATCCCCTACCCCCTACCGCACCCCATCCCCTACCCCCTACCGCACCCCATCCCCTACCCCCTACCGCACCCCATCCCCTACCCCCTACAGCACCCCATCCCCTACCCCCTACCGCACCCCATCCCCTACCCCCTACCGCACCCCATCCCCTACCCCCTACCGCACCCCATCCCCTACCCCCTACCGCACCCCATCCCCTACCCCCTACCGCACCCCATCCCCTACCCCCTACCACCTACCGCACCCCATCCCCTACCCCCTACCGCACCCCACCCCCTACAGCACCCCATCCCCTACCCTCTACCGCACCCCACCCCCTACCCCCTACCCCCTACCGCACCCCATCCCCTACCCCCTACCCCCTACCGCACCCCACCCCCTTCTCCCTACCGCACCCCATCCCCTACCCCCTACCTCCTACCCCCTACCGCACCCCATCCCCTATCCCCTACCGCACCACACCCCCTACCGCACCCCATCCCCTACCCCCTACCGCACCCCACCCCCTACCCCCTACCGCACCCCATCCTCTACCCCCTACCGCACCCCATCCCCTACCCCCTACCGCACCCCATCCCCTACCCCCTACCGCACCCCACCCCCTACCCCCTACCGCACCCCATCCCCTACCCCCTACCGCACCGCACCCCCTACCCCCTACCGCACCCCATCCCCTACCCCCTACCGCACCCCACCCCCTACCCCCTACCGCACCCCATCCTCTACCCCCTACCGCACCCCACCCCCTACCGCACCCCATCCCCTACCCCCTACCGCACCCCATCCCCTACCGCACCCCATCCCCTACCCCCTACCCCCTACCGCACCCCATCCCCTACCCCCTACCGCACCCCACCCCCTACCGCACCCCATCCCCTACCCCCTACCGCATCCCACTCCCTACCCCCTACCGCACCCCATACCCTACCCCCTACCGCACCCCACCCCCTACCGCACCCCATCCCCTACCCCATACCCCCTACCGCACCCCATCCCCTACCCCCTACCGCACCCCATCCCCTACCCCCTACCGCACCCCACCCCCAACCGCACCCCATCCCCTACCCCCTACCGCACCCCACCCCCTACCCCCTACCGCACCCCATCCTCTACCCCCTACCGCACCCCACCCCCTACCGCACCCCATCCCCTACCCCCTACCGCATCCCACTCCCTACCCCCTACCGCACCCCATACCCTACTCCCTACCGCACCCCACCTCCTACCGCACCCCATCCCCTACCCCATACCCCCTACCGCACCCCATCCCCTACCCCCTACCGCACCCCATCCCCTACCCCCTACCGCACCCCACCCCCTACCGCACCCCATCCCCTACCCCATACCCCCTACCGCACCCCATCCCCTACCCCCTACCGCACCCCATCCCCTACCCCCTACCGCACCCCACCCCCTACCCCCTACCGCACCCCATCCCCTACCCCCTACCGCACCCCATCCCCTACCCCCTACCGCACCCCACCCCCTACCGCACCCCATCCCCTACCCCCTACCGCACCCCACCCCCTACCCCCTACCGCACCCCATCCTCTACCCCCTACCGCACCCCACCCCCTACCCCCTACCGCACCCCATCCCCTACCCCCTACCGCACCCCACCCCCTACCGCACCCCATACCCTACCCCCTACCGCACCCCACCCCCTACCGCACCCCATACCCTACCCTCTACCGCACCCCACCCCCTACCGCACCCCATCCCCTACCCCATACCCCCTACCGCACCCCATCCCCTACCCCCTACCGCACCCCACCCCCTACCCCCTACCGCACCCCACCCCCTACCGCACCCCATCCCCTACCCCATACCCCCTACCGCACTCCATCCCCTACCCCCTACCGCACCCCATCCCCTACCCCCAACCGCACCCCACCCCCTACCGCACCCCATCCCCTACCCCCTACCGCACCCCACCCCCTACCGCACCCCATCCCCTACCCCATACCCCCTACCGCACCCCATCCCCTACCCCCTACCGCACCCCATCCCCTACCCCCTACCGCACCCCATCCCCTATCCCCTACCGCACCCCACCCCCTACCGCACACCACCCCCTAACCCCTACCGCACCCCATCCCCTACCCCCTACCGCACCACACCCCCTACCCCCTACCCCCTACCGCACACCACCCCCTAACGCCTACCGCACCCCATCCCATACCCCCTACCGCACCCCATCCCCTACCCCCTACCGCACCCCATCCCCTACCCCCTACCGCACCCCACCCCCTACCCCCTACCGCACCCCACCCCCTACCGCACCCTACCCCCTACCGCACCCCACCCCCTATCGCACCCCATCCCCTACCCCCTACCGCACCTCACCCCCTACCGCACCCCATCCCCTACCCCCTACCGCACCCCATCCCCTACCCCCTACCGCACCCCATCCCCTACCCCCTACCGCACCTCGCCCCCTACCGCATCCCATCCCCTAGCCCCTACCGCACCCCATCCCCTACCCCCTACCGCACCCCATCCCCTACCCCCTACCGCACCCCACCCCCTACCGCACCCCATCCCCTACCCCCTACCGCACCCCACTCCCTACCCCCTACCGCACCCCATACCCTACCCCCTACCGCACCCCATCCCCTACCCCCTACCGCCACCCCGCCCCCGCCAACACAACCCATCCCTGTCAATATCAGGGCCATTAGCTCAGGCTATTGTGCAGTTCCATGGTCACCGGCTTTCCCAAGATGCAATTCTTCATATATGAGCCTTGACTGCAAGTGCCAACAGACTTTTCGGCTATTCAACTACGGTGTGCAGTGGGGGGAGGGGGGGTGGATGAGTCATCAGAAACCTCAAATCTACCTTCATCTCAAGTCAGCAGCCTATCAAGATGTATCTGCAATAATGATCCTTTAGCGCTTCTCAAGTAGCTAATGAGCCATTTAACCAATATAAATCTCCCAAACTGTATTAATATAACTGTGGAGTATGCAATTAAAGCAGTGATGAAGTGCTCCTAGCTCCAATGGATGCTGTAATGGAGCTTTGCAGCAATGCACCTGATGTGTGTAGAAGGGCGGCAGAGAAGAAGGTGCTGGTGGGAGTCCATCAGCCAGATGGTGAACGCAAGCCTAGATTTATTGATTGGTGTTATTTTAACTCTTGTGGTAACCCATTGACTTGGAAGTATATCCGCGTTCCTTCATCGTCATTGGGTCAAAGTCCTGGAACTTCCTCCTTAACAGCACTGTGGGAGTACCTTCATTATACGGACTGCAGCGGTTCACCTCACCACCACCTTCTCAAGGACAAGTAGGGATGGGCAATAAATGCTGGCCTTGCCAACGATGCCCGCATCCGTGGAGTAAATATTTTAAAAAATTTAAATAACGCAGATCAGTAAATCTGGTATCCAGGATTATAAGGAAGTAAAACAAAACAAATTGCACAACTTAAGGAAGGTCGGCAAAATAAGGCCTGAATATTATTGTAGTTTAGAATCACAGCAAAAGATGGCACCTGATGAGAACTTTCACTTTCAAAAGATATCCAAAAACCTGCACTGACATAGAGAAATGTCAGCAAGAATGTAGCAAGCAAGATATTACAAGTTTCTATTTGGTGTCTGTCACATGCACACACCCATCACCACACTTGAGATTCTCCAAATCAAGCTACCAAGATGTCCATGCAGATAAAGTTTCCGTTTGATTGATATGAAGTGCAACCCTAACTTACCTATGTCTGGAGAACTTAGCTTGCAGAGCCAAACTTCAGGAGCCTCCACAAGTGCACAGGGATATTTCTGGAGTTTAACCAGCTAAAGCCATGCAGCTTAACAACACAGAGCACTGGTGAGATTCCCACTGATTATTCAGTCAGGAACACCCTACCCATTTGGGCATTGACTTGGACTATTATCTGGGAATAAGTGGAAAGAATTCCAGCTGCTAATAACAAGATTCCCCCCAGGTCCTGTTAATGAGCCAGGCTGGCTGGCCAGTCACCAACAGTGACTGAAGTACTGCACATTTACCAGGCTCAGGTATCAGATCCCTGAGTGTACCATCACCCGCCAAATCATCTTGCAACCACTAAAAACTGATCTGATTCACTAACGTCCTTCAGGGAAGGAAGTCTGCCGTTCTTACCTGGTCTGGCCTATATGTGACTCCAGACACACAACAATGTGATTGACTCTTGACTTCCCTCTGAAATGGCCTCATCATCATCATCATCATCATAGGCAGTCCCTTGGAATCGAGGAAGACTTGCTTCCACTCCTGAAGTGAGTTCTTTGGTGGCTGAACAATCCAATACGAGAGTCACAAACTCTGTCACAGGTGGGACAGATATTCGTTGAGGGAAAGGGTGGTGGGACTGGTTTGCTGCATGCTCTTTCCGCTGCCTGCACTTGATTTCTGCACGCTCTCGGCGTTGAGACTCGAAGTGCTTGGCCCTCTCCTGGATCCACTTTCTCCACTAAGGGCGGTCTTTGGCCTGGCACTCCCAGCTGTCAGTGGGGATGTCGCACTTTATCAGGGAGACTTTGAGGTTGTCCTTGTAACGTTTCCGCTGCCCACCTTTGGTTCATTTGCCGTGAAGGAGCTCCGCATAAAGCACTTGCTTTGGGAGTCTCGTGTCTGGCATGCGAATTATGTGGCCTGCCCAGCGGAGCTGATCGAGTGTGGTCAGTGCTTCAATGCTGGGGATGTTGACCTGGACGAGGACGCTGATGTTGATGTGCCTGTCCTCCCAGGGCATTTGTAGGATCTTGCGGAGATATCGTTGGTGATATTTCTCCAGCGACTTGAGGTGTCTACTGTACATGGTCGATGTCTCTGAGCCATACAGGAGGGCGGGTATTACTACAGCCCTGTAGACCATGAGCTTGGTGGTAGATTTGAGGGTTTGGTCTTCGAACACTCTTTTCCTCAGGCGACCGAGGGTTGTATTGGCATACTGGAGGCGGTGTTGAACCTTCTCATCAATGTCTGCTTTTGTTTGCAATGTCTGCAATGTCTCCCATACCTCAGGAGCCTCTTATCAACAAAAGCAGACGTTGAAATGGCCAAGCAAGTCATTCAAGGGTAATTAGGGATGGGCAATAAATGGTGCCCTTTCCAGAGACGCCCATATCCCAGGAACTAATTTTGAAAAAAATGACCCTGCTGCCCCAGCAACCCCCGCCATTACCCTTCTGTCTTCAAAGTGTAAGAGGTAGTGAAACCACATTGGGGAAATCTCAAACACCATTTGGCTGGGAAGGCTGTATCTAGTGGGGTTCCACAGGGCTCAGTGCTGGGTCCCTTGCTTTTTGTGGTATATATCAATGACTTGGACATAAATATTGGGGGTATGATTAAGAAGATTGCAGATGACACTAAAGTAGATTGTATGGTTGATAATGAAGAAGAAAGCTGAGGATTTTAGTAAGATATCAAATGTACTGGTCAGGTGGGCAGAACAGCAGAATTCAATCTGGCTAAGTGTGAGGTAATGTATTTGTGGAGGGCTAACAAGGCAAGGGAATACACATTAAATGGTATGACACTGAAAAGTGTAGAGGAACAAAGGGACCTTGGAGTGCATGTCCACATATCCCTGAAGATAGCAGGCCAGAAAGATAAGGTGGTTAAGAAGGCATATGGAATATTTGCCTTTATTAGTCGAGGCATGGAATATACGGAGGTTATGCTTGAAATGTATAAAACACAGGTTAGGCCGCAGCTGGAGTACTGTGTGCAGTTCTGGTCACCACATTACAGGAAAGATATGATTGCACTGGAAAGGGTTCAGAGCAGATTTACAAGAATGTTGCCTGGACTGGAGAATTTTGGCTATGAGAAAGATTGGAGATGCTGGGTTTGTTTTCTTTGGAACAGAGGAAGCTGAGGGGAGACCTAATTGAGGTGTATAAAATTATGAGGGGCCTGGATAGAGTGTATAGGAAGGACCTGTTTCCCTTGGCAGAGGGGTCAACAACCAGGGGACATAGAATTAAAGTAATTGGGGGGAGGTTTAGAGGAGATATGAGGGGAAATGTCTTCACCCAGAGGGTGGTGGGGGTCTGGAACGCACTGCCTGAAAGGATGGTAGAGGCAGGAACCCTCACCACATTTAAAAAATACTTGGATGTGCACTTAAAGTGCTGTAACCTACAGGGCTATGGATCAAGAGCTGGAAAGTAGAATTAGGCTGGATAGCTCTTGGTCGGCCGGCATGGACACGATGGGCTGAAATGGCCTCCTTCCGTGCTATAAATTTCTATGATTCTATGATTTGAGGAGGCTACAGTCAATCTATTCATCAAAGAGAGTTTGGAAGATGTTAGATGTTCAGAGGTTGGAGAAGAGCACAGAACTCATGGTAAGTACCATATTTTTCAGATGTTCTACAATTTGCAGTCTGGGGCTGGTTTCCTGAGGCTTTCCTCCTGGCATTAACGACTGTGTGCAAGGTAACAGAGATGATGCTGCTGCATTATAATCCAGATTTCCCAGGCCCTGCTCATGGCAAGCGTGGTGCTCACAGGCACCAGAACATATTTATGTTCATGAACGAGCCAGACACTCAGTGTCAATCTTTGATAAATTTATCAGCAGGGAGAGTTCTTTTTGTCAAGAGTTTGTTAAAAGGTTAAAAATGCCACACAACAGCAGCAGCAATTTGAGTCCCTGTATCATTTATATTAAGGAATCACATCCAGGCTAGCTCCTGGTGAGCATAAGAACATAAGAAATAGGAGCAGGAATAGGCCATTTGGCCCCTCGAGTCTGCTCCGCCATTCAATATCATGGCTGATCTTCTACCTCAACTGCACTTCCCCGCCCAATCTCCATGGGCTAGAATCTCCACTTTTGTGCTTGGGCGATATTTCCAGCGTGGGCGGTAAAAAAGGGTTTTCAGATCGCCGGCTTCTCGCCCATTCTCAAAGCACATAGTCTCCATTTTTGAAAATGGACATTACCGTGAGCGATATGAAATGGGCGTTAGTGTTAAAATGTTTTGACTGCTGCCGTAAAGTGTCACCGTCCTTAGCAACGGCATGGCAACGCTCGATTCCCGTGATTCAGGAGGTCAAAGGTCATCATGATATGCACAGAAGAGGAGACAGATAGAGAGGGAGCTCAGAAGCACTGAAAGTGTGTGTGGCTGTGGTGTGTGCTTGTCTGGCTGTTGTGGGAGGCACGAGGGAGATTCACCAGCAGCAAAAAGCCGACTAAGCACAAAGAATATAGTTGGCACTGAGTTTTTGTCCAACAAATAAGATATAACATGGAAGGGATGTAGGAGGCCCTGGAGCTGATAGCCAGAAACACTGGTGGCAGAGGGCTCCCAGTGGTCCCGGAGCACAGCACTGCACCCCAAGGTGCCGCACCCCCATTGCCAACCACACGAGAGCCAGCAGCAACGTCTTGCTTATGGCTCGGAGCACCTTCCCACCTCGGGACCATCCTCTCCCATATCTGTCCAAGCAGCGTTTCAGCCGTCACCCCCCCACTCCCACCCTCCCCTCCCCCCTGCAATAAAGCATTGCCTGAGGAGCTCCTCGGCCAGGCGGCTTGGAATCAGGAGGAGAAGGGGTAGAGGTGGGGGGGGGCGGGATTAGGGGGGAAGGGTTGGTTTGTATAGAAATACTGATGATTTCAGACTAATGTTCGGTTTAAATGTTTTCTGTTTAACAAAACCTTGTAGCGCATTGTTACACACTGGTGATTCCTTAACATCAAAGGGTATAATTACACTTAACTTCAATCAACTTAAACTTTAACTGTCACCAAGGTGATGCCCACCATTGATGTATGACGTGCACACCCAGCAGTGTGTCAGCCTTGTAAATGACACCAACAGTCTTTCAGGCAAAGTGATCATTGATGAGCTCCTGACATAAGGCTCTTTCAGCTATCGTGCCATCACGGGCCCTTTTATGGGGTCTACAGGAAGCGGGGGCATGGCTTCAGTGTCAGCCTGATTGTCTGGGCCGATGTCAGTATCCACCTCCTCATCCTCCTCTTCCTCTCTCTGGTGAGGTGGACTGTCAGACTCATCAGGCAATTCTTGTCCCCTCCTGATAGCCAAGTTGTGCAGCATGGAGCACACCACCACGAATTGCGCTATCTGTTCAGGGTGGTATTGGAGCTCGCCTCCTTAGTGGTCCAGGCATCTAAAGCGCTGCTTAGCACTCCAATGGTTTTCTCCACAATATTGCAAGTTGCTCTGTGGCTCTCGTTGTATCGCCTCATGGCTTCGGTGTAGGTGTCACGCAGGGGGGTCATCATCCAGGTGGCGAGGCCATATCCTTTGTCACCAAGCATCCAGCATTGACTTTGTGGCTGATTGTTAATCAAGTCAGATACAGTACTCTCACGCAGGATGTGAGCATCATGGATGCTGCCCAGAAATTTAGCATTCACTGCCATTATAATTTGCTGGTGGTCGACAATGAGTTGGACATTCAGGGAGTGGAATCCCTTGCGGTTCCTGAAAACCTCTGCATCCTGAAAAGATGCCTGCATCGCGATGTGCTTACAGTCTATTGCTCCCTGCACCTTGGGGAAGTTTGCAATTCTGGAGAATCCTAGAGCTCTCTCACTCTGTGCCTCCCTGGTCATAGGGAAGCTGATCAAGTCCCTCCTGCATGTGTACAGGGCTTCGGTGGCCTGCCTAATGCAGCAATGTGTGGCATGCTGAGAATGTCCACAAATGTCTCCAGCTGTGGCCTGAAAAGAACCCGAGGCATAGAATGACAGTGCCACGGTGACTTTGACCTCGACGGACAGTGCAATACTGATGGTACTGGCAGGCTGCAGAACTGTCCTTATCAGCTGGCATACCTCAGTGATAACCTCTTTGTGGAAGCGCAGTCTCTGAAGGCAGGTGGTGTTGGGCAAGTCGAGGTAAGAATGCTTTTCCTTGTACTTGCGGGGGCGTTTAATGTCTGGTCCTCCTCATCAATCTGCCAAATCTTACATTGGGCACATAATGCAGTGGAGCATACCTTCGGCGATCTCGAGTCTGCTGCATGTAATTATCACCAAGAGTGGGTGAGAACGGACTGGCCCCATTGCAGTAGCTCTCTGTTTTTCACCGATTGGTCACAAACAAGGAATATCCCAATGAAGATACCTATTCAATTCCAATTCCACAGTATGGTCAAGATGTTTGTAGAGATGTTCACATCAACTCCAACGACCTGCAGCGTACATCCGAACTCCGCCGAGGTTGAAGCACAGCAGCCTTTGAATGAAGCGAACTGCGATTTCAAAAATGGCAGCCACACCACTGGCTTTAATTCAGAACAGTTCCACTTTTTCTGGGCGGTTTTTTGGGTGAGCGATATTGTGGGCGATATGTGTGCGAGGTGGTGAAAGTGACGGTGGGCGTTGGTTTTGCCAAATGTGCTCTTTACGACAAAAGAAAATGGGAGGGAGGTATTATTGAATCACGCTGTTAATTCCGTGTGGAAAGTACACGCTGGGCGATATTATGGGCGTTGATTTCGCCCATTCTGATGATTCCGCCCCAAAAAAAGTGGACGGGCGATGATATATTTTTCCGGCATTAAGCACATGGGGAAAGTAACGCTCGGCGATAAGTTTCCTAAAAATGCCCGCCAGTTTCCATTTTGTGGCTAAATGGGCAATATATGGGCGTCATACGTTATTTCAGTAGTAAAATAGGCATTGAGTGGGCATTACGCAAAAAAAGTGAAAGTTGTAGCCCCATATCCCTTGATTCCCTTAATTTCCAAAAATCTATCGATGTCTGTCTTGAATATACTCAACGACTGAACCTCCACAGCCCTCTGGGGTAGAGAATTCCAAAGATTCACCACCCTCTGAGTGAAGACATTTCTCCTCATCTCAGTTTTACATGGCTGACCCCCTCATTCTAAGACCGTGACTCATGGTTCTGGACTCCCCAGCCAGGGGAAACATCCTCCTTGCATCTATCCTGAGATCACCTCTCATTTTTCTAAATTGTAGAGAATATAGGCTGAGTCTACTCAATCTCTCCTCATAGAACAATTCCCCCATCCCAGGAATCAGTCTGGTGAACCTTTGTTGCGCTCCCTCTGAGGCAAGTATGTCCTTCCTTAAGTAAGGAGACCAAAACTGTACACAATACTCCAGGTGTGGTTTCACCAGAGCCCTATAAAATTGCAGTGGTACTGTGGAACCTGCACCAATTACATTGAAGGGACGATTCCATAGAATCAGCAGCAACAGACGAAAAAAATTCTGCATAAGCAATTTCAAATGTGTGAACTGTGATCTTCATTTCTGGCTGTGTACCTTTTCCAATGGTTAAGAAATATCTGCACAGGGCAATAAGTGAACATTTGCATCTCTGGCTTGTGCAGGCAGGCTGAGCGCACAGTCATCCTGTGGACAGGCAAAAGACAGCATGTAGTGCTCCAGGCACTCAGCATCATTGCTGCTGCTGACTTTAGTGGAACTCGAGGAAACCAGCTCTTGAGGTCTGCTCCTCTGGAGGCAGTAATATGCCATCTTTTTACATTATAGCGCTATGCAAAGTCAGGGCTGTGGTTCCTATCAGCATAGTACTGTAAAGGCTGCATGAGATTGATGTGTGAGCTTGCTCACCCTCTCAGTGTCAGGAAACAGGTTTGCAGTTGAGATTCCACCGCACCACCCCGATGGTCTATTGAGGCCCAGCACTTGCCATAGCGAGGGAAAAATTAACAGCCACTGTTAGACTCTTTTGTGCTTCCCCTAATGGCCAGACCAACAGCAACCTTGGCAGAGCATGGCAAGGAAGTGACTTGCCCACACTTGCACTTGGGGATTGTAATGTCTGGTACGGGGATCATTTAATCATAAGGCTGAAAAATTATTTTGGGATTGCACATATTTAATACTTCTCTCCCTTTTCTCACCATGGTGATGGCAGCTTGCCAAACCCAAGCTGCCATTCTTCATGTGTGAGCCTAGGCGGTGAGTGTTGGCAAGTTAATCAGTTCTGCAGGGCATCACAAGCCTATTCTCACCCGGGGTTCAAAAAGCCCACTTTCCAACACGGGTTCCTAGATGACAATCCAGAGTTGGAACACTGGTTGTTTTTTGCTCCCTCGATAATCTGGAGACACTATGGCCAGTTGTTGCATCCAACTTAGTGCCCTGGCTAAGATCAGTTGACAGCAGAAACCAACAATCAAACCATGGACCTTTCTAGCCTATATAATGCAGTATTGAAACATCTAGTTATCTACTTACCCACCGAGCCATCAGGATGCCTTGTTTATTTCTTAACAGCTGCGTGTTTTTTCAAAGGCAAAGTGACATTCACTGATGGCCTGGAAGTACAGTTGCTTGTGTTGTCAAATATTTATTGACAACATTTGGTAACCAAATTATCTGTATTGTAAACATCCACAGGATTATGTTAAGCGTATCCTGCGCATGGTAACAGTGATATGTAAACTGGAGTAACTCTATAACTATAGTTTTATAGGGACTGAGATATGAAGCTTGCAAAAGGTAAAATTTACAGTTAAATCTAAGATGGAATCTTTTTATCTGCCAATTACTCAGCCCTTGTTGGTGTACAGTCTTGGATTCTATCTGAGAATTAAAAAGATGTATCCCTTTCACATCTTCTCATTACCATGGACCACACACACAGGGAAACAAAGCTGTAAAGCATCCCTGGCACTGAGCAGGCGATCTACTGATCCTCTGGAAAGCTGACAACTTCTTTCAGAAAGACATGAAGGAGAAAGAAAGGCACAGAAACATTAGGGTGCAATGTCATGATAATTTGGGCTAGACTTTCCCGAGAGCCCCTCAACGCCCGATTGCCCACCCAGAAAAACCGCTAACGTTTGATCAGTAACACTGGCAAAAATTTCCACTTGTAAGTTAAACATAATCGTCCAGCGAGAAAATGGATCTTGCACCATTATTCGCGCCGGTTTTCTCGGCGGTTAAGGAGAAACTAAGTAAAACTGGCGTTTTTTTTCAAATTTAGGCCAAGGCTGCGTAGGGCGGGAGAGGGGAAAACTTTAAAAAAAAATTTCATTTAAAAAAATAAAAAGATATAAAACATTCCCAAGACATTTTTACACCTAATCGCTGTTTTACAATTAAAAAGAAAACAACCTTTAACTTACCTTTCTTTGCAGAGTACTCATTTATCGCCCTGTTTAAGCAGCTTCCACAGGGCAGTTCCCTCGGCGATCTGGACCGGCTTCCATTGAGACCAAACTTACGCCCTGGCGATTCTCTCGGCGCTGCACATCGGCGGTTTGGTCCCGGCGGGCTTTTTCAGATTTGGGCAATACCATTGAAAAACAAAGGGGGAAACTTTTGCCGGGCGGAAAAACAGCTGCACCGCAGAGAAAATCGCAGAGAACCCGCCGGAAATGAAAGGAAAGTTTAGCCCTATGTAGCTTTCCATTTCACAGCAACAATCACTGATTCTTTGTTTGGAGTACAATTGTATAATTGAACACTGCAACATGTTTAATATGAAGTCACACTACCACAGGTGTTCTTTAGGTGCACCCACCTTGTGTTGTTTCTGAATTATGACACTATGCTGCAGCAGTGCAAGTGAGCCTTCAAGATTTAGCAATGGAACACATTGAATTGGCACAGGCCCAGCACCTCAGAGCAACAGAAGTATAACAATACTGACAATTCATCATGTGGAAGCTGGGCTCCTGTTTACTCATAGTTACACACACAAAGACATGGAAATATTGATACAGACATACACAAGCAAACACAGACACAAACAAGCATAGACACATAGATGTGCACAAGCATAAACACACAGAGATATGAGGGCCAATACTGTGAGACTCCACTGCCAGCACAAAGCCTTACTAGTGACGAGCACAGGTCAGAGAATTGGGGCTATAATGTTATAGACCTATCTCCAAGCCCCGCAAACATCTACCAAGGCTCCATGTTGGGAATGGAACCTTTCAGTTTCAGCCTCTTGGAGACATGTTATCACACATTGCCCCCTCGGCACCCTCACTCCCGTGCCCGTGCAACCCCCACCTCTGCCTTCATCCCCCCCAGTGAGGCACCGCCTGAGGAGCTCTTTGGCCAGATGCCGTGGAGCGATGAGGGGAAGGGGTAGAGGTGGGGAGAAGGAGAGGGGGGAAGAAAGGTGAGGTGCATGTATGCAGGTGATGGCTGTGTTACATTTCCATCTGGGTGTATGCAATTTGTTGTAATGTATGGGGGGACCACCCTCCTGTTTTGCATTGGTATTCTGTGTTGCTGGACATGTTGAACATTTGATTGATGTCAATGGTGAAAAAAGTGCGGTGTGGGCGGGGGTTGGGTGTTTTTGCCCGTGATACTTATGATTTCAGACCAATATTGGTATAAAAATTTTTTATTGAATATAACCTTGTTGCGCATTGTCTCAGATAGTTGGACCGTTACACACTGGTGATTCCTTGACATGAAAGGGTTAATTACAACTTAACTTCAATCAACGTAAACTTTAACTGGCACCAAGCTGATGGGCACCATTGATGTCTGAGCTGCACACATACAGCAGTGTGTCAGCGTTGTCACTCACAGCAGCGCTCTTTCAGGCAAATCGTTCAGATATCAGCTCCTTACGTAAGAGTCTTGAAGCTATGTAGCTATCACGGGCCCTTTCCTGCAATCTGGAGGGGGGCATGGGCATGGTTGCATAGCCAGCCTGATTGTCTAGCCCTAGGTCAGTGTCCAACCCCTCATCATCCTCTTCCTCTCTCTCCTGAGGTGGAGCATTCATCCCTTCTGGCAATTCTTGACCCCTCCTGATAGCCAGGTTGTGCAGCATGGAGCACACAACCACGAATTTACCTACTTGCTCAGGGTTGTATTGTAGCTCCCATCCTGAGTGGTCAAGACATCTGAAGCGCTGCTTAAGCACAGTTATTGTTTTCTGGACCACATTGCATGTGTCTCTGTGGCTCTGGTTGTATCACTTCTCGGCCTCGGTGTGGGTGTCACGTAGAGGGGTCATCAGCCAGGTGGCTAGGCCATATCGGTTATCACCAAGCATCTAGCATTGTCCTTGTGGCTGACTCTTAAACATGTCAGAGACAGCGCTCTCACGCAGGATGTGGGCCTCATCGAAGTTGCCCGGACATTTGGCATTCACTGCCATTATAATCTGGTTGTGGTCGACAACTAGTTGGACCTTCAGGGAGTGAAATCTGTTTCTGTTACGAAAAAGCTCTGAGTCCTAAGAAGGTGCCGCATGGCGATGTGAGTGCACTGTATTGTTCCCTGCACCCTGGGGAACTTAGCAATGCGGTAGAATGCTCCAGCCCTGTCAGTCTGAGCCTCCGTGGTCATGGGGAAGCTGATAAAGTCCATCCTTTGCGTGTACAGGGCCTCCGTGACCTGTCTAATGCAGCGATGGATGGCATGGTGAGACAGAAGGAAAATCTTGACCGCGGAGGCCTGAAAGGAACCGGATGCATAGAAAGACAGTGCCGTGGTGACCTTGACCTCGACCGACACTGATGTCCTGATGGGAGGCTGCATATGTGGCCTGATGAGCTCACATATTTCATTGATCACCACCTTGTGGAAGCGCAGTCTCCGAAGTCAGGTGTGCTCGGACACGTCGAGGTAAGACCTCTTTTCCCTGTACGTGTGGGGTGTGTATGGTCTGGCCCTCCTCCTCATTCTTGCACGTCTTAAGTTGGGCACATAATGTTGTGCATCACACATTGAGCCATCTGCACTCTGCAGCATCTGCATATTAATTGATGCAGGCTGAGAAATGGCTGGCCCCATTGCAATGAAAGTATAATAGTGATTGATCAGAAGCAATAATTTCCTCACTAAAATACACCGAGAGTAAACCCCCAATAGTCCAGATTCTGAAAATATATCTGTTGAGATGATCACTTCACCTGAGAAGAACTCCAGAGTCAATCCAAACTCCCCCGTAGTTGAAGCAGCCTTTTGAATGAAGCAACCTGCAATTTTAAAAATGGCACCCACACTGCTGGGTTTAGTTCAGAACAGTTCCACTTTTTCCGGGCGAGCGATATTGTGGGCGATATGTGTGCGAGGTGGTGAAAGTGATGCTGGGCGATCTCCTGGGCGTTAGTTTCGGCAAATGTGATCTTTACGACAAAAAAAGTGGGCGGGTGATATTATTGAATCTCGGCGTTAATTCCCTGCGAAAACTAACACTGGGCGATCTTATGGGCGTTGATTTCGCCTATTCTGATGATTCCGCCCAAAAAAAGTGGGCGGGCAGAATTATTTTTTCCCGACGTTACGCACATGGGGAAAGTAACGCTCGGTGCTAAGTTTTCTAAAAATGCCGATCAGTTTCCATTTTGTAGCTAAATGGGCGATATATGGGCATTATACGTCATTTCAGCAGTAAAATGGACGTTAAATGGGCATTGAGCATGCAAAACATGTGGAACATCTAGCCAAGGTCTGAACAAGGAAGTGTAAGTTAGAATGGTGAATTCTATATCAATTCAGGTACAGAAAGAGAAATAAAGAGAGGGAACAAAAGATTGGATTAAGAGAGAGAAAAAAAGAGACAGAAAAAAAATCAACATTGATAAATCTCAAACAATTAACACCTGAAGGAATGAGACTCCACATTTCTAATAGTTTATTTTCAGTACCAGAGAGGTTGTCTGGCAGTAATTAACACTTATTACGCCATTATATTAGTACTTAGAGGTGAAATTATTTGACGACTTTCTGTAGCAAGTGTATTACATATCTACCACGCAAATATAGCAACGTCATACCACTGCATCTGAATGGGGAGCCAGTCAGTGAGATGCCACTTTCGCCAGCTAATGGCGGACTGGTGCATCTGCAACAGCAACTTTTCAAATTTCCGCGTTCAATTGTGCATCAGCCCCTCGCCTACTGTTGCATTTGTACTTAAAAATCGGCCAGGCTATCAGCCTCACCATTACTTTGACAGCAATTTTTGGAACAACATCAATGCTCATGAAGCTATATGTCGAGAAAATTACACATGGATATGGATAAACACAGACAGACATCTGGATAGGCAAATACATAGCCAAATATTATGCATATTATTATTTTACTTTTGGTTATGATTAGTAGAGTTATATTTTGCAGCAAAAAAGTTAACTGCACAATTTGTGCAAACATCTAAACTACAATTGTACATTATTGTGCTTCATTAGTCTAGTAAAATCTGCTGCACAATTGATGTGAACTCTATAAATAGTTCTAGATTTCAGTTTTTACTCATGAGGAGTAATGAAAACATATAACTGTTGATAAATTTTTATTGAACAATGTTAAAACACAGGCAAACTTTGGCGGGAACCCCGGAGTAAAAATGGAAACGAATGTTTATGCCATTTCTCAGAGGTTTTCACTGATTTTCCATTGAAGTTACATCGGAGAATCAGGAGAACCCCATTCTACCGGAAATTCTACCCCTTAATTACTCAGGTTTAATATTATAAGCAAAATAGTTAAATAACAAAACTTGAAGGAGCATAGGAGTCTCTCTGCAGTACAGGCTGAAGAGCTGGAAGATGTAAAATTGAGGTACTGCATTACCACCACTTGCGACGGAGTGTAATTGCAGCGTGACATGTTTACATAAGAAATTTTCATTATTCATGCTGACATCATGGGAATTTAGAGTAGGGAACTGTTGACTCAAAAATGTAAACAAAAACCAGGACAACAGTAAATAGACAGGAAGTGCATGAAGACCTTTAACAAAATTATATTCACAGCTGGCAGGTGATTGAGGTCAATGAAAGTGGGAAATGTGGCAGCCAAATTGCGCACAGCAAGCTCCCACAAACAGCAATGTGATAACAACCAGATAATCTGTTTTAGTGATGTTGATTGAGGGATAAATATTGGCCATGACAACGGGGATAACTGCCCGGCTCTTCTTCGAAATAGTGCCATGGGATTTCTTAGGTCCACCTGAGAGAGCAGACAGGACCTCGGTTTAACATCTCATCCAAAAGATAGCACCTCCAACAGTGCAGAACTATAGTGTCAGCTGAGATTTATGTACTCAAGTCCATGGAGTGGGACTTGAAACCACAATCTTCTGACTCAGAGATGAGTGTGCTATCCACTGAGCCACAGCTGACACCACATTTTAATAGCCATCTGTTTTACATGTCAACCTGGATAGTGAATGTCAGACAATGATTACATAATCATTTTTTTTTAATGTAGTAATTATACTTGGTACCAAGTGGGATCCTATCCCCACCCAAATGTTCACACATCCAGCAGTCATTAGCAAACTGTATGGTTATGACCATGGCTGACTTCTTTCCCCCTTCCCTATCCCAGGGACACTAAGCCCAATTGTAGTGCTACTGCTGTGCTGGCTGAGATCAGGGTGTAGTCGGGGAACATTAATGCCTGCTTTCTGCTTCTCTTCATTATTTTCTTCTGCTTCATTTTAAATTTAGGCGATGATATAAAATAGGCAATACCGAATTAACCGCCCAATGTACACCATACCCAATTTTTCTTTCCATTGAAATCGATAGTGCACAATGGATGGCGAATTCAAACTACTACAAAATGTAGAGCAGGCTACAAGTTTGATGGCAATTGAATGTTGGCAGTTCTTTATTCACAAAGCCTTGATGAATGTACAGTTTTGTAATCTTCCTGTAGATTCTGGGCTATGTGTCATTGCATGCTACTCACAAATTATAGTTTGTGCTGATGATTTGTTTATGCAGGCAGGTACCAATAAGAATCACAGTGACAACTGATGCCTGTAATGAGCACATCCAGCTTTTCAGTACAGAAATTGGGTGGTAAATGGTTGTTAAAAAACTAAACGCTGATCAATCTGGATGATAAACCTTTCCTCCTAACTTGTGTACTCTGCAAATCAAGTGTGCTGTTGAATCCCTGGAGGAACTTCAGTTAGATGTGATTCTTGATGATGAAGCGTTTATAGCAATTGAGTAGTTAAATCATGGTGTTCTGAAATATTCTTGCAGTTTAGTGCCAACTGGCTTTCAAAATTCTTGTGAATGGATTGTCAAATTGAGGCTAAAATGTCTTTCATCTCAGAATTCAGCCTCTCTTCAATTTGGTACGATTTTGTATATACATATCCATTACCAGTTCAATCATGTTTTTGTCCTTCCAGTTTTTTGCCTCCTGAAGATACTGACTCTCGCTAAGGTATAGTTCCAAAAGAAAGAAAGACTTGCATTTATATAGCATCTCATAACCAAAGGACATCCCAAAGCGCTTTACAGCCAATGCAGTACTTTTGAAGTGTAGTCACTGTTGTAATGCAGGAAACACAACAACCAAATTATACACAGCAAGCTCCCACAAACAATAGTACTGAGGGAGTGCTACACTGTTGGAGGTGCCATCTTTCAGATGAGATGTTAAACTAAGATCCCGTCTGCCCTCTCAGGATGTAAAAGATCCCATGACAATATTTGAAGAAGAGCAGGAGAGTTCTCCCCAGTGTCCTGGCCAATATTTATCTTTCAATCAACATCACCAAAATCAGATTATCTGGTCATTATCAGATTGCTGTGTGTGGGACCTTGCAGTGTGCTACTTGGCCATTCTTTACAAAACTAAATTTGGTAGATGACTTTACACATCACGCCAAGAAGATAAAAGCAATTGTGAAATTACAGCAATACTGCACAATTGTGTATAATGACACAGTAATTTAAATATCAACGAGGTGCATGTTTGCGGCAGTGAAACAGCAGACAAAGTTATTGGAAATAGCAAATGTGCTCTGTGGCACAATACAAATGGAATTACTGCCTTTTTTGTGTTTTGCTACCTTCAAAAACCTCCATTACAACAATGACTACTCTTCAAATATACTTCATTGGCTGTAAAGTGCTTTGGGACATCCTGAAGTCGTGAAAGGCACCATATAGTCTTTCTTTATTATTTATACGTGAGGCTGGGCAATGATACTTGAGCATAGAGAGCATAATAGCTAAGCACGATCCCTACTTTCAACCGATAGCCACACACATACTAAAACTTGTCAGCAACGATCACGGAATAGCAAATATGTGTAATTTTGCTGAGGTTCATTGTCGCACCCTAACTGCTGAGATTAGCAAACTCAACACAAACTGGTAATTAAATTTGGCATTCGCTGGTATGTAAGATTTAATAAGGCACAGGACAGTCCCTTTACCCACTAGGCCATCAGGGAAGTCACTCCTCAAAACATTGCTATTACTCTACTTATATATAACTCGGTCTATCAACACTGTTAGTTAATTTAATTCGAGGGGATGGTTTTTGAAGGTAGCAAAATACAGAAAAGGCAGTAATTCCATTTGCATTGTGCCACAGAGCACATTTGCTATTTTCAATAACTTTGACTGCTCTTTCACTGCTGCAAACATGTGCCCCATTAATATTTAAATTACTGTGTCATTATAAACAATTGTGCAACATTGCTGTAATTCCACAATTGCTTTATCTTCTTGGCGTGATGTATAAAGTCATCTAAGAAATGTAGTTTTGTAAAAAAAATGGCCCAAACTATCACTTCAGACTATTGGCAACTGATACAAATTCAATTTGGACCTATTCAAATAAACTTATCCACACAACTAGTGTAATTTTCATCTGCCTGCCCACTTAAGAACAAAAGAACATAAGAAATAGGAACAGGAGTAGGCCATTTGGCCCCTCAAGCCTGCTCCACCATTCAATAAGGATCAATTGATCAGCTCCGCTGGGCAGGCCACATTGTTCGCAGGCCACACGAGACTCCCAAAGCAAGTGCTCTACTCGGAACTCCTTCACGGCAAACGAGCCAAAGGTGGGCAGAGGAAACATTGCAAGGACACCCTCAAAGCCTCCCTGACATTCCCACTGACATCTGGGAGTCCCTGGCCAAAGACATCCCTAAGTGGAGGAAGTGCATCCGGGAGGGCGTCGAGCGCCTCGAGTTTCGTCGCCGAGAGCATACAGAAATCAAGTGCAGGCAGCGGAAAGAGTGTGCGGCAAACCTGTCCCACCCACCCTTTCCCTCAACGACTATCTGCCCCAACTGTAACAGGGACTGTGGTTCTCGCATTGGACTGTTCAGCTACCTATGGACTCATTTTAAGAGTGAAAGCAAGTCTTCCTCGATTCTGAGGGATTGCCTATGATGATGATGATGGCTGATCTGATCATGGACTCAGCTCCACTTCCCGGCCTGCTCCCCATAACCCTTTACTCCCTTATTGCTCAAAAATCTGTCTATCTCCGCCTTAAATATATTCAATGACCCAGTCTCCACAGCTCCCTGGGGCAAAGAATTCCATAGATTTACAACCATTGCGAGAAGAAATTTCTCTTCATCTCAGTTTTAAATGGGCAGCCCCTTATTCTGAGACTATGTCTCCTAGTTTTAGTTTCCCCTACAAGTGGAAATATCCTCTCTGCATCCATCTTGTTGAGCCCCCTCATAATCTTATATGTTTCAATAAGTTCACCTCTCATTCTTCTGAACTCCAATGTGCATAGACCCAACTTATTTAACCTATCCTCATAATATATTGAGCACTGTTTTTTTGTGAAGTCATTATGCCTAGAATTAAATGGTGTAAAGTATTCAGGGCAAAATGTCAAGGATTTGTGAACTGGGAAAGAGAGACAATGAAAAATAAGTTAAGTGATTGTCCACCTTCAAATAATCAATCTAAGGCCAGCTTCAATGTTGGATATTGTTAGTTAACTCTTAACATTTGACAGCTTTGTTTGTTGTCAGCTGAACAAGGTCAGGCTCTGACTTCCTGCCAATTTAGTCATGGCAGAATCAACCTGTGATAGTCCTTCAACGGGGAAGAGATGGCAAGCAAGTGAAATTGCTCTTACATTTTGGATTTGTCAAAATATATATTTTATTGTTTCAGAACGTTAGTGCTAATAAGCATAGTAATCAATATATGATTAGTTTCTCTTGCTTACTTTGTGCAGAAAGGCCAATATTTGTGGGGGGAGGTAGAAACCATGTTATTTTGTAATTATTGTCCTTCCCCTCTTGGAGGTCCAGAAGAGTCAGCTTGTTGAGCTGAAGAGGGAGACAGTCAACTGACTCAATAACTAGTTTTGAGAAGGTGTGCTGGAGCAAGATGAGGAGGGTGGCTTGTGGTTTATCCCTCTGCATCTGTGGACAAATGCCTGCTTTCTCCTCGCCTCCTTATCCTGAGAGTGCCACTTGTTGTATACGTAAATAAACAGACTAACGGGGTGTCACAGACAAATTTGATTCTTTCCCCACACTCACTTCCCAGTGGGATATGGCAGGAGCAGCTATCCTGGCTGATAGGTCACTTCTGAGCCAACGAACACTCAGTATTTCCTGTCCCAGTTGAGGTCAGCTAACTCACTACAGACCTGGGACCTCCCATGCAGTGTCAGCCGTGACTCAGTCAGTAGTACTTTCGCCTCTGAATCCGAAGGTTGTAAGTTCAAGCCATTCCAGCACATAATCTATGCTAACACTCCAGTGCTATAGTGAGGAAGTGCTAATTTATCATAGATTTAACACTTCCTCACGACAGAACTCGAATGGCAGACGTTAAACTGAGTCCCCTTCTGCCATCTCAGGTGGGTGTAAAAGAACAGCAGGAGAGTTCCCCCTGGTGTCCTGAACAAACACCCAAAAAAATCAGATTATCAGGTCATTATCTCATTGCTGTTTGTGGGACCTTGCTGTGCACAAATTGGCTGCTGCATTTCCTACATTACAACAGGGACTATTCTTTGAAAGTACTTAATTATCTGTAAAGCACTTTGGGATGTGCTGTGGTCGTGAAATGCGTTATATAAATGCCACCACACTGAGTCACCAAGGAAGCCCTGAGGCTGTTTTATATTTACCTTTTCTAAAAACTTTCTTCAAAGCCTCCTGTAGTTCTACCAATCAAAAATCATTCACACCAATACAATACAAAGAGGCAGTGCAATCCTGGCTCCCCACTGATCCACTGCTGGAATAGTGTCAGAAATAGAAGCTTTAGACTTCAGGGATTTATTCAGTTCATAACAACAACAACTTGTATTGATATAGCGCCTTTACCATAGCGAAACATTCCAAGGCGCTTCACGGGAGTATTATGAGATAAAAAATATGACACCGAGGCACATAAGGAGAAATTAGGGCAGGTGACCAAAAGCTTGATCAAAGAGGTAGGTTTTAAGGAGCATCTTGAAGGAGGAAAGAGAGGTAGAGAGGTTTAGGCAGGGAATTCCAGAGCTTCGGCAACAGCCACCAATGGTTGAGCGATTATAATCAGGCATGCTCAAGAGGGCAAAATTAGAGGAGTGCAGACATCCTGGGAGGTTGTGGGGCTGGAGGAGATTACAAAGATAGGGAGGGGCGAGGCCATGGAGGGATTTGATAAACAATTATGAGAATTTTGAAATCGAGGCATTGCTTAACCGCGAGCCAATGCAGGTCAGCGAACATAGGGGTGATGGGTGAGTGAGGATTGGTGCAAGTTAGGACATGGGCAGCCGAGTTTTGGATCACCACTAACTTACTAGGGTAAAATCTGGGAGGCCAGCCAGAAGTGCGTTGGAATAATCAAGTCTAGAGGCAACAAAGGCATTGATGAGAGCTTCAGCAGCAGATGGGCTGAGGTAAGAGCAGAGGTGGGCGATGTTACGGATGTGGAAATAGGCGGTCTTAATTATGCTGCGGATATGTGGTCGAAAGCTCATTTCAGGGTCAAATACGATGCCAAGGTTACGATCGGTCTGGCTCAGCCTCAGACAGAAGTTGGGGAGATGGATGGAGTCAGTGGCTAGAGAACGGAGTTTGTGGCGGGGTCCAAAAACAATGGCTTTGGTCTTCCCAATATTCAATTGGAGAAAATTTCTGCTCATCCAGAACTGGATGTTGGACAAGCAGTCTCATAATTTAGAGACCGTGGAGGGGTCAAGAGAAGTGGTAGTGAGGTAGAGTTGGGTGTCATCAGCGTACATGTACAAACTGATGCTATGTTTTCGGATAATAGCGCCAAGGGGCAACATGTAGATGAGAAATAGGAGGGGCCAAGGATTGATCCTTGGGGGACACCAGAGGCAACGATATAGGGGATGGGAAGAGAAGCCATTGCAGGTGATTCTCTGGCTATGATTAGATAGGTATGAATAGAACCAGATTTTAACAGAATTTCTCACCAATGTTAGAGAATTTCTAGTGTTGCTTCACGCGTACAAAAGACTCGGATAACTAACTGTTGCCCTTTGCATTTGTAAATGATATGTTTAGAAATTACTAATCACATGGCTCCTGTCATGTATTCAACTGTCATTGTAATCCATGTATAAACTGACCTAAGTTGTACACCATGAGAACACTGACCACTAGGTGGTGAACTTGTGGGAGACACTCCTAACCTGTACTTTCAGGTATAAAAGGGGAAGCTCCACCCACCTTCATCACTTCAGTGCTGGTTAATAAAAGGACTGGTCACAGAGTGACCTTCTCTCTAGTATGGGCCTCGTGTGCATTTGTACTGTATAGTAAGGACATAATATTGGCGACGAGAAACTGGGATTTAAACCACGCGAGCATGGCCACTAGCAGCACAGATGAGAGGTACTGTGTTGGTGAAGATTGGGACGATTTTATTGAGAGACTACAGCAAAGTTTCATCACTAAGGAATGGCTGGGACAGGATTCGGCCGACAAACGCAGGGCTTATCTCCTGACGGTTTGTGGATCCAGGACGTACTCCTGATGAAGAACCTCCTAGCGCCAGAGAAGCCGGCGGACAAGACTTTTGAAGAGCTCAGTAAGTTGATCGGGGAACACTTTAAACCGGCGAGCAACATACACATGGCAAGACACCGGTTTTACACGCAATATACCTGCAGAAACTGCAATGTCAGCGGTCACTTGGCACATATGTGCAGGAAGCCTGCAGCTAGATTGATGTACGAGGAGGAAGGGCCCGATGTAAGCCCTATGAGGCTAAATGGACACTGGGAGAAATCGCTGGAAGCTGAAATTCAGCGAGTTCATGTGGAGCACATATACAGTTCATACACCAGGACGCCACCGATAATGATGAAAGTGCTCCTCAATGGCATCCCAGTATCAATGGAGCTAGACACGGGGGCCAGGTAGTCCCTGATGAGTATCAAACATTTCGACAAGTTGTGGGCATCCAAGGTCAGGAGGCCAAAAATATTGCCGATTGATGCACAGCTACGGACATATACAAAGGAGATCATTCCGGTGCTGGGCAGTGCCACGGTAGTCGTGACCCACAAAGATTCGGAGAACAGACAGCCACTCTGGATTGTTCCGGGGGACAGTCCCGCACTGCTGGGGAGGAGTTGGCTTGCTGCCATGAACTGGAAATGGGGCGATGTCAATGCAATTTCTTCTGTGGAGCGAATATCATGCTCACAGGTCCTGGACAAATTTGACTCACTATTTCAACCCGGCATTGGAACTTTCATGGGGACCAAGGTAATGATTCACATAAACCCGGTCGCCAGGCCAGTACACCACAAGGCCAGAGCGGTGCCGTACGTGATGCGGGAAAAGATAGAATGCGAATTGGACCGCCTGCTGAGGGAAGGCATCATCTCGCCAGTCGAATTCAGTGACTGGGCGAGCCCGATCATGCCGGTGCTCAAGGCGGATGGGTCGGTCAGGATATGTGGTGATTACAAGGCCACCATCAATCGGGTGTCACTCCAAGACCAGTACCCGCTACTGAGAGCAGAGGACCCCTTTGCGATGCTATCCGGTGGCAAACGTTTTTCAAAATTGGACCTGACCTCAGCTTACATGACCCAGGAGCTGGCGAGTGAGTCAAAGAAGCTGACCACCATCACGACACACAAGGGGTTGTTTGAGTACAACAGATGTACGTTCGGGATTCGCTCGGCCGCCGCGATCTTTCAGCGAAACATGGAACGTCTCCTCAAGTCGATTCCAAGGACGGTGGTTTTTCAAGACGACATCCTCATCACGGGTTGCGATAATGAAGAACACCTCCACAACCTGGAGGAGGTGCTACGCAGACTGGACCGGGTAGGTCTGCGACTGAAAAAGGCGAAGTGCGTCTTCCTAGCTCCAGAGGTAGAATTCCTGGGGATGAGGGTAGCAGCCGACGGGGTCAGACCTACTGCGTCCAAAACGGAAGCGATCCAGAGAGCACCCAGGCCCCGTAACACGATGGAGCTGTGTTTGTTCTTGGGGCTCCTGAACTATTTTGGTAACTTTCTTCCCAAATTGAGCACGCTGCTAGAGCCGCTACACATGCTCCTACGCAAAGGTCGCGAATGGGTCTGGAGGGACAGCCAGGAAAGGGCTTTTGATAGAGCACGCAATTTGTTATGCTCCAACAATCTGTTAACGTTATATGACCCGTGTAAGAAACTTGTTTTAACGTGCGATGCGTCGTCCTATGGTGTCGGGTGTGTGTTGCAGCATGTGAATGCCAATGGTCCCTTGCAGCCGGTAGCTTATGCCTCCAGAAGTCTGTCCCAGGCAGAAAAGGGCTACGGGATGGTAGAAAAGGAAGCGCTTGGATGTGTATATGCAGTAAAAAAAATGCACCAGTACCTGTTTGGCAGGAAATTTGAGCTGGAGACAGATCACAAACCCCTAACGTCCCTTTTGGCCGACAACAAGGCCATAAATGCAAATGCGTCGGCCCGCATACAGAGGTGGGCACTCACGTTAGCCGCCTATGAATATACAATTCGGCACAGACTGGGCACTGAAAACTGCGCCGATGCACTCAGCAGGCTCCCACTAGCCACCAGCGAGGGGGCAACCGAGCATGCTGCTGAGATGGTCATGGCTGTTGAAGCTTTCGAAAGTGAAGGCTCACCCGTGACAGCCCGTCAGATCAAAGTCTGGACAGATAGAGACCTGCTACTGTCTTTAGTCAAGAAATGTGTCCTGAATGGGGACTGGGCAGCCACGTACGGGGTATGCCCTGAGGAATTTAAACCATTTCACAGGCGCAAGGATGAACTCTCGCTTCAGGCCGATTGCCTACTATGGGGAAACCGAGTAGTCATGCCCCAGATGGGCAGAGAGGCGTTCATCCGAGAACTCCACAATGAGCACCCGGGCATTGTCATGGTGAAGGCAATTGCCAGGTCACACGTTTGGCGGCCAGAGATAGATGCAGACCTGGAACTTTGTGTTCGCAGGTGCAACACGTGTGGCCAGCTAGGCAATGCACCCAGGGAAGCCCCCCTTAGCCCCTGGTCCTGGCCCGCAAAGCCATGGTCACGCATCCATGTGGACTACGCAGGTCCTTTCATGGGAAAAATGTTTTTGGTTGTAGTAGACGCCTACTTCAAATGGATCAAGTGTGACATTCTCAATTCAAGCACATCCTCTGCCACGGTAGAAAGTCTACGGGCAATGTTCGCGCCCATGGTCTACCGGACGTCTTGGTCAGCGACAATGGCCCATGCTTTACGAGCACTGAGTTCCAGGACTTCATGACAGGAAATGGTATCAACCATGTCAGAACGGCACCGTTCAAGTGGACCCCAAACAGCCAGGCGGCACGAGCAGTGCAGATAATCAAACAGGGGATGCTCAGAATCCAAGGGGATTCCCTACAAAGCCACTTATCACACCTCCCGACCAAATTCGCTCACAGGGGTTCCACCCGCAGAGCTGCTAATGAAAAGGATGCTCAAAACCAGGTTATCCCTCATACACCCCACCATGAAAGAAATTGAGAGCAGGCGCTGGTCACAATGTGACTACCATAACGGGAATGCGAGATCGCGATGTATTGATGTCAATGACCCTACCTTTGTCATCAACTACGCTGCAGGGCCCAAATGGCTCGCAGGCACCGTGATTGCCAAAGAGGGGAATAGGATTCTGGTAGTTAAACTTATCAATGGACAAATCTGCCGCAAACAAGTGGATCAAACAAAAAGGAGGTTCAGCAACCCCATAGAAGAAACAGAGGAAGAACACGATGTAGAGTTCACTCCACCACAGGTGACCAAACACCGGAACCAAGTGGAGGAGAGCCCAGTCACTGTGGGCAGTCCGGACAGGCCTGAGGCACCACAAACAGCAGGCACTCAGGCCAGCACCCAACAACCAGAGCCCCAACTCAGGCGCTCTACGAGGGAGTGTAAACCACCAGAGAGACTTAACCTGTGATCCCAATAAGACTTTGGGGAGGGGAGGTGATGTCATGTATTCAACTGTCATTGTAATCCATGTATAAACTGACCCATATTGTACACCGTGAGAACACTGACCACTAGGTGATGAACTCCTAACCTGTACTTTCTGGTATAAAAGGGGAAGCTCCACCCACCTTCATCACTTCAGTGCTGGCTAATAAAAGGACTGGTCACAGAGTGACCTTCTCTCTAGTATGGGCCTCGTGTGCATTTGTAATGTATAGTAAGGACATATTAGCTCCGATTGGAGTGGAGTGTAGAATGTTTCAGTGTAAGGGGTGTCGCAGTTGTTTGAGGCGGACTGGTTGGGCTAGGTGCTCTTTACCTTTCCGCCATTGTTCATTGTTCATAGGTTTATATGTAACCTTCAGGGCTACTGACTGAGGGCCATGTGGCTCTTTGTCGACCGCGCAGACACGATGGGCTGAAATGGCCTCCTTCTGGCTGTAGATTTCTATGTTTCTATGTTTCTCTGTTTCTATGTAAATAATTAAAACAATTTTAATTCATAAGGTTCTTCTTGATTCCAGGGCCACTTATTAGGTTGAATTTAAATCAAGCTATCATGAGAACATATGATTTTTGTACTTTGCGGTGTGGTGGTCCTGTATTTATAACCTTACCTCTTGAGGTAATGTTCACACATTAACCAATTAATGCAGCCTTGGTTTCTCTCGCTTTGATCTTTGGCACTTTGACTTTGCATTTCTGATTTAGGGAGCGTGCCCTGCTACCAGCCCACTGGAATCGTTCTGCCTAGTTTACATTCCCAGGTGGATCATTCTTTTCCAGAAACTGAACAAGCAAAGCTAACGAATCCAGCAGCTGTTCACAAGAACCTTGAAAAAAATGACTCTCCATTCACGTCACAAACAAAGTAAGTCAGCGCGCTTGTATTTCCCAAAACAGCCGAGGGCAGGAGAATGGAACGTGCACCATTGCTGCGCTCTCAGGACGTGTAAGCCCCTTTAAGATTTGCACAATTAGCTGTTGAGTTGGAAGCTGTTTTGTACTGCGCACTCAGAACTCAAATCATTTGTGTCTCTTCACCACATCATTTAAGAAGGAGCTTTGTGTCTTTTCCCGCTCTCACTCAGGACAGCTGGAAACTCTCATATTACATGTCTGCCCCCCCCGGTTCCCCCCCACCCCCCAACCTCCCACACACACACACACACACACACAAACTCCCACAGCCAAGAGTCCACAAACAGGTTTTAAGCCATCCCATAGAACGGAAACCTTACTTCTGTATTTATTTAGAACCAAATTTGCAGCAATTTCAACTTTACATCACTATACTGATATCACCTCCCTCTTTCTGACCTGCTTCTTTGGTCCTTCACCAAGGAAAGCTTCTGTAGACAGCTTAGCTAAGACTGGGAATCAGAGGAGCAAGAAGGGAGAGTCAAGGGGCAGAAAGCCCCAGCCTACCATCTCAAGCCACAGCATGACACTGCACTAATGGCCTGTTCCACCAGGCCCCTAATTAAAGGTCCAGTGCCATAATCTCCAGAAGGCTTTGTCAGAAATGTCAGTCTGTGTCATTATTTTGAAATAATGCAAATTGCTAGATGAGAAAAGAAAGATGGCCTCAGCTAAAATAAACAATAAACTGCCTTCACGAAAGAAAGCATAACAAAAGTAAGTTATTACCATCACATCCATAGCAGTGTGTTTCTTGTTTAGCAGTATTCATTCCATCAAGGTATTCTCCACATGAATTTTTCAGTTCAGTTTTTTTCCCTCCAGTTTTCTCCCCTTCTCTCCTGAAGATCCGAACTCGTACTGGGAGATGGTTGAACGGACGGCAACCGCTCTCTGCTACCTCCGCCATGTGGAGAGACTTCATGTATGAGCCCAGACAGCGGGGGGAATTTTAACCTGGCTCGCCTGGCGGGATATTAATGGGATGGAATTGGGCTGTTGAGGTTGGTTTTACACCCTGCCTGATTTTACTCTCCATTGAAGTTAATGGAGTGCAAAATCGGGTGAGGCGTGAAACTGCCGTTCCACAACAATAACTTTCACGCCAGGCCAGTTAGTTAAAATTGCCCCCAAGTGTCAGTCAGTTTTGATACAGGGGTCTGAACCTGCCCTCAGTCTCTGGCAGGTGTCATAGCATAACAATCAAGACTAAGCACCCTGGCTGATACCATCCCATCCTAGACCGGGGGCGGGGGGTGGGGGGGGATGGCGGAGGTCGCAGAGAGCAATTGTAAGATTTTAAAAGGTTATTTGGTTCCCTGTGGGTCAGAAGGAGTGCCCTTTTTGGTGGGGAAGTCAGTAAGCAGCATGATAAAGAGGCCCGGCCATTAAAGTTGTCCGAGCCTGCCTACTGCCGCTCTTGGATGGGCACTCTCCTCACTTTGCCACGTTCCTGCCCGGGTATTCAAAGTGAGCTCGTAAGTGTGGGAGTGAGACACATAAAGTAGCCTGTAAGCACACTTTCACACACACATACAAATGAGACCCACAAGGACACCGGGGGTAATTTTAACTCTGGGCGATAGTGTAAATCGAGCGCTATAGATTTAGCCACCCATTATGCATCTTTCCTGCTTTTTATTTCCATTGAATTCAATCGGGAGAGATGTATAACGAGCAACCGATCCGATAATCGCCCGTTTTACACTGTCGCTTAAAGTCAAAATGACCTCCATCATGTTTCACAGAATTAGTATCTGACTATTTTCCATCCCCTTCTGCCTTGACAGAGCATAAATCTCAAAATCTGCAAGATATCTTTATACACTTATGTCCAATTCTTTCACATAAATATATGCAACAGAATGAGTAGAAGTGATATAATTTTATGATGCATACCATGCTGCAGAACAGTTTTCACATCTGGCTTGAGCTAAAGGAATGATTGAAAATTAAAAAGATACCATATCTCTGACCTATTATCTCATTCCATATTCTTCTCACACTATCATTGCAAGGTCCTCAATTAGCAAAGAACCTCATGTTTAATGGAAGACTTTCCTTTCAATTACCTGAATAAAAATGTTTTTTAGGGAGCTATTCAAAAACTGAAGTAAAGTACATGAAGTGCACAATGTCAAGTTTCAAATCTGTGATTCTACAATCTAGTGACAAATAGTACCTGGAATTGGTTGAGTTATTCACTGAGAACAAGTCTATTATTACATTAGAGCCACATGAAACTGATTATGGTAAATGAAATCAGACGGACAGACTTAGCAGTAGCTGCTGTGTTCAATGAGTAAATGGAATTCATCTGCAACAAGTTGAGCTATTAATATAACCTAC
Organism: Pristiophorus japonicus; assembly: GCF_044704955.1. Taxonomy (NCBI): domain Eukaryota; kingdom Metazoa; phylum Chordata; class Chondrichthyes; family Pristiophoridae; genus Pristiophorus; species Pristiophorus japonicus. The sequence goes on from NC_091983.1 coordinate 53,780,823, forward strand.
AATACTTTAATAGAAAACTCTTAATGCACAAATGACTTTGACAGAAAGCTTCACTGTATTAGAAGCTTACAGACTTGGCTCTCCCAATGATTGAGCAGATTTCTCCAATGAGTAGTCTGGAATAGTTTGTGACTGTAAGGCTGTTTCCAGTGGGGTTTCGACAGGGCTCAGTGCTCGGTCCCTTGCTTTTTGTGGTATATTATCATGATTTAGACTTCAATATAGGGGGCATGATTAAGAAGTTTGCAGATGATAGTGAGGAAGAAAGTTGTAGCAGGAAGATATTAATGGACTGGTCAGGTGGGCAGAAAAGTGGCAAATGGAATTCAATCCAGAGAAATGTAGGTAATGCATTTGAGGAGGGCTAACAGGGCAAGGGAATACACAATAAATGATAGGATACTGAGAACTGTAGAGGAACAGAGGGATCTTGGAGTGCATTTCCACAGATCCCTGAAGGTAGCAGGAGGTAGATAATGTGGTTAAGAAGGCATATGGGATAGTTTTCTTTATTAGCCAAGGCATAGAATATAAGAGCAGGGAGGTTATGCTTGAACTGTATAAAACACAAGTTAGGCCACAGCTAGAGTACTGCATGCAGTTCTGGTCATCACATTACACAAAAGATGAGATTGCACTGGAGAGGATATAGAGGAGATTTACGAGGATATTGCTAGTGCTGGAGAATTTTAGTTATGAGGAAAGGCTAGGGTTGTTTTCTTTGGAACAGATGAGGCCGAGGGGAGATTTAATAGAGGTGTACAAAATTCTGAAGGGCCTAGATATAGGAAGGACCTATTTCCCTTAGCAGAGAGTTCAATAACCAAGGGGCATCAAATTAAAGTAATTGCTAGAAGGATTAGAGAGGATTTGAGGAGAACTTTTTTCACCCAGAGGGAGGTGGGGGTCTGGAACTTTCTGCCTGAAAGAGTGTTAGAGGCAGAAACCCTCACGCATTTAAAAAGTACATGGACATGCATTTGAAATGCCAGAACCTACAAGGCATCGGACCAAGAACTAGCAAGTAGGATTGGACTGGATAGCTCTTTTTTGGCTAGCACAGGCATGATGGGCTGAATGGCCTCCTTTTGTGCTGTAAATTTCAATGATTCTGTGATTCTATGAGTCACACAAATCATGAAGGTCCTGGGTTCAATTCCCTGCACAAATGATCTCTGCAGTAGAGTGCTAAAACTGGAGTCAACACTGTGGCTTAAGGAAGGAAGAGTCATTGTAATGCTTTGGGTAGAAGAAGGAGCAATGGTCCATCCAACATACTCTCCCAAACCCCCAATAAAGGTTTCTTCTCTGTATTCCCTTTACTAACAGGCATTCACCAGTCCTTTGTTAAGAGCTGCCATGGTTTTCTGTTCCACTTGTCCCATTGGTAATCTCTTCCACAATTCTATCATCCTGTATCGAAATTCACTTTCTTAAATTTCCTATTTTTCTCATAACTTAAAACTGTCTCCCTAGTCCTTGAGTTGTGTGCTCGACAGAAGAACTTCACTCAATCCAAATTCTCAATACCCATTGAAAATATTAAAGACCTCTTTTAAATCTCTCTCATTCTCCTCTTCTCCAGAGAGTCATGTCCCAAAATACATAATTGTCGCTTGTAACTCAAAGTTCAGGAATCAGCCTGAGAGTTTTCCTCGGACTTCCTCCAGTACTTTTACTTCGACCAATACCTCTCCTGTAGTAGGGAGACCAAAACTAAACACAGCACCCCACATGTAACCTTATTAAAACCAGATACAATTGCAACATCAACTCCTTGGCTTATAAGTCACACGCTTAGGTGTACAGCCCAACATTTTATGTGCTCCTTCACTACCTGGCAACACTGAATTGTGAATCCCCAGGTATCTTCCCTGCTCTCCTACATTACAACAGTGACTACACTTTAAAAGGTAATTCATTGGCTGTAAAGCGCTTTGGGATGTCCGGTGGTCATGAAAGGCGTTGTATAAATGCATGTCTTTCTTTTCTTTTCTCTGTTACTTCAAGCATATTAGCATATAAAACATACACCATTGCCTCTTTTATTCTAGCTAATCTCTTGTCTTTGCACTTCTCAGTATTGAATTGTATCATCACCTTTCTGTCCATTGACTGAGCTCTCCCTTTGGAATTTTGTACATTGGGTATCATTGGTCACTCTATCCAACTTGATGTAATTCACAAACATGGACACCTTGCAATATTTCATCCTTTAACATTTTAAATGGGACATCCCCCCACCCCGCCTCCCCCTTTTTATTTTGTGATGGCCTGTTTCACATATTCCTATCACTAACCTTTCCCCATTTCCATCTTCCAGCGATCCACCCAGAGTCTCTGTCCCAATTCTGAATTCCTTCTTGTCAGCAGCAAATAAATCTTCCCTGATAAACAATGCCACCCTTTTATTTCATTTTCTATTCTTCCAGCAGCAAATATTGTCGTCTTGGTTTGCCCCCCACTCATCGGGGTAGATTTTGACTATTCGGTGAACATCCGGCAGAAGGCACTGGTTTGCCGTCCAATCCAGTGACAAAGCAGCTCCTGTGATTTTGAGGCTCCAGCCTCTTTTGCATTTCCCAGGGCACCAAATAGGTTATTAGGACCCCAATTTCCATATTAAAATGGACCCATTGACTGAATTAGGTGTGCGCTTTGGACACCCGTCGTTAGGCCCCTTTTAAAATGGTGTCAGCCATGCCGCTGGTGTTAACGTGGCGGTATGGCAACCAACCGTATTTTGAGGCCAATACCATTTCAATACTGCCAGGCGAGGCAATCCAAAATTGACCGCATCCTGTTTCATTAATCTGGTCTCAATAACTTTTACGTTATCTGATAACTCAATATTTAACATCAGTTCTATTCACTCAATTTATTGCTGATGCATTTGACATTTGTGTAAATACATCTTAGTTTATTCTTGTCCTCCTTGCTGCATTCACAAGATCACATCATAATAAATAGTCCACATTGTTGTCCCCTCTTCCTGCTTCCCTAGTTTAAATCTGCCCCAACTGTTTCATTTATCCAAATAGTTAGGAGGACTATGACTCCTTGGTATAGGTAAAAGCCATCCCAGCTACAGGGTGTCCCTTTCCCTAAACTTGTCCCAGTGGGCTACGAATTTGAATGTGTTCCTCCTATAACATGTGTTGAGCCACAGGTTGGCCTATCTAACTCACCTCCTTCTAACAGATTCAAAGCATGGCATAGGGAACAGTCCTACTACCATGGAAATTATTTTTCTTAGTCCCTTCCACAAATCCTGAAATTCCCTTTGTAGGACATTCGTTCTACATCCACCTATGGTGTTGATTCCCACTTGAATCACCAACTATATTTCATTCCTTTCCAATCACAGGATCTTATCAATTTGCTCTTGAACTCTGGCACTTGGGAAGCCACACACCACATGTAACTCCTGGTGCTTGTGGAAGTTCTATCAATCACTTTTACTATGATGTCCCTTATTAACTGCAATGTTAGGGATTTTTACTCTTCTCTGTTCTCCTTGATGAACCACTTTCTGCCTATGGCATGGATCTCCTCACGCTTACCATCCCCTAGAGTTCTATCCTTGCCTGTAGTGTTGAAAATCTGTTGGACAACTCTGTTTCTGATCCAGCAGCCTCCTCCCATATTTTACTGTTCATTACACAGTCCCCTCTAACTCGGTTGCAACAATCTCTTGGAAAGTCTTTCCCAAATACTTTCCCTTCTTACGTCTGCCCTCTCGGATGGACATAAAAGATCCCATGGCATTATTTCGAAGAAGAGCAGGGGAGTCCTCCCCGGTGTCCTGGACAAAATTTATCCTTCAATCAACATCACTAAAAAAAATTATCTGGTCATTTATCTCATTGTTGTTTGTGGGACATTCAATGCAGTACAGAGGGAACGCTGCACTGTTAGAGGAGATGTCATTGGGGTACTTTGGTTCCTGAGGTTGTGAAAGGTGCTATATAAATGCAAGTCTTTCATTAATGTGCTATGGGAATGGTCAGTTCATGGTCTCAGAGGAGAGGAAGAGAGAGTGGAGACTGGTGACACTGAATTCCTGTCCTCTTTACGTTGTCAGAGGGAGTAGAGCGTCCATGCCTACACCAGGCACAAGCAAAGTGTAGCCATCTAAGAAGGCATTCCTGGCAGCCCCACCTCATTTTCCTGTCCGTTACACTGGGACAGGGCCTGAGGAGTGCAGAGAAGAAGCAGACCTTAAAACCTGCGCTCAGCCCGTCTCTGATCAGTGGAGAGGGATGGGCAGCAAAGGGCGCAAGATCCAAGTTAAGTTCCATTTTCTGTCCAGAGTTGGAGATTGGCACTGGATGACATCTGCTTGTTCTTTTGCACAGTGGCTATTAATGCTGCTGCAAGCCTCTCATAGAACTGTCCTATTCTGGGACATAAAAAGATTGGAATAATGACCTGAACCCAGAAGTTCAGATGGGTTCAAATCATTGCAGGCAGTTGCAGCTGCCAGGGCACCTAGGTGCAGGGGGGTGGGGGCGGGGGGCACAGAAAAATCAATTGCTAATGTTCCACAAATATTAGCATGGCTGAGCTCTTTGTGGACATATATTTTATGATTAATGATCCACAAGTCGATTCTGACAGCATCCAAATTAATCTTATAGTGCAATATAAGCCTGTTAGGTCAATAGTATGTCCAAGTGGGAATGCTGTGTGGCTTGGAGGATAACTTGGCGAGAATGACGTTCCTATGCATCTGCTGCCCTAGTCCTTCTAGGTGGTGGAGATCACAGATTTGGGAGGTGCTGCCAAACAATCCTTGGCGACTTACTGCAGTGCATCCTGTGGATTGCACACATTGCAGCCACGGAATGCCAATGGTGGAGAGAGTGGACAACTAAACTGGTGATTGGTGACAATCAAAAAGATTGCTTTTTCCTGGATGGTGTTGAGCTTCTCGCGTGTTGTTTCTGCTGCACCCATCCAGGGAATTTGAGAGTATTACATCACACTCCTGACTTGTGTCTTATAGGAGAAGAGGCTTTGGGGAGTTAAGATGTGAGCCACTCGCCGCAAAATAAGAACATAAGAACATAAGAACAGAAGAAATAGGAACAGGAGTAGGCCATACAGCCCCTGCTCCGCCATTCAATAAGATCATGGCTGATCTGATCATGGACTCAGCTCCACTTCCCCACCTGATCTCCATAACCCCCTATCCCCTTATCGTTTAAGAAACTGTCTATTTCTGTCTTAAATTTATTCAATGTCCCAGCTTCCACAGCTCTCTGAGGCAGCGAATTCCACAGATTAGCAACCCTCTGAGTGAAGAAATATCTCCTCATCTCAGTTTTAAATGGGCGGCCCCTTATTCTAAGATTATACCCTCTAGCTCTAGCCTCCCCCATCAGTGGAAACATCCTCTCTGCATCCACCTTGTCAAGCCCCCTCATAATCTTATACGTTTCGATAAGATCACCTCTCATTCTTCTGAATTCCAATGAGTAGAGGCCCAACCTACTCAACCTTTCCTCATAAGTCAATCCCCCTCATCCTCGGGATCAACCTAGTGAACCTTCTCTGAACTGCCTCCAAAGCAAGTATATCCTTTTGTAAATATGGAAACCAAAACTGCACGCAATATTCCAGGTGTGGCCTCACCTTATATAACTGTAGCAAGACTTCCCTGCTTTTATACTCCATCCCCTTTGCAACAAAGACCAAGATACCATTGATACCAAAATACCAAGAATAACCAGCATCTGAGCTGCTCCAGTAGAAACAGCATTTATGTGGCTAGTCAAGTTGAGTTTCTGATCAATTTTGATCCCCAGAATTTTGATGGTGGGGATTCAGTGAAGATGATTCCATTAAATATCAAGGGGAGGTGGTTATGCTAATTCTCTTGTTGGAGATGGTCATTGCATGGCACTTGTATGGTGCGGATATTCATCATCATCATCATCATCATCATCATTATAGGCAGTCTCTCGAAATTGAAGAAGACCTGCTTCCACTCTAAAAGTGAGTTCTCAGGTGACTGTACAGTCCAATACGGCACAAATAGATACAAATGGGTATGATCTGATAGCCATTACAGAGACGTGATTGCAAGGTGACCATGACTGGGAACTAAATATTCAAGGGTATTTGACAATTCGGAAGGATAGACAAAAAGGAAAAGGAGGTGGGGTAGCTCTGTTAATAAAGGATGTGATCAGTGTGTTAATGGGAAATGATATTGGCTCAGAGGATGAAGATGTTGAATCAGTTTGGGTTGCAATAACGAATAATAAGGGGGAAAAGTCGCTGGTAGGCGTAGTCTATAGTCCTCCTAACAGTAGCTACACTGTTGGATGGAGTATAAATCAAGAAATAATGGAGGCTTGTAATAAATAATCATGGGTGATTTTAACCTTCATATTGATTGGACAAAGCAAATTGGCCAGGGCAGCCTTGAGGAAGAGTTCATAGAGTGTATCCGGGATAGTTTCCTTGAATAGTACGTTGCAGAACCAACCAGTGAGCAGGCTATCTTATATCTGGTGCTGTGTAATGAGACAGGATTAATAAATGATCTCGTAGTAAAGGATCCTCTTGGAATGAGTAACCATAACATGGTGGAATTTCAAATTCAGTTGGAGGGTGAGAAAGTTGGTTCTCAAACCAGGGTCCTAAGCTTAAATAAAGGAGACTATGAGGGTAGAATTGGCTAAAGTGCATTGGGAAAATAGATTAAAGTATGGGACGGTTGATGAGCAATGGAGATATTCCATTACTCGCAACATAAATATATCCCAATGAGAAGCAAAGACTGTAAGAGAAGGGATAACCATTCGTGGCTAACTAATGAAATAAGGGAGGGCATCAAATTGAAAACAAGGACATACAATGTGGTCAAGATTAGTGGGAGGCCAGAGGATTTGGAAACTTTTAAAAGCCAGCAAAGAACAACTAAAAAAATGATAAAGAGAGAGAAGATAGATTATGGGAGTAAACTAGCATGAAATATAAAAACAGATAGTCAGAGTTTCTACAGCTACATAAAAAGAAAAAGAGTGGCTAAAGTAAATGTTGGTCCCCTAGAGGATGAGACTGGGGAATTAATAATGGAGAACAGGGAAATGACAGAGACATTGAACAAATATCTTGTATCGGTCTTCATGTTAGTAGACACTAAAAACATCCCAATAGTGGATAACCAAGGGGCAAAAGGGAGGGAGGAAACAATCAATATCACTAATGAAGTAGTACTCGGTAAAATAATGCGACTAATGGCGGGTAAGTCCCCTGGACCTGATGGCTTACATCCTAGCAGAGATAGTGGATGCATTGATTGTAATCTACCAAAATTCCCTGGATTCTGGGGCGGTCCCAGCGGATTGGAAAACTGCAAATGTAAAACCCCTATTTAAAAAAGAAGGCAGACAAAAAGCAGGAAACTATAGACCAGTTAGCCTAACATTTATCATTGGGAAAATGCTAGAGTCCATTATTAAGGAAGCATTAGCAGGACATTTGGAAAGTACAATTCAATTAAACAGAGCTGGCATGGTTTTATGAAAGGGAAATCATGTTTGACAAATTTGCTGGAGTTCTTTGAGGATGGTACGAGCAGGGTGGATTAAGGGGGAACCAGTGGATGTGATGTATTTGGATTTTCAGAAGGCATTCGATAAGGTGCCACATAAAAGGTTACTGCACAAGATAAAAGTTCACGGGGTTGGAGGTAATATATTAGCATGGATAGAGAATTGGCTAACTAACAGAAAACAGAGAGTCGGGATAAATGGGTCATTTTCCGGTTGGCAAACAGTGACAAGTGGGGTGCCGCAGAGATCAGTGTTGCGTGTTCAACTATTTATAATCTATATTAATGACTTGGATGAAGGGACCAAGTGTAATGTAGCCAAGTTTGCTGATGATACAAAGATGGGTGGGAAAGCAAATTGTGAGGAAGACACAAAACACCTGCAGAGGGATGTAGACAGGCTAAGTGAGTGGGCAAAAAATCTGGCAGATGGAGTATAATGTGGGAAAATGTGAGGTTATCCACTTTGGCAGAAATAATAGAAAAGCAAATTACAATTTAAATGTAGTAAAATTGCAAAGTGTTACAGTACAGAGGGACCTGGGGGTCCTTGTGCATGAAACACAAAAGGTTAGTATGCAGGTCGATCAAGTAATCAGGAAGGCAAATGGAATGTTGGCCTTTATTGCAAGGGGGATAGAATATAAAAGCAGAGAAGTCCTGCTACAACTGTACAGGGTATTGGTGAGGCCACATCTAGAGTACTGCATACAGTTTTGGTCTCCATATTTAAGGAAGGATATACTTGCATTGGAAGCTGTTCAGAGAAGGTTCACTAGGTTGATACCGGAGATGAGGGTGTTGACTTATGTTGAGTAGGTTGGGCCTATACACATTAGAGTTCAGAAGAATGAGAGGTGATCTTATCGAAACATATAAGATAATGAGGGGGCTCGACAATGTGGATGAAGAGAGGATATTTCCACTCATAGGGGAAACTAAAACTTGGGGACCTGGGACTAGAACCTCCACTTTTGTGCTTATCACTCCAAAATGGGCATTATTTCCGGCATGGGCGTGGTTTTCAGATCGCCGGCTTCTCGGCCATTCTCAAATTTTGAAAATGGGCGCTACCGCGAGCGATATGAAATGGACGGTAGCGTTAAATCTTTTTTATCTTCTGCCATAAAATGTGGCCATCCTTAGCAACGGCATGGCTCTGCTTGATTCCCGTGATTCAGGAGGTCAAGGGTCATCATGACATGCGCAGAAGAGGAGACAGAGAGAGAGGTAGCTCAGAAAGATTGAAGGCGTGTCTGGGTGTGGTGTGGCTGCTTTGGGAGGAAGGAGGGAGACTTTAGAGTTTCACAGTAAGTAGGCAAACAAAAATTAGCTGTTACCAGACACATATTTGCCCGAATTTGGCCTATAATGGAGCGAGAGGTGGAGGCATCACAGCATGCTGTGGAGACTGATGCTGGAGAGAGCAGTGAGGTGGGAGAGGAGCACATTGGAGAGCGCAAAAGAGCCAGGAAGTTCTTGGATGAGGCAAATGCCTCCTCCTGCAGGAGGTCTAGTTACGCTGGGGTGAGTTGACACAGGGAGGGCGTGGGAAGCCCACCCCAAAGGCCTACCAGAGGATATGGACCGAGATAGCAGAGTGGTCTCGTCAGCGACCAACGAGGTTCGTGAGGGCAACCAATGCCGCAAACGATGGAACGACCTTGTAGGATCCGAACAGTAAGTATTATATTGATTTACATGTACTTTTTTATTTATATAATTGGATTTGTAACAGTCATGAGTGACAATCATCAGATGTGAGGCCTTTCACTTTTAGTGGGAATGTTTTACTCAAAACCTGCAGTCACGGTGTACGTCTTTAGGCAAAGAATGATAATTTTCATAATAATCATGATTACATCTGTCGGTTATGTGTTGTATCAGTCTCTGTGGCAGTACCTAGCAATGACATCATGCAATGATCTCATGCCATGTCGTCCTGTCACCTTTTACAGAAGAGAAGCTATCGGCGATGAGGTCCGTGCAGAGGCGAATGGATGGGGGGCCACCAGTCACCAGTGACATCACTGACATGGAGGAGCAGATGCTCGCACTCGTGGGGAAGTACCCCTGGACGGCCACCGATGCATCTGCAGACCTTGAAGTGATGCCACGTGAGTAAAGCTTACACCATTGCGTGATGTGAAGTCAATAGATGCCACACCCACTCTTAACCGAACAATCTTATATGATAGATGATTTCTAAAATTGTCATAGAAATAATGATGGCCTAATAAAAATCATTGCAATGCAAATGTGTTGATGGTCATGAAATGTGATGTTTGCGATGATTTTGAGAGCGGTAGTGCTTTTGTCTTGCTTATGCTGTGTGTAGTGCCGGACTCACCTTGTGACCCTAACACCCACTTCTCCTTTAATAAACTCATTTGTGTTTTGCCACTCAGCCAGCAGTGCGTCCTAAGGCAAGACCACAGAGGCCAGAAGGTAGGGGGCGCGGGGCCCGACTCTCCGGACGATCCAACATCTGGTGCTGAGGAGCTCCGATTCTCGCCCGTCAATCCGCTGGGTCCGTTCTCCACGGACGAGAGCGCGGACTTCGAGGAACCTGCATCACCACGCTCCAGAAGCCATTTCACCCCAAGGCCACCTAGTGGTTCCTCCGGTCATTCCCGCCTCCACTCTGGAGGTACCGGCCCCAAGCATCTTGCCACAGGGCACCCCATTTGTCCCCAGGACGGCGCCGACCCCGTGGAGGTCTTGTGGACACAGCAGGGCTGTTCCACGAGCGCCACATGACATGGGAGAGATGGTACAGTTGTCCAGGAGGACTGTAGACATTGGTAACCTGCTCACCGAAGCATTGGGGGGCATATCCCGACAGCTGGCCACCATGATCGAGTACATTCCGCGGATGGCAGAGGCCCTGGATGCGATAGCCAGGTATACTGCTGGCACAGGCCTCCCAGTGATCCCTGAGCACGGCACTCCATCCCTAGGTTCCTCACCATCACTGTGAATGACAGATTAGAGCAAGGACCAAGATCCTGCTTCTGCATCAGAGAATGTTGCACCCTCGGCACCCCCCGCTCCCGTACCCGTGCAACGACCGCATCTTCCTTCATCCCCCCCAATGAGGCACCGCCTGAGGAGTTCCTCGGCCAGGCGGCATGGAGCGAGGAGGGGAAGGGGTAGAGGTGGGGAGAAGAAGGGGAGGGGGGAAGGAAAGTGAGGTGTATGTCCGCAGGTGATGGCTATGTTATATCTCCATCTGGGTGTATGCAATTTGTTGTAATTGTATGGGGTGGGGGGGACCACCCTCCTGCTTTGCCTTTGTATTCTGTGTTGCTGGACATGTTGAACATTTGATTGATGTCAATGGTGGAAAAAGTGGGGTGTGGGCGGGGGTTGGGTGTTATTGCTTGTGATACTTATGATTTCAGACCAATGTTGATATAAAAATTTTTTATTGAACATAACCTTGTTGCGCATTGTCTCAGATAGCTGCACCGTTACACACTGGTGATTCTTTAACATGAAAGGGTTAAACACAACTTAACTTCAACAATGTTAACTTTAACTGGCACCAAGGTGATAGGCACCTTTGATGTCTGAGCTGCACACACACAGCAGTGTGTCAGCATTGTCACTCACAGCAACGCTCTTTCAGGCAAATCGTTCAGATATCAGCTCCTCACATAAGAGTCTTGAAGCTATGTAGCCACCATGGGCCCTTTCCTGCGGTCTGGAGGGGGTCATGGGCATGGTTGCATAGTCAGCCTGATTGTCTGGCCCAAGGTCAGCATGCAGCCCCTCGTCCTCCTCTTCCTCTCTCTCCTGAGGTGGAGCACCAGTGCCTTCTGGCAATTCTTTGTCCCTCCAGAGTCAAAGCAAACTCCCCCAAAGTTGAGGCAGCCATTTGAATGAAGCGTCCTGCGATTTAAAAAATGCCAGCCACTCCGCTGGCGTTCGTTCAGAACAATGGGTGTTTTTTTGGCGAGCGATATTGTGGGTGATATGTGTGTGAGGTGGTGAAAGTGACAGTGGGTGAGATGTTGACCATTAGTTTCGCCAAATGTGCTTTTTACGACAAAAAAAAATGGTCAGGCTGTATTATTGAATTTCGGTGTTAATTCCATGTGGAAAGTAATGCTAGCCGATATTATGGACGTTGATTTCGCCCATTCTGGTGATTCCGCCCAAAAAAAGTGGCCAGGCGGTAATATTTGTTCCCGGTGTTAAGCACACGGGGAAAGTAATGCTCGGCAATAAGTTTCCTAAAAATGGCTGTTAGTTTCCATTTTGTGTCAAAATGGGCAATATATGGGCGTAATATGTCATTTCAGTGGTAAATTGGGCATGAAGTGGGCGTTAAGCATACAAAAAAGTGGAGGTTCTAGCCCCTGGTCTCAGAATAAGGGACCATCCTTATTCTGATAGGAGGAGAAATTTCTTCTCTCAGAGGGTTATAAATCTATGGAATTCTCTGCCCCAAAGAGCTGTGGAGGCTGGGTCTTTAAATATATTTAAGGCAGAGATAGACAGATTTTTGAGTGACAAGGGAATAAAAGGTTATGGGGAGCAGACAGGGAACTAGAACTGAGTCCATGATCAGATCCGCCATGATCTTATTGAATGGTGGAGCAGGCTCGATGGACCAAAGGGTCTAATCATGCTCCTATTTTTTAATGTTCCTATGTTTTTATATCACTGGTGGGACTGACAGTGGTTGAAGGAAGGGGTGGGTGGGGAGCCTGGTTTGCCGCACGCTCCTTCCGCTGTCAGCGCTTGGTTTCTGCTTGCTCTCTGCGACGAGACTTGAGGTGCTTAGCGTCCTTCCGGATGCTCTTCCTCCACTTAGGGCAGTCTTGGGCCAGGGATTCCCAGGTGCCGGTGGGGATGTTGCACTTTATCAAGGAGGTTTTGAGGGTGTCCTTGAAATGTTTCCTTGCCCACCTGGGACTTGCTTGCCATGTAGGAGTTCGAAGTGAATATTACTTGCCACGTATCAACCCAAGCCAGGGTATTTTCCAGATCTTGCTGGACATGGACTGCTGCCTTATTTAATAATTGTGAATGGAACTGAACATGATGCAATCATCAGTGACCATCTCCACTTTTGATCTTATGGTGGAGGGAAGGTCATTGATGAAACATCTGAAGGTAGTTGAGCCTAGGACACTGCCCTGAGAAACTCCTGCAGTGATGTTCTGGGGCTGAAATGATTGGTCTCCAACAATCACAACTATCTTCCTTTGTGCCAGGTATGACTCCAGCCAGTGGAGAGTTTTACCCCGATTCCCAGTGACTTCAGTTTTAGTCGGACTCCTTGGTGCCAATCTCATTTGAATGCTGCCTTAATATCAATAGCAGTCACTCTCGCCTCACCTCAGAAATTCAGCTCTTGTGCTCCTTCAGACCAAGGCCGACTCTGTTAAACAGAGGAAGACCTCCGAGAGGATCCGTCTTTGGATACTCCTTGCAGCTGTCAGTGAGGATTCCTCTGAATGCAGGCCATTCTGATGGTCTGCTCCATGTCATCTGGATTCACTGGAGCTGGGGCCACCTCCTCAGCCATGTCACAGTGTAGCACTTCTTGAATAGCCAAGCTGTAAAGGGCACTATGCCATACACCCACTCTGGAGCATACTGCTTATCCTCTCCTGACGCGGTCAGGTAGCAAAAGCTTGCTTTCAACACCAAGATGGCCCTCACGATTATAAACCTGGTAGTTGCATATGCCCAATTAACGTATTCCTCTGCTGCTATTTGGGGCACGCTGATGGGGGCAGTCATCATGGCAGAAGGGGTGTGCTTTTTCACCCAGAAAACATCCATGGATCTGATTTTCTTTCCTGATGTCAGGGAGGGATGAAAATGAAGGCATCATGGCAACTTCCTGCATATCAGGCACTGGCATGGAGGGTCCTCTGCTGTCACACATTGAGGGACATTACACTGTATTTCCTGTGCTGATTGACCACTGCTAAACACTGTTAAACACTACTAAACACAGCAAGTCGGGGCCATTAGAGGGAGCAACGTGCGGCAGCATGCCACTGCCGTGGTGCTGCAGGAGGGCGAAGGCTGTGAGGGGGCGATTGGATTGGACGTCACCCAAATCCAGGTCGCTGATTGCAGGTACAGCAGGAGCGACGTGATCGGGGCCCAGGAGGGGCGTAAGTTCGGGGCACAGAAGAGGCGAGAGCCCAGGGGCAACATGGGCCAGCCCACACTGCGATATGTGCGCACACTAGGTCCGTGCAGCAGAGCTGGTCTCCAGTCGTCTTGGTTAATCCTTGCCATTGGACCAAGACCTAGCTCTGACAAGCCCCATGTGGTGGCTGGTGTGCAACGGCCACCACACGTTAAAAAAATCCAAGCGCAGGCATCTTCCACCCTTCAAGATTTAGTTCGGGACCTGGAATATTAAGTCCTTCATTGAAACACCTGTGAACTCATCCCTATGATGATGGTGCTAATACATTGAAAACAGTGAGGAAAGTCATCCCCTACTGTCTATGTTCACATCTACTTATTTCTGTCTTATCCTAGCTTTATCATCTATACTAAAGTAAGCGATGTATTAGATTTAAAAAATATATATTTGTCCTCTCACAGGTCATTTCTTGCTTCCCTGCTTACTCAGGGGGTAAGTGTGAGATGATATTGAGCCATGCAGGCCAGGAAGGTCTGGGGTTTGATTTATGATCTTTGCTGAGGTGGCTGATCTCAACCAAAGCTGTGACTGTCTTCTGTGCCCCAAGGCTAGGGAGGGGAAGAATGACTCGGATTCCTTCAGTAATCCCTGTTAGAAATTGTATGTCAGTAGACATTGAGTGAAGATGAGCCCAATCTCAGCTGCAATGCCTGCCCAGTCATCCTATCATTGTACTACTGCTATTGCATCAATGTAAAATAATTCCACATGGGCATCAGTGTAAATGCACTGGTGCAATTGCAGAGACAGGTTGGCATTGAAGCTAGACCACTTTGGCTTTGCACCCTGCATTGTATGATTGCAGCCCGAAGTGGAACTATATTTTGAAAGTGCTTGGGGAATGCATTCCATAGCTTTTTCATCTTACTCTTGAAATCCTGTTAGTACAAGATGCAGCATACTTGGGTCTGCTGGTGTGGATTGCACTCGAAAAACACTGGTCTCAAACCAATGTCTATGATATAACAGCACCATGAGGTTTCTAACACACCCATTGGGAAAGAAAACTGGGTGGCTGTGTGAAACGAGCTGCTGATGTGTTATAGCCCATTTTGGATTAAGGCCCAAGACAAATTTCAACCCCACTCTGTAGATTTAAGTTTGAACAATGCGAACTTGGGAGAGCTAGTGGAGGGCTGACAGCACCCATGAACTGAATATTGGCATCAATCAGTCCCTTCAGGACAGAAAGGCAGCAAAATAGGGGGGGGAAGGGGGGAAGGAAAAGCATTCCCTTAAAACCTCTGCACGTCTTTATAATGTACTTTTTGCATGGCTCATAAGTATTATGGGAGGATCTGATGTAGTGTTTTAAAAATAACTTCTAAGTTGACTTCCTGTGAAAATGAACTTGACACCATTTGGTGACACTGGAACTGAAAGAGTTGACATTATCCCACTGCCAGTGATTGTCAGCTCTTGAAAGAGCGGAATAATTTCAAATCCACACACTGATTACAACGTAAACTAAAGAATTAGGATGCTGTCCAGACCATGTCAGCAGCTATTAATTGGGGATCAGCATAATGATATAGCAAAGTATGTTCAAGTATTGAGGAATTGATTTAATTTACAGTGCTTGTTGTATAATTTGATTTTTAATCTAAGTAGCCCACTTAAATTCTAATTATTTTTCAAGGTCTATTAACACATATAGTGGTTTTTATCCGACTGTATTTACTTCACACGCACTGAACCTGAAGTCAACTATTAAACAATTAAAAGAATGTTGGGAAGCTTAATTGTTGAAAGGATTAAAGATCAGTCTTCGTAAATTCAACAAAAGGAACAGCCGCTCTTGCAAAGACATTTTTGCACAAATTCTTAAGATATTTCAATAGGTCTATTCACGTTTTTTTCCTTGCATGTTCTTTGCACCATCCCTTTAAAGTTTAACTTGTACTTTTTGTCATTAATTCCAAATACTATGATTACATAGTAAGAAGGAAAGCTCATAATGGGGGAAGAATTGCCCTGACTACAATATGTTGCGACATGGTAAAAACATTTAAAAAGGTGGGTCGATGTTTGTCATCGCCGTTAGGTGGTGACCTGGTGGAGTAGATCACCCACCTGTTGTAGAGCCTGCCAGATTTTCATTCCATTGTCTTTATGATGTTGCTACCTAGTGACCAGAGCAATCCTTCTCCCAATATGTTCCCTTTTCCTCAGTATTTAAATGCGCTGGATGGTGTGGCACGGATCATAAAAACCAGAAGGTACAAGGATCAATTCCTGTCTGTACTGTATCAGCTGATCGCAGCCAAGACAGCAGCTGGGCTTTCACAATTGACCTCAGTGCCCTTGGGCTAGGGAGGGAGAAAGAAACTAGCCAGACTTCCTGCTTGTAATTACCAGGCATTGACCATCAGTACAAGATGTACCAGTGTGGAAGTCAGCTGAGGACAGACTCAGCTGTGATACTTTGCCCAGTTGAATTGGCACTCCCGGTCTAGACTCTCACACAAAGACTCGACTATTCTAATGCTGGCCTCCCACCTTCCACCCTCTGTAAATTGAGCTCTTCCAAAACTTTACTGCCTGTATCATAATTTGCACCAAGTTCCGTTCATCCATTACCCCTGTGCTTACTGACCTACATTAGCTCCCGGTCCACCGACATCTCTGTAATGTCCTTACTCAATGGCACAAAACCCACACGAGGCACATTCTCTGGGCAAGGTCACTCTATGACCTGACTCTTTATTCACAGGACCAAGAAGTGATGACCCTGCGTTGGACCTCCCTTTATATACCTGGATGACCAGGTAAGGAGTGTCTCCCACAAGTTCACCCCTGTGGTCAAGGTGTGCATTGCTTAAGTATATACAGTATTGCAGTGGTGTTACATAGAAGTTACATGCATGACATCACCTCCCCCCCCACCCCCCCAAAGTCTTATTGGGATCATAGGTTAAGTATTTCAGGTGGTCTACGCTCCCTCGTGGAACGCCGCAGTTGGGCTCTGGTTGTTGAGCCTTGGCGTGAGTGTCTGTCATCTGTGGTGATTCCGGCCTGTCCGGGCTGACCGCCGGGACTGTACATGCTGCTGAATGTTCTTGTTGCTCGTTCACTGGCGGTGGTGTGAGCACCATCTCACGATCTTCCTCGGGTTCCTCAGTGTCCATGCTGAACCTTTTTTTAACTTGATCCAGATGCTTACGGCATATCTGCCTATTGTTAATTTTAACCATGATGACCCTGTTCCCCTCTTTGTCTATTACAGTACCCTCAAGCCATTTGGGCCCCAATGCATGATTGAGGACAAATACAGGGTCATTTATTTCTATACATTTCCCCCTTGAATTTCGGTCATGGTACTCGTTTTGGGACTGGCGCTTGCCCTCAACTATGTCGGTCAGGACTGGGTGAATGAGGGACAACCGAGTTTTGAGTGTTCGTTTCATAAGTAGCTCAGCGGGCGGGACCCCCATGAGCGAGTGCGGTCAGGACCTATAGGCCAGCAGGAGGTGCAATAGGTGGCATTGAAGGGAGGGTCTTTGAATCCTGAGCAAGCCTTGTTTAATGATTTGGACCGCACGTTCCACCTGGCCATTGGAGGCAGGCTTGAACGGTGCTGTCCTGACATGGTTGATTCCATTGCCCAACATGAACTCCCAGAATTCGTAGCTCGTGAAACATGGACCATTATCGCTAACAAGGATGTCCGGCAAGCCGTGGGTTGCAAAGGCCGCACGTAGACTCTCCACAGTGGTGGATGTCGTGCACGAATTCAAAATGATGCACTCGATCCATTTCGAGTACACATCTACCACAATGAGAAACATTTTTCCCATGAACGGGCCCGCATAGTCGATATGAATACATGACCATGGCCTGGTGGGCCAGGACCATGGGCTGAGCGGGGCCTCCCTGGGGGTATTACCCAGCTGGGCACACGTCGTGCACCTGCGAACACAGTGTTCCAGGTCTGAATCAATTCCCGGCCACCAAACATGTGACCAGGCAATGGTCTTCATCAGCACGATGCCTGGATGCTCGCTGTGGAGTTCCCTGATGAATGCCTCCCTGCCCCTCTGGGGCATGACTACCCGGCTGCCCCATAGTAGGCAGTCAGCTTGGATGGAGAGCTCATCCATCCGCCTGTGAAACGGTCTGACCTCCTCAGGGCATGCTCCGTGTGCGGGCCCCAATCCCCAGTCAGGACACATTTCTTAATCAGAGATAGGAGGGGATCTCTGTTTGTCCAGATTTTGATCTGGCAGGCTTTGATGGGGGAGCCTGCGCTGCCAAAGACATCAACGGCCATGACCACCTCAGCGCTTTGTTCCGCTGCCCCCTCGGTGATGGTCAGTCGATGCCTGCTGAGCGCGTCAGCGCAATTTTCGGTGCCAGGCAGGTGCCGGATGGAGTAGTCATAAGCAGCCAGTGTGAGAGCCCATCGCTGTGTGCGAGCTGACGCAGTGGCATTGACAGCCTTGCTGTCTGACAACAGGGATGTTAACGGCTTGTGGTCCGTTTCTAATTTGAACCTCCTGCCAAAAAGGTACTGGTGCATTTTTTTTACACCATAGACACATGCGAGTGCCTCCTTCTCAACCATCCCATATCCCCGCTCTGCTTGAGAGAGCGACCTGGAAGCATAAGCCACAGGTTGTAGTTGGCCCTCAGCATTATTCTGCTGCAACACGCACCCAATCCCATAGGACGATGCATCACATGTCAGAACCAATTTCTTACAGGGGCCGTACAGGGTCAACAACTTGAGTTGAACAAAGTAGGTTCCGCGCCTGATTGAAAGCCCGTTCTTGACAGTCCCCCCAAAACCAATCACAATCCTTACGCAGGAGCACGTGAAGCGGCTCCAACAACGTGCTTAAGTTCGGCAGAAAGTTCCCGAAACAGTTCAAGAGTCCCAGAAATGAACTCAACTGGGAGCTCGTTGAATCGCCTCTGTTTTGGATTTGGTGAGCCGAATCCCATCTGCAGCAACCCTCCTGCCCAGGAACTCAACATCAGGAGCCAAAAACACACATTTAGACTTCTTGAGTCGCAGGCCTACCCGGTCCAGTCGGCGTAGCACCTCCTCCAGGTTGTGGAGGTGTTCCTCTGTGTCACGACCCGTGATGAGGATGTCGTCCTGAAATACGATTGTTCCAGGAATGGATTTAAACAAGCTTTCCATGTTTCTTTGAAAAATCGCGGCCGCTGATCAAATGCCAAACAGGCACCTGTTGTAAACGAACAGTCCCTTGTGTGTAGTGATGGCGGTCAGTAGTTTAGATTCGTCGGCCAGTTCTTGGATCATGTAGGCTGAAGTGAGATCCAACTTGGTAAACAGCTTGCCGCCTGCCAGCGTAGCGAAAAGATCCTCCGCTCTCGGGAGCGGGTATTGGTCTTGTAGGGACACCCGATTGATAGTGGCCTTGTAGTCGCCACAGATCCTGACAGAACCATCCGCTTTTAGGACGGGAACGATGGGGCTCGCCCAGTCGCTGAATTCAACGGGCGAGATGATGCTCTCTCTCAGCAAACGATCCAATTCGCTCTCAAAATTCTCCCGCATCACATACGGCACCGCTCTGGCTTTGTGGTGCACTGGTCTGGCGTCCGGGGTGATGCGTATCACTACTTTGGTACCTTTGAATGTCCCGACGCCAGGTTGGAATAGTGACTCAAATTGTTGTTGGACTTGTGAGCATGAACTTCGCTCCACAGATGACATTGTGTGTACATCCCCCCATTTCCAGTTCATCTCAGCTAACCAGCTCCTCCCCAACAGTGCGGGACCATTGCCCGGGACAATCCAGAGCGGTTCACTGATCCATTGTGTGTGGCCACCAACATTGCACTGCCTAGTACTGGAATGATTTATTTGGTATGCGTCCGTAATTGTGTCTCAATGCATTCTAGTTTGGGTCTACTGGCTTTGAGTGGCCATAGCTTTTCGAATTGTTCAATGCTCATGAGTGACTGGCTGACCCCCGTGTCCAGCTCCATGCATACATGGATGATGTTTAATAAAACCTTCATCATCATTGGTGGCATTTTGGTACATGAGCTGTGAATGTTTGCCACATGAACCCGCTGAACTTCAGCGTCCATTGATTTACCCCAAGAGTCATCCTGCCTCACAGACCCCTCTTCTGGTCCATCCGTCTCATAAATTAGCCTGGTTACAGGCTTCCTGCACATTCGAGCTAAACGGCCACTGAGGTTGCAATTTCTGCAGACAAATTGTTGAAACCTGCAAGTCCTGGCAGAATGTTTGCCCCCACAGCTCCAGCATGAGCTGAGATTCCCATTGTTGTGAACAAAGGAGCCATGACCCGACATTCCTCGCTGATTGTCCCTTTGACTGCTCTTGAGTACCCTGTTAGTTGGTGTCAATGGCCCCATCCCGGACCGCATTGTGATGGCATAAATGTCTGTTCAGCCTGCCATAGTCTCTGTTGAAAACCTACTCTGGGGTCTATTGCTGCCTGGAGTGTGTCAAACTGCCCTTGCCTGCCTGCGGGGCTCTGAGTCGCATTTATATATTGACTCCCTGATTCCCCTGCCGCGTTGGAGGCAGAATTGTGCGTGTATATTATTTTGGTTTCCTCCTCCCCCGCCATGAAAGTCTGAGCCATCAACGCCGCCGCTTCCAAAGTCAAGTCCTTGGTCTCAATTAACTTTCGGAAAATCCCCGCATGACCGTGCCCTCAATAAAGAAGTCCCTTAACATTTCCCCCCTGCAGGTGTCTGTGAACTTACAGAGGCTGGCCAAACGCCGGAGGTCCGCAACAAAGTCCGGTATGCTCTGTCCTTCACGACGTCGGTGGGTATAGAATCTGTGTTGGGCCATGTGTATGTTGCTCGCTGTTTTGAGGTGCTCACCGATTAGTTTGCTGAGCTCTTCAAAGGTTTTATCCGTCGGTTTTTCGGGTGCTAGTAGGTCCTTCATGAGCGCGTAAGTCTTAGGTCCGCAGCTGGTTAGCAGATGGGCCCTTCGCTTGTCGTCCGCTGCATCTCCCAGCCATTCTTTCATGACAAAGCTTTGCTGGAACCTCTCAATGAAATCGTCCCAGTCCTCACCAACACAGTACCGTTCCTCTGTGCTACCGGTGGCCATTCTCGTGGGTTGTTGATTCCCATTTCTCGTCGCCAATGTAATGTCCTTACTCAATGGCACAAAACCCACACAAGCACATTCTCTGGACAAGGTCACTCTATGACCTGACTCTTTATTTACAGGACCAAGAAGTGATGACCCTGCGTGGGACTTTCCTTTATATACCTGGATGACCAGGTAAGGAGTGTCTCCCACAAGTTCACCCCCTGTGGTCAAGGTGTGCATTGCTTAAGTATATACAGTATTGCAGTGGTGTTACATAGAGATTACATGCATGACATCCTCGATTTTAAAACTCTCATCTCGTGTTCAAATCCCTCTATGGCTTTACCCATCCCTATCTCTTTAACCTCCTCCAGCCCTACAGCTCTCCGAGAACTCTGCATTCCTCCAACATTGGCCTCTTGTCCATCCCCCCTTCCTTCACCCCATCATTGGTGGCCATGCCTTCAGCCATCTAAACCCTAAGCTCTGGAATTCCTTCCCTAAACCTCTCTGCCTCTCCACCTCTCTCTCAATCCTTAAGATCCTCCTTTAAACCTACCTCTTTGACCAAGCTTTTGGTCACCTGTCCTAATATCTCCTTCTTTGGCTCAGTGCCAATTTATGTCTGAATGCATTCTTGTGAAGCACTTTGGAATGTTTTACTAGGTTAAAGGTGCTATATAAATGCAATAAAAACAGAAAATGCTGGAAATCTCAGCAGGTCAGGCAGCATATTTGGAGAGAAAAACAGAATTAATGTTTCTGGTCAATGGCCCTTCGTCAGAACTGGTGAATGTTCGAAAAGAACAGATTCTTAAGAAGCACTAAAAGGGGTAGGGGAAGAAAGAACAAAAGGGAAGGTCTGTGATAGGGTGGAAGTCAGGAGAGATTAGAGAGACAAAACGGGTGATGGGCTGACTTGAAATGTAATGGCAGAAGTTAGAAAAAGGTTAGACTAGATAGGATGTGAATGGCGGAATATAAATGCAAGTTGTTGTAGTTAAAGAATGACCATTTGAGACAGCCAATGGAAAGCCTCCAGTGCCTATGGATCCTCAATAGGAGCTCCCTCTGCCATGGTTTAGGGATTAAGTGCATGCTGAAAATACTGAGCAAATCAGACAGATAAATCCCACCTTCAAATCTTGGTCTATGCTCAGTTAGCCCATCTGAGCTAGGCTAGCAGCATGGGCACTATAATATTCAAAAGCACCAAAGTTTTGAAGAAAAAAAACCATCACTATAACCGACTTATTTCCAGATTGATAAAACATTCCACAACTCGTAATGAGCTGCATTATTCCAAAAAATTGTAACCCAGCAAATTTCATTCTCCTGACAGCTACGTGTTAAACAGTGTGCTCCGATGATTTTCAGTGGAGTTATGGTGATTCAGGCCAGTAGAGTTAACAGGAGTTCTATGGGACCAGGTAAATAATTAAAGGAACAGGAATACACAGCGAGCTTTTGCCAATCCTAGGCTTTAACACATCACTGGCCGATGGCTAGAGGAAAGTCAAAGCACTGGTCACTGTATTTGTAAACCCTGTGTTTACTTAACATGGAGAAGGCTCAGTAGTGATCCTTCCCCGCAAGCAATGTTCACTAAAAATGAACTGTAAAATGTTTAACATTTTCTCTTTAAAGACTTATAAAAATGAAATAATAATTTTTTGACAATAATCTAAAGGGTACCAGACATTTTGCATCTAACAAGCTCTGCACACTGTGTCAATGCAAAGTGCGGCCAGCTTTGCGCTAACTTAAATTGTGTAATATAATTCAGGGGCAAAGTAAACAAACTGTAAAAGTAAACCAGCAACTAGCCAACAACCATGACATGTGAGGATTCTTTAGTGCAGTGAAGAACACCTACAACCCAAGCACCCAAGGTCCTACCCAACTGTGGGCCAAGAACAGAGAGATACTCATCAAGGACAGAGAGGCAGTCAGTGTCCGCTGGAAGGAGCACTTCGAAGATCTCCTTAGCTGAGACTCTATTTTCGATGTGAGTATCCTCAACTCCATCCTGCAGCATGTTACCCGCCATCATCTCAGCACAACCCCAGCCCGGCACGAGTTTGAAAAGACCATCCGACAACTGAAGAACAACAAGGCCTCAAGAGCAGATGGAATCCCCGCCGAAGCTCTAAAACATGGCAGAGAAGCACGATTGGTGTGAATACATGAACTCATTTCTCTTATTTAGAAGGAGGAGAGCATGCCAGGGGATCTCAGAGATGCCATAAGCGTGACCAGTAAAGGGGACAAGTTCGATTGCAGTAATTACAGAGGAGTTTCCCAGCTGTCTGCCACATGCAGGAAACAACACCAACCTCTGTACATGGCCTTCTTTGACCTCACAAAGGCCTTCGACATTGTCAATTGTGAGGGATTATGGAGCGTCCTCCTCAAATTCGGCTGCCCTCAAAAGTTTGTCATCATCCTCCGCCTGCTTCATGATGACATGCAAGGCGTGATCCTGACCAATGGATCCACCACACACCCAATTCAAATATGGACCGGGGTCAAGCAAGGCTGTGTCATCGCACCAACACTCTTCTCAATCTTCCTTGCTGCAATGCTACATCTCACCCTCAGTAAGTTCCCCGCTGGAGTGGAGCTAATCTACGGAACAAACGGGAAACTGTTCAACCTCCGTCGCCTCCAGTTCGGATCCAAGGGCGTCCCATCCTCTGTCATTGAATTACAGTATGCAGACGATGCTTGCATCTACGCACACTCAGAGGCCGAACTCCTTTACTGAAGCATATGCGAGCATGGGCCTTACGCTAAACATCCATAAGATAAAGGTCCTCTACCAACCTACCCCTGCTACACACTACTGCCCCCCAATTATCAAAATCCATGACGAGGCCTTGGACAACGTGGACCATTCTCCATACCTCGGGAGCCTACTGTCAACAAGGGCAGATGTCGATGACGAAGTCCAACACCACCTTCAGTGTGCCAGTGCAGCTTTCGGTTGTCTGAGGAACAGAGTGTTTGAAGACCAGGACCTCAAACCCGGCACCAAGCTCATGGGCTACAGAGCAGTAGTGATACCCACCCTCCCATATGCTTCAGAAACATGGACTATATACAGCAGGCACCTCAAAGCACTGGAGAATTACCACCAACGCTGTCTCCACAAGATCCTGCAAATCCATTGGCAGGATAGGCGCACCAACATCAGTGTTCTCGCTCACGCCAACATCCCCAGCATCGAAGCATTGACCACGCTCGATCAGCTCCAATGGATAGGCTACATCGTCCTCATGCCCGACACGAGACTCCCAAAACAAGCGCCCTACTCGGAGCTCCGATACGGCAAGCGAGCCTCAGGTGGGCAGAGGAAAGGCTTCAAGAACACCCTCAAAACCTCCTTGAAAAAGTGCAACATCCCCACTGATACCTGAGAATCCCTGGCCCAAGACCGCTCAAATTGGAGGAGAAGCATCCGTGAAGGCGCCGAACACCTCGAGTGTCTTCGTCGGGAGCAAGCGGAGGCCAAGCGTAAACAGTGGAAGGAGTGAACGACAACCCAAGCACCCCACTCACCCGTCCCTTCAACCAACGTCTGCCCCACCTGTGACAGAGACTGTAGGTCCCGCATCAGACTCATCAGTCACTTGAGAATTCATTTTTAGTGTGGAAGCAAGTCATTCTCGACCCCGAGGGACTGCGTAGGAAGAGAAGATTTTAGCAAAATGGTGTGTGACAACCTGGAGCAAGTCATCTCACACAGGTTCAGCTTCACACCAGCTGCAAAATAGCTGCAACCTTAACAAACTGCTTGGGTATACAGAACTCTATTAATAAGGAAAAAACGCTAGGCTTCCAAAGAACAAATGTCTTATTTATTGCAGTTTTCCTCATTAGGAACACCCCTACCATGGAGCAAGGAATGTATGTGTTGCCTGCTGGGAAATACTGAGCCCACCAGACCAAGGAGGTCCCATGCTCGAGTCTTGATGCGTCCTCAGTTAGCCAAGCTGAGATAGGCTAACAGTGAGGGTAATATAATTTATCTCAAAGTCCCTAGCTTAGGAGGAAGGGGGAGGGTGTTGATGGGCGAAGGTGGAGGGGGAACTGCCATTATTGTCACTCATGATTCCTGCTGGAAAATGTAGATGTGGGGGAAGGGCAGGACCAAACTTTTCTGTGATGCCCACCATGACTGATTAGCTTGTTGGGCTCACATATGAAAGTTGATTACTTTGGGGGGAGTAAATGAGATGGGATTGGAAATAAATTAATTTGGCAAAATGATTGCTTCTTGGCCTTTTGGCTAAGATCAAGTGTAGTATCTGTTCTTATCAGTTTAATATCCCCTATGGGGACCAAATATTGAATTGTTTTTTGGAACAGGGAGATGGAACAGGGGCTTGCCCCGTCCACTCCACGCACCGACCTGGTATTGCAGTGTTTCCAGGAACGGTGCAGCTTCCCCTCTCGGCCTTTTGGCTACGATCAAGTGTAAATAGCGCAAAGTGATCTTTGGCGCTGGAGTTGATCTGACAAGAATGAACAAAAAAACCCAAAAAAAATTGGCAAAATGATAGGATATAATTTAAATTTGGGGAGAACCTTTGTACAGCTAGTCAGTCAGCCCAGACAGAAGATAGCAAGAGTCCATACAATTTTACAGGTATGCATAAGTACATTGGTCTTTTGGATGAGACGTTGAACCGAGGTCGCCCTGTCTGCCCTCTCAGGTGGGCATAAAATATTCCATGGCACTATTTTGAAGAAACATAGAAACATAGAAAATAGGTGCAGAAGTTGGCCATTCGGCCCTTCGAGCCTGTACCGCCATTCAATGAGTTCATGGCTAAACATGCAACTTCAGTACCCCATTCCTGATTTCTCGCCAAGAAGAGCAGGGAAGTTCTCCCCCTGTTGTCCTGGCCAACATTTATTTCTCAATCAGCATCACTACAAAAATAGATTGTCTGGTCATTATCACATTGGAGGGGGGTGGGCAAATTGCAGTCGGAGGCTTCCATCATACGAACGCCTCCGACCCCCAAAAAATCTATGAAAGTACCTGATGGTACTGGAGGAACGTAGGATCCCGATCGAAGGCCTATATGCGCTATGCAGTGCATGGGGTACGTATGTGACTTCGAGGTACATACGTACAAGCTGGAGTCACGTGGGCCTGGACAACCAATCATGATGCAGTATTCTCATTGATAAATTGGGAGCTCTGTTTGTATGAGTTCCCATTACTATCAATGAGAAAAAACCCTAAAACACCGAAACACAGCATAATAAATACATAAAACACCTCAAATATTTAAAATTAAATGAAATTAAATGTAATTAAATGTTTTAGAAAAAATATATATTTTTGGGAATTTTTTAAAATGTGTTTTAATAGTGTTTAAAATAAGCTTACCTTAATGGACAGGGTTTTTAATATAAAAATAAGAGTTTAAATTTAATTTTTATATGTTTTAAAAGTGTTACGCTGGTAAAAGTAAGCTGTGCAGGCATAAAACTTTGAAGGACATTCGCTGGGCATGAGTTGGGCAAATAGCCCAATCTCTGCCGCGCGGATGTCCTTCTCTCGGGGATGCATGCGATCTGTCTAGAGAAATCTTTACATATTGGAAAAGCCGTTTTTTGGCACATGCTCAATGCGCCCCGTGAACCTGTTTTTGTGAGGCCTCGTTGGGTCCGTGCGCACTTCGTACGGACCCGGCGAGGCCGGAATTTTTGGCCCATTGTTGTTTGTGGGATCTTGCTTTGTGCAAACTGGGAGCCGCATTTACTACATTACAACAGTAACTTCAACTCTAAAGGTACTTCATTGGCTGTGAAGCACTTTGGGAGGTCCTGAGGTTGTGAAAGGCGCTATATAAATGCAAGTCTTTCTTTCTTTAGTTAACTTAGTTGCAAAAGCAGGATTAATGATAGTGATTTTTCAGATATAAATACAATATCTATAAATAAAATTCTGTTTGATTATGTCTGATTAAACAGAACACTGCCACGCAACTTCTTGTTTGTGGCAATTGTGATAACAATTGGCTGCAAACACTCACAGGCCGAAGAAGATCATATTCGGCAAGAAATCTCCGTGGACCTTTGTTTGTCACAATAATTGACTATCATTCAGTAAACGTATCCTGATTATTTTTGATAAGCCCAGCCGCACAAGGCAGTCCCTGCCAGCAGAAAGGAGCACCTTAAAACTGAAGGGCACTGAATGTTCGCATTAAATGCAGAGCAGTGATTCACTCCAATTACTCTGTCAGAAGCTGTGGCTCAATCCACCGGGAAGAGGCAGAAAAAGTTGGCCGGGGGGTGGGGGGAAAATCTATTTTTTCCAGGGCTTACTCCCGTCCCTTGCAGAGAAGATCCTCATTATGGGCCTTCAGGCACTGAGGACGGAAAGAAAAGGGGGAAGGTGCCACACAGAGCAAATCCACTCGGCTCTTGCATCTATCTGTACACATTCTCAGTCTATGTTCAATGTTCCATGACAACAAGGTGAGACGGCAGAGGTTACCCTGAACAGCTGCTTCCTGAGCTGGAAATTCCAGGCTTTGAGAACCATCTGTCTATACATTCACGGATGTATATGGGGCAATCTATCAGGGCCGGCAGTGCAGCTGCTGATCCGACAGCCTGCTCCATCTCTAGACACTGAACAATGAGAGCTAGTTCTTTACTTTGTGCAACACAGAATGGTTGATTTGATTAAGTCCCAGTTCTTATTATGTTAGGTAGGGTGTAGAATTTCAATGATAATCCATAATGCATGACCAGTTTGTAGCCATGGCAACATAAATTCAAGGTTACTGGCTCAGACGCATAATTGGTTGTGCATTGAGTGTTGAAGAGGTGCTGTTAAAATTCTCCTCATGAAAGCCTAGCATCAATCATGCTGTCGCAAATTGCAAAGTACTTATAATCAGATGAAATTCCTCTGAGAAAAATGCTACTGCAAAATATTAGTTACTCTTAAACTAACATTAATGTGCATGGTCCAAAATGTAATGGTCTTATAGTGGAGCATCTTTTTGGAAATAAAAACTGAAAAGTTATAGTGCATAACATTACATGTTACTGAATGTGGCTCCATGATAATTTGGCACTTTCTATAAATAACAATGTTTGAAATATTAATGATATTTCTAAGCATAGAATCCTGACCCATTACTGCTAAATATCGAGAAGCCAGTCAGACACAGAATCTAATAATTTACTGGCAAATGTAACAATGTTGAATGTTATACCATAGGTAAATAGACATAAAAATATAGATACCCAGGGCTATGTTATAAAGCAATAATACATTAAACAGTTCTGATGACACAGTCTGCAAGAACAAAGCTCAAGTGGCTTATGGACATCATCTAAACTCCAAGTTATGTTACTACTTTGATACATGTTTCTGTGTAATTCTTATTTTCTACATTATGCACAAACTTAAAGGTTAGTCACTCATTTTCTGAGGAAGAAATTTGGATGTAGTGGAGGTAAAGATGAAATGACAGATGAAAGCAAATCAAATATGTGCCAAGTGACTCAAATCGATTTTGAAACTGAAGCGATTTTGTTTGTGTATTAGGCAACATAACAACAGTATACAGTCAGAAACAAATGTAACAGCTCTTGTGGTGCTGCTCCAGTTACAATCCTGTAAAGGACAGCTACATTTCTATGATAGGGTAGACTCTACGACAGAATAGAGCACATGCTTTGCATGGCTTTGGACTGCTTTCCCTACTTTACAATGGTGACTGCACTTCAAATAGTTCCTCATTGGCTGTGAAGTGCTTTGGGACGCCCTGAGATTATGAAGGGCATTATATAAATCCAAATTCTTTCTCTTCTTTCTTTGAGTCCAAAAGCAATATGTTTGCTCTCTCGGCTACCAGACCCACTTGTAATGTCACTGGAATTGTCACTGAGGAATTTAAGGGGCAATTTTCTGCTGAGAACACAATGGCAGTGCAACTAGAAATGCAGAACACCCAACGCTGATAGGGCGATGGGCTGGCAGCATGAGGGCTGAGGTGCAGGGGTGCGGGGGTTGGGAAGGCGGGGGGGTGTACTTGCCAGGGAAGCAACATGAAAGGGCAGCCACTGTACCTTAAAGTGGATATCTGCATTTCCTGTGGTGGTAAAATTCACTGTTTGTTTGCCAATTGTTTTTTTGATAGATCACAGGAGATTGTAAAGACCCAGGGAGGAAGAAGATCTGTTTGCTGTTCGGATTGAACCCTAGAGGCTATGCGCAAGGAGATGAGGCAAAGGAGGATGTCATTTTTTCGGTTTGCGGGGCACTCTCCTCAGAAGGAGATAGAGTGAGACGAGGTGGCAGAGCAGGTCAATGCAGCGTCTGCAGTCAGGAGGATGTTGTCAGAGATGCGCAGTAAATTTAACACCCCGACAAAGTTTATTAAAGAGAGAAGAAAGTTGCATCTATACAGCACATTTCATTACCTCAGGACATCCTAAGTACTTCACAGCCAATGAGGTGCTTTTGAAATGTAGCTTATGTTGTAACATCGGGAAGTATCAAGGTTAGTTTCTCCTGAATATGGTATGGCATGGCAGCAAACACACTTTCAACTCCACCAGCTGTATCCTCACATGGGATGCCTTTAGGTGGTTCTTAGGCCTCCCTTACACTATAACATGGCAATCCATAACCATACAAGAGACGCCTTTCATGTTATAAGGAAACTTTGCAATGATGGTGGGTACAGCCATAAAGGACTCTATAACACTTGCAAGCTGCACATTCGTGCATCTTATTTTGGAAGGCATGTTGGGCAATTGCATAGCAATGACAGTTCATGCATGACCAAATTCACTTTGATTGCAAGAAAAAAAGTCCACAAATGAAGGGAGAGGATAGTGGCTAGTGGCAACACACCCAACGCCAAGCCCCTAACCCACCCGGGAGAATTAACTTCAGAAATAGTGGTGCAACACTCCAAAGAGTCCATTTGAGAGGTCCATACAGTTGTCCAACCTGCATCTCCAGGATTGGACCATTATTAGTGCTTTTTCTTCCATCAGTGAATTTGTCACGTGTTCAGGTATTCTTAACAGGCAACATGATACCATAGTGCACCATGTGCTATTTATTGAACTGTGTTAGCTGCAGTAGAACCAATGCCAGTTGTGCACATATTAACTGTTTTATCTTTCTCATTTTTTTCAAGTTAGCTAGTCAACCGAGGACATAAGATTTAAAGGGCCATAGCTGAAGTAATTAGTTCCGTTTATTGTTTAGGAATTTAACTGAGACATCATTTTTCTCAAGTATCTGATGCAATTTACAATTAAAAGCAGATCACACAATTAACAGCTGCAAGAGTATATAATAATATTTTTTGGATAATGCAATCATGGTCTATACATTTTGGTTTTTTGCGTTTCTCCCGAAGGTTGACTCATCAACCACGAGAGTGCGCATTTTCTTTCAAAGTAGGTAATTTAATTAAATGGCCCTCAAGTCATAGCAGCCTGTGGGATAAAAAAATATAATTTTGTCTGAGTAATGTAATTAGTTTATCTTGATTGAATTTTCCTTTAAGGAATAAATAATTTTGGAGTAAAGTTGCATTATTGTCAATCGTCGCCTTTAGCTAAGAAAATACAAGTGACAGTAAAAAGACTGCACTGTACTGGGCTTATCCTCTGATTATGGCTTTACGGATGTAATTTATTACAATTAAAATGATACAAGACATTTTCCTTAGTTCTTTCCAATAAAGAGAAAGGCAAGAACAAAAGCAAAATACTGCGGTGCTAGAAAAAAAACAAAGAATGCTGTAAAACACTCAGCAGGTCAGGCAGCATCTGTGGAGAGAGAAACAGAGTTAACGTTTCAGGCCGATGACCTTTCATCAGAATTGAAGAGTAAGGTAATGGCATGAATAGCACTAATTCTCATAATGAGCCCATTTCTTTCAGTGTGTGATAAGCTGAGAAAGGTGACTGGACACAGTGAAAGCCAAATCAACAAGCTGGGTCCAGTTGAGTTCCTTTTAACTTTTGACAAAAGTGCTAATTTTGTGTACCATTATTAAATAATATCAAGTTGTGGTGAATATTTTTCATTAATTTTATATTAAATTTATCCAGAATAATTGCTCAACATAAAATGGATGCACTGTTCCAGGCAGGCTTGATCATGTATGTCTTCAAGAAAATGGTTCTGCATTGAATCACCAAAGCATAGTCTCGCATCTCTCTCTCACCAGACGTTGATCATGTTCAAGGACAGGTCCAGACAAATTACAGCCATTGAGTTACAAAATAATTAATGTTGTTGTAATATTTTTTGTGTATGACTGAGAAATTTTGAGGGGTCGGAATTTCAAAAGCTGTCATCCCCAAACTAGGTGTAATACAATACATGTGTGCATTTGGCTTTTACTAAATGTACAAGCAGTCTTGTGGCAGGAAAACTATACACTGGTTGGAGCTAAACACCTACGCATTTTGTCTGTAAAATTAATTAAACAGGCATTTT
Source organism: Pristiophorus japonicus (assembly GCF_044704955.1). NCBI lineage: Eukaryota > Metazoa > Chordata > Chondrichthyes > Pristiophoridae > Pristiophorus > Pristiophorus japonicus. The sequence continues at coordinate 53,812,138 of NC_091983.1, forward strand.
AGAGTTCATTGAATTTACTGTTTTTACAATGAGAAGTCTTTTACACAGCAGTTAATACAGCGGCAAAATGTGATCACTATTTTAAATGCGAGACAGAATTGACTATTGCACACTGTAGCACTCCCATTTGATGAGTGTTTAGCTGCCCCAACCGGTGTGAGAACTCCACTGCAGGTCGGGCTATAAATAGAGCTGGAGCACCGGGCCCTGGAACATCGTGGGCGAAGGTGCGGCGAATGAGGGTACGGGGCCCAGAAGAGGTGAGGTCCCAGGGGCAGCACGGGTCAACCCACACTGCGATATGTGTGCGCACTAGGTCTGTGCAGCAAAGCAGGTCTCCAGTCGTCCTGGTTAACCCTTGCCACTGGATAAAGGCCTAGCTCTGTCAAGCCCGTGTGGTGGCTGATGTGCAGTGGTCACCACACGTTAAAAAAATCCACGCACAGGCATCTTCCACCCCCTCAATTGGAGTTCAGGACTGGATCATCGGGTCCTTCATTGAAACATCTGTGAACTCTTGTGGAAGCAAGTCATTCTCGTTCAAAGGACCGCCTATGATGATGATGTTACAAGGAGTGTGTACAGGTTGCAATAAATGTTTCCACACATTGGGGTCGAATTTGGCCCTTTCCTTAAGGCCTCTTAACACCGGAAATAAGCGGAGTGCAATGGCTGCCGACTTTTCGTGTAATGACTGCCATGATCAAAATTACGCTCCTGCAGTATCCCGGCGGTGACCCATTCCGCTGCTGCTGATCCATGTTAAGTGTGTCATCAGAGTGCACACCGCCAATGTTCTCTTCCGACGGCGAAATTCCGCAAAGAAAATCTTCCTCCCGTTGCGAGGTGACAAAACCTACTTTTTCCCGGCAGTGCACAGAGGCTATAGCCTTCTGCAATGGCGGTGCGGCTCCCATTAAAGGGGAGGACGCATTGCCGCTGCCGCCATGTTTTTTTTTTGTAGGCCGACTGCCATGTCGGGCCGACAATTATGACCCCAGGTTCGGCCGGGCCACCAATGGGCAGCCTGGCACAACCTCTTGGATGCCAGGCCGCTGACCCGGCCAAAGCCCTCCCTGGTGGCCCAGTGGACAGAACTTTAGAAATCGCGCAGGCTCTCCCCTTTAAGTGAAGGGCAGAGCCATGGTGACGAGGCGCCGTGATGACTGGCAGCGGCAGCCGATCTGCATCTGCCCCAACTTCTGCCCCTCTAGTGTACTCACTGCTCCACTTCCCCCCTCTAGTGTACTCACTGCCCCACTTCCTCCCTCTAGTGTACTCACTGCCCCACTTCCCCCCTCTAGTGTACTCAATGCCCCACTTCCCCCCTCTAGTGTACTCAATGCCCCACTTCCTCCCTCTAGTGTACTCACTGCCCCACTTCCCCCTTCTAGTGTATTCACTGCCCGACTTCCTCCCTCTTGTGTACTCACTGCCCCACTTTCCCCCTCTAGTGTACTCACTGCCCCACTTTCCCCCTCTAGTGTACTCACTGCCCCACTTCCTCCCTCTAGTGTACTCACTGCCCCACTTCCTCCCTCTAGTGTACTCACTGCCCCACTTCCTCCCTCTAGTGTACTCACTGCCCCACTTTCCCCCTCTAGTGTACTCACTGCCCCACTTCCTCCCTCTAGTGTACTCACTGCCCCACTTCCTCCCTCTTGTGTACTCACTGCCCCACTTCCCCCCTCTAGTGTACTCACCGCCCCACTTTCCCCCTCTAGTGTACTCACCGCCCCACTTCCCCCCTCTAGTGTACTCACCGCCCCACTTTCCCCCTCTAGTGTACTCACTGCCCCACTTCCCCCCTCTAGTGTACTCACCGCCCCACTTCCCCCCTCTAGTGTATTCACCGCCCCACTTCCCCCCTCTAGTGTACTCACCGCCCCACTTTCCCCCTCTAGTGTACTCACTGCCCCACTTCCCCCCTCTAGTGTATTCACCGCCCCACTTCCCCCCTCTAGTGTACTCACCGCCCCACTTTCCCCCTCTAGTGTACTCACTGCCCCACTTCCCCCCTCTAGTGTACTCACCGCCCCACTTCCCCCCTCTAGTGTACTCACTGCCCCACTTCCCCCCTCTAGTGTATTCACCGCCCCACTTCCCCCCTCTAGAGTACTCACTGCCCCACTTCCCCCCTCTAGTGTACTCACCGCCCCACTTCCTCCCTCTAGTGTACTCACCACCCCACTTCCCCCCTCTAGTGTACTCACTGCCCCACTTCCGCCCCTCTAGTGTACTCACTGCCCCAATTCCGCCCCTCTAGTGTACTCACTGCCCCACTTCCGCCCCTCTAGTGTACTCACTGCCCCACCTCCGCCCCTCTAGTGTACTCACCGCTGCACTTCCGCCCCTCTAGTGTACTCACTGCCCCACTTCCACTCTCTAGTGTACTCACTGCCCCACCTCCGCCCCTCTAGTGTACTCACCGCTGCACTTCCGCCCCTCTAGTGTACTCACTGCCCCACTTCCGCCCCTCTAGTGTACTCACTGCCCCACTTCCACTCTCTAGTGTACTCATTGCCCCACTTCCACCCCTCTAGTGTACTCACTGCCCCACTTCCACTCTCTAGTGTACTCACCGCCCCACTTCCCCCCTCTAGTGTACTCACTGCCCCACTTCCGCCCCTCTAGTGTACTCACTGCCCCACCTCCGCCCCTCTAGTGTACTCACCGCTGCACTTCCGCCCCTCTAGTGTACTCACTGCCCCACTTCCGCCCCTCTAGTGTACTCACTGCCCCACTTCCACTCTCTAGTGTACTCATTGCCCCACTTCCACCCCTCTAGTGTACTCACTGCCCCACTTCCGCCCCTCTAGTGTACTCACTGCCCCACTTCCGCCCCTCTAGTGTACTCACTGCCCCACTTCCACTCTCTAGTGTACTCATTGCCCCACTTCCACCCCTCTAGTGTACTCACTGCCCCACTTCCGCCCCTCTAGTGTACTCACTGCCCCACTTCCGCCCCTCTAGTGTACTCACTGCCCCACTTCCACTCTCTAGTGTACTCATTGCCCCACTTCCACCCCTCTAGTGTACTCACTGCCCCACTTCCGCCCCTCTAGTGTACTCACTGCCCCACTTCCGCCCCTCTAGTGTACTCACTGCCCCACTTCCACTCTCTAGTGTACTCATTGCCCCACTTCCACCCCTGCAGTGGACTCACTGCCCCACCTCCGCCCCTCTAGTGTACTCACTGCCCCACTTCCACTCTCTAGTGTACTCACTGCCCCACTTCCACTCTCTAGTGTACTCACTGCCCCACTTCCGCCTTCTAGTGTACTCACTGCCCCACTTCCACTCTCTAGTGTACTCATTGCCCCACTTGCACCCCTGCAGTGGACTCACCGCCGCACTTCCACCCCCATTATAAGCAACTTCTAGTCCATTTGAAAAAAAAAGCCAAAGAGCCGAATTTCACTCAAGAGGCCCCCTCATCCACCACGGCATAAAAACCCGTTTCGAGCGGAGGGCAATTTCGCCCCCAGTATGTTTCCATAGGAACTTTCAGGGCCTGAGACTGCGGGAACACCCATCTGACAATGCACAGCATTACTTGCTCCACATGCAGCAAGCATCAGCCCAGAAATACCCGCTCTCGGAGAGTAAGCATTATAATTAGACCAAAAATGGGCAATAACGAACGTCCGTCAAAAGGTGACAATCTGGAAGAATGGCTTCATTTCAATGATGTCTTTTACTTTAATGTGCAAAAAAATGCACTCAGTTTCTTTAAACTCAGTTGTAATGGAAAGAAATGATCCAATCTCATTATACTCTGTAATAGTCAATGTATGAATGCTGAATCCATTTGTCTGAAATGAATTTGTCTGCCATTTTAACGGAGGTTTAAAATAAACAAGTTCATGCAACAGTTTGATTAGCAACATAATGTTACATACTGCTATCATACTGAACCATTGCTAGCTTTCATGGCTTTAATTCAGCTTTGATTCTGTTGATGCTTAACTGCTCTTGTGCACCCCTTATTTACAGATTATAAGAGGGCAAATTGCGTAGTGCCCTATTTGGGGGCGGCAACAACCACGAGGCGGGATTTCCTGCGCCAGGCGCGGAGGTCTTGCACCGCGACCTAATTCAGGTTACTACCCCCGAGAGCAAGTGGAGGGCAAAAGAACCTGCTCCATTTGCTCTGTGGGGCGCGAGCGGGGCAGAAGGAATCCGAGAGGGGCGCGGCGTTACGTATTAGAGGGGTGGGCCAAGCTGCCAACTCTGTGGGTCCCAACCTGGACCACCAGAGAGCAGGGTGCCGTGTCATCAGCTCAGCGCTCAAGCGGAGTGCCGGGCTGCAAGACCACGGCACGGACCCCGCGATCCAACATGCAACAGGCCACGACCGAAGTTTTTTTAAAAATGCCACCTCTTCTTTCATTATTGCTCCACGAGGGGCCGACAGCCCGGTATGCGCCCCCCCGGAAGCTATCGTTGGCATCGCCGGCACAGCTTCAGTGGGCGCTCTCGAATGTTCTCTCCAGGGTGAAACGGATCTCGGCGCACGGTGATGACGTTGTCATCGCCGGTGCAGCAGAGCGGGGCGCTACCGGTTAACGCCGCTAAACTCCTGCAGAATTTTGCAGAGATATCATTAGTGGTGCCGCGCCCAGGTGAGAAGTCGTTTGTGCCCCGTTACCACCCCCGGGGCACTAATGGGAGGCGCAAATGACCCGAATTTCTCCCCCTAACTCTCTTTATTTCTACCTGTTATTCCATCTCCACACTTTCTACTGTATTTAACTGAGCTGAGCATTGAGCCTCAGCGCTTAACTAGAGTCTGACTGAATTGAGCACTTTGGTTGACTTCAGTAAGTAAATCCATGTTTGGCAGGGGGAAGATACTAGGGCTACCAACTCTGGTTGAACAGATTCCTGGAAGTTTCATCACCTGACCTCCTACCACCAACTGACCCGTCCTCACATTTCCACCATCAATCGCCTAAAACTTCCATTTTCATGGTTTATCACCTTCGCCCACTAATTGGAAGGCAAGTAGATTCTTCATTACACAATTGGATGATTCTTAACTGAGAGTCGAACAGCCTTTTATCCAACCTCAATTATTTTTATAATTAATAAATAGAAGTGTTCAATGAAAATGGAACGTAAATACTTTTTAATGTCCCTATGATGTTTCTCCTGGGCTGCTCGCAGCAGCGTCCTGGGGATTAATCTTCAATTCTCGGAGACTCCAGGGCAATCCAAGAGGATTGGCAACTCGAGATGACATTGTTTTGGGCACAGTCGCCATTACTTAATATAAAAGAGTAACAGTATTCTGCAACAAGTATGGAAGCAGCAAAAACAGTTTTTATTGAAAGAGCCAAAAAGAAAGATCTTTTTTGGCAATACCAGTATATCCATTAAGACCGGTAATACCTAAATGGCAGCTTTATACTTAATAGCCTCAGGTTGTTCTGAGAGCAGTTTTCTCCTGAATTCCACCTGGTGCTATTGGAGCAAATTTGAATTCAGATGTCTCTAATATTTATTTGCATGAAATTTACATTTCTACACCCTCTTCAGGCACAGCTATAGACACCAGAGAAGGCCATAGTGGAAGATAGTGCATAGCCCTATTCCGGAGCAAAATGCAAGCAAAGAATTAGGACCCATTTTTTTCCTCTGCATTGCACCCATTTTGCAAACACTGGGGTAGAGACTGCTATGAGTTGTGCCAGTTTCTTTGGTATAAAAAGGGCGCAAAGCATACCAGTTTAACAGTGGGATAGCTTACGCAGGTGCTGGTCCCTCTGCTAAATTTGTGGGGGCCACTTTTTAGGCGTCAACAGGCATAAGGGCCCTTGAATATGTTAATTTAGGGACTAATGCCTGTTGAAGGACCCCTGTGCCTGAAGCCTGTCTCACTCTGAATTTTTCAGCGGCTGCTGCGGCCGGCAACTAAAGGTAAGTTTTATTTTAATAGGTTTTTTTTTTGCAAAGCCAGGAATGTACCTGAGGGCCACTACTGGTGTGACAGCTGGCTGGAAATTGATTTTTTTTCTTGAGGGAAGCTCCTTGCGCAGACACAACAAGCACTGGCAGTTGTCCTCGAATATGTAGACGAGGCCCGAGGACCAATTCCTGGAGGTCCAACAATGGGCCCAGACCAAAATCTACCCCATTAACTGTCAGCAACCCTATAAACTTCTCTTTGTCTCAGCAGCTTCTGCCTATGGCAATAAGGGCATTTTAATTGTCATGTCTTTAATACTCTATGAATGACTCCACGAGGTCTAGTATTGTACTTGAGCTGTTGTGACCTTAGTCCCATTTATTGTAACTCCAGAGTGAGGCACAAGCATCGTGGGCAGCCTTTTATACTGGGCCCTGCACACCTCTGCAGGTGACCCTCAGGTCTCCCACCGCAGTGCCCTCTGGTGGCACACCTTATGTGACTATACAGTTAGTATACATGGTCTACATACGTGACATTAATCTTGTGCGAACCCACTTTAACTTAAAACACACCATTTAAGTGTAATTCATTTCCAAATCCCTTCTGTGGAAAAATGGTCAAAAATCCCAAAACAGAACAAAACCTTGGTTTTCCCGTTGTTCATCCACAGTCTTTATTGTCTTTCCTTGTTTTTCCTCCCAAAATATACTATCTCATGCTTATCCCCATTAAATTGTATCTGCCAGCTATATATGTGCGGACCCTCCACTTCCAGCCTTTCTCTAATCCAAACAGCACCCATTTAACCTGTCCATCAACTGACTTTCTATCCATGCTGTTAACTTTCCTCTTATACCATATGCCTGAATTTTTCTAACAAGCCTCTTGTGAGACACCTTATCGAGCATCTTCTGAAAATCAATTGACACTGCAGAGGAGATTTTCCTGGAGTTGTGCCCAGATGTACTGGATCACCTGAGCATTGCAAACATCATAAAATTGGACGAATCTGACCTGTGAAGGAATCCGCCCAATTTTTCTTACATTAATTAAAATGGAGGAAAATTAAGTGGGTTCCTTTAGAGATGTTAACTCTGCCTTGCCTGATATTCCGCTATCCGCTGCATACCAGAAATCCTGCGCTTTTGAGTACAAACTAGCCTTTTTAGAAATGGGCCTGTCTTTTCAGGTGAGCAGCTTTGGAGGTCCCACAAGCACTCCATTGAAGCACTTGTTCTCTGCTAGGAATTTAAACTGTCACCCAACAGACGGACACCCCAGCTGATCAACTTGCAGTGTGTACACCCACCTCTGACCCTGAGGATTCAGATTGGGTTAGGACCACTGTCATGTTTGTAACTTTCACATAACTGTAACCTTTATGTAACAACACTGTACACTGTATACACCTGAGTAATGCACACCTTGACCACAGAGGGTGAATTTGTGGGAGACACTCCTCACCTGGTCATCCAGGTATATTAAGGGAGGTCCCACGCAGGGTCAGCACTCCTTGGTCCTGGGAATAAAGGTTCAGGTCACATAGTGACTTTGTCTGCAGTACATGCCTCGTGTGATTCTGTAGTAAAGTGTAAGGACACCACATTTGGCGACGAGAAACGGCAATCAACGACCCACGAGGATGGCCACCGGTAGCACAGAGGAACGGTACTGTGTTGGTGAGGACTGGGATGATTTAGTTGAGAGGCTCCAGCAGAGCTTTGTCACGAAGGACTGGCTGGGAGAGGAAGCGGCTGGCAAGCGGAGGGCGCATCTACTGACCAGTTGTGGATCCAAGATGTATGCGCTGATGAAAGACCTGCTTGCACCCGAGAAGCCGGTGGACAAGTCTTTTGAAGAGCTCAGCACTCTGATCGGTGAGCACCTCAAACCGGCGAGCAGTATACACATGGCCCGGCACCGGTTCTACACACACCGGCGTCGGGAAGGACAAAGTATATCGGACTTCGTTGCGGACCTTCGGTGTTTGGCCAGCCTTTGTAAGTTCACAGACACCTGCAGGGGGGAGATGTTAAGGGATTTCTTCATTGAGGGCATTGGTCATGCCGGGATTTTCAGGAAGCTTATTGAGACCAAGGACTTGACTTTGGAAAGGGCAACATTGATAGCTCAGACCTTCATGGCAGGGGAAGAGGAGACCAAGATAATTTACATGCACAGCCCTGGTTCCAACGTGGCGATGGACCAGGGAGTTAACATTGTAAATGAGATTCAGAACGCAGCAGGCAGACAAGGGTAAATCGACACCGCCCAGGCAGCAACAGACGTTAGGATGGGCCAGCAACAGAGACAATGGCAGGGGGATCAGCAATTCACGCCATCACAAGGGACAATGCGTCCCGGGATTGGACCATTGACACTCAGCAACAGAGTGCTCAGGAGTAATCAAAGAGACAATCAGAGAGGAATGCCTGCTAACAGTTCCTTTGTTCACAACAATCTCAGCTCATGCTGGAGGTGCGGTGACAAACATGCTGCGAGAACCTGTAGGTTTCAGCAATTTATCTGCAGAAACTGTAACTTCAGTGAACATCTGGCCAGAATGTGCAGAAAGCCCATAGCAAGGCTAGTTTACGAGGCAGAGGAACCAGATGAGGGGTCTGCAAGGCAGGGTGATGCTTGGGGCAAAGCCATGGACGCTGAAGTCCAGCGGGTTCATGTGACAGACATCCACAGCTCTTATACGAAAACGCCACCTATGATGATGAAAGTTCTATTAAATGGTATCCCGGTCCTGGACACAGGAGCCAGCCAGTCACTTATGAGTGCCCAACAATTTGAAAAACTATGGCCACTCAAAGCTAACAGGCCCAAACTGGAACGCATTGACACACAGTTACGGACGTACACCAGAGAGATCATCCCAATACTAGGCAGTGCAAACTTGGTGGTCACATACAATGGGTCGGAGAAGCGGCTGCCACTCTGGATTGTCCCGGGGAATGGTCCCGCACTCTTGGGGAGGAGCTGGTTAGCCGAGATGAACTGGAAATGGGGGGATGTGCACGCCATTTCATCTGTGGAGTGAAGGTCATGTTCACAGGTCCTACAGAAATTCGAGCCACTTTTTCAACCAGGAGTCGGGACTTTTAAGGGCACCAAAGTAGTGATACGCATCACCCCGGACGCCAGACCAGTGCACCACAAAGCCAGAGCCGTGCCGTATGTGATGCGTGAGAAAATTGAGTGAGTTGGACAGGCTGCTAAGAAAGGGCATAATTTCGCCTGTTGAATTCAGTGACTGGGCAAGCCCCATCATTCCTGTCCTTAAAGCGGATGGCTCGGTCAGGATTTGTGGCGACTACAAGGCCACCATCAACCGAGTGTCACTACAGGACCAATACCCGCTTCCGAGAGCGGAGGATCTTTTTGCCATGCTGGCAGGTGGCAAGCTGTTCACCAAGTTGGACCTCACTTCAGCCTACATGACTCAGGAACTGGCTGAAGAATCCAAGCTACTAATCACCATCACTACGCACAAGGGGCTGTTCGTTTACAACAGGTGTCCATTCGGCATTCGTTCAGCGGCCGCTATCTTCCAGAGGAACATGGAAAGCTTGCTTAAATCCATCCCTGGAACAATCGTATTCCAAGATGACATCCTAATCACAGGTCGAGACAACGAGGAACACCTCCACAACCTGGAGGAGGTGCTACGCCGACAGGACTGGGTAGGCTTGCAACTAAAGAAGTCCAAGTGTGTGTTTTTAGCCCCAGAGGTAGAGATTTTGGGCAGGAGGGTTGCCGCAGACGGGATCCGGCCTACCGAATCCAAAACGGAGGTGATCCATTGTGCGCCCAGACCCAGCAACACATCAGAGTTGCGGTCATTTCTGGGACTATTGAACTACTTCGGGAACTTTCTGCCGAACTTAATCACATTGTTGGAGCCGCTGCACGTGCTCCTGCGTAAGAGTTGTGAATGGTTTTGGGGGAACTGTCAAGAACAGGCTTTCAATCAGGCGCAGAATCTGCTTTGTTCAAACAAGCTGTTGACCTTGTACAATCCCTGTAAGAAACTGATTTTAACATGTGATGCATCATCCTATGGGGTTGGGTGCGTGTTGCAGCAGAGTAATGATGAGGGCCAACTCCAACCTGTGGCTTATGCCTCCAGGTCGCTCTCCCAGGCAGAACGGAGATACGGGATGGTTGAAAAGGAAGCACTTGCATGTGTCTACAGTGTGAAAAAGATGCACCAGTACCTTTTCGGCAGAAGGTTCGAGTTAGAAACGGACCACAAACCGTTAACATCCCTGTTGTCCGACAGCAAGGCTGTCAATGCCAATGCGTCAGCTGGCATACAGCGGTGGGCCCTCATGCTGGCTGCGTATGACTGCACCATAAGGCACCGGCCAGGCACCGAAAATTGCGCTGACGCGCTCAGCAAGCTCCCACTGGCGACCACCGAAGGGGCGTCGGAGCAAAGCGCGGAGATGGTCATGGCCGTTGAGGCTTTCGACACCGCAGGCTCCCCCATCACAGCCCGCCAGAACAAAATCTGGACCAACAGAGATCCCCTCCTATCCCTAATAAAGAAATGTGTCCGAACTGGGGATTGGGCGCCTGCACACGGAGCATGCCTCGAGGAGGTCAGACCGTTTCACAGACGAGCGCTCCACCCAAGCCGACTGCCTGCTATGGGCAACCGGGTAATCATGCCCCAGAAAGGAAGGGAAGCATTCATCAGGGAACTCCACAGCGAGCACCCAGGCATCGTGCTAATGAAGGCCATTGCCCGGTCACATGTATGGTGGCCGGGAATTGACTCAGACCTGGAACACTGTGTTCGCAGGTGCACGACGTGTGCTCAGCTGGGAAATGCCCCCAGGGAGGCCCCGCTCAGCCCGTGGCCCTGGCCCACCAAGCCATGATCACGTATTCACGTAGACTACGCGGGCCTGTTCATGGGAAAAATGTTCCTGATTGTTGTCGATGCATACTCGAAATGGATCGAGTGCATCATATTGAATTCGTGCACGACATCCACCACCGTGGAGAGTCTGCGTACGGTCTTTGCGACCCACGACTTGCCGGACATCCTGGTTAGCGACAACGACCCGTGTTTCACTAGCTATGAATTCCAGGAGTTTAAGACGGGTAATGGTATCAAACACGTCAGGAGAGCACCGTTCAAGCCGGCTTCCAATGGCCGGGCAGAACGTGCGGTTCAAATCATAAAACAGGGCATGCTCTGGTTTCAAGGACCCTCCCTTCAGTATCGCCTATCGCGCCTCCTGCTGGCCTATAGGTCCCGGCCGCATTCGCTCACGGGAGTCCTGCCCGTGGAACTACTCATGAAACGCACGCTTAAAACGCGGCTGTCCCTCATTCATCCAGCCCTGTCAGACATTGTCGAGGCCGCACCTGGAGTACTGCGTGCAGTTTTGATCACCTTTCTTAAGGAAGGATATACTAGTTTTGGAAGGGGTACAGAGACGATTTACTAGGCTGATTCCGGAGATGAGGGGGTTACCTTATGATGATAGATTGAGTAGACTGGGTCTTTACTCGTTGGAGTTCAGAAGGATGAGGGGTGATCTTATAGAAACATTTAAAATAATGAAAGGGATCGACAAGATAGAGGCAGAGAGGTTGTTTCCACTGGTCGGGGAGACTAGAACTAGGGTGCACAGCCTCAAAATGCGGGAGAGCCAATTTAGAACCGAGTTGAGAAGGAATTTCTTCTCCCAGAGGGTTGTGAATCTGTGGAATTCTCTGCCCAGGGAAGCAGTTGAGGCTAGCTCATTGAATGTATTCAAATCACAGATAGATAGATTTTTAACCAATAAGGGAATTAAGGGTTACGGGGAGCGGGCGGGTAAGTGGAGCTGAGTCCACGGCCAGATCAGCCATGATCTTGTTGAATGGCGGAGCAGGCTCGAGCGGCTAGATGGCCTACACCTGTTCCTAATTCTTAAGTTCTTATGTTCTTATGTTCTTATATTCTTATGTTCAAACGCCAGTCCCAAATCGAGAGCCATGATTGCAACTCAGTGGGGAGTTGCATAGAAATCAATGACCCTGTATTCGTTCTCAATCATGCTTTGGGACCCAAGTGGCTTGAGGGTACTGTAATTGGTAAAGAGGGGAATAGGGTCATAGTGGTCAGACTTAACAATGGACAGATATGCCGCAAACATCTGGACCAAGTAAAGAAAAGGTTCAGCATGGACACTGAGGAACCTGAGGAAGATTATGAGATGTCACCCGCACCACTGCCAGTGAACGAGCAATAAGGACATTCACCAGCATGCACAGTCCCTGCGGCCAGCCCAAACAGGCCGGAACCACCTCAGGCGAAAGAGACACATGCCAAGGCCCAACTACCAGAGCCCCAACTGCGGTGCTCCACGAGAGAGCGTCGACCGCCTGAAAGACTCAATCTTTGACCCAAAGACGTTGGGGGGAGGTGATGTCATGTTTGCAACCTTCACATAACTGTAACCCTTATGTAACTACACTGTACACTGTATACACCTGAGTAATGCACACCTTGACCACAGGGGGTGAACTTGTGGGAGACACTCCTCACCTGGTCATCCAGGTATATAAATGGAGGTCCCACGCAGGGTCAGCACTCTTTGGTCCTGGGAATAAAGGTTCAGGTCACGTAGTGACTTTGTCTGCAGTACATGCCTCGTGTGATTCTATAGTAAGGTGTAAGGACACCACAACCACAGCATGCTAGCATGTGGTGTTTACGATGGAGAAGCAGGACTCAAGGGTATTCAGGTGTCGGGTAGTTCTCAGCTCATCCAAAACTCTGATAGAAACATAGAAACATAGAAAATAGGTGCAGGAGTAGGCCATTCGGCCCTTCTAGCCTGCACCGCCATTCAATGAGTTCATGGCTGAACATGCAACTTCAGTACCCCATTCCTGCTTTCTCACCATACCCCTTGATTCCCCTAGTAGTAAGGACTCCATCTAACTCCTTTTTGAATATATTTAGTGAATTGGCCTCAACAACTTTCTGTGGTAGAGAATTCCACAGGTTCACCACTCTCTGGGTGAAGAAATTCCTCCTCATCTCGGTCCTAAATGGCTTACCCCTTATCCTTAGACTGTGTCCCCTGATTCTGGACTTCCCCAACATTGGGAACATTCTTCCTGCATCTAACCTGTCTAACCCCGTCAGAATTTTAAACGTTTCTATGAGGTCCCCTCTCATTCTTCTGAACTCCAGTGAATATAAGCCCAGTTGATCCAGTCTTTCTTGATAGGTCAGTACCGCCATCCCGGGAATCAGTCTGGTGAACCTTCGCTGCACTCCCTCAATAGCAAGAATGTCCTTCCTCAGGTTAGGAGACCAAAACTGTACACAATACTCCAGGTGTGGCCTCACCAAGGCCCTGTGCAACTGTAGCAACACCTCCCTGCCCCTGTACTCAAATCCCCTCGCTATGAAGGCCAACATGCCATTTGCTTTCTTAACCGCCTGCTCTACCTGCATGCCAACCTTCAATGACTGATGTACCATGACACCCAGGTCTCGTTGCACCTCCCCTTTTCCTAATCTGTCACCATTCAGATAATAGTCTGTCTCTCTGTTTTTACCACCAAAGTGGATAACCTCACATTTATCCACATTATACTTCATCTGCCATGCATTTGCCCACTCACCTAACCTATCCAAGTCACTCTGCAGCCTCATAGCATCCTCCTCGCAGCTCACACTGCCACCCAACTTAGTGTCATCCGCAAATTTGGAGATACTACATTTAATCCCCTCGTCTAAATCATTAATGTACAGTGTAAACAGCTGGGGCCCCAGCACAGAACCTTGCGGTACCCCACTAGTCACTGCCTGCCATTCTGAAAAGTCCCCATTTACTCCTACTCTTTGCTTCCTGTCTGACAACCAGTTCTCAATCCATGTCAGCACACTACCCCCAATCCCATGTGCTTTAACTTTGCACATTAATCTTTTATGTGGGACCTTGCCGAAAGCCTTCTGAAAGTCCAAACATCAACTGGTTCTCCCTTGTCCACTCTACTGGAAACATCCTCAAAAAATTCCAGAAGACTTGTCAAGCATGATTTCCCTTTCACAAATCCATGCTGACTTGGACCTATCATATCACCTTTTTCCAAATGCACTGCTATGACATCCTTAATAATTGATTCCATCATTTTACCCACTACTGATGTCAGGCTGACCGGTCTATAATTCCCTGTTATCTCTCTCCCTCCTTTTTTTAAAAGTGGGGTTACATTGGCTACCCTCCACTCCATAGGAACTGATCCAGAGTCAATGGAATGTTGGAAAATGACTGTCAATGCATCCACTATTTCCAAGGCCACCTCCTTAAGTACTCTGGGATGCAGTCCATCAGGCCCTGGGGATTTATCGGCCTTCAATCCCATCAATTTCCCCAACACAATTTCCCGACTAATAAGGATTTCCCTCAGTTCCTCCTCCTCCTTACTAGACCCTCCGACCCCTTTTATATCCGGAAGGTTGTTTGTGTCCTCCTCAGTGAATACCGAACCAAAGTACTTGTTCAATTGGTCCGCCATTTCTTTGTTCCCCGTTATGACTTCCCCTGATTCTGACTGCAGGGGACCTACGTTTGTCTTTACTAACCTTTTTCTCTTTACATATCTATAGAAACTTTTGCAATCCGTCTTAATGTTCCCTGTAAGCTTCTTCTCGTACTCCATTTTCCCTGCCCTAATCAAACCCTTTGTCCTCCTCTGCTGAGTTCTAAATTTCTCCCAGTCCCCGGGTTCGCTGCTATTTCTGGCCAATTTGTATGCCACTTCCTTGGCTTTAATACTATCCCTGATTTCCCTTGATAGCCACGGTTGAGCCACCTTCCCTTTTTTATTTTTACGCCAGACAGGAATGTACAATTGTTGTAGTTCATCCATGCGGTCTCTAAATGTCTGCCATTGCCCATCCACAGTCAACCCCTTCAGTATCATTCGCCAATCTATCCTAGCCAATTCACGCCTCATACCTTCAAAGTTACCCTTCTTTAAGTTCTGGACCATGGTCTCTGAATTAACTGTTTCATTCTCCATCCTAATGCAGAATTCCACCATATTATGGTCACTCTTCCCCAAGGGGTCTCGCACAACGAGATTGCTAATTAATCCTCTCTCATTACACAACACCCAGTCTAAGATGGCCTCCCCCCTAGTTGGTTCCTCGACATATTGGTCTAAAAAACCATCCCTTATGCACTCCAGGAAATCCTCCTCCACCGTATTGCTTCCAGTTTGGTTAACCCAATCTATGTGCATATTAAAGTCACCCATTATAACTGCTGCACCTTTATTGCACGCACCCCTAATTTCATGTTTGATGCCCTCCCCAACATCACTACTACTGTTTGGAGGTCTGTACACAACTCCCAGTCACGTTTTTTGCCCTTTGGTATTCTACAGCTCTACCCATATAGATTCCACATCATCCAAGCTAATGTCCTTCCGAACTATTGCCTTAATTTCCTCCTTAACCAGCAATGCTACCCCACTTCCTTTTCCTTTTATTCTATCTTTCCTGAATGTTGAATACCCCTGGATGTTGAGTTCCCAGCCCTGATCATCCTGGAGCCACGTCTCCGTAATCCCAATCACATCATATTTGTTAACATCTATTTGCACAGTTAATTCATCCACCTTATTGCGGATACTCCTTGCATTAAGACACAAAGCCTTCAGGCTTGTTTTTTTAACACCTTTTGTCCTTTTAGAATTTTGTTGTACAGTGGCCCTTTTTGTTATTTGCCTTAGGTTTCTCTGCCCTCCACTTTTCCTCATCTCCTTTCTGTCTTTTGCTTTTGCCTCCTTTTTGTTTCCCTCTGTCTCCCTGCATTGGTTCCCATCCCCCTGCCATATTAGTTTAAGTCCTCCCCAACAGCACTAGCAAACACTCCCCCTGGGACATTGGTTCCGGTCCTGCCCAGGTGCAGACCGTCCGGTTTGTACTGGTCCCACCTCCCCCAGAACCGGTTCCAATGTCCCAGGAATTTGAATCCCTCCCTGCTGCACCACTGCTCAAGCCACGTATTCATCTGCGCTATCCTGCGATTCCTACTCTGACTATCACGTGGCACTGGTAGCAATCCCGAGATTACTACTTTTGAGGTCCTACTTTTTAATTTAGCTCCTAGCTCCTTAAATTCGTTTCGTAGGACCTCATCTCTTTTTTTACCTATGTCGTTGATACCAATGTGCACCACGACAACTGGCTGATCTCCCTCCCTTTTTAGAATGTCCTGCACCCGCTCCGAGACATCCTTGACCCTTGCACCAGGGAGGCAACATACCATCCTGGAGTCTCGGTTGCGGCCGCAGAAACGCCTATCTATTCCCTTTACAATTGAATCCCCTTTCACTATCGCTCTCCCACTCTTTTTCCTGCCCTCCTGTGCAACAGAGCCAGCCATGGTGCCATGAACTTGGCTGCTGCTGCCCTCCCCTGATGAGTCATCCCCCTCAACAGTACCCAAAGCAGTGTATCTGTTTTGCAGGAGGATGACCACAGGGGACTCCTGCACTACCTTCCTTGCACTACTCTTCCTGCTGGTCTTCCATTCCCTAGCTGGCTGTGGACCCTTCTCCTGCGGTAAGACCAACTCGCTACATGTGATACTCACATCATTCTCAGCATCGTGGATGCTCCAGAGTGAATCCACTCTCAGCTCCAACTCCGCAACGCGGACCGTCAGGAGCTTGAGATGGATACACTTCCTGCAGATGTAGTTGTCAGGGACACTGGTGTCGTCCCTGAGTTCCCACATGGTACAGGAGGAGCATAACACCCGACCGAGCTCTCCTGCCATGACTTAACCCTTCGATACACTTAAATTGGCAACAACAATGTTAAAAGTTACTCACTGTTGTAGAAGAGAAAAAAGAAAAGAGAAAAACTACTCACCAATCACCCAGCCAATCACTCACCCTCTTGGCTGTGACGTCAACTTTTGATTTCTTTCTACTTCTTTTTTGCCTTCTCTCCCTGCTGTAGCTGCACAGGTACGCCTCTCGCTGCCACTGGGCCTTTATAGGCCTCACCAACCACGCACTCCCGCCTCTCGGACTGCCGCCGCCTCTCGCTGCCGCTGAGCCTTTATAGGCCTCACCAACCACGCACTCCCGCCTCTCGGACTGATGCCTGTATCCTATCCCGCACTCACCCATCACAGTGGCTCCTGGTTCCCCCAGTGCTTCCAAATTAAAATTTTCATCTGCCTTTCATATCTCTTCATGTCTTGCCCTTCCATATCAGTGTAACCTCCTCCAGTCCTATAACCTTCCAGAACATTCCATTCCTCCTACTCTGGCTTCTTGTATTCCCCTACCATTAGCAGTTGTGCCTCAGCTGCCTAGACTTTACACTCTGGAATTTTTTTTTAATTTCAAAATATACTTTATTCATATAAAAAATGTGCACAATACATTGGAAAACAGTTCAATACATTTGGATGCGGTCAGCAATTCCATACAATACATTTGGATGCTGACGGCAGTTCCGTTCAATACATTTGCTTGCTTTACATTTCGAGGTACATTTCAGTACAATCCAGGATACATTGTAATACAGTCATCAAATTGCTTTACTAGTGGCACTATACGGTACACAGAATGGGTGAGGGTACAGTTACATTTCTTTGCAACGTACATTACTAAACAGAACTTGCATTATACATGGCACTACATAGGTTTTTTCAGATCACGTTGCTCTATGTATGCAGAAAGTTTACAAATACAGCCCGGGGGGAGTTTTATACTGATTCCAGACCCTGGTTTTATCGTGGCGGAAGGGCTTTAAACATACACTCTGGAATTCCCTTCCTAAACTTCTCTGCCTCTCCCTACCCCTCTCTCCTCCTTGAAGACGCTCCTTAAAACCCATCTCTTTGACCAAGCTTTTTGGTCACCCCTCCTAATATCTCCTTCTTTAGCTCGGTATCCATTTTTGTCTGATTACATTTCTGCAAAGCGTCTTGGGACATTTTTCTAAGTTAAAGGTGCTATATAAATACCAGTTATTGTTGTTGCAATCTGATTCTTTGCACTTTGAAGAATCGTTGTCACTCTGTGCAATTAGAATGCCGCTGATGGTTATTCATGGTAACTGGATGAACCAGCTTGCTCCAGCAAACAATGCAGCTGTGACTTGGTTTACAAATCTGTGCACGGCTAAATGGCTAACGTTAATGTTGTCTCTAGTGGCAGCTTAAATGACCCCCATGGCATTAAGGTTCAGGGTGGTTGTGACCTTTCCAGCCCCTAGCAATGTAGTGCCTATGGTGGATGTGGGCAATAATTTCTCCTTTTGTCACGCAAGGACCTGTTTCCATTATATAAACTCAAGGGGGCTGGAAGACAATGGGGAGGATGTTATGTTTCAGATGTACAGAGCTTTGGTTAGACCCCATCTGGAGTACTGTGTTCCGTTCTGGACACCACACCTCAGGATGGATATATTTGCCTTGGCTGGGGCTACAAGGGCTAAATTATGAGTTCAGGTTGCATTAAACTTCTCTTGAATTTCTTTGAATATAAAAAAAATTGAGGCGTGATCTAATCGAGGCGTTTAAAATGATAAACAGATTTGAGAAGGTAGATTAGAGAGAAACTATTTCCTCTGGTGGGAGAATCCAGAACAAGGGGGCATAACCGTAACATTAGAGCTAGGTCAGTCAGGAGTGAAATCAGGAAGCACTTCTTCACTGAGTGTAGTGGAAATCTGCAACTCTCCCCCCCAAAAGGCTGAAGATGTTGGTCAGTTGAATTTTCCACACTGAGATCGACAGGTTTTTATTAGGTAAAGGTATCAAGTGGAGCAATGGTGGGTTAATATGGTTGAGGTACAGGGCAGCCATGAAATGTATGGCCTATTCCTGTTCCTATATTTATTGTTGCCCTAAGCCTAACGAGAAATACATCTAATAGAGGAAAAACAAGATAAGGTGATGATATAGACAAACTTCTCGCATTGTTTTCTTTCCAGCATTTGTGTGTAGAAGTGTTTTCTAATTTCACTCCTGAAAGGTCTGGCTCTAATTTTTAGACTATGCTCCCTAGTCCTAGACTCCCCAACCAGCAGAAATTGTTTTTCTCTATCTACCCTATCTGTTCCCCTTAATATATTGAAAACTTCGATCGGATCACCCCTTAACCTTCTAAATTGCAGGAAATACAACCCTAATTTGTGTAATCTCTCCTCTTAACTTAGTCCTTGAAGTCTGGATATCTTTCTGGTAAACTCCCTCCAAGGCCAATATATTGTTCGTAAGATGTGGTGCTCAGAACTGCTCTCAGTACTCCAGGTGTGGCCTGACCAGGGTATGTATTGCTGCAGGATAACTTCTACCCCCTTGTACGCTAGTCCTCCAGATATAAAGGCCAACATCCCATTAGCCTCTTTGATTATTTTCTGTATATTTTAATGATCTATGTACCCGGACTCCCAATTCTCTTTAGACTTCCACTGTTTATAGCCTTTCTCCATTTAGAAAGTACCCTGTTCTATCCTTTTTAGGTCCAAAGTGGATGACCTCACATTTGCTTACATTGAAATCCATTTGCTACAAGTTTTGTCCATTCAGTGAATCTATCAATATAGTCATAGAGCCATTACGGCACAGAATGAGGCCCATCGGCCCATCGAGTCAATGCCGGCTCTCTGTAGAGCAATCTAATCAGTCCCATTCCCCTGCTTTATCCCTGTAGCCCTGCAATTTTATTTCCCTCAAGTGCCTATCCAATTTCCTTTTGAAATCATTGATCATCTCTGCTTCCATCACCCTCGTCGGCAGCAAATTCCAGGTCATTAGCACTCGCTGCGTAAAAATGTTCTTCCTCATATCCCCCCTGTATCTCTTGCCCAAAGCCTCAAATCTGTGTCTCCCAGTCCTTGTACCATCAGCTAATGGGAATAGCCTTTCTCTGTCTACCTTATCCAAACCTGTCATAATCTTGTACAATTCTATTAAATCTCCCCTCAACATCCTTTGCTCCAAGGAGAACAACCCCAGCTTTTCCAACCTTACCTTGTAGCTAAAATCCTCATCCCCAGAATCATTCTGCTAAATCTCCTCTGCACCCTCTCAAGGACCTTCACATTCTTCCTAAAGTGTGGTGACCAGAACTGGACGCAATAGTCTGGATAGAGAACTGGTTGGCAGACAGGAAGCAGAGAGTCGGGATAAATGGGTCTTTTTCAGAATGGCAGACAGTGACTAGTGGGGTGCCGCAGAGCTCTGTGCTGGGACCCCAGCTATTTACAATATACCTTAATGATTTAGATGAAGGATTGAGTGTAGTATCTCCAAGTTTGAAGAAGGCAAATAGTATGTTGGCCTTCATAGCTAGGGGATTTGAGTAAAGAGCAGGGAGGTCTTACTGCAGTTGTACAGGACCTTGGTGAGGCCTCACCTGGAATATTGTGTTCAGTTTTGGTCTCCTAATCTGAGGAAAGACATTCTTGCTATTGAGGGAGTGCAGCGAAGGTTCACCAGACTGATTCCTGGGATGGCAGGACTGACATATGAGGAGAGACTGGATTGACTTGGCCTGTATTCATTGGAGTTTAGAAGGATGAGAGGGGATCTCATAGAAACATATAAAATTCTGACGGGACTGGACAGGTTAGATGCAGGAAGAATGTTCCCGATGTTGGGGAAGTTCAGAACCAGGGGACATAGTCTAAGCATAAGGGGTAAGCCATTTAGGACTGAGATGAGGAGAAACTTCTTCACTCAGAGAGTTGTTAACCTGTGGAATCCCTACTGCAGAGAGTTGTTGATGCCAGTTCATTGGATATATTCAAGAGGGAATTAGATATGGCTAAAGGGATCAAGGGGTATGGAGAGAAAGCAGGAAAGGGGTACTGAGGTGAACGATCAGCCATGATCTTATTGAATGGTGGTGCAGGTTCGAAGGGCCGAATGGCCTACTCCTGCACCTATTTTCTATGTTTCTATGTTTCTATGTGACCTAACTAGTACTTAATAAAGGTTCAGCATAACTTCCCTGATTTTGTACTCAATACCTCTATTTATGAAGCCCAAGATCCCATATGCTTTGCTAACTACTCTCTCAATATGTCCTTACACCTTCAAAGATCTATGCACATGAACCCCCAGGTCCCTCTGTTCCTGCACACTCTTTAGAATTGTGCCATTAAGTCTACAATGTCTCACCCTATATTTTCTGCCAAAATGCATCACTTCACAATTCCATCTGCCATTTGTCTGCCCATTCTGCTAGCCTATCTATGTCATGTTGCAGTCAATTGGTATCATCCTCACTGTTTGCCACACCTCCAAGTTTGGTATCATCGGCAAATTTTGAAATTTTACTCTGTGTTCCAATATCCAAGTAATTTATATATATCAAATAAAGCAGTGATCCTAGCACTGACCCTTGGGAAACACCCCTGTCCACCATCCTCCAGTCTGAAAAACAACCATTTACCACGACTCGCTGTTTTTTGTCCTTAAGCCAATTTCTTATCCAAACTGACACTGACCCTGTATTCCATGAGCCTCAATTTTGTTAACTAGCCTTTTATGTGGTACTTTGTCAAACGCTTTCTGAAAATCCATATCGACAACATCCACTGCATTCCCTTCATCAACCATCTCTGTTATTTCATTTAAAAATTCAATTAGGTTAGTCAAACTTGATCAGACTTTTTCAAATCTGTGCTGGGTCTCCTTAATTAACTTAAACCTCTCCAAGTGCCTGTTAATGTTTTCCCTGAATATTGTTTCTAAAACCTTACCTGGTACTGACCGGCCTGTAGTTACTAGGATTGTCCTTCCACACTTTCTTGAACAAGGGTGTCACATTTGCCACTTTCCAATCTTCTGGCACCTCCCCCGCATCTAGGGAAGATTGGAAGATTAAGGCAAGCCCTTCTGCTATCTCCACCCCCCACTTCCCTTAGCAACCTGGGATGCAAGCCATCTGGTCTAGGCGACTTATCCACTCTAACCATATCCAGCCTTTCCAGTACATCCTGCCTATCAATTTTCCCCCCATCCATTACCTCTACCATCTCCACTTCTACCCATATTTTGTCAGCATCCTCTTCCTTAGTAAACACCTATATCCCTTTGTAATTTTATGCTTCCATCTACACTGCCTACATTGCCACCTATCTTTGTGTCATCGGCAACAAAATAGAAGGAATCATCACAACTACCTGCATGCAGAGGTCTCCTCAGTGACTGCAGCAAGGAACAACAGAGAACATTGCAGTATCTCTTTTCAGTGTAACGCAGTCAATCTTTGACACCACTGCCTTATCTCCTTTCCCCCCACTTTTCAATAAGGGGACATTCTCTTAACTAGCCATCCTACAGCATGATAACACATCAAGCGTCTTTGCTTCTACATGAGTGTGCCAATAATCATCACTTGAGTGAATAAGTGAATACGCACTAAATAAGAGAGAGGAACATGGGGCAGGAGGTCTCTGGAGTTACTCATGGGTAGGTAGCAGTTGATAAAGGGGTCATTGCATTTCTGTTCTTCTTCCTTCTCATCATCATCATTTTTCTTCTCTGTCCCCATTGCTATGGTAGATTTTCAGGAAAGGAGAGTAGAAGCTAAGAAAGGGAGAGCATTATCCTCTTTGAACTAAGGAGACAGAGAAGCAATGGAAGGGTGTGTCTGTGTGCTGCTTCACAGTGTGCCAGTACAATAGTGTAGGTGAGACCAACCTCACCAAGGCAGAAGCAGAGTGCCACCCCAAGCCCCATTGCCATCTCCTCGTCGGGCGTGAGAGGTTTAATTGTCCCCTCTAGTGGCCTGCTGTTGGTGGGCATTGTGCACCATTTCTACTCTGCAAGAAGATTTTGTACATGAGGGGAAGGCTATCATAGGAGAGAAAGAAAGAAAGACTTGTATTTATATAGCACCTTTGCATAGGAGAGAAAGAAAGACTTGCATTTATATAGCATCTTTCATGACTACTGGACATCTCAAAACGCTTTACAGCCAATGAAGTACTTTTGGAATGTAGTCATTGTTGTAATATAGGAAACACAGCAGCCAATTTGTGCACAGCAAGCTCCAACAAACAATAATGTGATAATGACCAGATAATCCGTTTTTTTGTTCGATGTGACTATTTGTACTGTCCTTTTTCAATCCTTCTGCACCTGTGTCCCTTCAATCCCCTCGAGACTTCGCTTCCAATGCCCCCCACCCGGAACCGGACGTGAAAACCTGCAATCAGTCCGAGCACGTTGTTGATTCCTTGGGTTGTAGGTGCTGATCCTCTGTGAGCCTGCTCCTCCGACCACATTGTTGATTCCTCCGTGAGCCTCTGAGCGACCGGGTGAGAGACGCGGCCGGGCCAGGAGAGAAATAGCTGAGCTGCAAGCCCCCGAGCCTCCCGCTGAGCCGAGGGGAGGCTTGGCGGGGAGAGCATGGAGGGGAGAGAGAGAGCCTGGGGGCGAGGGAGGGGGCGGGAGAGAGAGAGCTGGGGGGAGAGAACTTGGGGGTGGGGGGAGAACATAAGAACATAATAAATAGGAGCAGGACTGGCCATACGGCCCCTCAAGCCTGCTCCGCCACTTAATACGATCATGGCTGATCTGATCATGGACTCAGGTCTACTTCCCCGCCCGCTCTCCATAATCCCTTATTCCCTTATTGTTTAAGAAACTGTCTATTTCTGTCTCAAATTTATTCAATGACCCAGCTTCCACAGCTCTCTGAGGCAGCGAATGCCACAGATCCACAACCCTCTGAGAGAAATTTCTCCTCATCTCAGTTTTAAATGAGCGGCCCCTTATTCTAAGATTGTGCCCTCTAGTTCTAATCTCCCCCATCAGTGGAAACATCCTCTCTGCATCCACCTTGTCAAGCCCCCTCATAATCTTATACATTTCGATAAGATCACCTCTCATTCTTCTGAATTCCAATGAGTAGAGGCTCAACCTACTCAATCTTTCCTCAAGTCAACCTTCTGATCCCTGGAATCAACCTAGTGAACCTTCTCTGAACTGCCGCCAAAGCAAGTATATCCTTTCGTAAATATGGAAACCAAAACTAGACGCAGTATTCCAGGTGTGGTCTCACCAATACCCTGTATAACTGTAGCAAGACTTCCCTGCTTTTATACTTTTGCAATAAAGGCCAAGATTCCATTGGCCTTCCTGATCACTTGCTGTACCTGCATACTATCATTTTGTGCTTCATGCACAAGTACCCCCAGGTCCCACTGTACTGCAGCACTTTGCAATCTTTCTCCATTTAAATAATAACTTGCTCTTTGATTTTTTTCTGCTGAAGTGCATGACTTTCCAATATTCTATTCCATCTGCCAAATTTTTGCCCACTCACTTAGCCTGTATATGTCCTTTTGCAGATTGTGTGTGTCCCCCTCACACATAGCTTTTCCTCCCATCTTTGTATCGTCAGCAAACTTGGCTATGTTGGAGGAAGAAACCTCCAAGTCATCAATATAGATTGTAAATAGTTGGGGTCCCAGCACTATTCCTGCTGCACCCCATGGTTTGGGGGGGGGGGGCGGAGAGAGAGAGACCTGGGGGGGAGGGAGAGAGCCTGGGAGGTGGGGGGTGGGGGGTAGAGAGAGGGCTTTGGGGGGTGGGGGGGCGAGAGGGGAGAGGGAGAGAGAGCCTGGGATGGGGAGAAAGCTTGGTGGGGGCAGAGAGCTTCGGGGGGAGGGGGGGAGGTGGGGGTGAGAGAGAGAGAGAGAGCCGGGGGGAGAGAGAGAGAGATTTTGGCGGTGGGGTGGGGGGAGGCGGGTGGAGGAAAGAGAGAGAGCTACAGGGGGATCAGAGCGGAGAGAGGGTCTTCCAATCCAGAAGTCACGACACTGTCACTATCCACTTCATACCCAATAAACCTGTTAACCATCTGCGCACAGTGCCCCATCTATGACAGAGGGCGGGGCTAAACTCATGCACGTGCTGGGGGAAGGGACTTCGGCTGGGCGAGTGTTGCACTTGTGCTGGGGTAAGGGACTTCGGCTGGGCGAGAGTTGCACTTGTGCTGGGGTCAGGGACTTCGGCTGGGCGAGAGTTGCACTTGTGCTGGGGTAAGGGACTTCGGCTGGGCGAGAGTTGCACTTGTGCTGGGGGAAGGGACTTCGGCTGGGCGAGAGTTGCACTTGTGCTGGGGGAAGGGACTTCGGCTGGGGGAGGGTTGCACTTGTGCTGGGGTAAAAGACTTCGGCTGGGGGAGGGTTGCACTTGTGCTGGGGTAAAAGACTTCGGCTGGGGGAGGGTTGCACTTGTGCTGGGGTAAAAGACTTCGGCTGGGGGAGGGTTGCACTTGTGCTGGGGTAAGGGACTTCGGCTGGGGGAGGGTTGCACTTGTGCTGGGGTAAGGGACTTCGGCTGGGGGAGGGTTGCACTTGTGCTGGGGTAAGGGACTTCGGCTGGAACTTTGTGGCTTTTGGGGAGATCTATTCTTCTGAAGTCAAAATGGATCGAGTTGCGAAGTCAGTCAGAACTTGGGCTGTACAGTTCCAAGTATACATTCTGCAGACAATTCAGGGTGTGGCTTATCCTCCAAAGGGAATCAATCAGTAATAGGTGCAGTGAAATTGGAGAGCCAATCAGAGACAAGGGCAGTAGACGCACCTTTTTTTGTCATGTCGATAAATATTGACCAGGACACTGGGGATAACTCGCCTGTTCTTCTTCAAAATAGTGCCATGGGATTTTTTACTTCCATCTGAGAGAGCAGACAGGGCCTCGGTTTAACGTCTCATCTGAAATACAGCACCTCTGACAGTGCAGTGTTCCCTCAGCACTGTCAGCTTAGAGTTATCTTTGCATTCATAGCCTTGGAGCGCAGCTTCAAACCACAACCTTCTGACTTAAAAAAAAAAATAGAGCCCAAAGCTCTATCAGGTGGGTGGGGTGGCTTGACCCATCCACCTCCATGGCATGAACCTGGTATTGCAGTACTTCCAGGAACGGTGCTTGGGCTCTAGGCCTTTTGGCTAAGAGCATTGGCGCAGGGTGATCCTTGATGTGTGCAAGGTGACCTCTGGCGTTTGTGATCTGACAAAGAATTGGAAAGATTGGCAACGAATAAAAAAATTTAAAAAATAGAGCCCAAAGCAAGCAAATGAATTGAACAGAACTGCCGTTAGCATCCAAATATATTGTATGGAATTGCTGACCGCATCCAAATGTACTGAACTGTCTTCCAATGTATTGTGCAAATTTTTTATATGAATAAAGTGTATTTTGAAATAAAACAAAAAATAGAGCCACCACACTGACACAACTGAAGTATGGAGGTATCAGCTGCTAAAGTGGAGAAAGGTGTTTGAGGGTGGTGCACATACTTTAAGAGGATGAAAAATGCGCTGGTGCCCAGAGTGGGAAAGGAATAAAAGGAGTAATTTCTGGTGTATTACCTTGCCTGGCCTGATGAGGTCATTCACCTTCCTGTGGCACTGGCCAACAGTCCTGGGGTGAGACACTTAGCACCTAGTGCCAGTGCCACCTCCCTCCAGGTGTCATGAGTGATATTGCTGGTTGGCTTTCTGACACGGGCAATCAGAAGTCTGTGCCACCAATTTCCTCCAGGTGGGCCTGGAGGTCAGAGTCAGAAAAGTTCTAAGTTCTTCTTTTCTAGCTTGGTGCCAAGCCATGCTGCCTTGTCCGACTGTTTGGTGTAGATAGTCATGCCGAAGACATATTCTTAAAAAGCAGGATTAAATAAAAAAGGATGAGACTTGCTGTGATGTTATCTGAGAGTCAAATCAGTGAGCCAAGCACTGTCCTTTCCTTAACTGGTCATCCCCCAACTCTTTTGGGGAGTACAAAATTAACATTAGATCGAGTGCCCCCTGATCTGGGGGACACTCCAGACACTTATAACTGCCCTCTTTTTTTGTTTTTTTGGGTTTTTTTGTGGGTTTTTTGTGTTTGTTTTTCATTTTGTGATTTTTTTGGGAGGCATTAAAATCATATAATTTACAAGTGCCCCCTATAAAAGGGGAGGGGGTCACTAAAACCCGGCAATTAAAACAAATTAAACTTTAAAACATACAAATTAAAATTAAAATTTGGTTGCCGGAGGTAACGATGCACTCCAGCCGCTCCAGCGCCCACCTCTCGCGGAAGGCCGCGAGCGTCTGGTCGTCCCCCAGTCTGCTGCTGAAATGTGCAGGTGGAACTGCCTTTTAAGTGGCTGCATTCAAGGTTCCCTGCACTCCAGCAAATTACACCCATTTTGCACAGGATTAATGTCAATGACTACTCCAATAAGAATGTATATAAGCTACCCAGGAAATCCTTGTGTAAATACTTCTCCTGACCAGCAGCGTTCGAAAATCTTTCTTTCATTGCAACAGTGATACATTCACCTCTGCCCCCATCGCTACCCCACACCCCCCTCCCAAGCTTTTTCTGGTTATTTCTTTTAGCTCTCTCGCTCTAACACATACACATGTATGCAATTTTTCAAAGAGGCTCAGTCTCTCATCTGTTTGCTATTCTAAAATTTGCAAAACGGTGTCAGATATTTTAATTAACCAGTGTCCATTTCACAAACCTTGCACACAAGGACCATGGTCGGGGATTTTCTTGGGGCTGTTCCTGCTCCATTGCAGTTAATTATACCACAGTTCCGAGGAAGTCTCTGGCCAATATGTTCCTGAATGCCCTGCCTGTATCCTATTGCTCAATCACATGTGGCTAATCGTCACTTGTCCCTCTAAGCATTACATTTATTGCAGCAATTAATTGACTGCATAGTACGGATAGATCATTATCCATCGATATAAATCTTCACCAGTGATAGATTGTTTTTAGCTTCACAATGTACTGGGGTGCCACTCATCACAAATTAAAGCTGCATTTTTCCCGTCACAGCCTACTTCAAAAGGAACGTGGATTGAAAGAATCTAGACTGATTAGGCAATGCTCCAAAAATCATTGCTTCCTTTTCCAATTTTGGAGAACATTTCATCCAAGGTTCCGAATGCTACAGACATTGTTGCTGTCTGTAGTTCAGAATGGAACCCGAGATTGGGGCAGTCAGGCCCCTGGAGCACTTTCCACAGCAACAGAATGTTTTTTCTTAAACTTGTCAATGTAGACTTTCCGCTTTGGGCGTTATTGGAAAATTGTTCCCGAATCGCTCTTGAAATTGCGTGGTCAGTTTACACTTCAAGTTTCCGCTAAAAATCATTTGCATAATGGAACATGTTAAATCTTCCATGAATCACCGCAATCAGGCAGCATGATAGAATGTATTTCTATTTTTATCTTTCCATTAAAAAGTATTTCTTGGTGTTTAAGAGTGGTAATCTGCTGTAGATTTATTAATATAAGGGCTAAACATGGGTTTATCATCAAAAATAAGTATTTTTATTAAGGGTTTCCCTCGATGTTTTTTGCCCGCGCGACCCCTTTAACAGGCTTTCAAAATTCCGCACATGCACGGTTTTCTTATTTAAAGCCGGCTCAAGAACGGTCCCAGCGAATTCGAAGGTAACAAATGTAACCCCCACTGTTCAAGAAAAGAGGGAGAGAGAAAAACTGGGAAATGTGAGGTTATTCACTTTGGTAGGAAAAATAGAAAAACAGAATATTTTTTAAATGGTGAGAAACTATTAAATGTTGGTGTTCAGAGAGATTTAGGTGTCCTTGTGCAGGAAACACAGAAAGTTAGCATGCAGGCACAGCAAGCAATTAGGAAGGCAAATGGCATGTTGGCCTTTATTGCAAGGGGGTTGGAGTATAGGAGTAAGGGGGACCGAAATTGTCCCTTCCCTTAAGGCCTGGTACCGCTGGAAATCAGCAGCCACGCTGCGGAGTGGAATGGCTGCCGATTTTTCGTGGAATGGCCGCCATTTTGAAAATTCCGCTCCTGCGGTATCCCCACGGTAACCCGCTCTCCCCATTACCGCTCCGCTGCTGATCCGTCCTAAGTGTGTCATCAGAGCGATGTTCCCCCACCCCCCGATTGCGAAATTCCGCCGAGAAAATCTTGCTCCCGCCACTCGGTGCCACTGTCAGCATTTTCTGACAGCGCACTGTGATTGGAGTGTGCTCAAAGTGGCAGTGCGGTTGCCATCTTATTTTTTTGGTTGGCCGACTGCCATGTCGGGCCAACAATTATGCCCCCGGTTTTAGCCGAGCCGCCAACAGGCAGCCTGGCTTGGGTGCCAGGCCGCTGGCTTGGTCGAAACCCTCTCTGGTGGCCCAATAGACCCAACTTAAATAATGGCAGCGGCTCTCCCCTTTAAGTGAAGGGGGGAGACGCGGTGATGTGCCAGCGCGATGATGTCATCAGCGCTAGACTGATAAGTGAGAGCAGAGGACAGTCCGTCTGCCCCCAACTTCCGCCCCTTTAGCAT
The DNA here is from genome assembly GCF_044704955.1 of Pristiophorus japonicus. Taxonomy (NCBI): domain Eukaryota; kingdom Metazoa; phylum Chordata; class Chondrichthyes; family Pristiophoridae; genus Pristiophorus; species Pristiophorus japonicus. The sequence continues at coordinate 53,841,399 of NC_091983.1, forward strand.
GCCAACTTCTGCTCACCGCGCCCTTCCTCCCCCATTATGACCGACATCCGTTCCACTGGGAAAAAAAATCCAAAGAGCATCATTTCGCTCAAGAGGCCACCAGATCAACCATGCCGGCTAAACAGCTGAAACAGGGTAGGTGGGCAATTTCAGCCTCAGGAAGTCTTACTACAACTGTACAGGGTTTTGGTGAGACCACCTGGGGGCCAAAATTCTGCCTCTTGAAAAGGCCTCTTACCGCTGAAAAGCGGTGGCCAAGCGGCGGAGTCGAGTGGCCGCTGACTTGCGGTCGAATGGCCGCCGCCAGCGAACTGTCCTTAGGGGTTTTTACATTGGTGCTCACTTACGGCCTGCTCCCCCCACTTCCGCTGCAGTCTTGTGGATGCGGCATTAATGACATAATCAGAACGTGCATCGCTGCCTCTCCGCCGCGGAAGCTATATTCAGCATAAAAAATGCAACCTGCTGCCTGACGGTGCCCCCAACAGCTTTTTGTGTCGGAGCATTGTGCCGGCCGGCTTGAGATCACCAGTGGAAGTGAAAGCAGTGTTGGTTGAATCGCCATTTTTTTGGACCAAAATTTTTCGGACTTGGAAACATTTTTGCGGACTTGTGAAAAGTTTCTCACTTGCCCTTTTGACATCACCGTGATTACCAGTGGCCTGGGGGCCTCAATCTGTACTTCACAGAGGCCTCATAGTGAGGGTTGAGCCTGCAGATGCAATGTGCTTAATGTTAGCAGGGGAACGCCTTGTGCATATTGTGCGTAGCAGGGAGGCACACAGGAGAAGACGTCGTCATCAGCAACGGGTCCAGAGGCAGCAGGCAAGGGAGGCAACAGGCGTGGCTGCACAACATGGAGAAGAGCCTGGAGATGGGCATAGACCTCAAGGCAGAGAGGTTGGCCAGGAAGGAGCTGGCGTGAGGAGGAGGGTTAGATACGCTGAACCCCCGCACCAGATAGTGGGCGATGAGGCAGGTGCTTGCCAGCAGCGGCCTGCAGAGGCTGAGGAGCATAAAAAGAATGAGGGAGAAAGCAATCAGCCCGTTGCCATAGGAGAGGTCCAGCATGGAGTTGGGGGAAGAAGGCCCGACCGTGCAAGGGTGTACAGGCACCAGTTTTCCTTCCTGGAGCTCACAGATGAGCAATGTCTGTGAAGGCTCCGATTCAGGAAGGACATCCTCAGGGAGCTGGTCAATCTCCTATGCCCAGATCTGCAGCCTCAGACAAGGCTGAGGACAGCTCTGAGCGTTGAAACCAAACTGACCATCGCACTAAACCTTTACGCAACTGGCTCTTTCCAGTCTGCAACTGCAGATATATCTAACATCGCTCAGTTCTCCACCCATTACTCCATCTGTCAACTCACAGATGCTGTCTACAGGAGAAGACTGCAATGCATTTATTTCCCGATGACCAGGGAGAAGCAGGTGGAGTGACAGAAGGGATTTGTGCAGATTGCTGGGTTCCCCGGGATGCAGGGCACCATCGACTGCACACATGTCGGACTGAGGGTGCCACAAACCCATGCTGAGATGTTTATGAACAGAAAGGGATTCCACTCCCTCAACGTCCAGCTGGTGTGTGACCACCAGCGCAGGATCATGGCAGTTGATGCCCGGTATCCAGGCAGCAGCCACAATGCCATCATCCTGCGCCAGTGCAGTGTGCCCGTCGTCATCTTGGGCCCAAACCAAGATTGTGAATGGCCGCTTGGTTACCATGGATTTCCCCTGTGCACTTGGCTGCTGACTCCCCTTCGCAACTCCAGGACTGTCCTTGTGGAGTGTTACAGTACTCACCTGGGCGGGTCGTCCTATTCGTGGTCGTCTGCTGCATGCTTCACAACCTGGTAATCATGAGGGGCCAGCCTCTGGAGGCCGATCCAGCAGTAGCACTTCAGAAGGAGGAGAAGGATCAGGATGCGCTTTGCCAGCCACCCAGGAGACGTCGTCGCCATCCCAACCCTGCAGGGGAAGTGCAGACCCATCTCATTGCTGCTCGTTTCTGATGAGTTAATGCCCACAACATCCTTCAACTTTGCTTTTCTATGGCCATCCCAGTGAGTCCTTTCATACATCATTGCCCACCGTCAAATGATATACCTGCCCATACATAGTGACACAAAATAAAGATTTATTACATAATAAAGAAAGGTGCAAAAAACATACACAGAATCATTTCTCACCCTTGTGCATCTCCTTATAACCCCTTTTACGGAAAACTATTTGACTACTACACCACAGTGTCTCTCCTGTGGCTGCCTCATGGGTCTGGGAAGGCTGCTGTCTTTTCTGTATGGAAGCTACAACTGTCCTTCTAGGATGCCCTCGACCAGCTCTGGCCCTGGAAGGGCCGGATGGAGACTGGGCAGCACCCTCCTTGGAGGGTTCAGTCAGACTTGGCCCGGGCGAATCCATGCTTGGAGGCAATGGTGAAGTGACAGGTCCGGGGTCAGAAATGGTGTGATCCTGAGAGAGCATAACATCATCATCCTGGTCCGAAGAGCCTGCGTCACTGCCCGGGGGCGGCACATGACGACCACCACCACTAATCTGAGGGAGGTCAGGTCGGTGGTGTGGCGCCACACCGGAAGTTACCCCATGGCCCGTGGTGGACCCAGCCACAATGGCAACACTGAGGTGTTGGGGGGCATCGAGCTGAGACTGCATGAGAGCAGCCACCAATAAGGTGCTCCGTGGCCTGTTACCCAGAGTGTATAAGAGCATTCTGAGCTCCCAGAATCACGGCCATCCTCTCCAAAGCAGCACCGATACGCTCGTTCACCTGTGCCTGTGCTGTAATGGCAGCTGCCACATCACCAACTAGTCGCAGCTGGATCTGCACGGTCTCTCAGGGAGTCCACCATCACCTACACACTGGCAATGATGGACTCCATGGTGCGTAGAGCTGTCGACAATGAGGGAGGCGGACTCCTCCATGATCCTGACCACTTCCAACAGCGTGTCCGGCACTCTTGCCACTGCCCCCAACATCTAGGAATGCATGGCCTCCACCCTACTTTCGTAAGCCCCAACATCAATGGACTCATCTGAGTCCTCCTCAGCAGAACTCCCGTGCACACTCGCCCCCCCGGAGAGATGGCACCCGAGGTTCCCTCTGCCTGTCACCTGCTGCAGCCTGCTAGGCCCCGGTGCAACACCCAGTGCAGACCTCTCTGCTATTTCCACTAAATCCGACTGCGTACTCCCAGTATCTGAGCTGGCGTGTGTGACTGTAGGAAGCAGTAACGCGGTGCTGACAGCAGTGTCCCCCTCTTTCTCAGCCATGGTGCCAACAGATGAAGTGGGCTCCAGGCTTTCCTCCAGTCTCCAGTCCCCAATGTCCTCCGGGTGTCAGGACCGCCATGGCTGTCATTGCCCTCTTGGCTGTTCTCCAGGCCTCGCCTCTCAATCTCACCATCAGCCTCTCCCTGGCCTCGGCTGCCACTGCCTTCAAGGCTGTCGTCCTGACTTGCCCTCCACCACTTATCCACTCACACCAGCACTAGGACCCTCACCTTGGCTCTCACTCGGCCTCTCATCTACAAACATAAATGGCACAAGGGCTGCCGTGAGAATTGACGCATGGAGGCTGCAACATGCACACTTTTGGAAGGAAAGTCACAGTAGGCACTGGTGCTTTCACGGAGAGATAGCATTAAAGGAGGGCCTCACTTACCCATGCTGCCCACTGTGGGATCGGCAGTACCAGAGGACACAGGGAAGGCAGCATGTCTACCCACTAGTGCCTGGACCCTCTCTTCCAAAGGTGTAAGGATCTGAAGCTCAGCCTCACCACCACCAGTCCCCTTTGCTCCATTCGGTTGTGAGAAATCTTGACATGCAAAACAAAGAATGGTTGCTGAGTAACAGTGTCATAAGGCATCAAGTGTGTGCCCCTGACATGTAGCTGTGACTGTGATATGAAAGGGAGCCTCCATTGTAAGAACATACACATAATAGAGAGGTGTCAACATTGAAATGCTGCTTCAATGACTATATCGTGAAGCTGAGAAATGAGAGAAGGATGAAGGAGAGGCTCGCAGATCGAAGGTCAGCAGTTGGTGGAACAAGTACTTACTTTCATCAGATGAATGATGTCATTCATCCTTTTTCGGCATTTGGTGGCGGTGCGATCATGAATGGAGGTCCCTGAGACTTCCCGACTTCAGGAACACATCCCAAGTCGGTCTGCCTGCATCAAGGTACAGCACTCACCTCCTTCCCTCCACAGCCTGCATGAGTGTCTCCAGCTCGGCATCTGAGAACCAGGTTGCCCTCCTTGGTACAGGTGCAGCAGCCATGGCCTTCACTGAAAGGCCTTCCCTCCTCAGGGCCTAGCTGCAAATCCTGGCCTTTAAGAAGACCAGGGACCAGCTGGTTTGTTAACACCAAATCTCCAGAAGGTGAATTTCCCCATCCAAACTCAGCTCCCCGCTCCCCACCCACACCGTTGCAAACTGCCGATTCCTGCCGGACAATACCACAGACCGCCAATTTTTTTCAAAAATCACTGAATTTCGATTGAATGGCCGCCGGAATGGTTGCGGCGGTAATGGCGGCCAAAAAGCAATAAGTGCGCCCCGTTTCAGGTGGACCTGAATTTCTACTCCATGGAGGACTGTGCACAGTTTTGGTTTCCTTATCTAAAGAAAGGACTTACATGCCTTCAAGGCGTTGCAGTGAAGGTTCACTAGATTGATCCCTGGGATGAGAGTCTAGAGCTAGGGGGTATAGTCTCAGGATAAGAGGTCGGCCATTTAAAACTGAGACCAGGAGGAATTTCTTCACTCAGAGGATTGTGAATCTTTGAAATTCTCTATCCCAAAGGGTTATGGATGCTGAGTTGCGATTATATTCAAGGTTGAGATAAATCTTTGGAATCTGGGGGAATCAAGTGATATGGGGATAGGGTGGGAAAGTGGAGTTGAGATCAAAGATCAGCCATAATCTTATTGAGTGGCAGAGTAGAATCAAGGGGTCTAATACTTATTCTCCGAATCCTAATTCTTATCTTCTTATGTTCACCGGCTGCATGGGAGCTGCAGAGCACTGCATAGTCGCATAGCCACACAACTTAAAGGGAACGTTGGTGTCCAGTCCTCTACCGATGAGTAACCTGATTTAAAATCACTGAAAGTGACTGAAAAATAACAATACTGAACTATTTAATAGTTTTACTACGTTAACAGCACTATATGAATGCAAGTTTTTGTTGTTGTTGTGCATTGGTGTACACTCGTCAATTTCTTAGTAAAGTAAGTATTTTTTGATATGAAAAAACGTTTGAAATGTGCCTACTAGTGCCCGTGCGCCTAAGAAAATGAATGCAATTTGAAGAGCCTTCCCGAACCAGTGCAGTCGGTGGAAACTCACAAGGTCGACCCCAGGGTGCGACCGGTTTTGTGGTTGGGGTCTGATCCGGGCAAATTGAATGTTGAACCAGTGTAAAAGATCGTGGAAATCACAGCACAAGTGGTTTTGGGAGTAACTTACTTACGTTTAAAATTCCCCGATCTTTTGCGCTGGCTCGGCCAATTTCGCCTGGCTTGCGCTGATAAAACTAACGGAAACAATTGGAATCTCGACCCCGACATTCCCAATAACTCATTTCCATGTTACTCAGTATACCACGAGGAACATTTGCTATTGTCAAAAAAATAACACAGAGCTAGATATTTGTATGACCGCTTCCATCAGGTGGTAGGCGGGTAGAACAAACAGATTCTCTCCCTGCCTCACACAGCCACTTTCAATTGCTCGCTGGCAAATTCCTCAGGAGCTTCAATCATTTCATTTACATGGCCACCCGTTAAACACTTTCCCGATTTTCATTTCCATTGAGGTCAATGAATGGTGCCATGGGATCTTTTACGTCCACCTGAATAGGCAGATGAGGCCTCAGTTTAACACTTCATCCAAAAGACAGCACCACTCACAAAGCAGCATTCAACTGCAGCGTCAGTCCATATTAAATACTCACGTACCAAGGTGCGGCTTGAACCCACAACCTTGTGACTTCAATGAAAAAGTATTACCAAACTGAGTCAGGCAATATCATAGACATGTGCGAGCATGAACTGAGGAGAGAGTGCCAACGTGAAGATAAATATACAACAAGTTACTGCACTACACTGCCAAAGTAATTCACTGTGCAAAGTGCTTTGAGGCAGTTCAATGTAAGTAGTCACATAAATAAAAGCATCATTTTTACAGAACAGTAGTGGCCACCCACATTAGTAGAATTCTGATCATATCTGTTGATAATATTTAAGGCAATCTTACATTGACAGAGTGTCATTGACATCAAACATTGACTACTGTCGCTGTTAATGTGTTAATGGCATTCTTAACTGTAAATAACCCAATCTCCATGAACCCACTAGTATCACAGATTAGATTTTCATGGCACTTCCAAAACTGCCGTTGAGTCTCCGGATATAACTAAAAGATCAACCTGCTCTCAGGGAGTGGTATCTTAACTTAAATATTGTAATGATACTGGAAGCCTCTTTTTCCCCATCCATTTTGTGTTTAACTGTCTATGGAAGGGTTTCACATAATTCGTGAAACCCAGCAATTAAATCGAGACAGGGCCTGCTGCATCCAGAAGGTAAGTGGCTTTATACCTACCTCCTGGATTCAGGGTCCCTGCCTAACTCACCTCCTATGATCGGAGACATCCCCACAAGGCCTCCGATCACCCTCCCAGGCCTGCCCCCGCCCCCCGCCTTCATTCCCCTTCCCCAACGATGATGAGGAGGCTGGCCATGATCCTTCAGTGGCCGGCTCGATCCTCTCTCCCCCCTACCAATCCGTGGCCAACTCCCCGCCCTCCCCTGCCAATCCCTGGCCTGCCTTCTCCCCAAATCCCTGGCCGACCCACCCCCCCACCACCCGTGATCCCCGACCCCTGACAATGCTGTCTCCCCCCACCACAATCCCCGACCCCTACAGATTGCCGCTCCCCGCTTCCGCGATCCCTCACTTCTGAGGCCTGCCTGCCCGCAGTCAGCCAGCCTCTCAAGCTGGTTTGCTGTGGGCGGAAATCCGAGGCCTCACATTCAAATCAGGCCCTGCCGTTAAAGTCGACAGGGCCTGAGGGAATCCCGGCCACCAACTCGCCGACCTGGGGAAAATTCCAACCAAAGTCTTTTCACACCATAACAAAGAGAATGAATAAAATGACAAGCATTGATATATAAATCATTAAATGCAACAGGTCAGAAAAAATTAAATAATTTGCCACAAAACATTTAGGAGAAAAAAAGGTTATATTATTGAATATAAAATGTAACGACAGTTAAAAATCATGTGTTATGTTAAGAAAGCAAATGGCATGTTGGCCTTCATAGCGAGGGGATTTGAGTACACGGGCAGGGAGGTGTTGTTACAGTTGTACAGGGCCTTGGTGAGGCCACACCTGGAGTATTGTGTACGGTTTTGGTCTCCTAACTTGAGGAAGGATATTCTTGCTATTGAGGGAGTGCAGCGAAGGTTCACCAGACTGATTCCTGGGATGGCGGGACTGACATATCATGAAAGACTGGATCAACTGGGCTTGTATTCACTGGAGTTCAGAATAATGAGAGGGGATCTCATAGAAACGTTTAAAATTCTGATGGGTTTAGATAGGTTAGATGCAGGAAGAATGTTCCCAATGTTGGGGAAGTCCAGAACCCGGGGTCACAGTCTAAGGATAAGGGGTAAGCCATTTAGGACCGAGATGAGGAGAAACTTCTTCACCCAGAGAGTGGTGAACCTGTGGAATTCTCTACCACAGAAAGTTGTTGAGGCCAATTCACTAAATATATTCAAAAAGGAGTTAGATGTAGTCCTTACTACTAGGGGGATCAAGGGGTATGGCGAGAAAGCAGGAATGGGGTACTGAAGTTGCATGTTCAGCCATGAACTCATTGAATGGCGGTGCAGGCTCAAAGGGCCGAATGGCCTACTCCTGCACCTATTTTCTATGTTTCTATGTTAAAATGTCACCATTTAGCTGTGTCAGCTGTGGCTCAGTGGCTAGCACACTTGCCTCTAAATCAGAAGGTAGTGGGTTCATTTTCCACTCCAGGAACTTGAGCATATTGAAAAATCTAGGTTGATACTCCCTGCAGTGCTGAGGGAGTGCTGCAATGTCAGAAGTTGTGTCTTTCAGATGAGACATTAAACTGAGGCCCTGTCTGCTCTCTCAGATGGATATAAAAGACCCCATGGCACTATTTCGAAGAAGAACAGGGGAATTATCCCTGGTGTCCTGGCCAATATCTATCCCTCAATCAATATAACAGGAAAAAAATCAGATTATCTGGTCATTATCACATTGTTGTTTGTTGGAGCTTTCTGTGTGAAAGTTGGCTGCCGCCTTTCCTAAGTTACAGCACTGACTACACTCCAAAAGTACTTCATTGGCTGTAAAGCAATTTGGAACATTTGGTGGATGTGAAAGATGCTATATAAATGCAAGTCTTTCTTTTTTTACCTCAGATTCTCTCCCTCTGCGACACAAATACTTTCTATTATCCTCTGGCAAATTGCTGGACCAATCGGTTCACTGGGCCTCGGCCAGCAGAAGCACAGCTGCTGGGGGTCCAGTATCCGACAGCCTGGCCCTATGTACACAGCAGTGCTTGGTACAAAGATAAGTCCAGGGCTTCCCATCTCTTCACTGTCCCAGCTACTGCATGACAGCAGGAAGATAAGGGAAGAGTATTCCTGGGGACACTTCTTTCTGTTGGCTTTTCTGTGCCCATGGGAAGCATGCCTTTTGTTGCATGGTCCGTACTGCTTCTTATCTTGTAGTTCAAGGCTTGAGGAGACAGCAATGAAAAATCTTGTAGATGGGAAGGGCGAATCATTGAGGATGAGAAGGTAAAACGGGCATTGAATAAAAGATTTCTAAAAAGCACACAGAATAAAGCGCAAGGAAACAAAATGCCAGTGAGGAGAAATAAAAGCAGATAGATTGAAAACAGAAGTGAGTGAAAAGTCACTCGAAGAAAAGCAAAATAAACATTCTATGCACTTTCTTGGTGTGTTTGTGCTCATCTAACAAACTATGTAGGAAAAACGGTCAACAAATAAAAGGGATTTCATGGTATTTGGAAATCCTGTGTGGCATACAGTGTAGTGGTTAAGTTCTTTCCATTCCACTGAATGGCTCCTTCAAAGGATATTTTTAAAATTTTATATTCATCAAGTCATGAGTTGACAGTGAGGAAAGGAATAAAAGAGTTTATCTTCTTTGCAACCAGTCTCCATATGATGGGCTGTCAGATTGACTTTAGTAATCATGGTGATCAGACGACCCTTCCAGAATTCTTCGAAATTCTACTTCAATCACACACAAAATATTGCACCACAGTAACGCTTCCGTTTCTCGATTAAACTATTGAGTTTTGTTCTCTGAAGTCACACACATTGGTAACTGGTTTAAGCATCCCATCTCTTTTCACTAAAGTTCTACCAACTGCATAGCAATGCTTAACAGTCCTCCTTCAGAATTATACACTGTCCATAATTGCACAGTGGGCCGCCATTCCAAGACCATTTCAATATGCGCATGGTAAGTCATTTGGCAACTGAGCTTTTACATGACATGAAATCATCCTGTTAAAACATGTTGGTGACAGCTATGGCATTGATAGAGTCAAGTGGGTATCATGAAGTGACAGTACAGAGCTGTTTGTAGTACTTAGATGCTGCCTTCAAAAAGCTCTGATGTGTCAGATTGAGCTGGGAGCTTTCATGTATATTTTCAGACTGGCATTGATAATTGCACAATGGGCCACCTGAGGCGAGGTTGGTAGATTTGACAGCACCCCTGTGAAGCGCCTTAGAAAGTTTTACTACATTAAAAGGTGCTCTATAAAGGCAAGTTGTTGTTGTAGATGCATTGTCTTGTGTGGAACTACGCTCTGTGGGCAAGAACGATCCTCAGTTACATCCCTGGTGTGTGCTGAGTTCACCAGACCATGAGTAAGGTTGCTATGATTCCTGGTCTCAATCCAGAGACTATAGGTGGAAAGTGAACGGGTGGATGCTGGATGAGGACCTGACAGTCTCAGCCAAGTAACAGGTTGAGATTCACCTCCTTGGACCACTTGGACAAGGACTAAAGGGTGGCCAATGCCTGTACAACTTTATTCCAGGAAGGAATATTCTAATGTAGGAAAACGTTCCAAGACGCTTCATAGGATTGTATTCAGACCAAAAAATAACACTGAAGCAAAATTGGGATATGACTAAAAGCTTGGTCAGAGAGGTTTTAATGTGCATCTTAAAGGAAGAGAGAGAGGTGGAGAGACAGAGAGGTTACGGGCCCAAATTTCCCCATGAGTTGCACCATTTTTTTTGGTGTAACTTGATTTTTCTGGTGTATCTTTTTAGTTGCAAATATGGCCATTTAATTTGTGCCAGTGAGTTAGTTAGGTTTTTTGTTAGGTCAGTTTTTTTTTCAAAAGGGAGCGTTCCCATCCACTTACACCATTTATGCCAATTTGGCCAAAAAAAATTGTACTAAACTAACTTAGGGCAGCGTATGTGTCCAATTTTGTCCGCACAGAAGGACCTTACTTACAGTTAAGGAATCGGTGCAAGTAACAACATTTCAAGCACCACTCAGCACCAAACAAAGCACAAGCAGTAATAACAATTCAATAAAAAAATAAAGAAGTGAAGTAAAGAATTAAATTAACAAATTAAAGGACTGAATCAAATCCTACCTTCTTCTGTATCTTCTTCTGTATCTTCAGGATTGGCATCAGGTTCTGCAAAATGTAACAGAACAGTCAAATCGTTAGCAGCAGAGGAGGGGGCAAGATTTCTGGCATTATCAGGTTGATTTGAAGGGCCACAAGTAATTGTCAGAACTTACCCTCTCCCTCACATGTGGGCCCAGCTTGTGCAGTACTGATTGCTTTTCTCCAGCTAGGACCCATCAAAGCAGCGACCCTCTGTTCCAAGGGTGTCAGTGGATGCAGATTTGACGGGCCTCCTCCTGTTCGAGTTCTTTCCCTTTTGTTGTGGGCCAATTTCTTCTACAAAGATGAAAACATAACTTGTTAGAGAGGGTGTCTTTCTGCTGGGTGGGACATCTACAGATGGTCACATTTACAGATGCAATTCCATTGACAATTGAAAATATTACTTACACTAACTGCTTGACCAAGATCCTGCCATTCCTTTTTACACTGCCTTCCATTTCTCGTGGTATTCACCACTGTGCAGTAATCTTCTGCAACTTTGTTCCAGCGTTTATTAATTTCTTTGGTGGCACTTTTGTGCGACCTCTGTTGCTCATATCCAGCACCTGCCATCTTTCCTCAATTATGTTCACTGGCACCTTCACTTCGTGATGCGTGAAATTCATCATTGTTGGCGCACGGTGTTGCATTGCTCTTTTGAATTGGCACTCAGTGATTTTTCAAAACACAAAGTCCTTATTTTGCTTGCAGCAATGAATGATTCTCACCTATGCAGCACTCCTTGTGGAGGTTTAGCAGCTGATTTCTTGCAGAGTACTCCAAGCAGCACTCCAATAGCTTTCAAAACATCAAGCAGGCATCCAAAACTCAGTGAGAGGTTCTCCCTTTAAAAATGGCCGACTGCCAATGTTATTGCCCCACTGAGCACGCGCGAACGCTGCAATGCGCCTGCGTGTGCTGCTGGCACTCTCACAGGCACTCCGATCAGGCCCCGCCCCCCTGCCGGCTCTGCGCGGCCAGCACGGATCGAGCTCCGCCCCCTCTCTCTGTGTTCTGCGCCACGTCACCTCAATGGACGGACCGAGAATCGGCCATAATTGAAAGTATTTCTTTGGGCACTGCTTTTGCTCTACAATGTTGGTGAGGGGCTCGGAGGTGCACCCTTATACCTTTGTGGGGAAATTTGGGCCTGTGCGGCAAGGAATTCTAGAGCTGAGGGCCTAATCTGCTAAAAGTGGTACAATCATCATCATCATCATCATCATAGGCCTTCGAAATCGAGGAAGACTTGCTTCCACTCTAAAAGTGAGTTCTCAGGTGACTGAACAGTCCAATACGGGAATTACAGTCTCTGTCACAGGTGGGGCAGACCACCGTTGAAGGAAGGGGTGGGTGGGGAGTCTGGTTTGCTGCATGCTCCTTCCGCTGCCTACGCTTGTCCTCCGCATGCTCCCGGCGAAGAGACTCAAAGTGCTCAGTGCCCTCCCGGATGCTCTTTCTCCACTTAGGGCAGTCTTTGGCCAGGATCTCCCAGGTGTCAGTGGGGATGTTGCATTTTATCAAGGAGGCTTTTGAGGGTGTCCTTGAAACGTTTCCTCTGCCCACCTGGGGCTTGCCTGCAGTGTAGGAGTTCCAAATAGAGTGCTTGCTTTTGGGAGTCTCCTGTTGGGCATGTGGACGATGTGGTCTGCCCAATGGAACTGGTCGAGTGTGGTCAGTGTTTCAATGCTGGGGATGTTGGCCTGATCGAAAACACTGACGTTGGTGCGTCTATCCTCCCAATGGATTTGCAGGATCTTGCGGAGACATTGTTAGTGGTATTTCTCCAGCGCTTTCAGGTGTCTACTGTATATGGTCCACGTCTCTGAGCCCTGTAGACCATAAGCTTGGTGCCAGATTTGAGGTCCTGGTCTTCGAACACTCTCTTCCTTAGGTGACCAATGGCTACGCTGGCACACTGGAGCTGGTGTTGGACCTCGTCATCGTACAAAGGGAACTGGTGATGCACAACAGGCCTGAGTTGGAGAATGCAGAGATCTCGGAGGGTTGTAGGTGGGTGGAGGTTACAGAGATAGGGAAGGGTGACACCATGGAAGAATTTGAACATGAGAATAAGAGTTTTAAATTAGAGACATTAGTGGACCGAGTGCCAATGTAGGTTAGCGAGCATATCGGGTTGATGTGTGAGCGGGACTTGGTGCGAAATAAGATACAGGTAGCAGAGTTTTGGATGAGCTCATGTTTATAGAGGGTGGAGGATGGGAGGCTAACCAGGAGAACATTGGAAAAATTGAGTCTGGTGGTAACAAAAGCATGGTTGAGGGTTTCAGCAGCAAATGGACAGAGGCAGGCCGGAGATGGCCGATATTATGGAGGTGGAAGTAGATGGTATTTGTGATAGAGAAGATATGGGGTCATAAGCTCAGCTCAGGATCAAATAGCATGCCGAGGTTATGAATGGTCTGGTTCAGACTGAGACAGTGGCCAGCGAGGGGTTGGAATTGTTGCCGAGGGAATGGAGTTAGTGGCAAAGACAATGGCTTTGGATTTCCCCAATGTTTAATTGGAGGATATTGTAGCTCATCCAGGACTGGATGTCGGAAAAGCAGGGTGACAACACAGAGGAAGCGGAAGGATCAAGAGAGGTGGTGGTGAGGTAGAGTTGGGTGTCATCAGTGTATATATGGAACCTGATGTCGTGTCTTCAGATGATGTCACTGAGAGACAGCATGTAGCTGCGAAATAGGAGGTGCAAAGGATAGATCCTCAGGGACTCTAGAGGTAATGGCGCAGGAGTGGGAAGAGAAGCCTTTGCAGGAGTTTCCCAGTTATGACTGGATAAGTAAGAGAGGAACTAGGCAAGGGCAATCCTACAATGGTCAACAGTCTCAAAGGCTGCAGACAGGTTGTGAAGGATGAGGAGCGATAGTGCACCATGGTCACAGTCACAGAGAAAGCTATTTGTGACTTGGATTAAGGCCGGATCAGTCCTGCAGCAGGGGCATAAGCCTGATTGGAGGGATTCAAACATGGAGTTGCAGGAAAGATGGGCAAGGATTTGGAAGGTAACAACACGTTCAAGGACTTTGGAGAGGGGGAGGTTTGCAAGGAGAGGAGGTTCAAGGGTGTTTTTTTTGAGAAGGGGTTATGATGGCAGTTTTGAAAGGGAGGGGAACAGTACGTGAGGAGAAGGAAGTGTTTACAATGCCAGCTAGCATGGGAACCAGGACGGGAAATTGGGTGGTCAGTAGTTTAGTGGAAATAGGATCGAGTATGCAAGATGAACTTGGAGACGGCATGAAAATAAATGGGAGCGAGTTCAGGGCTAGGATAAGGGAGGAACCTTGGAGGTAGCTTGGCTTGGTGGGCAATGGAAAGGGAAGAGTATAGAAGAGGCAACTGAAGGAAATAAGTGTTACCCGACGCAATGGACAAAAAAAATCGGCTTTAATATCTAGATCAGAAGTGGATCTTCTTGCAGAACTGAAGGTTACCACATCATGAAGCTTTCATGTTGCAACATCCTTCCAATCCATTCCTGGAAACACCTGGCACAGCGGGCAAGGCGCAACTACAAAATCCAGACCTGTCTCCGGTTTAGTCTACGTTTCTGTCACCACCTCAACTTCTCTTTTATGGATTCTATGCTACCCAGCCAAGTGTGCTTCAGGCAAAGTTTTCCAGGCAAACTTTCCCTGTGCCTGTAACCTATTCAAAAGAGTAGGCAGGGCTTTTGTTGTAACCTGTGCCAGAGTTTGATGTCAGGAAGCACTTCTTCACACAAAGGGGAGTGGAAATCTGAACCTCCCCAAAAAAGTTTTGAGGTGAGTTCAATTGAATTTCCAAAACTGAAACTGTTAGATTTTTGTTAGGCAACAGTATTAAGGTTTCTGGAGCCAAAGGCAGGGAGATAAACTTAAGATGCAGTTCAGCCATGATCTAATTGAATCAAGGGGCTTAATGGCCTACTCCTGTTCCTATGCTTCTAGTTCACCCCTACTTTACCATGGACATCCACAGAACCAATTATGCTGGGATTGCAATACTGGCGATAATATTGATAATCCCAAAGAATCTTATGGGGTGAAATTCGGTGCCGCCTTGTTTGGGGGCGGTACCAGCCACAAGGCGGGAGGGAGTTCCTGCGCCAGGCACGGAAGTCCGGCCCCATGCGCTACATTGGCTTACCACCCCCGACTGGATGTGGAGTACAACATATTGTACTCCACTTCCTGTCGGGGGTGGGAGGGGGGGCGTAAAGGGATGCAAAGTTTCCAGCGCTATGCGGTGGGACGTGTAGTGCTCACAGGTTGACAGGGCCTTCCCCTTCCATTAAAGGGAAGGGCAAGCTGCTGACTCTGTGGGTGGGAAACAGAGGCATTACTGGACCACCAGTGGCAGCAGCCCAGCACAAAAACGGAGTGCCGGGCTGCAAGTTCGTGGCACGGACCTCGCGATCTGCTATCAAGGCGCCGTGACCAGTAAGTTGGTCATTTTTTTAGTCCCGCAGCTCCCATTTAATTTTCACCCCATGAGCGGCCTGCAGCCCGGTCGCGCCCTGCGAAGTTGTCGTGGGGATCGTCCACGGGAGCAAATAGATGAAAATGAAAGGGAGAGGGAGGGCAAATAGTTGGCAATGAAGGAAAAAATATTTGGCAATAGAGGCAAGAGGAAATTACTGATAATGAACGGAAGAGGAAATGGGCAGAAGCTGAGAGCTGTGATTGGGAGAAGAGGGGAGATGTTGGGAGTGGTGCTTTGCAAGGGGAAAGAGGCATGCAATTAATTGAAAGAGAGTGAGAAAGGAGACCGGCAGCATGAATTAGGGAGGAGGGTGATCAGCAACATGTCAGTATGAATTGGAGGAGGGAGGAAAGAGTGCCAGCATAAACTGGATGGGAGAAAGGGACAAGTTCTAGGTTGAATTGAGGTGTCAGTATGAACTTGGAGCTCTGGAGCAGAAAAGAGATTCTCCGAAAATGCATGGGCTTCTGGCAGCAAAAAAAACAGGAAACAAGCTGTGTCCTCAGACGTCATTGGTAGTTTCAGGGAGACTATGGCGGGGACAGGATCTTTGCTCATGCTAAACATGGTCTACTAAGCAGTAAGAGTGTGATTGGTGATTCTCTAGGCTTCAGCCTCAGTGGAACCCAGTTCAAGTGGGGAGGCTGGTACACCCATCGAGATGAGGTGTACCAGTCTCCTGGTGGACACAAGAATCCCTCTCCCCGCCTCCCCACCCTGCCCGCAACCCCGGAAAGGATATGGGACAGAGAAGCAGCCTGAACCCCTGAAGAAAAAAATTTTTTTTTTTTTAAATGCCATACCAACCCCACACAGCGGCAGGCATCCAAGTTTCCAGCCTGTCTGGGTTGGCAGATGCCCAAGATGCACCCATAGTGGCACCGGTGCCCGTGGGGCTCATGCCAAATAGGTGTCCACACCTCTGACCTTGCTTACTTTGGCAGGGTCAGCGCTGGAGGACACCAATGGGTGCGATCCTGAAGTAATTTCTGGGATTCTGTCCCACAGCAATTTCGGGACCAGTATCTTTGTGGAAGAGTAGGAAGTGGGAGGAGATACACTGGCTCTGTGGACCGCATCCCGCAGAGTGAAGTGTCTTATCGAGCTGGGGTGGGCAGGGTAGGGGAAGAAGGAAGTGAGAGAGTGATTGTTGAGGTAACTTTTGGGTAAGTGGTACTTTGGGTTGGTCTGTTAAAATTGCAAATGGCACTTTAGCCCCAATTTTAACCTAACTCATATGGCGAGAATGGGACGAGCTCAAGTTGGATGCCCACATTACATCTCGCCGGATTTTACACTCCATTGAAGTCAAATCAGGTGTCCAACCGAAACCTGCCCTATTCGCGCTCTGCTGGTTAGATTAAAATCGCAGCGCTTATTTCCTTTTTTGTGAAATTAAAAATCTATCAGTTCTGAAGTATAATATTGCTTAAAATCAACGAGAAAGCACCATTTTTGAAGTAAACATTTGAAAACTTTCTGGGAGAGCATGCCCTGAACCCTTCCAGAAATTTACCATCAATTCTTTGGATTTCCCCTTCAGGTGTTCCTGCCCTTAAGTTATTTCGATGTTGTCCATCAGTACAAACAAAGGAATGTTTTGTATAACTACAGCTTAAGTTACAAAGGTGGTGTAACTACTTGTTTTCACATGTCAGTGCCATTCTTGAGTTGTCAGCTTTTTGGGGCTTATGTCAGGTTTTTATTGGGAAGCTGTCGATTGGATCGGGCCAATTTTCTAGGTTGGAATGTATGCTTAATACATCTTCACGTTTGTTTGTCGGGGGTCTGGGTGGGAGGGTTCTGGAAAGTTCTAAAGGACAGTCAGCTGTGGAGAGGCCAAGGGAGTTTGAAATGGTTTTGAATTCACCCCCCACCGCTCCCCCCCCCCCACTCTCGACTTTTGGATCTTAAGGGGTTGTTCCAATCACGTGACAGACTATGCCACATGTACATTGCTTTCCCCAGGCACCCAGCATTCTCCCTCGGTCTAATGATCAGTTCGATGTAAAGAAGATAACCATTATATTCTACATGTGTAACTGGCCCTCATTTAATAAAAAGGTCAGTCAGGAGTATTTTGTTTCACCAGTGTAACCATGGCTGGCTGCTGGCCTCAGGAATGTGGGGCTGGAGGTAACTCGTTTTGTGAGTGTGCTTTAGTGCAACCCTTTTAATGGGCTGTCACCAAGACAACGGAAAAGCTGTACTTACGAAAAAAATAAAAGCCCAGGCTTTGAATGGATCACCTTAATCTTTAGCAAGTGAATGTCGGCAGTTTAGAATTCTCAGCATGCACCAATTCACCCTCACCCCACATCGTTTCCCTGAACTCCATTGGGTGTGGGATCTGAAAGCCACCGAACCAAGTGATAATTACATCCATTATGATGGTTGTTGGCACATTTTTTTTTAAAATCTCTTTGTCCCCGGCATTTATCTTCTCTACAGCTTGAGTATTCTACCATTCAAGATAGCAATAAGGAAGCCATAATGAATTTTCCTGACCTGGCAATTATTAGCTATATCCTGTCCACAGGGAATAGTATGCAGCTTGCTTCTGATAAGCTGCTGCTGTTGTACCTAATCAACTACTGCAATAAAACACAGCTATAAGCATTAACTGAAGATTCATCGCAGTCAATAGCAATAAATTTAGGGAAAGAAACATTCAATATCAATGTGCCTGCCATTTTCACACCTAATAAAATTAGTTGCAGTGTTAATAAGCCTGGCAGCCCTGGCTTTCCAACAATCGGACCTGGTAATCACAGCTCATTTATAATCAATGGCAATCTGTTTTACTGGGGCTATTGTTGCATATTCAGTCTATTCATTTATTGCAGCTTTAGCTCCTGTCAGTGATTTTTAATGTTAATTAAATAAACAGTGTCTTTGCAATGTCATTTACTGGTATCTTTTGAGACAAATGTCTTGTGCTGCATTAATTATAATGTCACTCGATTACGTTGTTTATTTACACAAATGAAAAAGCAATGAGTTTTGCAAAAGGTGAAATACTGTACATTGGTACAGCACATAGCTGGGAATGTGTTACATATCGTATAACAAATAGCTACCGCTGTTTGACATACAGAGTAACATATAGGACTGTGTTATATACCAGAAAAAGATCACGCGGGAGCATCATATTTCTATGGAAAAGATCCCATAGTACTACTTAATCAAAGGAACACAGGTAATTTTCCCAGTGTCCTGGCCAACATTCATCCTTCAATCAACATCATCGGATTTGGGCTAAATATCCTCAGACCCACTCCACCCACAACCTTCACTTCTGACCTCAATGAAGTCTTTGTAAAATTAGTTGCTGGGATGTGGGCATTGCTGGCAAGGCTGGCATTTATTGCCCATCCCTAATTACCCTTGATAAGATGGTGGTGTGCTGCCATTTCAGAGGGCAGTTAAGGGTCAACCACATTGCTGTGAGTCTGGTGTGTCATATAGGCCAGACCGGGTAAGGACGGCAGATTTCCTTCCCTAACGGACATTAGTGAACCAGATGGGTTTTTACGACAATCCGGCAGTTTCATGGTCATCATTACTGATACGAGCTTTTTATTCCAGATTTATTTAATTAACTACATTTAAATTCCCCAGCTGCCGTGGTGGGATTTGAACTCAGGTCTCTGGATAATTAATTCAGACCTCTAGATTACTAGTCCAGTAATATAACCATTATATTACCATACCGAATCTGGAGTCAGAGTGAGGTCAGCCAACTTTAATCAGTCTGCCAGGCACCTATTGGGGCACATATTAGGTACCTATTGGAGGGGGAGAGGCCTGAGGAAGAATTGATGCTTCAAAGCTGTATAGGGTAGCAGCCAGAAGGCCCTGCTTCAAAAACACCAAATGATTGTAAATTGACCTTTCTAAGAGGGCAAATTAAAAATTCAGCTCCGGAAATCTTTCAGAGTCTTCCAGGCCATGACCCAAGCCTGGAGACCCTTGTTCGTGCCACTTCCAGTGATTCATGGACACCAGTAACTTGCTGGTGTCCAGATCACTTGGCATAAATTATATGGAATCCAAAGGAGATCTGGCAGGGTAAGTCATCCCATGAGCTCACCTCCTTGTTATGTCAGGGGTCTTGAATGGGACAGCTTTCACTACATATTCTTTGTGGACTCACTCGATTAGTAACTTCAATAAAGAGTCCACCAATGGTGGGAGGAGTAAAATCTGGTGCTGTACCAATGTTAAACTGGCTGCAGTAGCTCAAGGGTCCAAACCAGCCATTTTAGCCTAGAAATCCTGCTCTTTTATCGGGCTGAAACCAATGTAATGAAAGCAAAGTGGCAGGAAATTGGAGTGTAACATTTTAGCTAGGTTTCTGCCCCTTCTTGCTCACACAAGAGCTTCTGATGATGGTTGCGGAAGTTTGGCGGGGGTGGGGGGGGGGTGGGAGGTGGCGGGGGTGGGGGAGAGACAATGTAATTTTATCCATCCCTCCATTCCCACTCTTATGTCACTTTTGTGGGCATCTCGTGGGAGCCCCCGGGAATCCCACCAGTTACATCTCTTATATGGTCAGCAGTTAAGCGCGCTTGCATTCTGACAGAAGAAGGCCATACTTGGGCTGTACAATGCCATATTCAAATTGTAATCACAACCAGCGAAATGACTTGCAATTTGAATACAGGACCATCCGCCAAGTTAGCATCGTGAAGATGATGTGGAGCATTTAAATCTTCAGCCAGACAGATCAGTTCCTGTTCCCAGCCTGGGTGAAGACGGGTTGTGCCAACTTTTGGTCAGGGTGGAGAATCAAAATAGGCCTTACAACCCATTTCCTTCTCGTGCTGCACCAGGACTGCCCCAAAACGGGCAGAAACCTGGAGAAAAATCTAAACAGAAAATGCTGGAAAATCTCAGCGGGTCAGGCAGCATTTGTGGAGAGAGAAACAAAGTTAACGTTTCATCAGAAGTTTTATTCACCTGGCAAAGAAGATGTAAAGAAAACAACACCGAAGTAAAGGTAGCAGGCTGTTCAATCAAGTTACATTTTATGTAAGTGTTTTCCCAGCTGAAAATTCTGGTGGATAATAGAGAAGTAAAAAATTCCACTATATTATAAGTAATAACAGAGCGCCAGAATCTTAATTCTGTAATCTAACCTTAATGCTCAAGTAAAGGCTATAAACGAAACCTGCTTGAGATTTCCTCTCACTGTTTTTAATACTGTTTGAACTTGTTAATTAGATTACTGTCCCCAAATCACTCCCAGCTATTCATTATTCTATATGTAAACATAAATTATCATAAGCACAGAGGACACTTCAATACTCCTTTTATACCAAGTACCTGTTCCCAGCTGTGACTGGTCACCAGCTGGAAGATTTCCACGAATGGAATAAATAGTAAAGTAACAGACTCTAGCTCCCCTGATGGTTCTGCTGGTGAAGACACCACACAACTGTGCATTTATGTTTTGCTGGACGTAGCGAGGACTGGAAATTATCTCCCGTCTATGCTGAATTAGATCTCAGCTAGGACAGCAGTTGTGGTGCCATCGTTTTCCTCAGGGATAGGGAGGTGAAAGATCAGCCAGGGTGTCCAAATCCTAGTTGTACTGCAGTGAGACAAAAGCACATAGGGCCAATATCCTTCTTTAGTTATCCCAGTGTAACCTGGGCAGGCCCGGTACAGAGACTGAGCGGAGAGCTGCTCCACTGAAAGTGACATGGACATGCAATACTGTTGCCCAAATAAGGTAATAAGTAGGTATTTGGTAATTAGATGCAAATGACAGGAAGAACTTGGATTTATATAGCGCCGTTCATGATTTCAGGATGTCCCAAAACGCTTTACAGCCAATGAAGTACTTTTGCCAGTACTCAGGCCAGGTAGATAAGGTGGTTTAGAAGGCATATGGAATTCTTGCCTTTATTAGTTGAGGCATGGAATACAAGAGCAAGGAGGTTATGTTTGAACTGTATAAAACAATGGTTAGGCCGCAGCTGGAGTACAGTGTGCAGTTCTGGTCGCCACATTACAGTAAGGATGTGATTGCACTGGAAAGGGTGCAGAGGAGATTACAAGAATGTTGTCTGGACTGGAGAATTTTGGCTATGAGGAAAGATTGGAGATACTGGATCTCTTTTCTTTGGAACAGAGGAGGCTGAGGGGAGACCTGATTGAGATGTATAAAATTATGAGAGGCCTGGATAGAGTGGATAGGAAGAACCTGTTTCCCTTGACAGAGGGATCAACAACCAGGGGGCATAGATTTAAATTAATTGAGGTGAGGTTTAGAGGAGATATGAGGGGAAATGTCTTCACCCAGAGGGTGGTGGGGGTCTGGAACTCACTGCCTGAAAGGGTGGAAGAAGCAGAAACCCTCAACACATTTAAAAAATACTTGGATGTGCACTTAAAGTGCCGTAACCTACGGGGCTACAGACC
The DNA here is from genome assembly GCF_044704955.1 of Pristiophorus japonicus. Taxonomy (NCBI): domain Eukaryota; kingdom Metazoa; phylum Chordata; class Chondrichthyes; family Pristiophoridae; genus Pristiophorus; species Pristiophorus japonicus. The sequence goes on from NC_091983.1 coordinate 53,863,064, forward strand.
AAGAGCTGGAAAATGGGATTAAGCTGAATAGCTCTTGGTTGACCAGCGCAGACACGATGGGCCGAATTGGCTTCCTTCCGTGCTGTAAATTTCTATGATTCTATGATTCTATGAAGTGTAGTCACTGATGTATGTAAGAAATGTAGCAGCCAATTTGCACATAGCAAGCTCCCATAAACAGCAATGTGATAATGACCAAATAATCTGTTTTAGCGATGTTGATTGAGGGATAAATATCGGCCAGGTCACAGGGACTAAGATGTATTTCTCATTATTTGTGCCTTAGCAATCATCATCATCATAGGCAGTCCCTCGAAATCGAGGAAGACTTGCTTCCACTCTATAAGTGAGTTCTCAGGTGCCTGTACAGTCCAATAGGGGAATTACAGTTTCTTTCACAAGTGGAACAGACAGTCGTTGAAGGAAAGGATGGGTGGGGAGTCTGGTTTGCCGCACGCTCCTTCCGCTGCCTGCTCTTGCTTTCTGCATGCTCTCGGCGACGAGCCTTGAAGTGCTCAGTGCCCTCCCAGATGCTCTTCCACTTAGGATGGTCTTTGGCCAAGGCTTCCCAGGTGTCGGTGGGGATATTGCACTCGATCAAGGAGGCTTTGAGGATGTCCTTGAAACGTTTCCTCTGTCCACCTAGGGAACGCTTGCCGTGTAGGAGTTCTGAGTCGAGCACTTGCTTTGGGAGTCTTGTGTCAGGCATGTGGACAATGTGACCCACCCAGTCGAGTGTTGTCAGTGCTTCGATGCTGGGGATGTTGGCCTGATTGAGAACACTGACGTTGGTGCGTCTATCGTCGCAGGGGATTTGCAGGATCTTGCGAAGACATCGTTGGTGGTATTTCTCCAGCGATACAGGACACAAGGCACCCCATACTTTCCTGGTGTCCAGGTATGCTATGGGCCTCCGGGGTGAGGGATTTAAATTTTATAGGAACAGCTTGCCTAGTGTAATCGATTGTAGAGTGATTTACTGCAGCAGATATGAGGCAAGGCAGGGAAACCAAATTCGAAACATATCTTTTCCCCCACATTTTCAGCTGCCAGTCATGTTAGGCTGCAGCTCAAGCCACTGCTATTTCTCTCCCCACTCCTCCACCTGTGGTGGGTGACCTGATGACAGTGTTAACGTCACTGGACTCCACACAAATTAATCAAATAGCCTTGGCCTAATTTGGGATCAGGGGTACAGGCATGTGGCAGAGGTCCCACGCTGCTGATGTCACATTGCCATTGCAAAAAAAAAAGGAAAATACAAAGCCAGCATGGGTGACGGATGAAAACAGGGTCAGACTCAACCTTTATGCCTTCCACAGTCAAATGGCCAATTGGCACTCTCTGACTATGGTCACACATAAGGAATGGCCACTTGGGCGGTTGTCAGAGGAGGCTGGCATCTGTGGAACTGTACTCAAGTATGAGTTATTACAGTAAGCTGAGTCAGACTACAGGATGTGAAAGCAAACCTCTTAAAAAAATTATATTTATTCAACAATTTTTTTTGGCAGAGGAAGGTTTAAGAATGTTTATTCTTAATGTGGCATTAATAAGGCCTCAGTAACCTTCGCTTTTTTTCCTTTTGCATAGTTTTTATCTGCAAGAATTACTTAAATCAGAAACTGACTTTCATCAGTACGCCTCTGGGTCAGAACAAGGTTATATTCTATAAATATAACACAGCATTGATTACCATAGGATGCTCTTAATCTAATATTTATGAAAATTGGTAACTTTGTCTGCATTTACAAAATACCTTACTGTTTTGCTTCACTGTGCAAAACACTAAAATACATCTGGGAACTAATTAGGATCCAAAATCCTTAACATCATCAAACAGTTATTGATGTCTTTGATTTGTTCCTACTACCTTAGCTGGAATGTTGCTGGTCTCAGAGGGTGGGTTTGGAGGCAGGTCCACTGTCAAAGATGGACAGCGGATCGACAGCCCGCTGTGAACCCAGCTCCACGGCAGTTTCCCAAGTGCCGGGTCTGCCTGCGCTTTACAAACCTGACACCAAGCGACGGCACAGCCAATTAACATCGTTATGAGCTTGGTAAAGGTACTTAAACAGCACATTACCATGTACTTAACATTTTTCCAGCTTTTTGACGAGTTTCACGGCGCTCGGGGTTCACGTCAGGAAAGTAGGTCAGGTTTTCAATGACTCTCCATTCATACGAATAGGTGACAGCTGAAAAAGTGGTCTAACAGCTATCATTTGACAACTGTTTACATTCCATTGTTAGAAGCTGGAGCCTTCAGGATTTGGAATACACTTTTCAGCTTTAGGAAGGTTGGAAGTGTTTGGAGTAAATTCTCTATCCACTGTCACCTCCTTTGGAGCAACCTCGCTAACCATTGACAGATCACTTCTGTCATAGAAACATAGAAACATAGAAAATAGGTGTAGGAGTAGGAATTCGGCCCTTCGAGCCTGCACCACCATTCAATTTGATCATGGCTGATCATTCACCTCAGTATCCCTTTCAAGCTTTCTCTCCATATCCATTGATCCCTTTAGCCGTAAGGGCCATACCTAACTCCCTCGTGAATATATCCAATGAACTGGCATCAACGACTCTCTGCGACAGGGAATTCCACAGGTTAACAACTCTCTGAGTGAAAAAGTTTCTCTTCATCTCAGTCCTAAATGGTCTACCCCTTATTCTAAGATTGTGTCCCCTGGTTCTGGACTTCCCCAACATCAGGAACATTCTTCCCGCATCTAACCTGTCCCGTCCCGTCAGAATCTTATACATTTCTATGAGATCCCCTCTCATCCTTCGAAACTCCAGTGTGTAAAGGCCCAGTTGATCCAGTCTCTCCTCGTATGTCAGTCCAACCATCCCAGGAATCAGTCTGGTGAACCTACACTGCACTCCCTCAATAGCAAGAACGTCCTTCCCCAGATTAGGAGACCAAAACTGAACACAATATTCCAGATGAGGCCTAGCCAAGGCCCTGTACAACCTCCCTGCTCCTATACTCAAATCCCCTAGCTATGAAGGCCAACATTCCATTTGCCATCTTCACCGCCTGCTGTACCTGCATGCCAACTTTCAAGGACTGATGAACCATGACACCCAGGTCTCGTTGCACCTCCCCTTTTCCTAATCTGCCGCCATTCAGATAATATTCTGCCTTCGTGTTTTTGCCACCAAAGTGGATAACCTCACATTTATCCACATAAAACTGCATCTGCCATGCATTTGCCCACTCTCCTAACCTGTCCAAATCACCCTGCAGCCTCTTAGCATCCTCCTCACAGCTCACTCCGCCACCCAGTTTAGTGTCATCTGCAAACTTGGAGATATTACCCTCAATTCCTTTATCCAAATTATTAATGTATATTGTGAAGAGCTGGGGTCCCAGCACTGAGCCCTGCGGTACTCCACTAGTTACTGCCTCCCATTCCGAAAAGGACCCATTTATCCCGACTCTCTGCTTCCTGCCTGCCAACCAATTCTCTATCCACGCCAGTACATTACCCCCAATACCATGTGGCTTGATCTTGTACACCAATCTCTTATGTGGTACCTTGTCAAAGGCCTTTTGAAAGTCCAAATACACCACATCCACTGGTTCTCCCTTGTCTATTCTACTAGTTACATCCTCAAAAAATTCCAGAAGATTGGTCAAGCATGATTTCCCTTTCATAAATCCATGCTGACTTGGACCGATCCTGTCACCACTTTTCAAATGCGCTGCTATTTCATCCTTAATAATAGATTCCAACATTTTCCCCATTACTGATATCAGGCTAACCGGTCTATAATTACCCATTTTCTCTCTCCCTCCTTTTTTAAAAAGTGGTGTTACATTAGCTACCCTCCAGTCCATAGGAACTGATCCAGAGTCGATAGACTGTTGGAAAATGATTACCAATGCATCCACTATTTCTCGGGCCACCTCCATAAGTACTCTGGGGTGCAGACAATCAGGCCCTGGGGATTTATCGGCCTTCAATCCCATCAATTTCCCCAATACAATTTCCCGTCTAATAAGGATATCCTTCAGTTCCTCCTTCTCACTAGACCCTCAGTCCCCAAGTACATTCGGAAGGTCATTTGTGTCTTCCTTCGTGAAGACAGAACCAAAGTATTTGTTTAATTGGTCTGCCACTTCTTTGTTCCCCATTATTAATTCACCTGAGTCCGACTGCAAGGGATCTACGTTTGTTTTCACCAATCTTTTTCTCTTCACATATTTATAGAAGCTTTTGCAGTCAGTTTTTATGTTCCCAACAAGCTTCCTCTCATACTCTATTTTCTCCCTCCTAATTAAACCCTTAGTCCTCCTCTGCTGAATTCTAAATTTCTCCCAGTCCTCAGGTTTACTACTTTTTCTGGCCAATTTATATGCCTCTTCCTTGGATCTAACACTATCCTTAATTTCCCTTGTTAGCCACGGTTGAGCCACCTTCCCTGTTTTATTTTTACTTCAGACAGGGTTGTACAACTGTTGAAGTTCATCCATGTGATCTTTAAATGTTTGCCATTGCCTATCCACCGTCAACCCTTTCAGTATCATTTGCCAGTCTATTCTAGCCAATTCACGCCTCATGCCATCGAAGTTAGCTTTCCTTAAGTTTAGGACCCTAGTTTCTGAATTAACTATGTCACTCTCAATCTTAATAAAGAATTCTATCATATTATGGTCACTCTTCCCCAAGGGGCCTCGCACAACAAGATTGCTAATTAGTCCCTTCTCATTACACAACACCCAGTCTAGGATGGCCAGCTCTCTAGTCGGTTCCTCCATATATTGATCAAGAAAACCATCCCTAATACACTCCAGGAAATGCTCCTCTACGTCATTGCTACCAGTTTGGTTAACCCAATCTATATGTAAATTAAAGTCGCCCATGATAACTGCTGTACCTTTATTGCACACATCCCTTATTTCTTGTTTTATGCTTTCCCCAACCTCACTACTACTGTTTGGTGGCCTGTACACAACTCCCACTAGCGTTTTCTGCCCTTTGGAATTCCGCAGCTCTACCCATACCGATTCCACATCATCCAAGCTAATGTCTTTCCTTACTATTGCATTAATTTCCTCTTTGACCAACAACGCCACACCGCCTCCTTTTCCTCTCTGTCTATCCTTCCTAAATGTTGAGTTCCCAGTTTTGGCCACCCTGGAGCCATGTCTCTGTGATGCCAATTACATCGTATCCATTTACTGCTATCTGCGCAGTTAATTCGTCCACCTTATTCTGAATACTCCTCGCATTGAGGCACAGAGCCTTCAGGCTTGTCTTTTTAACACACATTGCCCCTTTAGAATTTTGCTGTAATGTGGCCCTTTTTGTTTTTGGCCTTGTGATTCTCTGCCCTTCACTTTTACTATTCTCCTTTCTGTCTTTTGCCTCTGTCTCCCTTTTATTTCCTTCTGCCTCCCTGAATAGGTTCCCATCCCCCTGCCATATTAGGTTAACTCCTCCCCAACAGCACGAGCAAACACTCCCCCTAGGACATTGGTTCCAGTCCTGCCCAGGTGTAGACCGTCCGGTTTGTATTGGTCCCACCTCCCCCAGAACCGGTTCCAATGTCCCAGAAATTTGAATCACTCCCTTCTGCACCATTCTTCAAGCCACGGAGTCATCTGAGCTATCCTGCGATTTCTACTCTGACTAGCACGTGGCACTGGTAGCAATCCTGAGATTACTACTTTTGAGTTCCTACTTTTTAATTTAGCTCCTAGCTCCCTAAATTTGTCTCGTAGGACCTCATGCTATTTTTTACCTATATTGTTGGTACCTATGCGTACCACAACAACTGGCTGTTCACTCTTTTCAGAATGTCCTGCACCCGCTCCGAGACATCCTTGACCCTTGCACCAGGGAGGCAACATACCATCCTGGAGTCTCGGTTGTCATTTCAACCTCACCTGCCATCTATTCCAGCAGCATCAGTGCCCTTGAAAAAATTTCACATTGGTCCTCACACCCAACACCAACATCACCAACAACAAAACTAACCATCTCCGCAATCACCTGATGTTGCACAGTACACAGGGCATCAGCATTGTTGCCCGGGAGGCCAGGGATGGCCTCACCCTGGACAGATTTACGTCATTTGACACTGTACACCCTGGCTGCCACAGGATGCACCAGCTTGGCACCACCCCACACCAGCACGATAAAGCATCCCTACAATGCCCAAGCCATTCCTTTCAGACACACCAGCATTGCGGGGCGTCCCATTATTTCTCACCATTCACTACAACTCACTAAGCCACTTCCAAAAGTGCACACAAATCTGTCCAAGAAGGCAAAGTGTTAAAAATAAAGATTCCAATGCTCGGCAACACATCAACAGAACTTCACATGAACATTGGTTAAAAGACCCTAGTGCCTATACTTGTGTGTTGTTAGTTTGTATGATTGGACAAGTTTGAGGGTGAGTGGGATGGGTGATAATGTAGATAGAGAGGGATGGGTGGAGGTGCAAGGTAAGTTGGTCTGAGTAAGGAAGGCAGAGTGATGGGGATGTGATGAGTGGCACAGCAGGATGAAGTTGAGTGTAGCTTTACAATAACGTTTCGTGATCTACTGAGATCATTGAGAGGTTTGTGCCACTGCAGCCAGATCCTCTTCATGACATCCCTGCTTGTGCCCGCCTGTGCAATGTGCAACCAGGCTGTGCTGGTGTTTTGGGGAGGTCTCATCCGCCCAATGGAACTGAAGCTAATCTGCCTGTGTGTTGTGATTCCCCCCATAAGCATGTGGAGAGAGTCATGGGAGAGCCTGGGTGCAGCCGTGCACCTTTGTGCAGGGCTTGGCAGTGTTTGCAGCAACTCAATGCTGTAGAACACTGACAGCACAACTGTCAAAATCAATGTGGACATGGTCCCTTTAAGGAAACCGGCTGATGATGTGTCATAAAATGATGTCATCAGACATGCTTCCTTTTAATTGGCTGGGAACCTCACAGGCCGGGCTTAACATGCCCTATCAGGGCAAAATCACTTCACAGAGCGCGATGGAACTGTGAGCGGGATCACCGTCCGCCAACTACCTCGGCTGCACTTATCCGGCCTCGGTATGTGAAATCGCAGCCCTTGTGAGGAAAGCCCGCAGCCATTCTACAGTGAATGCTCTTGGAACTGAGTAGTCCACATGTTCCCAGTGGCAGCTTCCGCTCTAGTTTAGACTAAACAGTTGTGTTCAACGGGTAATTGAAGCAAACTGATGGTTCTATGCAGATCATCATCATCATCATCATCATCGGCAGTCCCTTGGAATCGAGGAAGACTTGCTTCCACTCTTAGAATGAGTCCTTAGGTGGCTGAACAGTCCAATATGAGAGCCCTGTCACAGATGGGACAGGTAGTCGTTGAGGGAAAGGGAGGGTGGGACAGATTTGCCACAGTATGCAGACACACTGCATTGTTGACCAAGTGACTTCATTCTCTCGATAAAGAATTGTTTCACTAGCAAAGTCTTTGGGGCGAAATTTGGTTGCGCCTCTGTTGCGGCGTTAATCCAGGCGGAGCGATACTTTTAGGGCCTTGAAAAAGTTTGCGCCTCCCGCCCAGAAATTGATCAGAATCGGTCAAAGAGCTGATAGGAGCGCTAAATCAGCCATTGCACACCAGAGCTGGGGGAGAGGGGGGGCACTAACGAAAGTTTGGTTGGTACATTTTGCAGACCCAGTGCACATGCGTGGAACTTCGAATCAGATCCTGGGAAAAGCCGAGTCTTAAAGGCATAGTAATGCACCTTTTAAAGTTTGCAAAATCACTTGTTTTCAAGCTGTACTGTTATGTCTGTCTGCTGCTGCAAACTCGGAGGCTCACGCACAACTCTGTAAACGTTGCACTGATTTTTAAAAATTCGGGATGTGAGCGCCGCTGGTATTGCCGGCATTTATTGGCCGTTCCCTCGTTGCCCTGAGAAGGTGGTGGTGAGTCTTCTCCTTGTAGGCCTTGTGCTGATAGTGCTCTCACAAAGGTATTCTGTGGTCTAGAGGTATCACATAATACCATTGTTCAGTCAATCTCAGAAGATCCAGTTACAATATAAAGTAAAAAAGGATTACACTTGAGGCTACCACCATCATGTGATTTTGATTCTCTGCACACTATGTTATTTATAGAGCCTTCTCACCAACTTTTAGATATTGTATTTGCTTTTCTCCAAATAATCATTTTAGCGTTGCCCTGATGGCTCGGTGGATTTATGCATTACCTGCTGTATTCCTCACCTCGGACAAACCAGAGAGTCCCAGGCCTGATTAAGGTCCGTGAATGAGCTGAACTCATTTGAAGGGCTACATTCGCCTTCAGGGGGGAGGGACGAACTTACTTAAAATTTCCAGGGGGTTGTCCCAATCTCCTACTGTAACTTTGATTGGAATTCACAAAGGAATACTAGAAACGGTCAAAAACATGGTATTTATGCCATTACTCCAGGGATTCCACTGGTCTCCCACTGAAGTTACTGCAGAAAAGTATGGGAATTCCTATAGAAATTCAGGGCCATTGTGTTATCTGAAAGTGTGTAATATCCTGTCTTTGGCTAATGAAGATATTCCAGTGGATTAGTTGGTAGCACTCTCGCCTCTGAGTCAGACGGTTATGGGTTCAAGTCCCACTCCAGAGACTTGAGCACAAAAATCTAGGCTGACACTCCAGTGCAGTACTGAAGGAGTGCTGCAATGTCAGAGATGCCAACTTTTTGATGAGATGTTAAACAGAGGCTCCGTCTGCTCTCTCAGGTGGATGTAAAAGTTCCCATGGCACTATTTTGAAAAAGAGAAGGGGAGTTATCCCTGGTATCCTGGACAATATTTATCCCTCAACCAACATCACGAAAAGAAACAGATTATCTGGTCACTGTCACATTGCTGTTTGTGGGAACTTGATGTGCGTAAATTGGCTGCTGCATTTCCTACATTACAACAGTGACTACACTTTGGGACGTCCGGTGGTCATGAAATTTTCTTTTTTTCTTTTCAATTGAGATAGTGACTATCCTTGACATTTGTGTTATTCCACTCCTTTCTGTGCATATGTTACAGGAGATTTAGTTATCTCTAGGATGTAGGCTGACATATTATTTAACGGTCTGCAAAAACCCAAGCTCAGAGCCTAATTTAGCCAACTTATCATTATGTCTGGAGAGTACATTTTTGAATAGAAAGCACTTTCCTTAAGGTTAAGAAGATAAGAAGCAGGAGTAAGGCCATAAGGCCCCTCGAGCCTGCTCCGCCATTCAATAAAATCATTGCTTATCTGATCATGGACTCAGCTCCACTTCCCTGCCCGCTCCCCATAACCCCTTATCCCCTTATCGTTTAAGAAACTATCTATTTCTGTCTTAAATTTATTTAATGTCCCAGCTTCCACAGCTCTTTGAGGCAGCGAATTACATACATTCACAACCCTCTGAGAGAAGAAATTTCTCCTCATCTCAGTTCTAAATGGGCAGCCCCTTATCCTAAGATCATGCCCTCTAGTTCTAGTCTCCCCCACCAGTGGAAACATCCTCTCTACATCCACCTTGTCAAGCCCCCTCATAATCTTATACGTTTCGATAAGATCACCTCTCATTCTTCTGAATTCCAATGAGTAGAGGCCCAACCTATTCAATCTTTCTTCATAAGTCAGCCCCCTCATCCCCGGGATCAACCTAGTGAACTTTCTCTGAACTGCCTCCACAGCAAGTATATCCTCTTGTAAAACTGCACAGAGTATTCCAGGTGTGGCCTCACCAATACCTTGTACAGCTATAACAAGACTTCCCTGCTTTTATACTCCATCCCCTTTGCAATAAAGGCCAATATTCCATTGGCCTTCCTGATCATTTGCTGTACCTGCATACTATCCTTTTGTGTTTCATGCACAAGTACCCCCAGGTTCCGCTGTACTGCAGCACTTTGCAATCTTTCTCCATTTAAAAAATAACTTGCTCTTTGATTTTTTTCTGACAAAGTGCATGACCTCACATTTCCCAACATTATACTCCATCTGCCAAATTCTTGCCCACTCACTTAGCCTGTCTATGTCCTGCTGCAGCCTCTTTATATCCTCCTCATACATTACCCTTCCTCCCATCTTTACATCATCAGCAAACTTGGCTACGTTACACCCAGTCCCCTCTTCCAAGTTGTTAATATAGATTGTAAATAGTTGGGGTCCCAGCACTGATGAAGTATAATGAATTCAACAGGTCGGAATACTCAACCTGGCTGTATCAAGGTCCGTGGCCATAAAGAGCTCAACACTAATGAACTGGAGTTTTCAGTAAGTCACAGGACCTGACCCAGATTCATTATAGCTCGCTGAGACTTAGCCAGCAAGCTGCTGATTTCCAAGCAAGCGAGCTCTTATTATAAGTTCTCACAGACCTTATTTATTAACTAGCAGTAATCTGATCATTTTCTCCTCCTTTTACCAAGTCTGCAAAGTGTGAATAAGATGTCCTTTCCACTAGTACACAGAAGCTATTGCCAGCGTGGGCTCTTACACACCCGCCTTGTCCTGCACTGTGTATGATAATACCTGCTGATGTGACTTCAACAATTTTGAATTTGAATTTTGATATTGCATGAACCTTTCCTCCTCTTCAAATGTATTTATTTTTTTACAAAAGAAAAGGTTTTTCTTCCTCATTGTAAAAGTGCACTTCTGATCTATCTTTAGAACAGGCCAGTCAGATGCTGCACACTATCGTGACACATTTTGTCTGCGAAGGTCTATGGGCTAGAACCTCCACTTTTTTTGCCTGTTTCACGCCCACTTAACACCCTTTTAACCGCTGAAATGACGTATAACACCCAGATATCGCCCATTTTGGCACAAAATGGAAACTGATGGGCTTTTTTAGGAGACTTATCGCCGAGCGTTATTTTCCCAATGGGCTTAATGTCGAGAAAAAATATTACCGCCTGCCTATTTTTTGGGGGCAGAATCAGCAGAATGGGCGATTTCAACGCCCATATTATCGCCCAGCGTTAGTTTCCTCATGGAATTAACGCCAAGATTCAATAATAACACCTGGCGACTGTTTTTTGTCGTAAAGAGCATATTTACCCAAATTCGCAGCCATGGAGATCGCCCAGCATCAATTTCACCACCGCGCACACATGTCACCCAGAATATTGCTCGCTCAAAAAAACGGCCACAAAAAGTGGAACTAACCGGGACGGATGCCAGCAGTGTGGCTGCCATTTGTTAAATCCCACTCTTACGTAAAGAGCTGATATCGGAAAGATTTGCCTGAAAGAACGCTGACGTGAGTGACAACGCTGACATACTGCTGTGTGTGTGCAGCTCAGACATCAATGGTCACCTTGGTGCCAGTTAAAGTTTACGTTGATCGATGTTAAGTTGTATTTAACCCTTTCACGGTAAGGAATCACCAGTGTGTAACGGTATAGCTATCTGAGACAATGCGCAACAAAGTTATGTTCAATAACAAAAATTTAATACCAACATTGGTCTGAAATCATAAGTAACACAGCCAATAACACCCAACCCCCACCCACATCCCACTTTTTCCACCATTAACATAAATCACATGGTCAACATGTCCAGCAACACAGAATACAAAGGCAAAGCAGGAGCGTGGTCCCCAGCCCCCATACATTGCAACAATTTGCATACACCCAGATGGAGATGTAACACAGCCATCACCTGTGCACATGCACCTCACTTTCCTTCCCCCCTCCCCTTATTCTCCCCACCTCTACCCCTTCCCTCCTTGCTCCACGGCGCCTGGCCGAGGAGCTCCTCAGCCGATGCCTCATTGGGGGGGGATAAAGGCAGATGTGTTGGTTGGATGGGTACGGGAGCGGGGGGTGCCGAGGGGGCAACATTCTCTGATGCAGAAGCAGGATCTTGGTCCTTGCTCGCGTCTGTCGCTCGCAGTGGTGGTGTGGAACCTAGGGGTGGAGTACCATGCTCTGGGACCACTGGGAGGGCTGTGCCAGCAGTGTTCCTGGCTATCGCATCCAGGGACTCCGCCATGCGTGGAATGTACTTGGACATGGTGGCCAGGTGTTGGGATATGCCCCCCAAAGCTTCGATGAGCTGGTCACCAATATCTACAGTCCTCCTGGACAATTGAAACATCTCTCCGCTGTCATGTCGCGCTCGTGGACCAGACCTGCCGCGTCCACGATGTCTCTGCGGGGTCGGCGCTGTCCTGGGGACAAATGGGGTGCCCTGTGGAGAGGTGCTTGGGGCCGGTACCTCCAGAGTGGAGGCGGGAACGATCGGAGGACCAATAGATGGCCTTAGGGTGGAATGGGTTCTGGACCGTGGCAATGCAGGTTCTTCGAAGTCCGCGCTCTCATCCGTCGAGAACAGACCCAACGGATTGACGGGCGACAATCGGAGCTCCTCAACACCAGATGTAGTAGGATCGTCCACCGATTCCTGCCCTGTGCCCCCACCTTCTGGCCTCTGTGGCCTTGCCTGGGGCTACGCTGCTGGCTGAGCTGCAAGATACAAATGAGGTTGTTAGAGGAGAAGAGGGTGCAAGGGTGACAAGGTGAGTCCAGCACTACACACAGCATATGCATGACAAAAGCACCACCATTCTCAAAATCATCGCAGACAACACATTTCATGACCATCAACACATTGTGCATTGCAATGAATTTCATGAGGCCAGCATTATTTCTATGACACTTTTAGAAATCATCTGTCATATATGATTAGTCGGATATGAGTTGGTGTGGCATCTATTGACTTTACATCACGCAATGCTGTAAGTTTTACTCACGTATCATCACTTCAGGGTCTGCAGATGTGTCCATGGCTGTCCGGGGGTGCTTCCCCACGAGTGCTAGCACTCGCTCCTCCATCTCTGTGATGTCGCTGGGGACTGGTGGCCCCCACCCGTTCGCCTCTGCACGGACCTCATTGTCGATAGCTTCTTTTGTAAAAGGTGACAGGACGGCATGGCATGAGATCATTGCGCGATATTATTGCTAGGTGCTGTCACAGAGACTAATACAACACATAACCGACAGATGTAATCATGATTATTATGATTATTATCATTCTTTACCTAAAGACGTACACCGTGACTGCAGACTTTGATTAAAACATTCCCGGTAAAAGTGCAAGACCTCACATCTGCTGATAGTCACTCATGACTGTTACAAATCAAATTATATAAATACATAAGTACATGTAAATCAATGTAATACTTACTCTTGCGGATCCTACAAGTTCGTTCCATCGTTTGCAGCATTGGTTGCCCTCATGCACCTCGTTGGTCGTTGATGAGACCACCTCTGCTATCTCGGTCCATATCCTCTGGTAGGCCTTTGGGGTGGGCTTCCCACGCCCTCCCTGTGTCAAATCACCCCAACGTGACTCGACCTCCTGCAGGAGGGAGGCATTTGCCTCGTCCGAGAACCTCCTGGCTCTTTTGCGCCTTCCAATGTGTTTCTCTCACACCTCACTGCTCCCTCCAGCGTCAGTCTCCACAGTGTGCTGTGATGCCTCCTCCTCTCCCTCCATTATCGGGAAAATTCGGTCAAATATGTCGCTGTTAACAGCTACTTTTTGTTTGCCTACTTGCTGTGGAGCTCTAAAGTCTCCCTCCTTCCTCCCAAAGCAGCCACACCACACCCACATATGCCTTCAGTCCCTCTGAGCTCCCTCTCTCGCTGTCTCCTCTTCTGTGCATGTCATGGTGACCCTTGACCTCCTGAATCGTGGGAATCGAGCGTTGCCATGCCATTGCTAAGGGCGGCCACACTTTATTGCAGAAGGTCAGAAAAATTTAATGCTACTGCCCATTTGATATCGCTCACGGTAATGACAATTTTCAAAAATGTAAACTAGGTGTTTTGAGAATGGGCGCGAAGCCGGCGAACTGAAAACCCTTTTTTACTGCCCACGCCGGATGCAAAATCAGCCAAGCCTCCTGTTACCGCTTGGTGCCCGGTGACTCCTGCTGGACAGTGTACATTCAATGAGGACAGCAATGGTCTCAGCTGAGATGTTGCCAAGAATGAATATCCTGTCAATACACTTACTCCAAACTGCTAGTGAAGAATTGTCACTTGGATGAATTGCTGGAGCTCTGAAGTTTAGGAAACTATGAAACCTTCAAATAAACTAATCAGCCGGGCCGAAATTCAGCCTCCCAAAAAGGATACTTATCGCCAGACAGCGGCGGCCAGGAGGCGGAGTCGATCGACCGCCGTGCTTCCGGTCCAATGGCCACCACGATCGAAATTCATCTCGGGGATTTCTCTGGCAGTTCCCACTTCCGCCCCACTGCTCCTGACCATCTGAAGCGCGTCATCAAAGTGCACACCGCCGCTCTCCCACACCTCCATAACACCGTCCCGCGAAATTTAACTGGAAAAATCTTAGAGCTGCCGCTTGGTGCCCCCGACAGCTCTTTCTGTTGGTGCACCTTCCTTTCATTGTGTGAGCCATGGCAAGCATGGCGGCCCTTCAAGGGGAGGACGCACTGCCGCAGCTGCCATGTTTTTTTTGCCGGCCAACTTCCCGATCGGCCGGACAATTATGGCCCCAGGTTCAGTCGGGTCGCCAACAGGCAGCTTGAGTGCCAGGCCACTAGCCCGTCCGAAACCCTCCCTGGTGGCCCAGTGGTCGAGCCTAAATAATCACCGCTTCTCTCTCCTTTAAATGAGGGGAGAGACGTGATGATGCACACGTGCACTGACGTCACCACCGCTCTGCTGCTGACTGACAGCGACGGAGACTCCTTCCCGCCCCCACTTCTGCCCCTCACCAGCACTTACCGCCACACTTCTGCCCCCAATATGACCAACTTGCGGTTTACTCCAAAAAAATTGCCAAAGAACTGAAAATGGATCAAGAGTCCGCCTCGTCTGATGCAACGGTAAAAACACTTAGAAAACAGTGCGTAAGGCAGGTTTCCAGCAGGGGTCTACCCCAGTGTCTCCCAAATAGGTGAGGTTAAAATTTGAATTTGAAGAAACATTTTGTATTACTTTAAAAATTCAGGCCCTATTCCCATGGCAGATAGCGGCCCTGGTGGTAACTAGTTAGCAGCTATAACTAAATGTTGATCATTAAGAGGGTTAGCGCTTGTTAATATCCATTCCAGCAATGGAAAATAGAAGCAAATGTTACTTTCTGGTTTCCTCTGAGCAATTCATTGGATAAAGTGAAAGCCATCACAGTGAGGGTGAAAGGCATGAAATAACTAACACAAAGAGGAAAACAGGGACTTCAACTTGAGAAAACGGAGGAGAGAAGGACAACTGAGAAAGCAATACTTCTGTCGGAAGAAGTGGAGAATTGTAAATTTAGAGGGGGCTCACCGGAACTAAGCAGCTAAAGTATTGAGACAGTCGACATGTTTTACTAAACACAGGCATTGTTTTGGTAAACCTAAACTACTAGTACAGGGGGGAGATGAATAATAGAGTTTTTCAACCTTTTAGCACTGTTGTAGTATTTCTGCATTAAAACTAATAGGGTGAAATGATGCTACTTGGTGTCAACAGTGAACACATCAACCCCTTTGTTAAAGTAGCAATCGGAGGTATGTCATCTGACCGCGTGAATCTCTTAGTATCACTACAGAGCAATTGTGCCCCCTAAGCGCGCAACAACATTAAAATTGTTTTTATTTGATACTCAAATTTAACAATCTTTGATTTGCCCATTTCTGTAGTTCTACTCTACAAACTTGCACAATAGAAAGAAATGCACAATTTTTTGAAAGAAAGGTCTTGCGTATTTTGAAAGCTAAAAAGGCCCTACGGAACTCAGGCATGACGACAGATTAAAGCGTAAGTAAAAATGTTAGTGGACTAGAATAAAGGGAGGGCCAAGGGATAGGAATCTGGTTTGAGTTTTGAGGTTTGCCTTGCCACCGGTGAGAATTCTTTTTAATAGCCTTATTAATGTCTCCACATCACAGGACACAGAATTAGATAGAAATAATGTTTACTTTTTGAATAAATCAGACTTTGGTTTCTGGTTTGCATTTTGGTGATTTCCGGACATCCCACTTCAGACAGTGACAACCTAATTGGTTTATCTAATTTACTATAGGATTCATCAGACTTTAATTTCATGCATCAAGTACTACCAAGCTGACATCGGCATTGATTCACATAACAACTTTTTAATGTGCAAGAATGTCAGCCAAGCGAATGGTATCACGTTTGAGTATGTGCTTTAATGACACAGTATCTGCCTATTCACACTGCAGGCTTCATTCAGTGCTGAAGCTATGGTAATGGTTGAAAAGCCACAGTATCCGCTAATGTTTGAGGAATGATCCTAATGCAGGTAATTATTAAAGGAAATGTACTTCTCGTATTTGCAGCTTTATGTTTAGAGCTTCAGGTTTTAAAAATGTATTTCTGACGATTTTCTGTGAACATTTCTGGCTATTTTTTTTTACACCAGTTCCAGTGCTCATTGATGCTTTCAGTTTTTTTTCATTAAAAAAGGATCGAAATTGGAGTAAAATCGGGTAAACTGAAGTTGGTCAACAATTTGGTATTTTTGTATTCATTTCACAGCCGTCTAGGTTCCTCTCAGGTCAATGTCCCAACAAGGAAGGAAGCAGTGCTGGGTTTAGTTTTGGGGAATGAAGTGGAGCGTTAACTTCACCACACGGACTGCAGCGATTCAAGAAGGTGGCTCACCAGCTTCTCAAGAGCAATTAGGGATGGGCAATAAATCCTAGCCTTATCAGCGATGCCTACATCCCATGAACAAACTTTTAAAAATGTTTCATTGGAAGAGCATTTGGGAAACAGTGATCACAATATCATTAGGTTTGGAGTAGTTATGGTAAAGGATAAGGAAAAATCAAATGTGAAAATATTCAACTGGAAGAGGGCTAATTTCACTGAGTTGAGAAGGGATCTGGCCCAGGTGGCTTGGAAACAATGACTAGCAGGTAAAACAGTAAATGAGCAATGGGAGGCCTTTAAAGAGACGATAGTTCGGGTACCGTCTAGACACATTACCACAAGGGGGAAAGGAAGGACATCCAAAGCTAGTAAGGAATTATCAGGGCCAGAGTGATCTCCTGAACTAGTTTCGATTGCCTGACAGTGGCGGGGAGGTGGGGGGGGGGGGCAGGTGGTTGTTGGAGAAGTATTTCCCAGATTTTTTTCCTCCAAATTGGCCTGGGTTTTTATCTGTTTCTTTGTCTATCCCAGGCAATCACTTGATTTTTGGGTGGGGTAGCGAGTGTATATGTTACACAATTGTGTGCCATGCTGGATGGACCAGAGGGTCTTTTCCTGTCCGTCATTGTTTGTATGCTCATTTCTCTTTACCCTTTTGTCAAAATGGTTATATAGGACTCCATATTAATTTCCTCACTGAGCAAAAATTATGTGAAAGGGTGCCAGACTGTAAGCTTGATGTTAACTTGTTTCAAGAACTTGTAATGCCTGGGTCTGTTGTAGACTAATTCATAGAGATCGATTGCTATGGTTAGTCACCAACCCCATTATCATTGTATCATGTGACTACCAGGAAGGTAGAAGGTGAACTAGATGGACCTAGTCTTTCTTCTGTCTAGCAGTTCCAATGCCCAACATGTTGATATTGTTGCTGAATGATGCTTCGGAACTGTTGCATCCTGTCTCAGTGTTAGTTCAATTACAGAGCGAGTGCAGAGGCAGCATGATGTAAGGAAATCCAGGGGAAGATCTCTGTTGTTACCACCTGGGCCATAATCTGGGGAGATGGGTCGCCTGCCAATTGGAGAATCCACCTGATTTTCATCCCATTAGTTTCAAAGGATTAAAGATCAGGCAGGCTCAATAAACAGTGTGTCATCAGCCCCGCCAGATCACCACCCGGGCGGTGAAGGTGAAAATCTATCCCCCAGGCTCCACAACTTGTCGCCTGTGTGCTATTACTTTGTCATATGTCTCTATTAAAGATACACACACACACACATACCACAATGGAGACAAGGGTACAATCTGATGGAAAAAAAACCTAGAAAAAACATGAAAAAAATCTACCCAGTGAGAAATACAGCCAGCAAAGAGATAAAAAGAACCAACTGTGGTAAGCAGCAATGCCATTTCCTAACTTGCTTATCCTCCCATTCATGCCTATGTGGCTCATGGTTAGCACAGCGCACTTGGACCATGATGTGAAAAGTGGATAATGAGATTTGAAATCAACAAAAACAACAACTGCCATTTATAAAGCACCTTTAACATAGTAAAACATCCCATCATACTTGGTACCATGAAATTTGTCGCATGTTTATCAAATAGATGTCAGTTCATAACATCTGTAAGCTGCATTTTCATAGCACTGCTGATATGCAGGAAGATGTGTTCTTCCCTGAAATATGTTACGAACTGTAACAAATGGATTTCAAAGTAGGCAAATGCGAGGTCATCCACTTTGGACCTAAAAAGGATAGAGCAGAGTACTTTCTCAATGGTGAAAAGTTACAAACAGTGGAGGTCCAAAAGGACTTGGGGGTCCAGGTACATAGATCATTAACATGTAATGAACAGGTACAGAAAATAATCAAAAAGTCTAATGGAATGCTGGTCTTTATATCTGGAGAACTAGAATACAAGGGGGTAGAGGTTAACCTGAAGCGATACAAAGCCCTGGTTAGCACACACCTGGAGTACTTTGACCAGTTCTGGGCACCACACCGTAGGAAGGATATATTTGCCTTGGAGGGAGTGCAATGTAGGTTTACTCGAATAATACCTGGACTCCAAGGGTTAAATTACGAGGAAAGATTACACAAATTAGGGTTGTATTCCCTAAAATTTATATGGTTAAAAGGTAATGTGATCAAAGTTTTCAAGATATTAAGGGAAACAGATAGGTTAGATAGAGAGAAACTATTTCTCTTGATTGGGGATTCTGGGACTAGGGGGCATAGTCTAAAAATTAGAACCAGACCTTTCAGAATTGAAATTAGGAAACACTTCTACACACAAAGGGTGATAGAAGTTTGGAACTCTCTTCCACCAAACGGCAATTGATGCTAGATTAGTTGTTAATTTTAAATCTGAGATTGATAGATTTTTGTTAACCAAAGGTATCAAGGGAAATGGGTCTGGAGTTAGGTCACAGATCAGCCATGATCTCATTGAATGGCGAAACAGGCTCAAGTGGCTAAAAGACCTACTACTGTTCCTATGTTCCCACCATTTGTGCCTTGATACCTCTAGTCTCGGGCAGCTAGTGTTACTCTGATCTATGGCCCAAAAATATTGTTTTCCTGACACGTCCTGTTCAGTCACCCACAGAGTGAGTGGTTGCACAGGCCATGGTAACATATTTGTAATAATTTGACCCCATTTATAGGCAGGACAGGGTCTGCCCACACCTCTTCGCTGTGATTGGCCTCCAAAACCAGCCACAGCAGAACTCCGCCCCCAATCTTGTGGGACTCCCCGCTGTCTGCTGGGAGCTCACCTCCAATATTGAAGTGATCTTGAGGCCTGATGGTTGGCCAGAGTTAGTGGCGGATTTCTTTAGTCGGTGGAGGTTGCGTCCTGTCGAAAACTTGCAGGATTTGTACCAGAGCAGAAAATCTGGGTGTAAAAGCCTATCACATATCTTCAGTAATGAAATCAGAATATTCCCAAACACAATTGAAATTCTCCTTCAAATAGCAGGAATCTGATGCAAATGCTTTAACCAATGTGTTAAAATTAGTGCATGGGGGAATTTCAACCCGTTGGAGGTTCAGATCTCCGTAGCAACCCTGCACTGTGGACTTCACAGAGCTGTAACGGATCTCTTATTGTGGTGGCCGGTGAGTGGAAGGTGAACCTGGAATAGGAAATGTGATGACAAACCTCTTGAAAGTTTACATGCAGGCAGGAGTCATTTTAACTTCATTTAATTAAGCTTGTGGAAAGCACTTGTTGCTAAGTTGTGCCAGAAATCCAGCTGGGGTTAGAGTACTTATCCACCATTTTCTCCTTTTCTTTGATGTTCTCTTGGTGTTGCCAAAATAACCTCTGACTTCAAAATGTTCCATTTTTATTTGTTAAATTTAAAAACTTGGAAGTCTTAACTATATTGTCATGCACATGAATGCACATTCCACTGTGTGGTTATACCAGTGCAAATTAATACAATTACATTGTGCAGTAATCAAGCTGGAAATAGATCTACACCCGTGACTAATATGGGTTCTGTATACTCAGGTTTTCTTTGAGCTTGCCGGAAATTTCTAAAGTGTAAACCAAGCACTAAAAAATCTGATTTAATGCTTCTCATTTCCACTTCCCTGCCCCTGGTGATGCAGAGCCATTAGTTATTAATGCTTTTAAGGGTGTCAATGAATATTCATCATCAGCAAAGAAAACATCAGAATTCAAGCCATGATTCTATCCCTGTCTTGTCCCTAATCTGGTTTTGAAATTGATAAAAGGTGGCAAACCCCATCACTGGATGACAATCAGGAGCAGGGATTGCGGCTGGTATCGTTTCCTCGTTAATGCAGGGCACGCAGAAGCCAATTGTAATGCTCGAACTGCTCCTGCAGCTGAGATTGGCTAAGTCAATTAGCCTCTGATTTAATTAGTCGTGACAATACTGATGCAGTTTATAAGGCAAACAAGTGTCGTTGTTCTTTCTGCACACAAATGCAAAAGCTATATTTTGTCTTTTGCCTTCCCTCCTATGCACACGCACATGTACATACGCACAGTACACACACATACACATGTACACATGCAGATGTGCACAAGTACACATGCACATGTACACACATTCTTGCTTCAGTGTTCCTGGAGGTGTATAGTTTGTGATTTGAAGACCAGACCCTCAAAACTGCCACCAAGCTCATGGTGTACAGGGCTGTAGTAATACTCGCCCTCCTGTATGGCTCAGAGACATAGACCATGTACAGTAGACACCTCAAGCCGCTGGAGAAATACAACCAACGAAGCCGCCGCAAGATTCTACAAATCCCCTGGGAGGACAGACGCACCAACATTAGTGCCCTCGACCAGGCCGACATCCCCAGCATTGAAGCACTGACCACACTTGATCAGCTCCGCTGGGCAGGCCACATCGTTCGCATGCCAGACACAAGATTCCCAAAGCAAGTGCTCTACTCGGAACTCCTTCACAGCAAACGAGCCAAAGGTGGGCAGAGGAAAGGTTACAGGGACACCCTCAAAGCCTCCCTGATAAAGTGCAACATCCCCACCGACACCTGGGAGTCCCTGGCCCAAGACTGCCCTAAGTGGAGGAAGTGCATCCAGGAGGGCACTGAGCACCTCGAGTCTCATCGCCGAGAGCATGCAGAAATCAAGCGCAGGCAGCGTCCGGCAAATCAGACTTCCCACCCTTTCCCTCAACGACTATCTGTCCCTCCTGTGACAGGGACTGTGGTTCTCGTATTGGACTGTTCAGCCACCTAAAGACTCATTTTAAGAGTGGAAGCAAGTCTTCCTTGATTCCGAGGGACTGCCTATGAAGATGATCAGGCTGTAAAGCTGGCACTAGTTAAACCAGCCTTGCTATAAGCAGGTGACTTTCAGGATGGTCTTCAGCCGGACCCGCTTGCTTTACCCACAGGTAGGTGGCTATGCTTCATTTTGCTGATAGCCCACATTAGCCCAAGCTGCACTAATACTCACACAAGTCCCCGTCAAAAATATTCAAATTGCCTGAGCCCCGGAAATCCGAGAGGATCAGACAGTTTACTATTCGTCCGAACACAAGTCCTGCTGTGCCATTGTTATGGTGCCAGGGCAGGATGGTGGATTTTTGGAACTATTGGTGTCTAGGCTAACACATGAGGGGTAATTTTCTAATATTGCATGCCCAGCAGAGAGCCTCAAGGACCAGCATTGAGTAGTGAAAATTTGGCCACGACTTGCTAACTATTTTCTGGAGTGGAACATCAGAAAATGACCCCTCTGAAGAATGGTCACGTGACTGAAGAAGCAGAGAGTCAGTGGAGCCATTCCTGGCACAGTCAGGGTCTCCAGTTGAAAGGGGTTACGGACAGAAAGCTGAGAGGAGAAAAGAATGAGTTTCTGCAGATCTTTTTCTGCTTTCAAGTTTTAACTATGCGGGAGCGGGAAGAGAAGCCATTCCGGGTGGTCTTCTGGCTATGATTAGATAGACAAACATGGAACAGTCCTACCCAGCTGAATGACAGTGGAGAGGCATTGGAGGAGGAGTATGTGGTCAACCGTGTCAAAGACTGCAGACAGGTCGAGGGGACAAGGAGGGATAGTTTATACAGGATGTCACTTGCGACTTTGATAAGAGCTGTTTCGGTACTGTTTCCAATGGAAATAATAAGCAGGAGAGATGTAAAATGGGCTGCCGATTAACTATCCCCCACACAAAATCAAAATCACACCTTCCCCTTTTTCTACAAACCCTTCTCTGTGTGCATCAACTCAGACAGCTCCCAGTCAAGCCACCTCAGTCAAACTATTTCCAAACCTCGACAGATACAATGTCTGCATGTATAACGCATTTTGGAACTATGACAGTGCTAATATACTTTTATTTAGAGCCTATACTACGGGAGGGCGCTGAGCACCTCGAGTCTCATCGCTGAGAGCATGCAGAAATCAAGCACAGGCAGCGGAAAGAGCATGTGGCAAACCTGTCCCACCCACCCTTTCCCTCAACAACTATCTGTCCCACCTGTGACAGGGACTGTGGCTCTCGTATTGGACTGTTCAGCCACCTAAGGACTCATTTCCGAGGGACTGCCTATGATGATGATACTACGTGTGCAAACCTGCTGTGTACCATCATGCTTCACCTTGATGCCCATCCTTAGTGCGTGATGTGTGAACTCTAAAATCTTAATTCTCCGAGGGGCTACCTAAGCGTGTGATGCAGCTGGCCTTTCACTAGGAGCCATTAGGAGCTGTGGTGACCCTCGCCTCATAGCAACTTAGCCCCGAGATGGAACAGCCAACATTCATCCCTCAACCACCATCACCAAAGCAGATTAACAAGTCATTCGTCTCATTCATTATTTGTGGGGCTGTGCTGTGCACAATTTGGCTAGCACATTTACTTCCATAATAACATTGACTTACCTTCAAAAAGGTAACTTGTGAAGTGCTTTGCACATCCTGAAGAAGTGAAATGCAAGTTTTTTCTTTTCAGTTCTTTATTTAAAAAAAGGCAAGGGTACGAGGCACAGGTTTGCAGGAGTAGTTTTCCGCTGTAGAATCAAATGCTCCCCTCCCCCAAAATATTTATGGAACATTTTCTATTTCCATTTGCATTGTTTTTTTTGTCTTGGTGTAGAGGTCCACTCGGCAGATGTGGTGCGATTTAGCACATAGCAATGCAATGCGCTAAACAGAATTGCCTTATCATTCAGTGTGTGTATCGGGAGTTGAATGCTGAGCCAGATGAGTGTCCTGGTACAGGTGAAGTGATTTTCCCCCCTTCCCCCCGCCACACAAATAATTGGTGTTGTCTTCGCTCAGTTGGCCACAATGATTATTAAAAAAAACATGTACCCAAGATATTTGTCGAAGAGACTTCCATTTTGAGGCCGATTTCCAGTTGAGGAAATGTTCAATGGTACTGGATGCAGACTGATGAATTGAACTGAGTTTCTAGTTGAGGAGATGTTTGCTGACATTGTGGGTCGAGACAAGTTTCGAGTTGAGGAGATGTATGATGCTATTATATGCAGTCTGATGGATTGAAATGAGCTTCACATTGAGGAGATATTTGATAGTGTTATATGCAGACAAATGGGCTGAACAGAGTTTCTAGTTGAAGAAGTGTTTGATGGTATTGTATGCAGACTAGTGGATTAGGTTCAAATTGAGTGTCTACTTGAGAAGATGTTTGTGACAGAAGTGTATGCAGGCAGTTGGTTTAATGTTGGGTTGTTTGTGCACAGACTTGCCACGATGGTTGATTGATGGTGACAGATATGGATCACTACTACGAATGCACTGTGATAAAACTGGTTTGTTAATTCGCTTGGGGGCACTGGGTGGAATTGCTTGGTTGTATGGGGTTTTTATTCTTTGAGGAGGACATGAGTTGGGTAATTTGTTCGTTTTGATCATCACATACTTTTGAAGACCTGCCACATTTTTGCGACTATTTCAATAAGTAGATTTTGCAGGCATGTTGTGGTTATTTGATTGTTGTATTAGATGTTTGTGGTTTGCAAGTTTTAGTCTGTCTGTTTTGAATTTCCTATTTCGTTACATCATTTCCAATGGTGCCGAGAGCATTAACCCTCCACCCCGTAACATTAACCCCCCCATAACCCCCCCGAGCATTAACCCCCGCATAACCCCTGAGAGCATTAAACCCCCCCCCCGAGCATTAACCTCCCCCGAGTGCATTAAACCACCCCCCCCGAGCATTAAACCCCCCCCGAGCATTAACTCCCCCCAGAGCATTAAACCCCCCCCCGAGCATTAACCGCCCCAAGCATTAACCCCCCCCACCGAGAGCATTAATCCCCCCGAGCATTAACCCCCCCCTCTGAGAGCATTAACCCCCCCCCCAAGCATTAACCCCGCATAGCCCCCGAGAGCATTAACCCCCCATAACCCCCGAGAGCATTAACATCCCCCCGAGCATTAACCCCCCTGAGCATTAACCCCCCCCATAACCCCCGAGAGCATTAACATCCCCCCGAGCATTAACTCCCCCGAGCATTAACCCACCCATAACCCCCGAGAGCATTAACATCCCCCCGAGCATTAACCCCCAATAACCCCCGAGAGCATTAGCCTCCCCATAACCCCCGAGAGCATTAACCCCCCCATAACCCCCGAGAGCATTAACTCCCCCCTGAACATTAACCCCCCCATAACCCCCCCGAGCATTAACCCCCCATAACCTCCCCAAGCATTAACATCCCCCCAGAGCATTAACCGTCTGTTATAAAGGTGTTAACCTTTCGCCCCCCCCACCAATGCTGTTTTATTCTGCCATTGTATATCCGATTTTAGATTGCCTAGGATTTTTGTCCTCAATAAGTAATTGGGATTTGACGATGGGACAGTTAGTTGTCTCCCATTTCAGTAAAATATTCAAAAATCTGCAGATCTCTCCTTCACTTGCTGGGATCCTGGCTTCTTTTTGCCTTGTGAGTTTTTGCCATATTCATTTGCTTCAATGTCACTAGTTCGACAAAACATGGTTGGGTCACTTTGAACTTTCTCTTCCCCTTTGATTTTTCTTCCTTCTTCTCTCCTGAAAGTGCTGGGGCACACTTTCAAGAACATTGGGCAGTCTCCAAGTGACTGCCGAGCTAAAATTACCTCTTTCAGCACAAATCAGAGATAGGACCTAGGATCTTCCTGTTCAGTGCAATTTAGCTACACATTTAATAAAGTCCCTGCAATGATGAGTTAGCTTATCCCAGCGTGGTCAATGGTAGGATTGCTTCAACTGGCCTCAGCGTCCTGCGTTAGTGGAAAGAAAATCAGCCCTACTTCTCATTCCTGATCACTAATACAATGACCTCTACTGGAGGTATGTGTGTATGGATGATGGGTGAGGAAAAGTTTGGACCCAGCTGTGTTAGATAGTCGGCTGACACTTGCTCTCAAGGCTGACACACAAAGGCCACTCGGGTGAGGCTAGTGACGGGATTAATACAATTGGGGAGAGGGGGAAAATTGGAGGGGGTAAAAAAACAGGTTGCAGGAGCCTGAACTTCTTGTTTTATTTTTTATTAATTTTATTGTTGTTCGGGAGAAGTCGCAGTCTCGTCAGACAAGCCTCCAGGTGTACATTTTTATAACAAGCTGGACCAGAATTTTTTCTTCCTTCTACAAACTCCGTTTCCAAGCCACTGACTCCATCCCTCATCCTGATCACTGTCTAATACTGAACCAGACTATTCGCAACCTTGGTGTTCTATTTGACCCTGAGCTGAGCTTACAAACCCATATCCTCTACATCACCAAGATCGCCTACTTCAATCTCTGTAACATTGCCCGTCCCTGCCTCAGTTCATCTACTGCACAAACCCTCTTTGTTTTTGTTACCTCTAGACTCCTGGCCTGCTTCCCACCTTGCACCCTTATCTTCAGCTCATCAAAAACTTTACTGCCTGTATCCTAACTGGCACCAATTCCCATTCACCCATAACCCCTGTGGTCGCTGATCTACATTGGCGCCCAGTCCGGCAATGCCTCGATTTTAAAAGTCATCCTCGTTTTCAAATCCTTCCATGGCCTCGCTCCTCCCTATCTTTGTAACATCCTTCAGCTCTACAACCCTCCAAGATCTCTGCTCTCCTCCAATTCTGGCCTATTGCGCAAACCTGATTTTTATCACTCCACTATTAGTGGTCGTGCCTTCAGCTGCCTAAGCCCTAATCTCTGGTGTTCCCTCCCTAAACCTCTCCACCTCACTACCAATGCTCCAGGGGTCCATCGCAGCAGCGAGCCAGCTTTTCAACTGATGGAAATTTGGAATGGGCTGCACGACCCCTTTAAACTACAGGGAACATTGCTCAGTACTACATCTCTCTTCCCCTTTAAGATGCTTCTTAAATACTGCCTCTTTGACCAAGCTTTTGGATACCTGTTCCAATATCTCTTCATATGACTCGGTGTTAACTCTTGTTTGGTATCTCTCCTGTGAAGTGCTTGGGATGTGTTACTACATTAAAGAAGCGATATAAATACAGGTTGTTGATGTTGAAGGTGTTTGCAATGTTATTCAGGATAGAGGGTTATGTTAGTACATTGTGGTTGAGAGACCACAGAGACCAGCAGGGCTACCTCCTCCTAACAAGATGGCGCTAGGTGTTGGCAGGCTCTGTGGTGCATGTGCAATAAAAAGAAAGACTTGCATTTATATAGCGCCTTTCATAACCTCCTGATGTCCCAAAGTGCTTTAAGAAAGAAAGAAAGACTTGGATTTATATAGCACCTTCACAACCACCGGACATCTCAAAGCACTTTACAGCCAACTAAGTACTTTTGGAGTGTAATCCCTGTTGTAATGTAGGAAATGCGGCAGCCAATTTGTGCACAAACAAGATTCCACAAACAGCAATGTGATAATGACCCGATAATCTGTTTTTTTGTTATGTTGATTGAGGGATAAATATTGGCCAGGCCTGCTCTTCTTCAAAATAGTGCCATGGGAGCTTTTGCTTCCACTTGAGAGAGCAGACTGGGCCTCAGTTTAACATCTCATCCAAAAGGCAGCATCTCTGACAGTGCAGTGCGAAGCCTAGATTTGTTTTGTGCTTAAGTCCCTAGAATGGGACTTGATCCACAACCTTCTGACTCAGAGGCAAGAGTGCTACCCACTGAGCCACAGCTGACACTGTTACAACCACTTAATTACTTTTAAAGTGTAGTCACTGTTGTAATGTAGGTAACGCAGCAACCAATATGTGTACAACAAGCTCCCACAAACAGCAATGTGATAATGACCAAATCATCTGTTTTAGTGATGTTGGTTGAGGGATAAATATTATTCAGGAGACCAGGGATAATTCCTCTGCTCTTCTTCGAAATAGTGCTGTGGGATCTTTTATATCCACATGAGAGAGCAGGCGGTTTAACATCTCATCTGAAAGATGACACCTCCAACAGTACAGCACTCCCTCAGTGTGTCCGGAGTGAAAAACGAGACTTTTGTGCTCAAGTCCCCGGAGTGAGGCTTTGAACCCACAACCTTCTGACTCAGAGGCAAAGGTGTCACCAACTGAGCCATGGTTGACCCTTGACAATCAGGAGGGGTAAGTTTGGCCATCAGGGCTCGGTAGAAGATGGTTGGCAACCGGGAGGTGGGGAGAGAGAGGCTGCGACCTGCAGGGGAGGGGCCAAAGGCTTCCTTGAGGGCCTATTCCTTATCTAGCACTCCCTGTTCCTGAGTCAGATTTACAGACCCCATGGCATGAAAGGGTTGAGTCTTTGCTGGGTTAAGGTACTGAAGGCACTGCCTTGGCTGAGAACAGATAAATTCAGCACAGACCAAGAATCAAAGCTTCTTCTGGTCAACTACTCCTGGACAATAAGCTCACCCAGGAGTTTTGTGTTTTCACAATGAGCAGGACCAGGTGCTTTTTAAAAAAAATTGACATTGTTATGTATGTTAACTGGGTTTTACCTGCCACCAGAGGGCGCGACTGTCGGAGTCCTAAGGGTCACTGGCAGACACGTGCAAGCCGTGTATATAATGTTGGCAGCCATGTTGAATCCTCACTTTGAGAATAAATAAACTGGAGTAAGGTCGTGCCTGAACTAGCTCACTGTACTTAGCTTCGTGGAGTTATTTTATACTTAACAGACGATGTTGCACCTTTTGCTGCTGGAATGAATCAGGGTCAGATCTGGAAGATTGAAAGGCTCAGTCGAAGAAATGTCGCAGGACTTTTTCGTGCTTGCATTGGCCATGAGGTCATCCTTCGAAAGCTGCTGGCTGCTGAATCTCTAGACTTGAGCAGGGCCATCACGATCGCCCAGGCATGCATGTCCATGGACGAAAACTCGAAATAGATGTCTTCCCAGCATCGAAATTTACCAGCAAGTACAATACATAAAATAATATCTTCGGCAGGCAGAGCTGCACATGGCAGGGCCTACTCGTCCGCGTTCGTACGACCTGTAACTGCTCAAAGTCCGCCATCGGGGTGAATCAAATCTCGCCTTGTTGGCGTTGCGGGGGCTATCATCGGGCCCATCAATGCCGATTCAAGCAATACATGTGCAAAGGCTGTGCAACAATGGGGTACCTTCAGCTAATGTGTCCGCAACCAAGCAAGCGTGCTGCAACACACCACGTGGCTGAGGATGATCGATCCAGCGTGGATCAAGTGGCACAGGCAACTCAACGCGAGGTACAAGAAGAAGAAGTGTATGGGGTACATTCTTTTACCAAAAGTCATCCGATAATGCTGGAAGTTAAATTAAATGGGCTCCAGTATCCATGGAATTGGACACGGGTGCAAGTCAGTCAATAATGAGCCAGAGGGCTTTTGAAAAGCTGTGGGACACTAAGGCAAAAAGACCCACACTGAGCCCAATCAATGCGAAGCTGCATACCTACACCAAAGAGTTCATATCAGTCATTGGCCGCGCGGCAGTAAAGATATCGTACGATATAGCTGTGCATGATTTATCGTTGTGGATCGTTCCAGGCAATGGCCCAACGCTGTTCGGCAAGAGTTGGCTTGAGAAAATTAAATGGAACTGGAACAATATTAAAGCCTTATCATCAGTGGATGACGCTTCGTGTGCTCAAGTGCTGAGCAAGTTTCCCTCATTGTTCGAACCAGGCATCGGCAACTTCACGGGAGCCAAGGTGCAGATCCACCTAGACCTGGATGCAAGACCCATCCATCACAAGGCTCGTGTGGTTCCGTACATGATGAGGGAGAAAGTCGAGTACGAACTGGACAGACTTCAATGGGAAGGAATCATATCACCAGTCGAGTTCAGCGAATGGGCCAGTCCAATTGTCCCGGTGTTGAAAAGTGATGGCACGGTCAGGATCTGCGGCGACTGCAAAGTAACGATCAACCGAGTCTCGATACAGGATCAATACCTGTTACCCAAGGTTGACGACCTGTTTGCAATGCTTGCGGGAGTGAAGTCGTTCACCAAATTGGACCTGACTGCCGCTTACATGGCATAGGAGCTGGTTGAATCTTCAAAAAAACTGATGTGTATCAACATGCACAAAGGACTGTTTATATACCACAGATGCCCTTTTGGAATTCGCTCGGCGGCAGCCATATTTCAGAAAAACATGGAGAGTTTGCTGAAGTCCATCCCGAGAACCGTCGTGTTCCAAGATGACATCCTGATCACTGGTCGCAACGCCACCGAACACCTGCACAACCTGGAAGAGGTTCTATGTTGTCTGAACAGAGTGGGACTCAGGCTAAAACGCTCCAAATGCATTTTCATGGCACCAGAAGTTGAATTCCTGGGGAGAAAGATTGTGGCAGATGGCATCAGGCCTACGGACTCAAAGACAGAGGCCATCAAGAATGCACCCAGACCCCAGTGTGTGACGGAGCTGCGTTTGTTCTTGGGTCTTCTCAATGATTTCAGTAACTTTCTACCTAGTTTGAGCACATTTCTAGAGCCTTTGCACATGTTGCTGAGAAAGGATAATGACTGGGTTTGGGGCAAATCTCAAGTCAGAGCCTTTAAGAAGGCCAGGAACCTGCTATGTTCCAATAAATTACTGGTACACTATGACCCATGTAAGCGGTTACTGCTGGCCTGTGACGCTTCATCATATGGGGTCGGTTGTGTGCTCCAGCAAGCCAATGTATCAGGCAAACTCCAACCAGTTGCATATGCATCCAGAGGTCTGTCTAAGGCTGAAAGAGCCTATAGTATGGTAGAGAAAGAGGCTTTAGCATGAGTATATGGGGTTAGGAAAATGCACCAATACCTGTTTGGGCTTCGGTTTGAGCTTGAAACAGACCACAAGCCGCTCATTTCATTGTTTTCTGAGAGCAAAGGTATAAACACCAATGCCTCATCCCACATCCAAAGATGGGCACTGACATTATCCACTTATGAATATGTCATCCGCCACAGACCACTGGGCACTGAAAAGTGCTGATGCACTTAGTCGGCTACCATTGCCCACAACCGGGGTGGAAATGCCGCAGCCCGCAGACTTGCTTCTGGTCATGGATGCCTTCGAGAACGAGGGGTCACCCATCACGGCTCGCCAAATTAGGACCTGGACCAGCCAGGATCCTGAGGTCAAGCGTAAAAAGTTGTGTCCTAAATGGAAATTGGTCTGCCATTCCCAGGGAAATTCAGGATTATAGCCGCCACGAAGATGAATTGTCTATTCAGTCTGATTGTCTCTTATGGGGTAATCATGTTATTATGCCAAAAAAAGGCAGGGAAACCTTTGTGTGAGATTTACACAGTACCCACCCAGGCATTGTCATGATGAAGGCTATTGCCAGGTCTCACGTTTGGTGGCCCAGCATTGACTTGGACTTGGAGTCATGCGTGCATCAGTGCAACACTTGCATGCAACTGAGTAACGCACCTGTGGAGGCTCCGCTGAGTCTGTGGTCATGGCCATCCAAACCATGGTCAAGGATCCCCATAGACTTTGGCGGCCCCTTTCTTGGCAAAATGTTTTTAATGGTAGTGGACGCTTACTCCAAATGGATTGAATGCGTAATCATGTCATCCAGCACGTCCACAGCCACTATTAAAAGCCTCTGGGCCATGTTCGCCAGCCATGGCCTGCCCGACGTCCTTGTCAGCGACAACGGACCGTGTTTCACCAGTTCAGAGTTCTACGAGTTTATGACCTGTAATGGCATCAAGCATGTCCGGTCTGTCCCTTTCAAACTGCGTCTAATGGTTAAGCAGAGCGGGCTGTCCAAACCATTAAGCAGAGCCTAAAACGTGTGACTCACAGCTCCCTACAGACCCGCTTGTCCCACATTCTGCTCAGTTACCGGATGAGACCCCATTCACACACCGGGGTCCCTCCTGCCGAGCTGTTAATGAAGAGAGGCCTCAAAACTAGGCTCTGTC
This sequence comes from Pristiophorus japonicus, assembly GCF_044704955.1. Lineage (NCBI taxonomy): Eukaryota > Metazoa > Chordata > Chondrichthyes > Pristiophoridae > Pristiophorus > Pristiophorus japonicus. The sequence continues at coordinate 53,894,525 of NC_091983.1, forward strand.
TTGTAGATCTGGATCTCAATGATCATGTTGAAACCAGAAGGCAACAGCAGCAATGGCACCACGATCGCGTGGCCGTATCACGTGACATTGCTGTTCATGACCCTGTGTTTGTCCTGAATTATGGTCATGATCCAAAGTGGGTTGGTGGCATGGTTTTGGCCAAGGAGAGGAACAGGGTGTTTATAGTCAAACTGTTAAATGGCTAAACGTGCAAGAGGCACATCGAACAAACCAAACTGCGATTCACAGAAACCCAGAACAAATTGAAGATGATCATCATCGACCAACCAACACACATCCAACCATCAGCTGACCCTTGTGTCATTCATGAAGACGAACCTACCATCCCCGACAGTCCTGTCAGACCGACTGCTCCGCAATGCGGCAATGGTCCTTCTAACTCACCCAAGCTTGTTGGGTTCGAACTGAGAAGATCAACCAGGGAGCGGAAGGCCCCGGACCGTCTCAACTTGTAAATACAACCTGGGGCTTTGGGGGGAATGATGTTGTGATGTTGGAGGGCGTGACTGTCGGAACCCTAATGGTCACTGGCAGACACATGCAAGTTGTGTATATAATGTTGGCAGCCAAGTTGAATCCTCACTTTGAGAATAAATAAACTGGAGTAAGGTCATGCCTAAACTAGCTCACCGTACTTAGCCTCGTGGAGTTATTCGATACTTAACAGACGTTGTTGCACCTTTTGCTGCTGGAATGGATCAGGGTCAGATTTGGAAGATTGGAAGCTCAATCGAAGAAGAAGAAAGATTCTGCTCCCAGCACTGGAGCCAAGCTGGACGGGAGTGCAGATTGGAGAATTGAGAGCAGTCAGCATCCCTGAATTGTAGAGCTCCAGATTTTCTAGTCGTTGAAATGAATGATTGAGAAATTGGCCTTGATACTAACGCCTGACCCACCCAGCCCCTTAACAACGGGCAGTGGAAGGGTATAAGACTTAAATACGGGGAACGCCTCCCCAACACACCGCACACACATCTGATGCCTTTTCTATGGTGGTGGATATTGGGACATCCGCGTATCCCGCCTTGGAGACGCGGAACACTTAACTAACATATTTAAATAGGCTTCCCACTGTGCAATTGGGAATTCGATTTAAAATTCACTGCTGCTGCTCATGATTCCCAGGGGTCGGGAAACTCGGCATTGAAAAGGCGGCAGGAGAAGCCGGCTCCACAGGGTAAATGCCTTTTTCAGCACGCCGGGCCCCTCAAAGAAGCCTGGAAACACCTGGAGCAGGGTCTTTCCCTATCATCCTTTCTTCATAGTACCAGTGAAAATTGCGGGTGTTAAAATAACCACAAGGATGGCAAAATAGGTGTGGTGGGAATAGGAATTACATTCTATCAGTGGAGGAACCATGCCTGCTCAGGGTACAAAATCCTGGCCAACAGCTTTTAACTGAATTTGTAAATACAAAGAAAAATCTATTAAGGTTTGTAAGCAGAAGCACAAAAGATTTTCACAGCGATTTTGTGTAAGAATGATCTCATTTTCAATAGAAGTTACAATCGGCTTATTTCCAAAGATAGGGTCATGTTGTCAAGATATGGTACGAGGGTTTAAATATTTACTGTCTGTCCCATGTTTCTCTCCCTTTCATTCCGTGTTGTCTCATCAATTAGTTTGAAGTCTCCTTTCATAATGCACGTGATTAATTTCCATTCACAGCCAGCACTGTGTGTGTGTGTTCACAGCCACATTCAGAGGCACTTTTAGATCTGTTGGTGAAAAAAAAGAAAGACTTACAGTTATAAAGCACCTTTAGCAATCATTCGGACATCTCAAAGCACTTCACAACCAAGTATTTTTTGGATTGTAGTCACTGCTGTTATGTGAGAAATGAGGCAGCCAATTTGCGCACAGCAAGCTCCCACAAACATCAATGAGATAATGACCAGATAATCTGTTTTTACTGATGTTGATTGAGGGATAAATATTGGTCACAATACCAGGGATAACTCCCCTGCTCTTCTTCAAAATAGTACCATGGGATCTTTTATATCCACCTGAGAGAACAGACGGGACCTAGATTTTAACGTCTCATCTGAAAGATGGCACCTCCAACAATGCAGCACTCCCTCAGTACTGCACTGGTGTGTCAGCCTAGATTTATATACTCAAGTCCCTGGAATGCCATGTAAACCCACAGCCTTCTGACTCAGATGAGCAAGCTACCCACTTAAAAAATATATAATTTATTCAAAATTAAAAACATTTACAACATTGTGATTATTCCATTGTATTGTACGACTCCTTTCCACCACTCTGCACATCCTTTCCTCCAACACATATTAACATCAAAACCGTCTCCCGTAACACATATCAATCTATTGTACTTTAAGAATTGATCATAACCAAACCTTCCGAACTCTTTCTAGGATATCCTCATCCCAAAAGGTTTCTTGCAGACACAACAGGTCAGTGTTTTTAAAACACTGCAACAACTGCTGCAATTTCTTCTCCCTTCCCCGGCCGCCCCCCCCGCAACCCCCTCAGTCCGTTCACATTAATCAAGACCAGTATAATCATGGCTCCAAGGAAGTGTGCCTGATAATACCCCCATTGATATGTCCTTACTATGCAGTATAAATGCACACGAGGCCCATACTTGAGAGAAGGTCACTCTGTGGCCAGTTACCTTTATTACCAAGACCTCAAGTGATGAAGGTGGTTGGAGCTTCCCCTTTTATACCTGAAAGTCCAGGTTAGGAGTGTCTCCCACAAGTTCACCCCCTTGTGATCAATGTTCTCAAGGTGTACAACTTAGGTCAGCTTATACATGGGTTACAATGATAGTTGAATACACGACACCCATCATTTAATCTCTGGCTCTTCCCTCCTCTCATGCTCCTTCCCAACTTTTTGGGCAGCTATTGCTTTCTCCTGCAGCCTCCGGTTCTTTTTCACCTCCTGTTTGAACTTTCCCTGCAGTTTCAGCCTCTTCCTTACATTAGGTTTAGGCCATGGAGCTGCCCCTTCTCCCTTCTTCTGCCCCTCACTAACCTTTTCCTTTCCACATGATGCCCCTCCCACCCCCCAATTCCATGACTCCATCCCCCACTGACTCCTCACTCTCGAGCTCTTCTGTAACCTCCCGTCCCTGCTCCCCATCAGATACATAATCTCCTTTGAAGAGTCTTCCTGCCAACATGGTTTCTCCAACAGTGTTGTTCCCTTCAACCTCATCTCCACCACTGACTCTTGTTCCCTGTTCCTTCTCTCTCTGAGACAATGGCGCGTTTTCTCCTGTCTTGTTTCCTTTTGATGTCTTTGTCTCCCCGCTCCCGTCCTGCTGCCCCTTTAAGGCTCCTGCCTTTTGCACCCTCTCCTTGTCTTTTCCCATCCTGCTCCCTTAGATGTCTGACTCCCCGTCTTTCTTTGGAGTATGTACACTTACCCTACATCCCGCTCCCCCCACAGACACCTGATTCTTTAGGGAGAGGCGAGCCATATTCTTTTGACCCATGCTGTCCTCTGCTGTCTTTGTCCTTTTCCACCATACTTGGTGTGTTTTCCACCATCTCCCTCCTGTTCTCTGCTCTGCAATTTTATGCTCTCCTTGCATTCTTTTCTCATTCCGTTCGGCAGCTGGGTCCTCCCCCTGCTCCGCTCTTCTGGCCACTCCACTCACACCTTCTGTTCCTTTTACCATCTCCTCCTCACTCAAGGGGTTTCCTTCTGCCTCACACTCACAGTGGGTGGGGCCTTTGTGACACACCCCACAGCTCTCTGCCTTGCAGCTAGAAGCGATGTGTCCAGACTTGCCGCAGTTATAAGAATACAGGTCTGGACAGTTTCTTACAAGATGGTCGTGTCCAAGACGATAATAGCAAACCTTCACCTGGTTATCATGCAGTACCTGGAAATACTACACTCCTTCCATTGTCTCGAATTTCATGCTGTCGGGTAATGACTTCACCCCCTCTGGGAACCGGACCTTTACAGAACGGGTTCCATCGGCTACTCGCGTTCCTGGATAGTATCACCTCTTCATTACCGAGCAAATTTTTATGTCTCACTACTCCAACTTTTTTATTAGCATATCGTCCTCAATAAAACTGGCAGGTTTAAGAATGAGACCACCAACTCTTCAGAATTCAGCAGAGAGACATTCAAGAATTTATTACCAAACTTCAAGCGCAGTAAAAGTCTTTCCACCTCCTCTCAGCCACTGACTGTCATCTCGAACCCAACATCGAATCCAGCACAGATTTAAAGTAATTGCGGGGAGGTATAGAGGAGATATGAGGAGAAATTTCTTCACCCAGAGGGTGGTGGGGTTCTGGAATGCACTGCCTGAAAGGGTGGTAGAGGCAGAAACCCTCAACACATTTGAAAAATATTTGGATATGCACTTGAACTGCCGTAACCTACAGGGCTACGGACCAAGAGCTGGAAAATGGAATTAGGCTGGATAGCTCTTGGTCGGCTGGTGCAGATACGATGGACCAAAATGGCCTTCTTCCGTGCTTAAATTTCTATGATTCTATTTGGCTTTGGTTGGCAAGCAAAGCAGCTTCCCTCACTGCAGTCCTCATTTACCACCTGGATGATATCCCAAACTTGTATCGCCTTATCCCCGCACTGAACCACCACCATGTTTTCCTTTCCAAACCTCCTGGGGTCCCAGCCCTAATCTTAGGGCCTTTTATTCTCCCTTCCCCAATCATTTTCTCCTCTGATTAAATTCATCCTGTGAACATTGGGCTAGATTTTCCACTTTTGTGCTTATCGCCCAAAAATGGGTGTTATTTCCGGCGTGGGCGGTAAAAAAGGGTTTTCAGATCACGGGCTTCTCGCCCATTCTCATAGCACCTAGTCTCCATTTTTTTAAATGGGCTTTACCGCGAGTAATATGAAATGGGCGGCAGCGTTAAATCTCGCTGATCTTCTGCCGTAAAGTGTCGCCATCCTTAGCAACGGCATGGCAATGCTTGACTCCCACGATTCAGGAGGTCAAGGGTCATCATGACATGCGCAGAAGAGGAGACAGAGAGAGAGGGAGCTCAGAGGGACTGAAGGCATGTGTGGCTCAGGTGTGTGCTTGTTTGGCTGTTGTGGGGGGCACGAGGGAGATTCAACAGCAGCAAAAAGCCGACTAAGCACCAAGAACATAGTTGGCACTGAGTTTTTATCCAACAAATAAGATATAACATGGAAGGGATAGTGGAGGCCCTGGAGCCAAGAACACTGGTGGCAGAGAGCTCCCAGTGGTCCTGGAGCGCGGCACTGCATCCCAAGATGCCGCACCCCCATTGCCAACCACACGAGAGCCAGCAGCAACATCTTGCTTCTGGCTCGGAGTACATTCCCACCTTGGGACCATCCTCTCCCGTATCAGTCCAAGTAGCGTTTCGGCCGTCATCCCCTCCCCCAATGAAGCATCACTTGAGGACCTCCTCGGCCAAGCGGCTTGGAGTCAGGAGGGGAAGGGGAAGGGGTAGAGGTGGTGAGGAGAAGCGGGGGGGCGGGGGGGGGGGAAGGTTGGTTTGCACAGAAATACTGATGATTTCAGACAAATGTTGAGTTTAAATGTTTTTGTTTAACAAAACCTTGTTGTGCATTGGCTCAGATAGCTGCACTGTTACATGCTGATGATTCCTTAACATAAAAGGGTACAATGACACTTAGCTTCAATCAACTTAAACTTTAACTGTCACCAAGGTGATGCCCACCATTGATGTATGACCTGCACACCCAGTAGTGTGTCAGCCTTGTAAATACCACCAATGTTCTTTCAGGTAAAGCAATCATTGATGAGCTCCTGACGTAAGGCTCTTGTAGCTATCATGCCACCACAGGCCCTTTCATGCGGTCTACAGGGAGACGGGGGCATGGCTTCAGCGTCAGCCTGATTGCCTGGGCCAATGTCAGCATCCGCCTCCTTGTCCTCCTCTTCCTCTCTCTGGTGAGGTGGACTGTCAGGCAATTCTTGTCCCCTTCTGATAGCCAAGTTCTGCAGCATGGAGCACACCACCACGAATTGAGCTACCTGCTCAGGGTGGTATTGGAAGTTGCCTCCTGAGTGGTCCAGACATCTAAAGCGCTGCTTCAGCACTCCAATGGTTTTCTCCACGATGTTGCGAGTGGCCCTGTGGCTCTTGTTTTATCACCTCGGCTTTGGTGTGGGTGTCACGCAGGGGGGGTCATCAGCCAGGTGGCGAGGCCATATCCTTTGTCACCAAGCATCCGGCATTGACCTTGTGGCTGGTTGTTAAACAAGTCAGACACAGGATGTGAGCATCATGGATGTTGCCCGGAAATTGAGCATTCACTGCCAGTATAATTTGCTGGTGGTCGACAACCAGTTAGACATTCAGGGAATGGAATCCCTTGCGGTTCTTGAAAACTTCTGCATCCTGAAAAGTTGCCCGCATCGCGATATGGGTACAGTCTATTGCTCCCTGCACCTTGGGGAAATTTGCAATTCTGGAGAATCCTAGAGCCCTCTCACTCTGTGCCTCCCTGGTCATAGGGAAACTGATCAAGTCCCTCCTTTGTACATACAGGGCTAGAGTGACCTGTCTAACGCAGCAATGTGTGGCATGCTGAGAAAATCCGCAAATGTCGCCAGCTGCGGCCTGAAAAGAACCCGATGCGCAGAACGACAGTGCCACGGTGACTTTGACCTCGACGGACAGTGCAGTTCTGATGGTGCTGGCAGGCTGAAGATCTCCACTTATCAGCTGGCATACCTCAGTGATAAACTCTTTGTGGAAGCGCAGTCTCCGAAGGCAGGTGGTGTCAGGCAAGTCGAGGTGAGCCCGCTTGTCCCTGTACTTACGGGGGGTGTAATGTCTGGTCCTCCTCATCAGTCTGCCACATCTTACATTGGGCACATAATGCTGTGGAGTATACCTTCGGCGATCTCGAGTCTGCTGTATGTAACTGGTCATCAAGAAAGGATGAGAAAAGACTGACCCCATTGCAATCGCTCTCTGTTTTCCACCGATTGGTCACAAACAATGAATGTTCCGACGAAGACACCTATTAAATTCCAATTGGTTACAGTATGGTCAAGATGTTTGTACAGATGTTCACATCGACACCAACGACCTCCAGAGTACATCCGAACTCCCCCAAGGTTGAAGCACAGCAGCCTTTTAAAGGATGTGACATGTGATGTAGAACATGGTGTCCATAATGCTGCCAGTTAGTTCCACTTTTTCTGGGCGGTGTTTTTGAGCGAGCGATATTGTGGGGGATATCTGTGCGAGGTGGTGAAAGTGACGCTGGACGATCTGATGGCCGTTAGTTTCGGTAAATGTGATCTGTACGACAAAAAAAAGTGGGCGAGCGGTATTATTGAATCTCGGCGTTAAATCAGCGATATTATGGGTGTTGATTTCACCCATTCTGATGATTCTGCCCAAAAAAAATGGGCGGGCGATAATATTTTTTCCTGGTTTTACGCATATGGGGAAAATAACGCTCGGTGATAATTTTCTGAAAAATGCCTATCAGTTTCCATTTTGTGGCTAACTGGGTGATATATGGGCGTTATACTTCATTTCAGTGGGAAAATGGGCGTTAAGTGAGCGTTAAGCAGGCAAAAAAAGTGGAGATTCTAGCCCATTGTCTTCTGAGGGGCCCAGCACTCCAGGCCCCTGCTGTTTATGCGCCAAAAAGGCCATATAATTTCAAACAAACAACCCAAAAAAACCACCGCCAACTCTTTACAAACTCACTCCAACTCCCAGCAGTAAATCAAACATCCAGCAGCACCTGCTCACTCCTAGCCCCTCCCACCCAGAGAGTGCTACCCACTGAGCCATAGCTGACACCACTGTGCTACAAGATGATGTCACCAGCAAGAGGGAAAAAAAGCTGCTGCAGCAAAATGAAATTGTGGCTGCCTTCAACCTATTGCATGCTGTTTCGAACTTGTTTCAAATGGTTGTAACCAAACCCTTGGATGGGGTTTCCGAATTTTTCACAAATATGGTTTAAAAATAGCAAGTGGGAAAAGCTTATGTAAAAACCTCCTACGTGCGTATGTGAGTTACAAATATACATTACTACATTACAACAGTGACTACACTTCAAAAGTATTTAATTGGCTGTAAAGTGCTTTGGGACATCCTGAGGTCGTGGGAGGTGCTATATAAATGCAAGTCTTTCAGTTCTTTTACATGTTTTTGTTTCCTTGTTTTGTTTTAAAACATGTGATGGTTTAATTTTCTCTTATCGTGCGTAATATGAAGTATTTTCTTTTTTGTAAAATCAGGGATACGCAAGAGGCCGGAATTGGAGGAGTGCCGAGATCTCGGAGGGACGTAGGGCTTGAAGAGGTTACAGAGATAGGGCGGTGACACAATGGAGGGATTTGAAGACAAGGATGAGAATTATAAAACCGAGGCATTGCTGGACTGCAAAGCTTGAGGGAATGAAATAGTGAAATATGGCCAAATAGCGGGTGCATCAGGCAGAGATGAAAATCGGGCAAGAGATCAACGTATTCTCAACAACCCATTGTGTCTGGAGGAATAATTTGGGGGAAGGTATCCGACTTGAAGAAAAGTCAGTGATATCACACTGCCATATGTGTAGATCCTGTCGATATCAATAGCAGGACCTCATTAACATTCTTTAGTTCTGTTTCCCATTCAGCAGCTGGCCAAATTGGCAGCCTGGCCAGCAACCGGGAGGAAACACCAGGACAGGAGGCCGCAGCCAAGAAGCCTTGCGGAGGCTCCCCGGTGTGACTGTCAATGACATGATGTTGCTCTGCATGTGTAAGATTTTTCTTACATCAGTACAAATACCTGACTCAGATGGGTGAGGATTTCAGCTGTTTGTTTAAATTATTTCACACCCGAGTAATGTTAATCTAAATATAACCAGCAGCTTACTGAAGCACAAAAGAGAAATATGTGTTGGTGTTCATCTGCGGAGTTCTGCAAGTAGGATGGGCGCTCACCTCATAAATCTATGCAAATCTGGGTCCTATTACATCAATACAGAATGCCGAGTGATTTCCTGCAATAAGAACATAATAAGAACATAAGAATTAGGAACAGGAGCAGGCCATCTAGCCCCTCAAGCCTGCTCCGCCATTCAATAAGATCATGGCCGTGGACTCAGCTCCACTTACCCGCCCGCTCCCCGTAACCCTTAATTCCCATATTGGTTAAAAATCTATCTATCTGTGACTTGAATACATTCGATGAGCTAGCCTCAACTGCTTCCTTGGGCAGAGAATTCCACAGATTCACAACCCTCTGGGAGAAGAAATTCCTTCTCAACTCGGTTTTAAATTGGCTCCCCCGTATTTTGAGGCTGTGCCCCCTAGTTCTAGTCTCCCCTACCAGTGGAAACAACCTCTCTGCCTCTATCTTGTCTATCCCTTTCATTATTTTAAATGTTTCTATAAGATCACCCCTCATCCTTCTGAACTCCAATGAGTAAAGACCCAGTCTACTCAATCTATCATCATAAGGTAACCCCCTCATCTCCGGAATCAGCCAAGTGAATCGTCTCTGTACCCCCTCCAAAGCCACTATATCCTTCCTTAAGTAAGGTGACCAAAACTGCACGCAGTACTCCAGGTGCGGCCTCACCAATACCCTATACAGTTGCAGCAGGACCTCCCTGCTTTTGTACTCCATCCCTCTCGCAATGAAGGCCAACATTCCATTCGCCTTCCTGATTACCTGCTGCACATGCAAACTAACTTTTTGGGATTCATGCACAAGGACCCCCAGGTCCCTCTGCACCTCAGCATGTTGTAATTTTTCCACATTCAAATAATATTCCCTTTTACTGTTTTTTTCCCCAAGGTGGATGACCTCACACTTTCCGACATTGTATTTCACCTGCCAAACCTTAGCCCATTCGCTTAACCTATCCAAATCTCTTTGCAGCCTCTCTGTATCCTCTACACAACCCGCTTTCCCACTAATCTTTGTGTCATCTGCAAATTTTGTTACACTACACTCTGTCCCCTCTTCCAGGTCATCTATGTATATTGTAAACAGTTGTGGTCCCAGCACCGATCCCTGTGGCACACCACTAACCACTGATTTCCAACCTGAAAAGGACCCATTTATCCCGACTCTCTGCTTTCTGTTCGCCAGCCAATTCTCTATCCATGCTAATACATTTCCTCTGACTCCGCGTACCTCTATCTTCTGCAGTAACCTTTTGTGTGGCACCTTATCGCATGCCTTTTGGAAATCTAGATACACCACATCCATCAGTACACCTCTATCCACCATGCTCGTTATATCCTCAAAGAATTCCAGTAAATTAGTTAAACATGATTTCCCCTTCATGAATCCATGCTGCGTCTGCTTGATTGCACTATTCCTATCTAGATGTCCCGCTATTTCTTCCTTAATGATAGTTTCAAGCATTTTCCCCACTACAGATGTTAAACTAACCGGCCTATTTGTTACCTGCCTTTTGTCTGCCCCCCTTTCTTAAACAGAGGCGTGACATTAGCTGCTTTCCAATCCGCTGGTACCTCCCCAAGGCTGAAGAAAATTGTCAGCTGGTGGAAAGAAGCCCCCCAGGCAAGTCCTCCAAGCCTCACAAGGGAAGTCCAGACTCCCCTGCCTCTTCGCTCCCTCCCAAAATCCCCCTCCACAACTTAGTTGGAAGCCAGTGGTCAGCACATAGCCACCCAATCTTTCACTGCTGGCAGCCTCCTAGTCAGAAGGTCATGGGTTCAAATCCCACTCTAAAAGCTTGAGCAGAAAATCTAGGCTGACACGCCACTCCAGTGCAGTGCTGAGGGAGTGCTGCACTCTCGGAGGTGCCATCTTTCGGATGAGATGTTAAACCGAGGCCCTGTCTGCTCTCTCAGGTGGACGTAAAAGATCCCATGGCACTATTTTGAAGAAGAGCAGGGGAGTTACCCCGTCTCTCTCTGTGTCTCTCTCTGTCTCTCTCGCTCTCTCTCTCTCTGTCTCTCTCTCTCAAAATTGCAGTTGCCCCCTGCTGCCTCTGGCCTGAAACCCAGTCTTAGTTAAAAAAATCCACCACATCGAGTTTGAGGTGAAGCAAATTTACTTTATTTAATCTCACTTCTTTTCTTGTAAAGTGGGGGGAAATCACCACATGATCTCTCCCTTTTGTGGGATGATTTACCTGTTTTGGGCAACACGTGGAGTGCACAGCAACAAAACTGGAGCCGCAACCGAGACTCCAGGATGGTATGTTGCCTCCCGGGTGCAAGGGTCAAGGATGTCTTGGAGCGGCTGTAGAGCATTCTGGAGAGGGAGGGTGAACAGCCAGTTTTCGTGGTACATGTAGGTACCAACGATATAGGTAAGAAGCGGGAAGAGGTCCTACAAGCTGAATTTAGGGAGCTAGGAGTTAAATTAAAAAGTAGGACCTCAAAGATAGTCATCTCTGGATTGCTACCAGTGCCACATGCTAATCAGAGTAGAGGGAGCAGGATAGTTAGAATATACGTGGCTTGAGCAGTGGTGCAAGAGGGAGGGATTCAAATTCCTGGGACATTGGAACCAGTTCTGGGGGAAGTGGGACCTGTACAAAAGGGACGGTCTGCACTTGGGCAGGACTGGAACTGATGTCCTGGGGGTAACATTTGCTAATGCAGTTCGGGAGTGTTTAAACTAATATGGCAGGGGGGTGGGAACCTATGCAGCGAGATAGGGAGAAGTAATATGGAGTCAGAAACAGATGTTAGAAAGGTAAAAAGCAATAGTGGAAGGCCGAGTAAACAAAGACAAGAAACAAAAAGGGCCACACTACATCATAATTCTAAAAGGACAAAAGGTGTTAAAAAAACAAGCCTGAAGGCTTTGTGTCTTAATGCAAGGAGTATCCGTCATAAGGTGGATGAATTAACTGTGCAAATAGATGTTAACAGATATGATGTGATTGGGATAACAGAGGCGTGGCTCCAGGATGATCAGGGCTGGGTATTCAACATTCAGGAAGGATAGAATAAAAGGAAAAGGAGGTGGGGTAGCATTGCTGGTTAAAGAGGAGATTAATGCAATAGTTAGGAAGGACATTAGCTTGGATGATGTGGAATCTATATGGGTAGAGCTGCAGAACATCAAAGGGCAAAAAACGTTAGTGGGAGTTGTGTACAGACCTCCAAACAGTAGTGGTGATGTTGGGGAGGGCATCAAACAGGAAATTAGGGGTGCATGCAATAAAGGTGCAGTAGTTATCATGGGTGACTTTAATATGCATATAGATTGGGCTAACCAAACTAGAAGCAATACGGTGGAGGAGGATTTCCTGGAGTGCATAAGGGATGGTTTTCTAGACCAATATGTCGAGGAACCAATTTAGGGGGGAGGCCATCTTAGACTGGGTGTTGTGTAATGAGAGAGGATTAATTAGCAATCTCATTGTGCGAGGCCCCTTGGGTAAGAGTGACCATAATATGGTGGAATTCTACATCAGGATGGAGAATGAAACAGTTAATTCAGAGACCATGGTCCAGAACTTAAAGAAGGGTAACTTTAAAGGTATGAGACGTGAATTGGCTAGGATAGATTGGCGAATGATACTTAAGGGGTTGACTGTGGATGGGCAATGGCAGACATTTAGAGATCGCATGGATGAACTACAACAATTGTACATCCCTGTCTGCCGTAAAAATAAAAAAGGGAAGGTGGCTCAACCGTGGCTATCAAGGGAAATCAGGGATAGTATTAAAGCCAAGGAAATGGCATACAAATTGGCCAAAAATAGCAGTGAACCCGGGGACTGGGAGAAATTTAGAACTCAGCAGAGGAGGACAAAGGGTTTGATTAGGGCAGGGAAAATAGAGTACGAGAGGAAGCTTGCAGGGAACATTAAGACGGACTGCAAAAGTTTCTATAGATACGTAAAGAGAAAAAGGTTGGTAAAGACAAACGTAGGTCCCCTGCAGTCAGAATCAGGGGAAGTCATAACGGGGAACAAAGAAATGGCTCGGTTCGGTATTCACTAAGGAGGACACGAACAACCTTCCGGATATAAAAGGGGTCAGAGGGTCTAGTAAGAAGAAGAAACTGAGGGAAATCCTTATTAGTCGGGAAATTGTGTTGGGGAAATTGATGGGATTGAAGGCCGATAAATCCTCAGGGCCTGATGGACTGCATCCCAGAGTACTTAAGGAGGTGGCCTTGGAAATAGCGGATGCATTGACAGTCACTTTCCAACATTCCATAGACTCTGGATCAGTTCCTATGGAGTGGAGGGTAGCCAATGTAACCCCACTTTTTAAAAAAGGAGGGAGAGAGAAAACAGGGAATTATAGACCGGTCAGCCTGACATCGGTAGTGGGTAAAATGATGGAATCAATTATTAAGGATGTCATATCAGCGCATTTGGAAATAGGTGACATGATAGGTCCAAGTCAGCAGGGATTTGTGAAAAGGAAATCATGCTTGACAAATCTTCTGGAATTTTTTGAGGATGTTTCCAGTAGAGTGGACAAGGAAGAACCAGTTGATGTGGTGTATTTGGACTTTCAGAAGGCTTTCGACAAGGTCCCACACAAGAGATTAATTTGCAAAGTTAAAGCACATGGAATTGAGGGTAGTGTGCTGACATGGATTGAGAACTGGTTGGCAGACAGGAAGCAAAGAGTAGGAGTAAATGGGTACTTTTCAGAATGGCAGGCAGTGACTAGTGGGGTACCGCAAGGTTCTGTGCTCGGGCCCCAGATGTTTACATTGTACACTAATGATTTAGACGAGGGGATTAAATGTAGTATCTCCAAATTTGCGGATGACACTAAGTTGGGTGGCAGTGTGAGCTGCGAGGAGGATGCTATGAGGCTGCAGAGTGACTTGGATAGGTTAGGTGAGTGGGCAAATGCATGGCAGATGAAGTATAATGTGGATAAATGTGAGGTTATCCACTTTGGTGGTAAAAACAGAGAGACAGACTATTATCTGAATGGTGACAGATTAGGAAAAGGGGAGGTGCAACGAGACCTGGGTGTCATGGTACATCAGTCATTGAAGGTTGGCATGCAGGTACAGCAGGCGGTTAAGAAAGCAAATGGCATGTTGGCCTTCATAGTGAGGGGATTTGAGTACAGGGGCAGGGAGGTGTTACTACAGTTGTACAGGGCCTTGGTGAGGCCACACCTGGAGTATTGTGTACAGTTTTGGTCTCCTAACTTGAGGAAGGACATTCTTGCTATTGAGGGAGTGCAGCGAAGGTTCACCAGACTGATTCCCGGGATGGCGGGACTGACATATCAAGAAAGATTGGATCAACTGGGCTTGTATTCACTGGAGTTCCGAAGAATGAGAGGGGATCTCATAGAATCGTTTAAAATTCTGATGGGTTTTGACAGGTTAGATGCAGGAAGAATGTTCCCAATGTTGGGGAAGTCCAGAACCAGGGGTCACAGTCTCAGGAAAAGGGGTAAGCCATTTAGGACCGAGATGAGGAGAAACTTCTTCACCCAGAGAGTGGTTAACCTGTGGAATTCTCTACCACAGAAAGTTGTTGAGGCCAATTCACTGAATATATTCAAAAAGGAGTTAGATGTAGTCCTTACTACTAGGGGGATCAAGGGGTATAGCGAGAAATCAGGAATGGGGTACTGAAGTTGCATGTTCAGCCATGAACTCATTGAATGGCGGTGCAGGCTCGAAGGGCCGAATGGCCTACTCCTGCGCCTATTTTCTATGTCTATGTTTCTATGTCTCCTCCTCCCATTGCTGGGGAAAAGTATGTCCCTCCTGCTCCGGACTGCTCCCAGCAGTAATTCCAGTGAGACATCATTGAATTTGGGTGCTGCCAATGCGCTATGTCCACCATTCATACTGAAGACCTCCAATTTCCACTTGTGCACTTTCGCTGCTGAGATGGTGTCATGTGGGCACGCATCACGCCCACTGTGCATCTTGGAGATGTGAAACTCAGAATTCAAAATGAATTGCTACAATTGAGTTGAGATCGCAGATTCCGACCCGCTCATTTAACTTCCAGGTTTTGCCAAAACTATTCCACCGCCTCCTCCAACCCCACTCGGAAGGCGCCTTCCTGTTAATAAAAAAATATAATTTTTAATGTTGATAGTAGCAACCAGTTTGGCGTGGTGGTTCTCCCACATGTCAGACATGCCCCCCAAATATGAGCAAACAGGATGTGACAAAGTGCTGCCTCATTAGATTTTTGGATATTAAGGGAATCAAGGGATATGGGGATAGTGCAGGAAAGTGGAGTTGAGGTAGAAGATCAGCGATGATCTTAGTAATTGGCAGAGCAGGCTCGAGGGGCTCTTATGTTCTTATGTTGATTAGACAAGTCTGGGCCTAGTTTCTCTGATTTTGATCTAAATTTGTGGCATTGTATGAACTGCGTGCTTATTGAATTGGCTTCAAGTCTTTCGCAGCAGTGTTTCGAGGTGGTTATCCTTCCTCTTCTAGACTGCAAGTCCGCAATATATCAATTATGAATGGCCGAGAAAATGTATACAATAAGCAACATCCTATTGCAAGTTTTTAACTTGCTGCTTAAAGTGTGAGCAATGCATTGGTTGCGACTAAGCAAGTGCAATTTGGAATCTGTCAGGCTATTTGTATCAAATCTTGAGGGGGGTTAAATGTTAATCATTCTGAACAGAAGCAAATGTATTGTTGAAAAGGAGAAAGCAACGAGATAATCCCTGGGTATGCAGAGCACAATGCTGGTACATTATGCTATGGGTGTCAGCCCCATTTGGAATACAACAGCAGCAAAATACTTCCAATTATATAGTACTTTCTAAAGTTGCTGATAAAATGCCGCTAACTAATCTATTAATGCAATGAAATTTGCTGCTGCTTATTTGGTGATTGCATTTCCTGAATTTTGGACAAAATCAAGTCAAGTAAAGTTCAGGCTATTCCCACACGAGTGCTTGTTGTAATTCAATGTAATGTATTTATTATTAAGTAAGTCATGAGTCTGCACAGAAATGAGGTTCCTTATTAAACACACATAAATTTAAGAGTGTTATTTTTCTGATAATTTTCACTCATTTTCTCCCTGAAGGTCTTACTCATACTGGAATTCATTGCTGTAGGAAACCAACAGCTCTCCAATAACTTTCCCAAGTAGCCACTATTCATCTTTGGGTATATGAAGTGAGTGTTGGCAGGCTATTCCTCCATGTAGTACATCGCAATTGATGCCAATCATGTCTTCGGTCAATGTCCATGTTTGCACATTTTTCTTCACTGGTTAGCAATTAGGAATGGGAACCTGAGGTGATTTTTCCACTCGCTAGGCAATGGATGTTGAGGCCACTTCTCGTGTCACATAATAGATTTTACATAATCCAAGGAACATAACCCCCAAAATCTGTAAACTGCAATTCCAGCGGTTACATCTGCATCATGCCTCCAGCACTCACCTTTTGAAGTATGTAAGGAAACACAGAAGCCAATTTATGCACAGCACGTGCCACAAGCAGCAATGAAATAAATGACCTGATAATCGGTTTCAGTGATGTTGGTTGAGGGATAAATATTTGTCAGGACACCTCGAGAATTCCCTGCTCTTCTTCGAACTGTGCCATGGATATTTTATGTCCAGCTAAGAGTCAGATGGGACCTTGGTTCAACGTCTCATCTGAAAGACGACAGCTCCAACAGTGTATTGCACTGAAGTGTCAGCCCAGATTTGTGCTCAAGTCTCTGGAATGGAACCACAAGCTGCTGACTTAGAGGTGAGAGTGACAACTGAGCCAAGCTAAAACTGAGTTTATGAGCAGCTGGGAATGCAGCAGTAATCAGCTGTTTTATGCCTGTAAGAACTGAACTTTTCACCAATACAGATGTGCTGAGCAGAAATATACAAGCAGGATGGAACATGTATCAGGACAGCCATGTGAGAGTTACTAGCCAAGAGAATCATAGCATCTTACAGCACAGAAGAAGGCCCATCGTTCCTGTGTCGGCTCTTTGAAAGAGCTATCCAATTAGTCCCACTCCCCCGCTCTTCCCCATAGCCTTGTGAAATTTTCCTTTTCAAGTATATAGATTAGCATTATTCCATTCTGGCATGTATCTCCAATTTGCATACAAGAGAGCAAACCTGGGAAGAGATCACAAGCAAAACATTCTTTGACATTAAAACAAAACTCAAGAAAAATCTAATTTTTAATTGACAGCCTCACATTGGCCTGTGCTACAAGACTGTGGCACAGTTTAAGGCTTTAGATGAAGTCAGTAGCAGGGGTGGTTCAACTTCTGTGCAAAATGGCCATGAATTAAACAACCTTTCAATTTATTTATTCCCGATTTCAATGTAGGATAGAAAACCTCAAACCGAATTACAATTTAGATACAATGACTACCGTTACCTCCACTCTTAATTATCCACAAGAATTTTCATGGCAGTCAGGACTCAGTTTTGCATAAATGCTGAATGCAATTGAGCATTTTTAATTGATTTTTCACAGACTCTGCTTTCTTGACCCAGCAGGGTAAATGGTGGTTGGAAGCCCAGTACCTGCAGAACATTTCAGCCATGATATTTAGTTTGGGGTTAGAAAACCAGCAGGAACATAAGAACATAAGAAATAGGAGCAGGAGTCGGCCATTTGGGCCTTCGAGCCTGCTCCGCCATTTAATAAGATCATGACTTATCTGATCATGGACTTAGCTCACTTCCCTGCCCGCTTCCCATAACCCTTTACTCCCTTATCGCTCAAAAATCTGTATCTCCGCCTTAAATATATTCAATGACCTAGCCTCCACAGCTCTCTGGGGCAGAAAATTCCATAGATTTACGACCCTCTGAGAGAAGAAATTCCTCCTCATCTCAGTTTTAAATGGGCGGCTCCTTATTCTGAAACTATGTCTCCTAGTTTTAGTTTCCCCTATGAGTGGAAATATCCTCTCTGCATCCACCTTGTCGAGCCCCCTCGTTATCTTATATGTTTCGCTAAGATCACCTCTCATTCTTCTGAACTCCAATGTGTATAGCACAACTTACTCAACCTATCTTCATAAGTCAACCCCCTTATCTCCGGAATCAACCTAGAGAACCTTCTCTGAATAGCCTCCAATGCAAGTATATCCTTCCTTAAATACAGAGACCAAAACTGTATGCAATACTCCAGGTGTGGCCTCACCAATATCCTGTACAGTTGTAGCAGGACTTTTCTGCTTTTATACTCCATCCTCCTTGCAATAAAGGCCAACATTCCATTTGCCTTCTTGATTACTTGCTGTACCTGCATACTAACTTTGTGTTTCATGCACAAGGACCCACAAGGAGTTGAGCTGCTGTCGTTATCTTCAAAAATATTTCACTTTAAGTGGTAAACTGTGGGTCTTACTTGCATATGGAACTAGATTAGGGTATCTAAATAGACCAATCTGAAACTTACACCTCACAAGATATAGGGATAAAAAAAAAAGAATGCACTTATTTGTACTGCAAAAATGGCCACCATGCTCCACACTTTGTCTATGATTGGTCCCCTTGGAGAGTAAGCCACACCCTGAAGTTTCACAGGAATGTGTAACTGGAACCGCCCATCCCAAGGTCTCACTGACTTTGCAAATTGTAACTCAATCCACTTTGACTTCCTGAAACGACGGAGGACAGAGCTCCCCAGAAGACAGCAAGGGCCAGCCAAAGTTCCGTACCCCAGCCGAAGTGAAGGCCTCCCCAAGCCGAAGTGTCTTACCCCAGTCCGAATGAATACCTCCCCCAGCTGAAATGCCTTACCTCAGTCCAAGTGCATCCTTTCCCCAGCCAAAGTGCCTTACCCCAGTGCAAGTGCATACTCCCTGCCCCACCCCACCCCACCAGAGATGGGGCAGGCATTGTGTATGGATTGAAACAGGTTTATTGGGTATGAAGTGAATAGTGACAGTGTCGTGACTTCTGGATATCATCTACCCCAATGATGTCCCTTGTAGGGGGTTAGAAGAACGTGATCCATCTTCCCTGAGTTCCCTCTCTCCCCTCTGATCCACCCCACCCCCCCACCGCCCCCACCTGTGTCTCTCACCCCCCAGTCTCTCTCTCTCTCTGCCTTCCAGTCTCTCGCTCTCTCCCAGCCTCTCTCTCTCCCCAGCCTCTCTCCCAGTCTCTCTCTCACCCCCCCGGCCCGGCCTCTCTCTCTCTCTCCCCCAGTCTCGCTCTCTCTCCCCCAGTCTCGCTCTCTCTCCCCCAGTCTCGCTCTCTCTCCCCCAGTCCCTCTCTCTCCCCCGCAGTCTCTCTCTCTCTCCCGCAGTCTCTCTCTCCCTCTCCCAATCTTTCTCTCTCTTCCATCCCCCTCTCGACACTGTGCCGCCACTCTCGGCCGTCCAGAGGGGTCGGGGCCAGAGCTGGGGAAGGGAGTTGGCGGGAAGAGAGTCGAGGCCGGGGCCTCAGCAGAGTCTCGGGCCTCAGGTCCTGCTTCTCGGTACCACGTGGAGGAAATGATTCCAGGCCGGGGGGGTGGGGGCGGTGGTGGAGCTTGACAGGGGGCGGGGCTTGACACGCATGTCTGTCAAAAACAGTGCAGTACAAACAAATAGTTACACTGGAAAAAAAAACAGAAAATGCTGGAAACACTTAGCCAGTCAGAATCTGTGGTGAGAGAGAAACAAAGTTAACGTTTCAGATTGATGGCCTTTCATCAGAAGCCAGGGAGAGGTTGAGGTGGGGGTAGAAAGGGGAGGAAAGAATAAAAGGGAAGGTCTGTGTTTGTATGGAAGACAGGAGAGATTAACTAACAAAAGGGATGATGCAATGCAAAAGGGGATGGTAATGGGACAAATAAAGAAACAAAAGATTGGTCTGGAGGAGGTGTATTCATCATCATAGGCAGTCACTCGGAATCGAGGAAGACTTGCTTCCATTCTAAAAGTGAGTTCTCAAGTGGCTGTGCAGTCCAATGTGGGAATTACAGTCTCTAACAGGTGGGGCAGACAGTGGTTGAAGGAAAGGGTGAGTGGGGAGTCTGGTTTGCCGCACGCTCCTTCCGCTGTCTGCGCTTGGTTTCTGCATGCTCTCGGCGACGAGATTCGAGGTGCTCAGCGCCCTCCCAGATGCTCATCCTTCACTTTGGGCAGTCTTGGACCAGGGATTCCCAGTTGCTGGTGGGGATGTTGCACTTTATCAAGGAGGCTTTGAGGGTGTCCTTGAAATGTTTCCTCTGCCCATCTGAGGCTCGTTTGCTGTGTAGGAGTTCCAAGTAGAGCGCTTGCTTAGGGAGTCTCGTGTCAGGCATGTGGGCGATGTGACCCGGCCAATGGAGCTGGTCGAGCGTGGTCAATGCTTCGATGCTGGGGATGTTGGCCTGATCGAGAACACTGACGTTGGTGCGTCTGTCCTCCCAGTGGATTTGCAGGATTTTGCAGAGGCAGCGTTGGCGGTACTTCTCCAGCACTTAGAGGTGTCTGCTGTATATAGTCCACGTCTCTGAGCCATACAGGAGGGCAGGTATCACTACTGTCCTGTACACCATAAGCTTGGTGCCAGATTTGAGGTCCTGGTCTTCAAACACTCTCTTCCTCAGGCAACCAAAGGCTACACTGGCACACTGGAGATGGTGTTGGACCTCGTCATCGATGTCTGCCCTTGCTGATAGTCGGCTCCCAAGGTATGGAAAATGGTCCACGTTATCCAAGGCCTCGTTATGGATTTTGATGACCGGGACAAGTAAAGAAACAAAAGATGGGTCTGGAGGAAGTGTAAGTGCTAACAACAACAACAACAACAACAACGTGTATTTATAAAGCACTTTTAAAGCAAGAAACGTCCCAAGGCGCTTCACAGGAATATGAGACACAAAATTTGACACCAAGCCACATAAGGAGAAATGAGGGCAGGTGACCAAAAGCTTGATCAAAGAGTAAGGTTTTAAGGAACGTCTTGAAGGAGGAAAGAGAGGTAGAGAGGCGGAGAGGTTTAGGTAGGGAATTCCAGAGCTTAATGCCTAGGCAACAGAAGGCACGGCCATCAATGGTTGAGCGATTATAATCAGGGATGCTCAAGAGGGCAGAATTAGAACAGCACAGACGTCTCAGGGCATTGAGGGGCTGGAGGAGATTACAGAGATAGGGAGGAGCGAGGCCATGGAGGGATTTGAAAACAAGGATGAGAATTTTGAAATTGAGGCATTGCTTAACCGGAAGCCAATGTGGGTCAGCGAGCACAGGGTGATGGTGAGTTGGAGACGGGTAGCCAAGTTTTGGATCACCTCTAGTTTATGTGCGGTAGAATGTGGGAGGCCAGCCAGG
The DNA here is from genome assembly GCF_044704955.1 of Pristiophorus japonicus. NCBI lineage: Eukaryota > Metazoa > Chordata > Chondrichthyes > Pristiophoridae > Pristiophorus > Pristiophorus japonicus. The sequence continues at coordinate 53,915,704 of NC_091983.1, forward strand.
AGTGTGTTGGAATAATCAAGTCTAGAGATAGCAAGGGCATGGATGAGGGCTTCAGCAGCAGATGAGCTGAGGCAAGGGCAGTGACGGGCGATGCTATGGAGGTGGAAATAGGCAATCTTAACAGCAGAACCATGTCTGAGGTATAGGGATATAAGAGCATAACGAATAGGAGCAGGAGTAGACCATATGGCCCATCGAGCCTGCTCCGCCATTCAATAAGATCATGGCTGAACTTCTACGTCAACTCCACTTTCCCGTCATATCCCCATATCCCTTGATATCTTGTATATCTGTGTGAGGGATCCTCTCCATTATAGTGGTAAATGTTATGAATTAGTATTTCTGGCTTCTATCATTAACAGGCACCAAATACATTTTTAAAAGAGTTTAATAAACAGGCTTTGAGATTTATTCAACAACCAATTTTCAGTCCCACTGAAATGTAAAGGGAGTGTAACTTTCTGTTTCTCTTGTTCTAATGTCACCATTTTCTTTCTACAAAGGTATAAAGTTGTAAGATAAACTACGATTGGAGAAGTATTTCTCCAGTACTGCACTTTTTTTCCTAATTTCTCACATCGATAAATACCCATAAAGGTTTGGCCTTGAGTCTGCTGGTAGTTTATTATTTTTTAATGGAATACAGAATTTCTCATCTGTGAATCATTTAAAATGGTGTCTTTTTGTACTAACCATATGTGGTTCATAATTGTTAATCTGGGCAATTATTACAACAAGATGGAGTGGGAATGCACTGTATTCTTTATGACCCTGAGATGGAATCCACTCCCAGTGCCTCAGTGGCGAAATCTCCCACAGGGTTTAGGCCAGGGAAATCCCAGTTTGATTCCTTGTCTGTGCTGCTTTAGCCGTTCAGCAGAGCTGGTGATTGAGGTGCTAGACTTAATGTGAGTGTCCTGGGACTAGAGTATGTGAGTGTGTGCGCGTGGTAAACATAGGAGGAGAAAGAATCAAGGTTAAATGTGAAGCCCTACTGGGTAAGGAAGCCCCCCTCCCCTCACGATGGTTTACTCAGCCTTCGGCCAGAAGATCTTGATTCCTGGTCTGCACTGCGTTAGATGATTTCAGCCAGGACATCAATTGGGGTCCTATACTAGGCCTCTCTACTCCTGGGCCAGGGAAGAGAAAAATCAACCAGTGCACTGCTTCTGATTGTGATCTGGTGACTTCTGCTGGAATGAGCATGTATCAGGCAAGTGTAGAAAGTCCAAAGGGAAAAGTGCCTCCTGATTTAAGAGCCAGAATAAGCTTTCCTGGGCCACACTGCGGCTGATCCTGCTGAAGTGTTCAGGACCAAGGTGAGGTCATGAGTCACAAGGGGCACATCTAGAGTCCTTGCTTGCCCCAAAGCCCGCATATGCAGACTTGATTGGGGCCTGAACCCCCAGGATGATCTCCATGACTGCCATGGCCTGGTAATCCTGATTTGACCAACAATCCAGCCACCACAAATCTGCCAGGTTACTGTATGGCCAGGGCCACAGGTACTCCCTGTGTTGGAATTCCCCACCTTGGGCCCCAGTCCCTCCTATACTACAGACTGTATTTAAGGCAGGTGGAGTTTCTGCTCCTTAAAGACCCCACAGTGTCCCCAACATAAGGCCAGCGCCCAGTTTATCCAGTCCCGGCCTAATTTACGACCCTTTCAACATACTCTTGCTGGAGTTACAGCAGGGCTGCAGATTTTCAGTCCTAGGATCTCCATGATCGAATAGGCTACTTACATTCCCTGTCTAAATTCACACATGAAGAATGACCACTGTTCCTCCACAAAGCCTTAAATCTAGAAGCATAAGTGTGAAAAGACAGTTTAGATTTAACAACTTTACGCAAAGCGTGGTGACTGTATGGTGGAATAACCAGGGGAAGCAATAGTGACTGAATGTATCAGCAAATTCAAGAAAAAGTTGAATAAATACCTGGAGAAAAATCTGACAGAAAAGTATGATATTTTGGGATATGGTATTTCCCAGACTAGGATCTGCCAGGTGGATCACAGTAGGCTTTTGTTTTGTCCTGTACATATCTATTGATTGAGTGCTTTCAGGAGTTGAAGGAACTAAGAGCTAAAGAAAAGCAGTGATGGTTTTCATGGTAAAATAGCTTGCCGATCTTCCCTATCAAAACTCACATATGAAGGATGTCCAGGCTCACATAACTTGGGCACAAGAGGTCAGAATCTCTAGTGATATGGTATGCAAATGTGAATAAACACTTTAAGAAGAAATATAAAGAAAAGGGTGGGATAATTTAGGAAAAAAATCACAATCTTTTATTGTTCTTTATGAACTACAAGTTGCAAACATAGCCTGAGACATACAGTTAACCATCCTTTATGTGTGTGTTTGGACAGATAATATTGGAAGCCTAGTTAGGATTATAGGAACAGAAGTAGGCCATTCAGCCCCTCAAAGCCTGTTGTGCCATTCAAGCAGATCATGGCTGATTTATACCTCAACTCCATTTACACGCCTTTGCTCCATATTCCTTGATATGCTACCTAATAAAAATCTATCGACCTCAGTCTTGAAAATTTTAATTGTCCCGGGACCGCAGCCTATTTGCTGGAGAAAGTTCCAGATTTCCACCACCCTTTGTGTGAAAAAGTGCTTCCTGATTTCATTCCTAAATGGCCTTGCGCTAATTTTAAGATTGTGCCCCCTTGTTCTGCATTCTCCCACCAGAGGAAATCGTTTCTTGTATCTATCCTATTAAATTCCTTTATCATTTTAAATACCTCCCCTCAGCAGCAGCCCTCAACCTTCTAAAATCAAGGGAATTCAAGCCATGTTTAAGCAATCTGGCCTCAGAGTTTAACCCTTTAGTACCTGGTATCATTCTGGTGAATCCTCCAAGGCCAATTTATTTTTCCTGAGGTTTGTTGCCCAGAATTGAAGGCAGTACTCCGAATGAGGTCTGACCACAGCTCTCCATTAGCCTTTTAAAATATTTTTTGCCCCTGTGCTCTAGCTTTTAGGGACACCAAAATCCCATTGCTCCTCCAAAGCTCCATGGCCTAGAAATTCATCTCAGGCAGTGAAGCAAAATGGGCGGTATCTGATCAGCCGCACGTTCTACGCAGTGTCTGATATTCAGTTCCATTGAGTACAATGAACCTCAGGCACTGTGTATAATGGCCGGTCGATCTGATACTACATGTGTTACGCCACCGCCCCAAATTAATTTCCAGCCCTAGTCATTAAGAAGATATTCCGATTTGTCTTTCTCAGATCCAAAGTGGATAACCTCACATGTCTTTCACAGATCCTGTCTGCTCTCTCAAGTGGACGTAAACGATCCCATGGCACTATTTCGAAGAAGAGCAGGGGAGTCATCCCCGGTGTCCTGGACGATATTTATCTCTCAATCAACATAACAAAAATGGATTATCTGGTCATTATCACATTGCTGTTTGTGGGAGAGTGTTGTGTGCAAAGTGGCTGCCACGTTTCCGATATTACAACAGTGACTACACTCCAAAAGTACTTCATTGGCTGAAAAGTGCTTTGAGATGTCTAGTGGTCCTGGAAGGTGCTATAGAAATGCAAGACTTTCTTTCTTTCCCCACACGGAAATCTATAGTTTATCCTTACTCACTGTCTATCCTTACTCTGTCCATGTCCCTTTGTGACTTCCTGCTCCCATCCACACAACTTACTGTGCCTCCCAACCTGGTGTCATCTGCAAACTTGGATACATAACCTTCTATTCCCTCATCCAAGTCATTAATGTAAATGATGAAAAGCTGAGGCCCCTGTACAGATCGCTGGGGAACACCGGTTGTCACATCCTGCCAATCATAGAACAGACCATTTATCCCTACTTTCTGTATCCTACCTCCCAACCAATTACCAATAGGATCATGAGAGCACAGTTTTTCCCCTCTGCTCCCTCCTCTCCTGTTGATATTCAATGTAGGAAACCCTTTAATGAAAATAGAATATCTGTCTGTGTTCTAATCTCACCTCAAGCCTGAGATGCAGCTTCCAAAGAAACTACAGAACGACTTTAAAATTGAAAAATCCAGTATCTGTGGTATGACCACACACAACTAATTGGCTGGTCAAATGTATGGCCTCGTCTTCATGCCTTCTCTGTCGATTATTGTACGAGTAAAAGTCACTGAAAAGATGCTGGTTGTTTAAACGTTCCCTCTTAAAATGATCAAACTAATATTTTACAGACTGTAGTCATAAGCATAATCTATTCCTAATAAAAAAGATGACGAAAGATCATCAACCTGAAACGTTAACTATGTTTCTTTCTCCACAGATGCTGCCTGACCTGCTGAGTATTTCCAACATGTTCTGTTTCTATTCCTAATACAATGCTTCAAGGTTTGCTGATTAGTTAAATTTCACATTGAAAACTTTTAAAAAATAATGTAGAATTCATTTTCTTCTGCAGGTTGAAAAAATAAACACGAAAATACTGTTCATAATTCCAAGAACTCAAGACAAGGAGTTCAGTACGTATTCCTGATTACTTAGTGCTCAACTCAATGTGATGGTTTTAGTTACATTTTGTGCAGCTTAGAAACTGCATTTATATCGTGCCTTTCATGTCCTTAGAGCATCCCAAAGTGCTTTGAAGCCCATGAATTATTTTTGACGTGTCATCACTGGTGTTTATGTAGGTAAATATGATTGATAATTTGCTACATAGAGGTCCCACAAATGGCAATGCGATAAATGACCAGTTAATCTGTTTTGGTTGTGTTGGTTGAGGGAAAATATTGACCAAAGCATTGGAAGAATTCCCTCGCTCTTGCCATGGTTTCTTCTACATCCACCTGAGCAGGAAGACAGGGCCCTCGATTTAATATCACAGCCCTCAGTACTGCACTGAAGTGTTGGCCTAGATTACGTGCTCAAGGACCAGACACATGATTTTCTTAACTCATGGATTGAACTCCTGACCTTCTGACTCAGAGGCAACAGTTGTTCTGATGGCAAACTGGCATTTCAACAAGGCAAACTGTAGCTTTAACAAAGTAATTGCACCTGAATAATTGCAGTCATTGCGGCCCCAAAATTCCTTTGGCTGCGATCTCTGTGCGGGTCCACTGGGATTGGTGCCCTCCGCCGTTGAGTTTCCAGGGCCAGCGAGAGGGCACCTCATTTACATGGGACAGGCGGGTGCAAGCACTTTGGGTGCAGTTCTGGTGCATCAAGGTAACAAAGGCATAGATGAGGGCTTCAGCAGCTGATGAGCTGAGGCAAGAGCGGATGTTACGGAGGTGGAAACCCCAACAACTAGCATTTATATAGCGCCTTTAATGTAGTAAAACTTCCCAAGATGCTTCACAGGAGCGTAATCAGACAAAAATTGACACCGACCAAAAGAAGGCGGCATTAGGGCAGGTGACCAAAAGCTTGGTCAGCGAGGCAGGTTTTAAGGAGTATCTTAGCTGGAGAGGTTTAGGGAAGGAATTCCCAAGCTTAGGGCCTTGGCAGCTGAAGTTATGCCCGCCAAACCTGGGGCTCAGGAAGTCGGGGATGCACAGCAATTTCAGTGCCTGTCTGATTACAGGTAATAGTTCTCCTGAGTTCTGCTGAAAACATTATCCAGTCTTTTCTCCATGCAGATATTGGCAAACCTGCTGTTCATTTCCGCATTTTTGCTTTTTATTTTAATAACTCACCTAAATGATTCCTCCTGTGTTTTCTTTTCAATTCACATTGTATTTATTGAATGAGAACAGTAAGTTCCGCTCTTCGAAGTTGCAAAAATATATAGGGGCCGAACTTGGTCAAGGCCTCCGCCCACCCAAGTGCCGCCCAAAGGGCCGCCGAGGTACCGGACAATACTTTCGACGGGGTTTTCATCGCTGAGGTCCCTTGAAGGTCAACGGCCGGCAAATCAATGACGTACACCGCCAATCTGGGTGGCAGCGGGCAGGAGATCTCATTCTCGGCGCCAGAGGCGCTTGCCGTCCAATTTCCGCCAAGGATGGAGTCGGGCCCACGGAGGGTCGAAGACCTAAAAATAAAAATGATCACCAACAAAAAAAACATCTGAGGACCTCCAGGGGACCCCATCCAGGTAAGTACATGTAAAGAAATAATTTTAAAACATTCCACCTTTTTTGCAGGATCTTGACCCTTACCGTGAGGACAGAGCTGCCTGCACTCAGCGATCCACCACAGCCCTGCTGCCGACTCCCGCCTGCACCGATCTGGCACCTTGGCGGACGGGAGGTCACTTACGCTCACCGGCCGTCCGCTGACGTTGGCGGGTGCTTCCCAGCGGCTCTCCCCTCCCACCCGCTCCAGGCCATGTCGAAAGTGGCACTGGGCGGTTCGAGCAGAGGAATGTCAGCGACAGTGGGCGGTAAGTTCTTCAAAATCAGCCCCATAGATTTGTTCTCAGTTACCGGCATATTTATTTAGAGGTGTCGATTATATATTCTTATGGATTGGGGGGTGGGGGGGGAAAGACAGATTTTCAGTGATTTATGGCAGAGTTGTGAAGAATTTTGAGGCCTGACAGTTCTTCTGGAAAAAAATGGATTAAAATGAGGTATTTTTAATTTTTTCCAGTGAATATTTTATTTATCATCTCGGGTGTTCAGCATTCAGAGTTTAGAGGGTTGAAAATGGATCTTTATGACACTGTTTCTGTAATACGTGCTTTCATACAAGGAAACCCATTGCATTTAATCTATCACTTAACCATCCCTGTCAGAATACATAAATTCTGATTCTGGTTGATGACTGTTTATACTAATGTAATTATGGGACCTCAGCACAATTAAGGACTCACTCATGCAACATATACAAGTAAACGTTCCCAACTGCGCTCTATTCCGCCTTTCTAAAAAAGTCACACATTACTGGATTTTCATAATTTTTCTGTTTTTTTTCCCTCCCACTATTGAAGGTGTAGTCTTGGATACGGTGCTTGCAGCAATCTTCTCGCTAAGCCTCGCGGCCACACAGTAGTCAGCTGCAAGGCCCCACTCAGGCTGGTCACCAGCTTTTACATTGTAGGTACCACGCATGCGCAAGAATTTGCATGGGCTGCACATCGGGGGAGGCAGGTCGCGCAGGAGGCAGTGCGGTTTATGGGGGGGCATTGGCTGGCCTTGTCTAATCATCCATTCTTCAGTAGCATAAATGTGGTTGTATTGTTACAAGGCTGAAGATTTAAAGAAAAGACTTGCATTTATATGGCACCTTTCATGACCTCAGGATGTCCCAAAAGTGCTCTACAGCCAATGAAGTACTTCTGAAGTGTAGTCACTGTTGTAATATGGGGAAATGCCAATATGCGCACAGCATGGGCCCACAAACTGCAATGTGATAATGACCAGATCATCTGTTTTAGTGGTGTTGATTGAGGGATAAATATTGGCCAAGACACTGGTAAGAACTCCCCTGCTGTTCTTCGAATAGTGCCATGGGACCTTTTGCATCCACCTAAGAGGGCAGATGCGCCCTTGGTTTAGCATGTCATCTGAAAGACAGCACCTCCAAAAGAGCAGCACTCCCTCAGTACTGGGCTGGAGCAGCAGCCTGGATTTTTTGCTGGATTACCATTTTCCCCACAAATGTCAGCAGGGTCAGTGTCACAAGGCACCAACTGGCACAATTCTGGCATAACTAGTGGGATTGCATGCTAAGGAATGTTGGACCTTATGCAGGGCAATATTTGGGAGGAAGTAGCTCCAGTTTTGCATCAGTGCATAGGCTGACAACACTGGTTTATCTCATTCATCTGATCATTAATAGAAAGCAATGCAGAAAAATAGCTTGACAGACATTAGCATCCACAAGATTGCATGGATGTGGGAGGCCATTCAGTTAATCCTAGCTCATCCGCAAAGAATCTGCTGTTTGCCCATCACGTCACTGACTGTTTTTGAAAATGGTTTTTCGGATTTAAACAATGGTTTGCTATTTTTAATGTTTATCTTATTTTGTCAGCTTTCCCCTCTCATCCTTTTCTGAGGGGATTGACTCCCACTGAGGTGCAATCTCATAGGTGCCGGGCCATTCTTCAAGTCTGAGCTTAGACAGTGAGTGCTTGTAGGATATTCAACCACAGGAATTATGACAGCCGAGCTTAATCCTGTCACTGCTCAATGTTCACTTTCCAGGATAGCGATTAAGAGAGTGAATCATAACTGATTTTCCCATTCCTAAGGCAGGGCTAGTGATGCCAATTGGAGCAATCCAACTGCCACTCTGGCTGAAGCCAGCTAATGCAGCATGGAGCAGGAAGCAAACCTTTGACCTTTGGGTCAATATGGCTTAGCAACATATTGGACCAGCAAATAACGTTTTATATTTATCTTCAAGTATTATTATCTTGATGATGATCCAGTTTACTGCTACTCTGTTCACCTATAATGCTACTTGATGATGCTACTGCTAATATTAGAGTATAAATGCAACCCAATTTATATTAAAGTTGGATTCCACAATACCAATTGCAACAACGAACTGTGTACGTGCATGCGCAAGTATGTGCGCATTGTTTAAAAGTGCAGACAAAGTGTCATCAAGCTATTCAACAGTAGAAACTATCATAACCAAGCCTGATTCTGTCAATCTTTCCGTACATATGGAGGCAAAAGTGCACCATCAGGAACAAAGGACAAACTTCAGCTGTAGGTTTTAAGGTAGAATCCAATTCAGTTTGTAATTAGGACTTGACGATATAGTTGTGAACTAGACTTACTGAACCTTGTTCATCATAAGCATTTAAATTACCTTCAGTCGGAATAAATGCATTGACCCTGAATTTTGCAGGGGTTGTCCCCAATCTCCCACTTTAACTTCGGGAGGAGATCAGCAGAATCGGAGAGGAAAGGTGTAAACGGCCATTCCTGCCATTACTCTGGGAGCTCCACGATCTCCTATCGAAGTTACAGCCGGAGTTTGGGGCAAATCCCCATGGAAATTCAAAGCCATTGTTTACGTCACATGAAAGGCCACTACAAATAATCCCAGCAGTTTACACTGAGCTGTCAAACCAATAAATATAACCAGGTGTCTTTTTGGCTTATTGCAGGGTCTCCTTTACCTTCGGGTTGTGAAAACTTGATGCTTAGATTTTCTCATTGAGAACAGATGTTTTTCAGGCATAAAGTGGTCACTGCTGATCTGAATACTGATGAAAATCGGTAACACTGCATCTCTGCCCATTTTGACCCTAATCGGATTCTCAAATCATGCTTTTGAAAGTGTGCAGGCAGAAACCACCAGTTTCTGGGTGGATGCGTGTAAACGAATGCACCATAACATTACATTTCCCATCATATCCTCCTATTTTCTGCGGTTTTGTTCACCTAAATCCACGGCATTAATTCCTGTGGGGTGTTCTCCCAATCGTCTGCAACAACCAATGTTCCCACTAAGGTGCTTACATGCAGCCACGCAGTATTCTCAAAGGTCCTACCAATGTTCCCTTTAATTGTTTTGGGGGTGCGCAGCCCATTCAAAATACTATGCATGCGCGGATTTTCCCATTTAAAAGCGAGAGGGACCACTGGGTCCCGTGCAGGCCGCTCACCAACATTTCTGTTGTAAATACCGCTCATGGACAGACATTTAAAGGGACCGCGCAGTAAAAGAAACAGGCTGCGCAGAATAAAGCGCAGCTTCCAGGCAACATCTGCAATAACCTCAGCAGAAGATTCACGGGACACCGCCCCCACAGAAACATTTCTATTTCTCTGGGGTGTCTGCAGCTCTTCCACTGAAGTTATGGCCGATGATCAGGATAACCCACCGAGGAAATTCTACCCCTGGGTATTCGGGATGGCCACGTTCTGAACCGCAAGTGGATATCAGTTTAGAGAGAGCAGGGCTAACACTGGAACTGTGGAAGGCCATTGCTCAAACTTTTCTCGCGTGTATTTTCCTCCTTTCCAGTGTCTTTTTTGTAGCTGTTACTCTGAGTCACCTTCTGTCATTGCGCCACTGTTAGTTTTACATGGCTAGGGGTAAAATGGCACCCCACTGCTTCATTCGGGTAAGACTGTGTGACAGGATTTCTGTGCTGAACATGCTTCACATGCTGCATTAATATGGTGTCTTCATTCATTAAACTTTTTTCTGTACTGGTTCCATGTCCATGGTGTGCTTGAGTTGGTACTCACGATGTAGGCAACCTATTCCCCGTTCCCTGATAGTTCCCTGGGACCCTTGCAGTATGCCCTGTTGAAGAGGCCCCTATCTCCTCCGGGTCGCTTCCGCCAGAAGAATTCCAAAGGCCTTATCAGAGAACCAAGCTAGTCTGTGGCCTACTGCACTCCTCGTCGGCTTTTGCAGCTATTAAACTTGCTGTTTCTGAATTTTTAATCAAAGGGATGCCTGCCCCTTTAAGCTGCTGCAGGATCTCAAAACCTGCAGCAGCTTGTGATATCCTGCTCCTCCATGGACATGCTCCTAGTGAGAGGTGCTCTGCACTGCCTTGAGCTTACCCATGTAATTATAATTAGGCAGACCCCAGAAAAGCAGCCATTCGCTGTATGTCAGGTGGGTGTGACTGGACCACCATCCAACTTCCAGTCAGTTTTATGCCCAATCATAAAATATAGGCTTTGATTTCTTCAGAACAAACTGCTTATCGGAAAGCAATTCAAACAGCATCACAGTGACAAAGGGACATTGAGTTTGCATCAAAATCTAAGCCAGTTTGCCACTGCAAATGGCTGAAGTCTAGTTCCAGATTGGCACCTATGTCAATGAGATCTACCCACAGATAGGTCTCACCCTGCAACTAATTTGGATGGCTGCCGGCATAAAACAGAAGTTGAAGTCATAACCTCAAATCCCATTGCTTACAGCCAAGCATCCATCATTTTCTTCCCCCACCCTTTCTCCCCACCCTTCCTGAATTCTCATTGATCCATGGTGAATTAACAATCTGTGCATGGAGTTTTCCAATGCCTAGTGCATTAAGGCCCTGACTAATGTAGTACTAAGCCACCCAGAGCTGAAAGCTGCAAATTTGATAAGTGATGGGCTATGGCTGATCCATTCTGGGATCAGCTACGAAAGGCTTAGCACCCTTGGGTGAAGCAAGCAAAACCACAGGCAGGTGTTTCTGTTCTGTGCTGCCATTGTGTAATTACGCTGGATAAGGAATGATCAGGCTTTGTTGCAATGCCCCCACAGTGGAGCAGCCTGCTCTTACTGTCTAAATTCTCATGAAGATTCGGTGAGGGATTACAGGTTGCCTGTGACCGATTTACCATTGTAAATCGCTTCACAAAAGAAGCAATAAAAGGGAGAACCATGCAGGAAAAACATTGCACGGCAAACTAAAATATCTTAGCCCAGTTTCCAATGGAAATGAGCCCAGAACACAAGATAACAGAAAATTGCACTTTTACAGAAGCATTCATTTATTAAAATGTGCCAAGTGGGAGGTGGGGCTGGGACGTCAGAGCAGAAAGTGGGAGAGAATTTAGGGGGAGTGACCAAAAGCACGGCCAGAAAGTAAAGATTGGAGCAGGTTGTTGAAGGTGGGAGAGACGGCAGCAAGACAGAGGAGTTCAGGAAGATAATTCCAGAGTCTAAGGATACAGTGATTGAAGGTTCTGTCATCAATGGCAGAATGGAAGGATGAAGGGATGCACAGCAGACCTGAGTCAGATTATTGGAGGCTGCAAAGTGGAATTAGTGTTCAAAAAGATCGCTGAGGGAAGGAGGGGTGAAATTATGGGGGGGGATTTGAAAAAGATTTTAAGATCAGAATTCTGGACAAGTTGAAGTTTATGTGAGGATGAACGTGGGGACCACCAAGAATTGTCAAATCAAGCATCGAGGTGATGAAGTCATTGGTGAAGTGGGGGTGTAAGTGGTCTTGAATTGGCTATGTGGGTGTTGGAGCTCAGCTTATTCATGAACCAGATACCGAGGCTATGGGCTCAAGTTTCGGCCTGAGTTGCTCCTATTTTTTTGGAACAACTGGTTTAGAATGGAGCATCTTAGAAATTGCAATTCTCGGCATTTAGTTTGCTCCAGTTCTAGTGAGTTAGAATAGTTCCATTTTAGAACAGATTTTTTTTCCCAAAAGGGGGCGTGTCCAGCCACTTACGCCTGTTTTACAAGTTTAGGCAGCGAAAACTTACTCCAAACTAATTTAGAATGGAGTACGTGTAGATTTTTGTACGCTCAGAAAAACCTTGCCTACACTTAGAAATCAGGCATAGGGAACGAGAGATGGGGGTGGGGGGGGAAGGGAAGTTTACAAACATGAAACACGTCACTTTTACAAACAAAGAGCCATCATCAATAATAAATGTTAAATAAATCAATAAATCAATCCAAAAAAATTTTAAAATTTAAAATAAAAAAATCAATAAATAAAAAATTAAGTTTCGACTCGCCGACTGCAGCCCCGGGAGCCCTCCAACAGCGTGCTGGGATGGCACCCCCCTAGTGTCTCTCTCTCGGTCTCTGTCAGTGTCTCTCTCTCTGTCAGTGTTGCTCTCTGTCTGTCAGTGTCTCTCTGTGTTTCTGACAGCGAGGGATGGGGAGAGAAAGGGGGAGGGAGAGGAGGGGGGATATAGAGGAGGGGGGATGAAGAGGAGGGGGAAGGAAGAGGAGGGGGAGGGGGAGGAAGAGGAGGGGGAGGGAGAAGGGAAGAGGAGGGGGGAGGGAAGAGGAGGGAGGGAAGAGGAGGGAGGGAAGAGGAAAGAGGAAAGTAGGGAGGGGAGAGGAGGGAGAGGGTGAGGAGGGGGGGGGGGGTGGGCGAGAGCCGAAGCAGGAGCGGACCTGAATGGGGGGGGGGGTGGAGTGTGAGCAGACCTGAACGGGGTGGGGGGAGCCAGAGTGGGAGCAGACCTGAATGGGGGGGAGGTGGGGGGGTGGAGCGTGAGCAGACCTGAACCGGGGGGGGGAGCCAGAGTGGGAGCAGACCTGAATGGGTGGAGGGGGGGGAGCGTGAGCAGACCTGAATGGGGGGGAGGGGGGGGCGCGGGAGCTGGAGCAGGAGCTGAAGATAAAGAGGAGGGAAGCCCGTGTCCGATCTTTGCCGCCCCAGTGAGCCCATTCGGCCAGGGCTAGGAGTAGCGTGCTTTTGGCCCCTCCCACGCAGCCTCGGGGGTCTTTAGCGCGCATGTGCAGAGGTCCCGGCACTGTTTTCAGTGCTGGGACCTGGCTCCGCCCACCACAGCTTGTGCTGCACTGCGCCAAGGGCCTGCAAAGCTCCAGCAACGGGGAGAATACCGAGGTAAGTTTTAGGTGCGGTTTTTGTTCTAAAAAGTCGGCGCAGCTCACAGAGTTGCGCCGTTCTAAGTATGGGGGCAAACTTGGGCCCTATATGAGTAGCTGGGAAAGGCAATGAAATCAATGCCTCAGCTATACTGTTCTGGAGGGAGGCACAAAGCATAGCTTCAGGCTTGTTGTTGATCTGGAAAAAGCTGTGCCTCTTTCACAACCTGATGTTGGATCCACAGTTTACAAGTTCAGTCAGAAAGATCATAGAATGACTGGTGCAAGAAATGGAAAGCCAGTAGTGACGGGTGCTCCTGCTGAGGCTGAGGTTGAGGCGGTGTTGCTGGGGCAGAGCTTCACAACTGATCTTAATGCTGCTCGATATTGAACCCCGACTGCTTCCCAGTGCAACCGGTGTTCACCTTGATAAGCACCAACGGTTCAGCAGTAAGACGTAACTTTAAGGCAAGTGAATCCGACAGGTCTACCGGTGGGTTGCAGCCGGCTGTGTGAGACCATTGCGTCGGGAGCCGAAAGCGGCAGCACGGGTTGGCATTAAAGGAAAACAGTTGAACCAGACAAGGGCAAATGCTGACCCCTGGAACACAGCACCAGGCCTCAGAAGAAGAGTGCATTTCCTATCGTCTGGTTTCATTACTGTGACCGGATGCGATCAATGGAGGTATTAATCTAGCTGCTGATGTCTTTGTTAAGAAATTTGGGCCTGACCTTCATAGCTTCAGAAGTGACTAATTACTGTTAAATTGCAGGTTTCCTACGTATTACTTGTGTCTAATGGGAAAACATTTATTATATAGAGCTGCATTAAATAGTGGCTGTTCGTTTTCGCTTAGCTCCAAATGTTGCGCTATCCTTGCTTACCTTGTTTGAAAATTGAGGCACCATGTTCCTGGTAATTTTCTTCCCCTCAAAGGCAATGATTTCGTTACAGAGCATTATGCTGGGCCTTGTCTGATACCTTACCCAAGTGGCCATTGTACAAACCATGGCGGTGAGAATCACAGGCTATTTGACTGCAGGGGCATCGTTCGAAGCTTGCTGCTGGTTCCGTGGCTGGCAGCCAAAAGAGGAAATCCTGAACATTGCCCCCTCCCTAATCCATCAGCACTGAGGACAATTTCTCTGCCTCCATCATGGCCCCAGCAGAGGCCAGCTGCCTCAGCACAGACTGGGAATTGAACCAGCCACATTCCCAAGGCAAACTCGCTGCCACACTAGTTTCCTCCAAAGGTTCACGGGAGCTAGCAAAGCTAAGGCCGTAATGCTGATGGTTGCAAAGTTTACATAAGAAACATAAGAATTAGGAGCAGAAGTCGGCCATTCAGCCCTCTGAGCCTGGTTCGCCAGTCAAGATCATGGCTGAACTTCTACATTAACTCTACTTTTGGCATTGTTGCCAAATTAAATTAATTTAATTCATGGCAGGAAAGCCCAGTCCCGTGCAATGCTCCTCCTGTACTATGTGGGAAATCAGGGACAGTGTCCCTGACGACTATGTGTGCAGGAAGTGTATCCAGCTGCAGCTCCTGTCAGACTGCATGACGGCATTGGAGCTGCGCATGGATTCACTCTGGAGCATCCGCGATGCTGACGATGTCATGAATAGCATGGTTAGTGAGTTGGTCACACCCCAGATAAAGATTACAAAGGCAGGTAGGGAATGGATGACCATCAAGCAGAGCAGGAATAGGGAGGCAGTGCAGGTGTCCCCTGCGGTCATCTCCCTCCAAAACAGATATACCATTTTGGATACTGTTGGGGGAGATGGCTCATCAGGGGAAGGCAGCAGCAGCCAAGTCCATGGCACCATGGGTGGCTCTGCTGTACAGGAGGGCAGGGAAAAGAGTGGGAGAGCTATAGTGGTAGGGGATTCTATTGTAAGGGGAATAGATAGGCGTTTCTATGGTCGCAACCGAGGCTCCAGGATGGTATGTTGCCTCCCTGGTGCAAGGGTCAAAGATGTCCCGGAGCGGCTGCAGGGCATTCTAGAGGGGGAGGGTGAACAGCCAGTTGTCGTGGTGCATATAGGTACCAACGACACAGGTAAAAAATGAAATGACGCCCTACAAGCTTAGGGAGCTAGGAGTTAAATTAAAAAGTAGGACCTCAAAAGTAGTAATCTCAGGATTGCTACCAGCTACCAGCGCCACATGCTAATCAGAGTAGAAATAGCAGGATAGTTAAGATGAATACGTGGCTTGAGGAATGGTGCAAGAGGGAGGGATTCAAATTCCTGGGACATTGGAACCGGTTCTGGGGGAGGTGGGACCAGTACAAAACGGATGGACTGCACTTGGGCAGGACCGGAACCAATGTCGGAGGGGGAGTGTTTGCTCGTGTTGTTGGGGAGTGATTCAACTAATATGGCAGGGGATGGGAACCTATGCAGGGAGACAGAGGGAAGTAAAATGGGGGCAGAAGCAAAAGATAGAAAGAAGAAAAGTAAAAGTGGAGGGCAGAGAAATCCAAGGCAAAAATCAAAAAGGGCTACATTACAGCATAATTCTAAAGGGACAAAGAGTGTTAAAAAGAGTGTTAAAAAGACAAGCCTGAAGGCTCTGTGACTCAATGCAAGCAGTATTCATAATAAAGTGGATGAAATAACTGCACAGGCAATGATGAACGAATATGGTATAATTGGGATTACGGGGACATGGCTCCAGGGTGACCATAGAAACATAGAAAAAATAGGTGCAGGAGTAGGCCATTCGACCCTTCGAGCCTGCACCGCCATTCAATATGATCATGGTTGATCATTCCTTCAGTACCCCTTTCCTGCTTTCTCTCCATACCCCTTGATCCCCTTAACCGTAAGAGCCATATCTAACTCCCTCTTGAATATATCCAGTGAACTGGCATCAACAACTCTCTGCGGAAGGGAATTCCACAGGTTAACAACTCGCTGAGTGAAGAAGTTTCTCCTCATCTCAGTCCTAAATGGCCTACCCCTTATCCTAAGACTATGTCCCCTGGTTCTGGACTTCCCCAACATCGGGAACATTCTTCCCGCATCTAACCTGTCCAGTCCCGTCAGAATCTTATATGTTTCTATGAGATCCCCTCTCATCCTTCTAAACTCCAGTGAATAAAGGCACAGTTGATCCAATCTCTCCTCATATGACAGCCCAGCCATCCCTGGAATCAGTCTGGTGAACCTTCGCTGCACTCCCTCAATAGCAAGAACGTCCTTCCTCAGACTAGGAGATCAAAACTGAACACAATATTCCAGGTGAGGCCTCACTAAGGCCCTGTACAACTGCAGTAAGACCTCCCTGCTTCTATATTCAAATCCCTTAGCTATGAAGGCCAACATACCATTTGCCTTCTTTACCGCCTGCTGTACCTGTGTGCCCACTTTCAGTGACTGATTAACCAGGTCTTGTTGCACCTCCCCTTTTCCTAGTCTGCCGCCATTCAGATAATATTCTGCCTTCGTGTTTTTGCCCCCAAAATGGATAACCTCACATTTATCCACATTGTACTGCATCTGCCATGCAGTTGCCCACTCACCTAACCTGTCCAAGTCACCCTGCAGCCTCTTAGCATCCTCCTCACAGCTCACACTGCCACTCAGTTTAGTGTCATCTGCAAACTTGGAGATATTACACTTTATTCCTTCATCCAAATCGTTAATGTATATTGTAAAGAGCTGGGGTCCCAGCACTGAGCCCTGCGGCACTCCACTAGTCACTGCCTGCCATTCTGAAAAGGATCCGTTTATCCTGACTCTCTGCTTCCTGTCTGCCAACCAGTTCCCTATCCACATCAGTATATTACCACCAATAACATGTGCTTTGATTTTGCACAATTTCTTGTGTGGGACCTTGTCAAAAGCCTTCTGAAAGTCCAAATACACCACATCAACTGGTTCTCCCTTGTCCACTCTGCTAGTTACATCCTCAAAAAATTCCAGAAGATTTGTCAAGCATGATTTCCCTTTCATAAATCCATGCTGACTTGATCCGATCCTGTCACCGCTTTCCAAATGCACTGCTATTTCGTCCTTCATGATCGATTCCAACATTTTCCCCACTACTGATGTCAAGCTAACCGATCTATAATTAGCAGTTTTCTCCCTCCCTCCCTTTTTTAAAAAGTGGTGTTACATTAGCTACCCTCCAGTCCATGGGAACTGATCCAGAGTCGATAGACTGTTGGAAAATGATCACCAATGCATCCACTATTTCTAGGGCCACTTCCTTGAGCTCTCTGGGATGCAGACTATCAGGCTCCGGGGATTTATCGGCCTTCAATCCCATCAATTTCCCTAACACAATTTCCCGCCTAATAAGGATATCCTTCAGTTCCTCCTTCTCACTAGACCCACTGTTTCCTAGTACCTTCGGAAGGTTATTTGTATCTTCCTTCGTGAAGACAGAACCGAAGTATTGGTTCAATTGGTCTGCCATTTCTTTGTTCCCCATTATAATTTCACCTGAATCTGGCTGCAAGGGACCTACATTTGTCTTTACTAATCTTTTTCTCTTCACATATTTATAGAAGCTTTTACAGTCAGTTTTTATATTCCCTGCAAGTTTCCTCTCGTACTCTATTTTCCTCCACTTAATTAAACCCTTAGTCCTCCTCTGTTGATTTCTAAATTTCTCCCAGTCCTCAGGTTTGTTGCTTTTTCTAGCCAATTTATATGCCTCTTCCTTGGCTTTAACACTATCCTTAATTTCCTTTGTTATCGATGGTTGAGCCACCTTCCCAGTTTTATTTTTACTCCAGACAAGCATTTACATTTGCTGAAGTTCATCCATGTGATCTTTAAATGTTTGCCATTGCTTATCCACCGTCAACCCTTTTAGTATCGTTTGCCAGTCTATTCTAGCCAATGCACGCCTCATACCGTCGAAGTTACCTTTCCTTAAGTTCAGGACCCTAGTTTCCGAATTAACTTCGTCACTCTCCATCTTAATAAGGAATTCTACCATATTATGGTCACGTTTCCCCAAGGGGCCTCGCACAACAAGATTGCTAATTAGTCCCATCTCATTACACATCACCCAGTCTAGGATGGCCAGCTCCCTGGTTGGTTGCTTGACATATTGGTCCAGAAAACCATCCCTAATACACTCCAGGAAATCTTCCTCCACCACATTGCTACCAGTTAGGTTAGCCCAATCAATGTGTAGATTAAAGTCGCCCATGATTACTGCTGTACCTTTATTGCACGCATCCCTTATTTCTTGTTTGATGCTGTCCCCAACCTCACTACTACTATTTGGTGGTCTATACACAACACCCACTAGCGTTTTCTGCCCTTTGGAATTCCGCAGCTCCACCCATACCGATTCCACATCATCCAGGCTAATGTTCTTCCTTACAATTGCATTGATTTCATCTTTAACCTGCAACGCCACCCGCCTCCTTTTCCTTTCTGTCTATCCTTCCTAAATGCTGAATACCCTTGGATGTTGAGTTCCCAGCCTTGGTCACCCTGGAGCCATGTCTCTGTGATGCCAATCACATCGTATCCGTTAACTGCTATCTGCGCAGTTAATTCCATCCACCTTATTCCGAATACTCCTCGCATTGAGGCACAGAGCCTTGAGGCTTGTTTTTTTAACACACTTTGCCCCTTTAGAATTTTGCTGTAATGTGGCCCTTTTTGTTTTTGCCTTGGGTTTCTCTGCCCTCCACTTTTACTATTCTCCTTTCTATATTTTGCTTCTGCCTCCTTTTTATTTCCCTGTCTCCCTGCATAGGTTCCCATCCCCCTGCCATATTAGTTTAAACCCTCCCCAACAGCACTAGCAAACAGTCCCCCTAGGATATTGGTTCTGGTCCTGCCCAGGTGCAGACTGTCTGGTTTGTACTGATCTCACCTCCCCCAGAATCGGTTCCAATGTCCCAGGAATTTGAATCCCTCCCTTCTGCACCGCTCCTCAAGCCACGTATTCATCTGAGCTATCCTGCGATTCCGACTCTGACTAGCACGTGGCACTGGTGGCAATCCTGAGATTACTACTTTTGAGGTCCTACTTTTTAATTTAGCTCCTAGCTCCCTAAATTTGCTTCGTAGGACCTCATCCCGTTTTTTACCTATGTCAATGCGACGAGTATTCGGAATAAGATAGATGAATTAACTACGCAGATAGCAGTTAACGGATACGATGTGATTGGCATCACGGAGACATGGCTCCAGGGGGGCCAAGGCTGGGAATGCAACATCCAGGGGTATTCAAAATTCAGGAACGATAGACTGAAAGGAAAAGGAGGTGGGGTAGCATTGCTGGTTAAAGAGGAAATTCATGCAATAGTAAGGAAGGACATTAGCTTGGATGATGTGGAATCTGTATGGGTAGAGCTGCAGAATACCAAAAGGCAGAAAATGCTTGTGGGAGTTGTGTACAGACCACCAAACAGTAGTAGTGAGGTTGGGGATGTCATCAAACAAGAAATTAGGGATGCGTGCAATAAAGGTACAGCAGTTATCATGGGCGACTTCAATCTACATATAGATTGGGCTAACCAAACTGGTAGCAATACGGCGAAGGAGGATTTCCTGGAGTGTATTCGGAATGGTTTTTTAGACCAATATGTCGAAGAACCAACTAGAGAGCTGGCCATCCTAGACTGTGTGTTGTGTAATGAGAGAGGACAGATTAGCAATCTTGTTGTGCTAGGCCCCTTGGGGAAGAGTGGCCATATTATGGTAGAATTCTTTATTAAGATGGAGAGTGACACAGTTAATTCAGAGACTAGGGTCCTGAACTTAAGGAAAGGTAACTTCGATGGTATGAGATGTGAATTGGCTAGGATAGACTGGCGAATGATACTTAGGCAATGGCAGACATTTATAGATCACATGGATGAACTTCAACAATTGTACATCCCTGTCTGGAGTAAAAATAAAATGGGGAAGGTGGCTCAACCTTGGCTAACAAGGGAAATTAGGCATAGTGTTAAATCCAAGGAAGAGGAATATACATTGGACAGAAAAAGCAGCAAACCTGAGGACTGGGAGAAATTTAGAATTCAGCAGAGGAGGACAAAGGGTTTAATTAGGAGGGGGAAAATAGAGTATGAGAGGAAGCTTGCAGGGAACATAAAAACTGACTGCAAAGGCTTCTATAGATATGTGAAGAGAAAATGGTTAGTGAAAACAAACGTAGGTCCCTTGCAATCAGAATCAGGTGAAATTATAATGGGGAATAAAGAAATGGCAGATCAATTGAACAAATACTTTGGTTCTGTCTTCACTAAGGAATTACTTGGGGTCCGAGGGTCTAGCGAGAAGGAGGAACTGAAGGGAATCCTTATTAGTCAGGAAATTGTGGTCGGGATATTGATGGGATTAAAGGCCGATAAATCCCCAGGGCCTGATAGGCTGCATCCCAGAGTACTTAAGGAAGTGGCCCTATAAATAGTGGATGCATTGGTGATCATTTTCCAACAGTCTATTGACTCTGGATCAGTTCCTATGGACTGGAGGGTAGCTAATGTAACACCACTTTTTAAAAAAGAAGGGAGAGAGAAAACAGGGAATTATAGACCGGTTAGCCTGACATCGGTGGTGGATAAAATGTTGGAATCAATTATTAAAGATGAAATAGCAGAGCATTTGGAAAGCAGAGACAGGATCGGTCCAAGTCAGCATGGATTTATGAAAGGGAAATCATGCTTGACAAATCTTCTAAGTTTTTTGAGGATGTAACTAGTAGAGTGGACAAGGGAGAACCAGTGGATGTGGTGTATTTGGACTTGTAAAAGGCTTTTGACAAGGTCCCACACAAGAGCACATTAAAGCACATGGTTTTGGGAGTAATTAATGTGGATAGAGAACTGGTTGGCAGACAGGAAGCAGCGAGTCGGAATAAATGGGTCCTTTTCAGAATGGCAGGCAGTGACTAGTGGGGTGCCGTAGGGTTCAGTGCTGGGACCCCAGCTATTTACAATATACATTAATGATTTAGATGAAGGAATTGAGTGTAATATCTCCAAGTTTGCAGATTACACTAAGCTGGGTGGCGGTGTGAGCTGTGAGGAGGATGCTAAGAGGCTTCAGGGTGACTTGCACAAATGGATGTCAGATGCAGTATAATGTGGATAAATGTGAGGTTACCCACTTTAGTGGCAAAAACAGGAAGGCAGAATATTATCTGAATGGTGACAGATTAGGAAAAGGGGAGGTGCAACGAGACCTGGGTGTCATGTTACATCAGTCATTGAAAGTTGGCAAGCAGGTACAGCAGGCGGTGAAGAAGGCAAATAGTATGTTAGTCTTCATAGCAAGAGGATTTGAGTATAGGAGCAGGGAGGTCTTACTGCAGTTGTACAGGGCCTTGGTGAGGCCTCACCTGGAATATTGTGTTCAGTTTTGGTCTCCTAATCTGAGGAAGGACGTTCTTGCTATTGAGGGTGTGCAGCAAAAGTTCACCAGACTGATTCCCGGGATGGCAGGACTGATATATGAGGAGAGACTGGATCGACTGGGCTTGTATTCACTGGAATTTAGAAGAACGAGAGGGGATCTCATAGAAACATATAAAATTCTGATGGGATTGGACACGTTAAAGGCAGGAAGAATGTTCCCGATGTTGAGGAAGTCCTGAACCAGGGGTCACAGTCTAAGGATAAGGGATAAGCCATTTAGGACCGAGATGAGGAGAAACTTCTTCACTCAGAGAGTTGTGAACCTGTGGAATTCTCCACCGCAGAAAGTTGTTGTGGTCAGTTTGTTAGATATATTCAAAAGGGAGTTAGAAATGGCCCTTACGGCTAAAGGGATCAAGGGGTATGGAGAGAAAGCAGGAAAGGGATACTGAGGTTGAGTGATCAGCCATGATCTTATTGAATGGTGGTGCAGGCTTGAAGGGCCGAATGGCCTACTCCTGCACCTATTTTCTATGTTTCTATGTTTTCCGTCTGATCCCCAGATCCCTTGATTCCCTTCGTGTCCAAAAATCTATCAATCTAGCCACGGTCTCTCTCTGACCCACATTTTCCCTCTTTCTCTGACCCCCATCCCCAGTCTCTCTCTCTGACCCCATTTCCCAATCTTTCTCTGACCCCATTCCCCAATCGCTCCCTGACCCCCAATCACCCAATCTCTCTCGAACCCCTATTCCGTCTCTCTCTGACCCCCATTGCACAGTCTCTCTCCCTGACCCCATTTCCCCAATCTCTCTCTCTGACCCCCATTCCTCAATCTCTCTCCCTGACCTCCATTCCCCCTCTCTCTGACCTCCATGCCCCCTCTCTCTGACCCCCATTCCCCGATCCCTCTCTCCCTGACCCCCATTCCACAGTCTCTCTCTCTGACCCCCCATTCCCTAATTTCTCGCTGATCCTATTCCCCAATCTCTCCCTGACCCCCATTCCTCCTCTCTCTGAACCCCATTCCCCAGTCTCCTTCTCCACCGACGCCCATTGCCCCTCTCCTCCCTAGGGTCTCCAATTCCATTCTCCAGTTGTCCTTTCTGCCGCCTGACTGCCGAGACCCTCACTGAGTCTCGCTGGACAATCACGCTTTGACCATTGGGATCTGGGCGCTCAGCTCGCGCTTGCTCTTCAGCCGCCCTAACACAGGACAGAGCAGCAGACAGCCACTGTTTACAATGCTGCAGCAGGCCTGCTGCCTCCAGTGGCAGTGAGTGATCCTCTGACTCACAGGGGACAACACCACTGCCTCATTGACCCAACCCTCTGCAGAGCTGTAAGGTAAGTGCCGCAGGAGTCAGTGCTTCTTTCCATGGTTGTCGTTGTTGTGTATGCATGCCTGTTTACTGTGTGATGTCTGTAACACTGTTATGCCACATTGAATATACCCTTATACTGCACACACCTTACCGGTACACCAGAGGGTGCTGCTGCTGGAAACCTAGGGGTTGCCTGCACACGGCAGGTAACCCAGTATAAAAGGGAACTCACTGCTTGTTGTCGGCACACAGGAGCTGCAAATAAAGGACTACAGGTCTACACAGTTTAAGTATCATACCCTGCCTCGTGGAGTCATTACTAAAGGTGCCTACATACACTACAACTGGCGACAGGAATACGAGGTCACGAACTACACACTCAACATGTCTAACCTCAGCAACTTTCAGCAATTTACAGAGGGGGAAGATTGGGATGCTTTTGTGGAAAGATTGGAACACTTCTTTATAGCCAACGACCTGGACGGGGACACACCGGCTACACTACTGAACAGATGCAGGGCCATCCTGCTTAGCAGCTGTGGGCCCACCATCTACGGTTTCGTCAGGGACTTACTAGCCCCGGAGAAGACAACCACCAAGAGCTATGAGCAACTTGTAACAATCATACAGGAACAACTAAAACAGAAAGAAAGCATCCTCACAGCCAGGTACCTTTTCTACACTTACCGGTGACCTGAGGGCCAAGAAATTGCCAAGTATGCTGCACACTTAAGAAGACTAGCTGCACCGTGTGATTTTGGCGACCACCTTAATGAAGCACTTAGGGACATATTTTCATCGGAATCGGCCACGAAGGCCTCCTACACAAATTGCTCTCGGCTGACATCACGGTCACCCTGCAGAAAGCAATTCAAGTGAGCCAGGCCTACATGGTTTCGGCCAGCGACTCCAAGCGAATACTAACCCAGGACTCTAAACCGACAAGCGCAGTGCACTGCATGGATACTTCTAAAGGCAGAAATGCTGCCCCGAGTCCCGCAACCCTGAATCCGCCACATGGGGCAAACCGGATGGCCCCGTGCTGGCGCTGTGGAGGAAACCACAGGGCCCACCAGTGCCACTACAAAGACTATGCATGCAAAGGCTGCAAAGAGAAAGGGCACCTTCAGAGAATGTGCAGAAAAGGCTTTACTCACCGCGTCTCTGATGAGTTGTCTGATCATCGGGGCTCCGACACAGATGAAGATGAAGCTGCTCACACCCTGGAAGAAGAGTATGGAATCTTTACCTGCTCCACTGGAAGTTCTCCGTGGACGATGGAAGTGGACATCGACGGGGTCCCAGTCTCCATGGAGATCGACACAGGGGCGAGCCAATCTGTGATGAGCCAAATGAGCTTTGAAAAAATTTGAATGAATCCTTCCACTTGACCAAAACTGTCTCCTGTCCAGGCAAAGCTGCTCACCTATACCAAAGGAAAAATCCAAATCATTGGCAGTGTAGACGTCCAGATCTCCCAGGGCGGTGTGTTGAACAAACTCCCCTGTGGATTGTAGCCGGCGACAGTCCCACGCAGCTGGGCAGGAATTGGATGAACTGGGTCCACATCAGGTGAAGTGGCCCTGTGGAAGAAAAGACCACCTGCAGGAAAGCCAGGAAATGGCTGCAACACCAGCAGCACAAGGAGAAACACTTGCAATCAAAATGGCCGCCGCCATGCCACCAGTGAGCATGGAGGAGCATCACATGACACCGAGCGGCCAATCGGATTTGAAGGCTCCCTTAAAGGAGACCGGTAACCAAAGAAATTTAAAGAGGAAGTTTCAACTATTTGAGTACACGGATTTTAAAGCTAAAGATGTGATTAAAGGGTGCAAGTATGAAAATGTATGCAATGTAACAATGAATTCTGATGCTGGTTTAACGAATGTGACTAATGATATGAATGCAGGTGCCAGTAAGGTTAAGAACACGTTTATTATGCTTAACAGTAATGATAGAGATTGTGAAATGCCTAATGTAACCATGTCTGTTGAAACCAGGACACCCAAAAGTGATGCAAATGCTAGAATGTATAATGCAGGCTCGACTATGTGTGATCAGAGCCAAGGTGTCATGTATACTGGTAGGACACTGCCAAAGGACATTGGGTCCTACAGGGACCATGCTGATGCCAATGGAATCCCACTGTGGGAGACCCCCAGGTCCAGCAGACTACCTGACCATGTAGCCTGGATCTTTGGAACGAATGTGATGCCCCTTGCAGGACACACACACAGGCAGTGGGAGCAGATCCACTACAGGGACAGTGGTCAATGGGCAGCCCAGCCACCACCAATGGCAACCTGCACCAGACCAGCCCTACAGCTCCTGGCCACCAGGGCCAATACCAGGAGCATGAGGCCAATACCCTCCAGCTTCCCTGGCAAACCCTGGGATGACCTGACCCTCATCCCAATTGGTGGACAAGGAGCCCACCCAGTCTTGTGGCCCTGCCCACCACCCCACAACTACCCACATCTCAGTATATACACACCACCCACTGCTGCCGTGGCTACCTCGCCGAGGGATCCCACAACAGTGACACCCACTTGGTTTGTGTGTGAGGGAGGGGAAACATATGAGGCTAACCTCAAGCACAGGGGTCACACTTGGCAACAACACAACCCTCACCACAACTCCCCATAGCCCACCACTGATCACCTCCCCTGGTCATGACAATAAGGATATGAAAAATGCTCAGGGGGGAGTATTGTTGTGTATGCATGCCTGTTTACTGTGTGATGTCTGTAACACTGTTATGCCACATTGAATGTACCCTTATACTGCACACACCTTACCGGTACACCAGAGGGTACTGCTGCTGGAGACCTAGAGGTTGCCTGCACACGGCAGGTAACCCAGTATAAAAGGGAACTCACAGCTTGTTGTCGGCACTCAGGAGCTGCAAATAAAGGACTACAGGTCTACACAGTTTAAGTATCATACCCTGCCTCGTGGAGTCATTAATAAAGGTGCCTACATACACTACAATCGTGGCACTTGTTGATTCTGTGAGCTATAATTTATGAGTTCCGCAACTCCACGCCAGGGATGCAAATTCATAACATTTATCTCGATGTGCTCTTACTTAAAGACACCTTGTCTGCTGTTAATATGATTATATTAATCTATTTCAAATACAGGTTGTACCTCCCTTATCCGGCACCCTCGGAACCTGGCCTGTCCCGAATGAAGGATTTTGCCGGATAAGGGGAGGTCACGTGTTTGGCTGGGCTGCGCATTTAAGTGCTGTTGCTGGGGTAAATATGTGTGCGCCGATTGGCTGGACCGACTGTCGGTCAGTCAGTCAGCCAATCAGTATGCAGGGGGACTCGAAGAGTTGGCAGGTCCCGAAGGGCCAGTGGGCCCAGAAGAGCCAGCGGGCCCTGGCGGGCCTTAGAAGAGTCGGAGGGCCAGCAGGCCCCGAAGCCCAGAAGAGTTGGTGGGCCCTAGCGGGTCCAGAAGAGTCGACGAGCCCTGAAGAGTCAGCGGGCACCGGCAGGCACCGAAGCGTCGACAGGCCCCGATGGCCCAGAAGAGTTGGTGGCTCCTAGCGGGTCCAGAAGAGTCGATGAGCCCTGAAGAGTCAGTGGGCCCTGGCAGGCCCGGTGGACCTAGAAAAGTCGTCCCAACCCCCGGAGGGAGCGTTGTGGGGAGGAATAGCCGGCCCGAGGACTGTGGCTGCAGGAATTCCAGCAGGGCAATGAGGAGGAGGCAGCCGACTGAGGAGAAAGATTATATTGAAGAGTAGGATTTTGACGGGTCGTGTTCTGTGTATGCGCCACCCGGTGGCTGGGAATGGTCCCGGATGAGGGTTGGTGCCCGAAAAGGGAGTCGAGATAAGAGAGGTTCAACCTGTATTTCCATGGTGATTTTGATTATTCTAAATCGATTTGCTATGTACAGGTCTTTATTTGCTGAAGGATTATGACCTTCATAACAACTTTTTATTTTCTGGAAAAAGTGATGAAGCAAAAGAACACATTGGTGACACACATGAGCAAGTATTTTTGTTGTGTGTGTGTTTTGCAATACATTGTGCAGCTTCACTTGGAGCTGGTGTACTTAGTCACAGTCTTTCTGAAAGACATGTTTGGCCAGCTTGCTCAGGCAGCAGCAGGCACACGGTGCACTGGCTGCAATGGGCTGGGCGGGAAGCTTCACCCATGAGGTGCCCCAAAACATCGGTTGCAAAGGGGACCACAATACCCATGGCCTTGGAGGAGATGCTGGTGTTTGGGTGAAGTTGCTTCGTCACATTGTAGATGTACATTAAGTAACTCGTCTCCCCAACCTTCTCCGCTTCTTATGTGTGCGTATGTGTGGGTTTAAGTTTTGTTCCATTTTAGCCCCATCTCTGCTGAAAGCACTGACTCCAGTGACGATATTGCATTGGCAGGCTTCCATTCTCTCTCAATCCTCAGCCCCGAGCCTCGATTGTGAGTGTCAGCTAGCTCTTTACAGGTGAACTCAATTGGGTCTGTGCCCACACATGCTTTCCAGCAGGGATCACTCTGTAATGAGCAGGGAACGCCAAGGGACCGATACCACGGTCCCAGAGCATTGGGGCCACAGTGTTCATTGGACCACCTCCTGTGCCCGCACATGCACCCAATTGAGATGAAATCACGTGACATGATGAGGTCAGCTCATTTGAAAATTGCTCCTGTTGTGTTGCACAGGATGTAGGGGAATCACAGAGACCACAGGTACACAAACGACACAAAAGAGCAAGAGTGCTCCTCTGAGCCCCACAGAGAAACCTTGGACCTCTCTTGCCCGAGGTATCTCTTTCCCGCCACTGATCGTGATCAGCCCTACCACCACTTACCTGACTCCATTCCTGTGGTTCCTGATGCTCAAATGTTTGCTCCCCCCAACCCCTCACTGGCCTGCAGTGATTTCTGCTTGGTTCGGGCGGGAGTCAGGGCCTAGAGGTGGAAATGAAGCCTGGGAGTTAAAATCTCTCTGGGCCTCACTACACAAACTTGTTCGCCCAGGCTCGTCACACAGAAGGGTCCTGCCCTGCAATAAAATCAAAGCCCTGGGATTTTCTGGTATGTATAGCTCCAATACCCCCGACCTTTATCAACTGAGCCATTGAAGAGCTGTTGCAGACGCTGATGTCTTCCTTGCATCATGCTTCAATACTATATTCTTCCAGGATTCTGATTGAGCTTTCACTGATTCCAAAGATTTATGGCTGTAAGTCTTCGCAGCTTTTCAATGGGTTTTTCCCCCTCGATTTTCGTCCAGTTTTTGATGTTAAAAGTAGAAACTGAAAAACCTCGATTTTGACATTGCGAGGTTGTTTTGGAAGGATTTGCCATTTGAAGCCCCAGTAAGAAGTCAATGTGACAATATTTTCAGTCATAAGTTACAGCTTGAACTGGTGCCCTTCTGCAGTTGCTATGCGTGGTAAACATTCAAGGAGATGTAAAGCCGTCTGACTGTTTTGAATGGGGAAACAAGAAAAGAGTAAAGACTTTGTAGCAGGCATACTTGGGGCAGTAACCTGACGATAGGAACCTGACATTGTTAGCTCCCCTCAGGTTTCCCGATCCTCTGGGTGTTTCTGCCAACATGCATCCTGTCTGCTCTCTCCCGCCAGCTACTTTGGACCACTCTATTGAGTGCCAACGAAGGCATCCCTCCTTTTATTTTCTCCACTTCATCCAGCATCGATTAAAGAGCATCACCCGTGGTTTCCAGAACTCACCATTTCATAAAAATAATGCAACTTCAATCCCCTTCTATTGCTGTCCAGGTGAGAATGGAGCATGTTTGAAATTCTTGTCGGCTATCCAAAGTTTCTGTCAGGCAGCTTGCTGTGTGCTGGGTGAGATTGCCTCGGTAGGAAATATCGGCGGGGTCTTCCACATTACGCCATCCCCACTGGAATAGCAAGCTGAACGGAATTTCTACCCTGTTTGTGTCTTTTTTTAATTCCATTTCATCATTTGTTCTGAGTTCAAGTGTACATTTCAGTGGGCTCCATTTTCCCGGGTCATTTGCACCGTTTTTTTGGAGCGCGCCATTTTTTCTGACGTAATTATTTAATTCAAAGTTTCCCCCTGGAATCTGCGCCAGCGAAATTGCTTTAGGTATGATTTTCTATGTTAGATTTTTTTTGACATCCCTCATGTCTGCGCCAGTTTTCAGCATTTTTTGCAGCTTGCTCAAAAATATTTTATCCTAGGTCGGTGTATCTGGCCACTCCCGAAAAACCTTCTGGTGAGTTAACAGAAAGCAGCGCACATTGAAAAATCGGCACTGAAAGACGCCATTGTTTTTGATCAAAGTTTTTGGAGGGAGTCTCTAACACTTGAAATATCCATAATAAAGTTTAACTTTTTTTTACCTTTCAACAGAGTACATGGAAGTTTCTTAGATTTCTGAAGTTTTCATTTTTTTTTACTCACACGCCACACGTCTTCAAGAAGGGCTGGAGGGGGGTCGTAGTGTCGACCATCAGAATCGGCAAAGGGGCTCGGGGCTCGGCTGGAAAACAAGCCTGGGACAGTGCTGGAGGGCGGGGGGCGGGGGGCGGTGCGGGCGAGGGAGAAAGAGGCTTCTGCACTAAGCCCGAGGAGGGAGGGACTGATCGGAAGGTTGCTGCACTAGGCACAAGAATGGAATGAGTTTGGGGGAGGGGAGAGAAAGGGAGAAGTCACAAGATTGCAATGAGTTGGGGGGATGGGGGTGAGAGGGAGGAAAAGTCACGGAACCTGGGTGTTGTCCATCCATACAGATCTTGGGGAGAGAGAACAAAGAACCTGTACTGCCTGCTGTGTTGATAATGGAACAAATAATGCAAATGATTCAGATTTAATGTAACATATATTTTATTCAAAAGTCTAACAAACAGTTCTTTGTACTTAACTTAACTTTAATAAAATTATTCTTGTATCAAACTTTAAAGTTTTCAAGTTACGATCACTTACAAACTTTAAGATCACTTACAAACTCTAAGATCACTTACAAACTTTTAAACTTGTAAATTTACATAACTTACAAAAATTTCTTAATTTGAGAACAACAGTTACAACAGTTACAATAATAACAACAACAGTAGCAGCAAAGAAAGGCTGCACCCATCTCTCCTTCACCTAATACTAAGACCGCCCAGGGCGCTTGTTCTTGGTGACTCCACCACCCCTGCCCACTGGTGGTGGTGCAGTGTTTCTGGGATTGGTACCAAGCTTATTCTTTCGAACATCTCGGGAAGTGCGCACCTGTTGGGGGGGGGGGGGGGGAGGTGGCTGGGGGTGGCAGGCGGCAATGTGGAGAGCCCGGCTTGGGGCTCTTCAGAGGCTGGTGTAGGGATTGGAGTGGCAGTTGATTCTGTCAATGGGCGTGGGGACCCTTATTGCAACAGTTAACTTCACCATGCCGTCCCTCATGCGCCGACAGTGTTTCAACGACCTGCAACATTCCCTCCCTCATGTTGAGCAAAACTGGCTCAACTACCTGTGACATTCTCTCCCTCATGTTCAGTGATAGTGTTTGCACTATCTCTGACATTCCCTCCCTGATGTTCAGTGACAGCGCATCACCTACCTGTGACATTCCCTCCCTCATCGTCACTGACATCGTTCCCATTTCTCGTGAGATTGCTGTTACTTCTCCCGACTGTCCCATTACCTCATCACCCACCCCACTGATGGTGTCCAGGAATGATCATGTAAGGTCATTGCTCTCCCCAATCATTGCCATCATTTGAAGCACATCTGTTAGATCCTGCACCTCAGGAGAATGCAGTCGAGCTCTCCTTCCCTTCCTCCCCACGGGTGTGGCTCACACTCCACCACTGGGACCTGCGGCCTTGGAAGGTGAGGCCCTGGGTGTGCCTCGCTGCACCACACCACTGGGACCTGTAGCCTTGGAAGGTGGGGCCCTGGGTGTGCCTCACTGCACCATACCACTGGGACCCGTAGCCTTGGAAGGTGGGGCCCTGGGTGTGCCTCGCTGCACCACACCACTGGGACCCGCAGCCTCAGAAGGTGGGACCCTGCGTGTGCCTCACTGCACCACGCCACTGGGACCCGCAGCCTCGAACATTAACTCGATAGATTATGGAACAGTTCCTGCAGATTGGAAGGAGGCAAATGTAACCACACTATTTAAAAAAAGGAGGGAGAGAGCAAACAGGGAACTACAGACCGATTAGCCTAATATCAGTGATAGGGAAAATACTAGAGTTGATTATAAACGATGTGATAATGGCACAGTTAGATAATATCAATGGGATTAAACAAAGTCAACATGGATTTATGAAAGGAAGATCATGTTTGACAAACCTACTGGAGTTTTTTGAGGATGTAACTGATAGAATAGATAAGGGAGAACCCAGAGGATGTAGCGTGTTTGGATTTTCAGAAAGCCTTTGATAAAGTCCCACAAAAGAGGTTAGTGTGCAAAATTAAAGCACATAGGATTGGGGATGATGTATTGGCATGGATTGAAAATTGGTTAACTGAGAGTAGAAATAAATGGGTCTTTTTGGGTTGGCGTGCAGTGACAAGTGGAGTATCACAGGTATCAGTGCTTGGGCCCCAGCTATTCACAATATATATATATATAAATGATTTGGATGAGGGAACCAAATGTAATATTTCCAAGTTTGCTGATGACACAAAACTAGATGGGATTGTGAGTTGTGAGGAGGGTACAAAGACGCTGAAAGGCGATTTAGATAGGTTGAGTGAATGGGCAAACACATGGCAGATGCAGTATAATGTGGATAAATGTGAAGTTATCCACTTTGGTAGGAAAAACATAAGGACAAAGTATTATTTAAATGGTGATGGCTTGGGAGGTGTCGATGTACAGAGGGACCTGGGTGTTCTTGTACACCAGTCATTGAAACCAAACATGCAGGTGCAGCAAGCAGTTAGGAAGGCAAATGGTATGTTGGCCTTCATTGCAAGAGGATTTGATAACAGGAGCAAGGATGTCTTACAGTTATATAGAGCCTTGGTGAGACCCCACCTGGAGTATTGTGTGCAGTTTTGGTCTCCTTACCTAAGAAAGGATATACTTGCCATAGAGGGAGTGCAGCGAAGGTTCACCAGACTGATCCCTGGGATGGCAGGACTATCGTATGAGGAGAAATTGGGTCGAGTAAGCCTGTATTCACGAGTTTAGAAGAATGAGAGAGAATCTCTTTGAAACGTATAAAATTCTGTGGGTTGGATAGACTGGATGCAGGGAGGATGTTTCCCCTGGCTGGGAAGTCTGGTTCTCCTGGCTGGGAAGTCTGGAACAAGGGGTCACGGTCACAGGATATAGGGTAGGAAATTTAGGATCGAGAGGAGGAAATTTTTTTTCACTCAGAGGGTGGTGAATCTGTGGAATTCTCTACCACAGAAGGCCAAGTCACTGGCTCTTTAAAAATGGCCGAATGCAGACCGAGAGTTGTTCTGGGCATGCATGAGCATAGCATTCACGTCCTTTTTTTTCTCGCATGCACAGAAGGGGGCATTGTTCTTTCGGTGCAGACATTAGGCTCCACTCCCTGAAGCTAAAGGACAAGCTGCGCGGCACCAAGTTCAAAAGATAGAACGGGGAAACTTGCAAGTTATTTTTTTGGAGTAGCCGTGGCCAAAAAAACAGGGCATAAACATAGAAACATAGAAACATAGAAAGTAGGTGCAGGAGTAGGCCATTTGGCCCTTCTAGCCTGCAACACCATTCAATATGATCATGGCTGATCATGCAACTTCAGTACCCCATTCCTGCTTTCTCTCCATACCCCTTGATCCCTTTAGCCGTAAGGGCCACATCTAACTCCCTTTTGAATATATCTAATGAACTGGACTCAACAACTTTCTGTGGTAGACAATTCCACAGGTTCAAAATTCTCTGGGTGAAGAAGTTTCTCCTCATCTCGGTCCTAAATGGCTTACCCCTTATCCTTAGACTATAACCACTGGTTCTGGACTTCTCCAACATCAGGAACATTCTTCCTGCATCTAACCCGTCAGAATTTTATATGTTTCTATGACATCCCTTCTCATTCTTCTAAATTCCATTGAATATAAGCCAAATCAATCCAGTCTTTCTTCATATGTCAGTCCTGTCATCCCAGGAATCAGTCTGGTGAACCTTCGCTGCACTCCCTCAATAGCAAGAATGTCCTTCCTCAGATTGTCTTGCAATACGCCAAAAAACGGCATTGGGTAAAATTGAGCCCTACATCTCTGCGGAGTTAGTTGTTGTCTGCTGGGGCAGCAGCTGAGGTATGACAATCCGTTTCAATGACCCTCAAGGTTGCTAATTGTTATCCAGTGGCAGTGTACAGCAAGGTCCCGCAAACAGCAATGAGATAAATGACCAGGTAATCTGTGTTAGTGATGTTGATAAATATTGGCCAGCACACCCAGCTCTCCTTCGAACAGTGCCATGTGATCTTTTACACCCACCTGAGAAGGTAGACAGAGCCTTAGTTTAACGTCTCATCTGAAAGACAGCCCTCTGGAGTGGGACTTGAATCCAAGATCGTTCAGAAAAGAAGGGGTCAGAAGGGGAGAAGATTGACAAAAAAAGGCAATGATATAGCATAGATAATAATGGACTACTGGATACAAAGACCTACAGGTTTGGCATAAAGCATTTCCTTACAAAGATTCTGAGGGGAAATTTCTTCTGTTCACCACGTATGGCAAAATAATAAGCACATTTGATACAAATGTGTTTCTGATTTTGGTACACATTGTGCACAGAGGAAATCTTCCTCCTTTCAGTACAATAAAAACACCTGAAGTATTTCATTTTAAACAAGATATCCCAGATAACTTTTTTGATTTGCAGGGAATATTTCTCTCTGATAGAGGACGCCGTAGGCTCAGCGGATAAAAGCACCACATAATGAAAGAAAGAAAAGAAAAACTTGCATTTATATAGCAACTTTCACGACCACTCGACATCTCAAAGCGCTTTACAGCCAATGTAGTTCTTTTGGAGTGTAGTCACTGTTTTAATGTGGGAAATGCGGCAGCCAATTTGCATACAGCAAACTCGCGCATACAGCAAACTCGCACAAACAGCAATGTGATAATGACCAGATAATCTGTTTTTGTTATGTTGATTGAGGGATCAATATTGACCTGAACACCAGGAATAACTCCTCTGCTCTTCTTTGAAATAGTGCCATAGGATCTTTTATGTCCATCTGAGGGGGCAGATAAGCCATATAATAGTAAGAATGATCCTAGTCTGTTTCCGGATGTTACAATTGGCGTGATATCCCTGGGAAAGGGAGGGGAACAAAGCAGACAGGTTTCCCATTCATGGTGACTGGGCCTATTGGAAAGTGAATATGCGAAATGCCAGATGAGGGAGGATTGCACTTAGCTGTGATTCCCCCCACAGTTAAATAACATGCTGGCTCTCACTGTCCAGGCTCACACTTGAAGAAGTAGAGCAAAGTTACTGAGCAGCTGTTGGCACCTAAGGAACATTGCCCCAGCATGAGCCGTCACAAGAGAGGAAAGTGCAGATTCTTGGAAAACTAAATGTAGTATTCATTTTAACTCGCCAAAATGTTGTTTGGTCCATACATCCATAGTGAAGACATCTGTGACATTTTTATGAAATCATCCTTTTGAAAACATTACAAGGACAATGTACTATAGATTTTCATAAAGACCCCCCTCGGTATTTCTTGATCATTTCCAGGATGTTACATAACGCTGCAGGATTATATCAGCTGCACCAGAATGCCCGAGCACTGAAATATACTGTTTAGGTTAAATGGATCAATTTAGTAATTTGTTTTAAACAGCTCACATATGGTTTAAAAAGGAAATTTGGGGGGTAGATGGAGTCTGCATGCTGAAACTATTATAACTAATTAAAGTTCTGTGAAGCAATTTTTTTATCAATCTCAGTAGGAAAGGCAGCTGTAAGTAAAGATACTGCAAACATTGACCAATAACCTTGCCCAGGACACAGAGGATGTTAGAGCAGTGAGGGAGACTATCAGCTTAATGGGCCCAAGTTTCCACATGATTTGTGCCTGATTTTTAGGAGCAACTGGTGGAGAACGGACTATCTTAGAATTCGCAATTCTCCACATTTTCTTTTCTGCAGTTCTAGTCAGGTAGAACAGTTCTACTTTGGAACAGAATTTTTTCTTCAAAAGGGGGCGTGTCCGGCCACTGACGCCTGATTTGAAAGTTTCCACAGTGAAAATGTACTCCAAACTAAAGTAGAATGGAGCAAGTGAAGATTTTTGTAGAACTGAAAAAACCTGTTCTACACATTAAAAAAATCAAGCGCAGGTTACAAATCAGGCGTCCAGAACGAGGTGGGGGGGGAGGGGGGGAAGGGAACTCATTAAATTCTACAATCAATCCTTATTTATACTTATACAAATATTATACAAATAAATCCAACCTGAATAAATATTTATAAGCAAAGAAAAGATTAAATAAACCATCTTCCTACCTGTGTGAAAGTGCTTCAGCCAGGGAGCATTCTGCAGCAAGCCTCACAAAACGAGGGAGCCGACCGAACGTGGGCGGGGGGGGAGGAGGGAGCCGACCGAACGTGGGCGGGGGGGGGAGGAGGGAGCCGACCGAACGTGGGCGGGGGGGGAGGAGGGAGCCGACCGAACGTGGGCGGGGGGGGAGGAGGGAAGGGAAGGGAGCCAATGAACGCGGGGGGGGGGGGGAGGGAAGGGAGCCGACGAACGCGGGAGGGAGAGAGCCGACCGAACGCGGGCGGAGGGAGCCGACCGAACACGGGGGGGGGGGGGAGGGCAGGAGCCGACCGAACGCGGGGATGGGGGAAGGGAATGGAGCCATTCCAGACGGCTGGCGGGAAAGAGAGAAGGCTGCAGGAAGCCTCAGAAATTGAGGAGCCATTTCCCGACGGCAAAAGGGGGAGGTCGTCGGGAAACGGCTGCCTCAACTTTCTGAGGCTTCCTGCAGCCTTCTCACTGCTACAAGAAGCCTCTGTGCTGATGGCAATGTACTTTTATTAAAAAGTGTTCAAAAACTAAACAGCTACAAAGAACTACAAAGAACTACAAAAATGGCCGAGTGCCAATGTTTTTTTCACACTGAGCATGCGCGAACGCTCCAACGCGCATGCGCAGCGTTGCCGGCAGGAAAAAAACTAATTTAAATAGTACCCGCCCCCTCCCACTTACAAAATCGGCGCGAGTGTAGGCTCCGCCCCCCTGGGCGCCGCGCCAAGCAGACGAGCTGCAAAGCGCTCCAGAATCGCTCGTTTTTTTTCCGGCGCCGTTTTAGGCGTGAAAAACGGGCGCCCAGCTCGGAGGGGCGCCCGTTTTTTATCATGTGGAAACTTGGGCCCAATATATGGGAATAATAACAGTGGGTACCTCATTGACTGTTCCCCTCCCTACACACTGATCCTTGCAACGAACATAGGAATTTCTGGACAGAAAAAGACCAAGTTCCATTTAATTCATCACCTACCACCCTGTAGTCGCATGATACAATCAGAATGGAGTTGTTGACCAATCATAGCAATCAATCTTTATCAATTAGTCTACAACAGACCCAGTAAAACCCCTACAGTACTCACAATCTTCCTATATCTTGCCGAAGTAATCATCCATCGTGTTCTGCAAAACATGCTGATCCCTTTATGTCCACAGTGTTTTTAAATAACTAAGCATGAACCTCTGTTAGTTTTGTTAGTTGGCCAAGTTAGAGCTATAACTATAACTTAATGCAAATACATATGTAATGATGATTAACTCTAACCTATTGAAAATAAAATTCTAATTCAACTTCCCTGAAAAATTAAACTGTGTAGAAAAGGTAAGCTGACATTTGGAGATTGTCACACCTGAATACCCAAAACAGATTGGACCTCTGGTCCGGGAGTTCCTGGTCCGGAAACATCCATGGTTCAGCATCGGCATCGGTTTCCCGTGCTTCCTGGCTCTCAGTGATCAGTGCGCAACTGCTGCTTTGCGTGGATGGCGTCCTGGTTTCCCGTGCTTACTGGCCTTCAGTATTCATTGCTGCGGAGAGAGAGAGGCCCGGGTTTCGCAGCCTAAGCCAGTGCCGGAGCACGGAGGAGGCGCTCAGGAGCCCAGGTGCTGTCTACAGGTACTGGTAAGCTTAGGCTCAGCGAGACCTCCCATGGATCGGAAAATTCTCTGTTCCGGCACCAGTCAGGTCCCGAGGGTGCCAGACTAGAGAGATCCAACCTGTACAGGTAGAGAGTCTGAAACCGGAAACCTCGGGACTAAGGCCGTTCCGGATATCGGATATTTCCAGATTTCGGAACATATTTCCGACGTACCGAATCCAGAAATGCCTGGGCCGAGGTAAGGGGGAGAGGTCCGGGCGGCAGCTGAGGTAAGAGAGGAGGGGGTGTCCGGGTGGCGGCTGAGCGGGGGAGGAATCCGGCGGTGCAGTGGGGGGCGGCGGCGGTGGGTCCGGATTTCGAAACATTTCCGGATTCCGGACGACCCCACCACGGATTGGCCCGGTGTCTGGATTCGGGAACATTACGAATTTCGGGACTCCAGGTTTCGGATGCTAAACTTGTACTGCAATTTCTTTCCTGCCCAGTGATAGTCGACATTAGATTTCTTTTATTCCTCCTCCTGTGAGCTTCGACTATGAGCGTCAATTTGGCAAAGTATCACAACCAATCCTGTCCTCGGCCAACATCACACACATGCACCTTTCAACAAGTCCCTGGACATCGAACGGAAGAGGGAACTCAGATTTTCTTCTCTTCACCCTAATCCAGGTGCACAGAAGCCAATTGCAGCAATCAAACTGCTACCCTGCCCAAGATCAGCACTGACCATTTCAAAAAAATTGTTCCTTCAACAAGGAAAATACTGTATAATTCTGCAAAGCTGGACTCCATAAACAAAGATATAGTAGAGATATTATTAACAATAAACAAATTTGCATTTACATAGCCCCTATTGCACCCTCAGGACATCACAAAGTGTTTTACAGCCAATGACGTACTTTTTGAAATGCAGTCACTGATGCAAATATAGAAAACGCGGTAGTCAATTTCATGCAGCAAGATCCCACAAACAGCAATGAGATAATGACCAGATATCTGTTTTAATAATGTTGGTTGAGGGGTAAATATTAATCAGTTCGCTCACATCTTATTTTACCCAATGTATTTGCTTCATGGATTCTTTGCTTAAGGATTCATAGCAACACATTGCAATGAAAAACTAATTGATTTATTAGCAAATGTTTAACAATCACATTACACATTACTGGTTCATCCACCAGGCTCACAACTACCTGCCTCATCGTGGGTCCCCTTAATCCACCTAGCTGGGGTTTTATTGAGTCTTGTGAACATCATGTGACTGGCTAAGCCACTCACAACTCAACAGCTCTACAACTATTTTGGTTCATAACCATAAATCAAGTGCTACCTTGAATAAAGGAGGGCACTAAAACTGACAAAATAAACCAATTAAACTTTTGACGTTAATGGATCAAATTAAAATTTGGCTGCTGGGGTGTTGATGTACTCCAGTCCCTCCGATACCCACCTCTCACGGAAGGCCGCGAGCGTACAGGTGGACACCGCGTGCTCCATCGCCAGGGACACCCGGGCTCTGATGTAACCGCAGAAGAGAGGCAGGCAGTCGGGCTAAACGACCCCCTTGACTGCATGCTGCCTGGACCGGCTGATGGCCCCCTTGGCCGTGCCCAGGAGCAGTCCTACGAGGAGGCCCTCGGACCTACTCGCTCCCCTCCGCACAGGGTGCCCAAAGATCAGGAGTGTGGGACTGAAGTACAACCAGAATTTGAGGAGCAGCCTCTTTAAATAATGGAATAGGGGCTGCAACCTCGCACATTCCATAAAAACATGGAACGCGGGTTCCTACAGACCGCAGAAATTGCAGATGGCCTGGGAGCCCATGAACCAACTTAAAAATTTATTGCACGGGACTGCTCTGTGCAACACCCTCCAGGCCAAGTCCCCAATAAATAGAGGGAGGACTCCCGCGTAGAGAGCACGCCATTGGGGATCCCCTGCCTCTTCTGGCAACAGCTCTACAACTATTTTGAGAGAACAATAAATAAACATTAACTCAAGTGCTCCCTTATTAAAGGGGTTGGGGGGGGGGGGCTGGGGTGGGGGGAACACTCCAAACAGTTTCCACATGCCCTTTTTTGTTTTTTGGGGTTTTTTTTGTTCAGCAGCTCTACAACTCTTTTTGTTGTAAACAAAATGAAGCAGTTATATCAAGTGTCCCCTGATCTGGGGGACACTCCAAACACTTTAAGTGTCCATTTTTTGTGTGTATTTTTTGTTTCAATAGCTCTACAACTCTTTTGGGAGGAAAAACTAAACATTAAATCGTGCCCCCTGATCTGGGGGACACACCAAACATTTTCAAGGCCCTTTTTTTTGTGTTTCAATAGCTCTACAAATCTGTGAGCATACTCACAGGTGCATACATTACACCAAATAGAGGAGGGGATGTTGCCTAGATAACATATCAGGTTTTCAGGATCTGAACAAGAAGAGCAGGACAGCATGCAAATAATAAACGATATGGTTCTAAAGAGGTTAAGATAGACCCAGAATCCAGACCCAAATGACTTGCATCAATCACAAAGAAGGTGGGTCCGGAGGTTCACTAAATTTGGAAGTAGCATTTCGAGTTGCCTAATCATAGGAGAGATATTATGGCCTTTTGGAAGATGATTCCACAGATCCGGAATTTAAGTTATGAAGGAAGGTTATAGAAGCTGAGTTTGCTGTCAGTGTGAAAGAAGGGACCTCGCGGTGAATTGATTGACGTTTTCATGAGTATTTAGATAATATAGAAAATCAATCAGATAATTTGTTCATAACAATTTAAGGGTTCAAATAGCATGGTAAAAATTAAGAAGTGACGGGAAAAAAGTTTTGTCAGGTGGAGCTTTTTCATCTAAAGGACCTGAAGCTGCTGAAGTGAGGTGAAGCAGAACGCCTGGCTGTTGACTGGCCAGACAGTTAAACAATAGAAAGAAAGAAAGACTTGCATTTATATAGTGCCTTTCCTGACCACTGGACATTTCAAAATACTTTACATCCAATGAAGTACTTTTTGAGTGTAGTCACTGTTGTAATGTGGGAAACACGCCAGCCAAATTGCACACAGCAAGCTCTCACAAACAGCAATGTGATAAAGACCAGATAATCTGTTTTTGTTCTGTTAATTGAGGGATCAGTATTGGCCAGGACACCGGGGATAACTCCCCTGCTCTTCTCCAAAATAGTGCCATGGGAACTTTTACATCCACTTGAGAGAGCAGATGGGGCCTCAGTTTAACGCCTCCAATTGTGCAGCACTCCCTCAGCACTGCAATGGAGTGTCAGTCTAGATTTCTTTTGTGTATGCTCAAGTCCCTGGAGTGAGACTTGAACCCACACCCTGCTGACTCAGAGGTAAGTATGCGACCCACTGAGCCACAGCTGATACTCCCTGTAGTGCCAAATCCTAAAGCGGGTTTGTTTTAATATTCGGGATGGGCACCCTGCCTCTGTAGGGGCACAAAAAAACGGGTCTGCCTGAGTTACCAACAGAAAATCAGAAAACCCTGCTGCTCTGATTGGGAGAGCTAATGAGCAACTGGCAATTTTTTTTTGGAGTATTCCCCTCAGGGAAACCAGGGCCTGTAATTAAAGGTAATTTATTCTGTAATATGTTTGGGGTCTTCACAATCTTCATCATTGGCGGTCCCTCGTATCGAGGATGACTTGCTTCCATGCCAAAAAGGGATGAGTTCACAGGTGTTTTAACAAAGGACCTAATATTCCAGGTCCTGAACTCCAATTGAAGGGGTGGAAGATGCCTGTGCGTGGATTTTTTTAACGTGAGGTGCCGTTGCACACCAGCCACCACACGGGCTTGACAGAGCTAGGTCTTAGTCCAGTGGCAAGGATTAACCAAGACGACTGGAGACCAGCTCTGCCACATGGGCCTAGTGCGCACACGTATCGCAGTCTGGGCTGGCTCGTGCTGCCCCTGGGCCTTCGCCTCTTCTGGGCCCCAAACTCACGCTTCTCCTGGGCCCCAATCACATCGCTCCATGATCACTCAATGCTCCTGCTGTACCTGCCCACGCTCCAATCAGCATCCTGGACCTTGGTGACGTCCAATCCAGTCGCCCTCTTCACAGCAGTCGCTCTGCAGCACGCGCTGTACCTTGAAGTGGTATGCTTCTTTGAAGACCCTGACCTGCTGATGGTCCTTGCAAGTCAGGGCCTCCAAAGGAGCCGCGTCCAGCCCAACCCGGCATTTAACACGGTCTTCACAAAGGCCCAACATTTCAGCAGAGATCGAGATGCCAGAGCTAGCACCAGTCACAGAGGTAGCAGGGCATGCCATTCGCTGTTGACCATGTATGTATAGGCAGTACTGAGGGGAAACAGGTTGTCCGACGCTGAAATCATGAAGCAGCCAAGAATTTCAGTAAGCCTTGGCATAAATAATCATAACACACCAAGAAGAAAGAAGGGGAAAGCTCCCAGTTGAGAAGGGAGGTGGAAGGTCAGAGGGTTCGCCCAGTTAAAGGAGTGACAGCACGGGTGAGATATGGAAAGGTTACCGCTTTTCAGGATGCTCCACAGCATGAGTCAACTCTTTCAGAAAAGGAGTAAAGGGAACTCAAATTTGACAAAAAAAAACAATTAACATAATGCAGAATTATAGAATTAAATAAAGTATATATTAATAGTAGAATATAAAAATACATTATTCTAAGTTCAACGAATCTGTGCAAAAAATTGTGTTGATCTGAAGACTGCATTCCTGCAGTCATTTTGCTTAGTTAGGCTTTTTATGCCTTTTTCCCCTGCCGTTCAGTGTTTTGATTGGCCCGCTACCTACATATACACTGGTGACCTCAAATGCATGGGAAGCAGGCCTATTCAGACAAGTACAGTCAATTGGACATGCTGAGTAAATTATCGCCCACATCCTTCCAGCAGCAAAGCATAGAGTAAAATAAAGAACAACTGGCAAGTGTTCAGCCAGGAAGTTGAGGCCGTTCAATGTGAGCAGCTGGAAACACTCAAACTGTTGCAGAGGAAGGTACCACCAAGAGCCAGATTCATAACGGATGATCTCCAACGACAAACATCCTGATAGAATGTTTAGTTTATTTTGTCACTTGGTTAGATGTTATGATCTGTAAAAGTAATTGCTGCATCCTATATGCTTATTACCTGAGTTTAAGGCTTTGTTTTGGTAAAACTGATGCCACCCCCGCCCTCCGTCACTCAACCCCCCATTATTGATGGTTCTCCATGGCCACTTGATTAGTACTAGAAAGTAGCAAATAACTTTAACTGTGTGAAACAACTCAGACGTGTATTGTTTTTTTTATTCGTTCGGGGATGTGGGCATCGCTGGCAAGGCCAGGATTTATTGCCCATCCCGAATTGCCCTTGAGAAGGTGGTAGTGAGCCACCTTCTTGAACCGATGCAGTCCGTGTGGTGATGGTACTCCCACACTGCTATTAGGGAAGGAGTTCCAGGATTTTGACCCAGCGACGATGAAGGAACGCTCATATACTTTCAAGTCAGGACTGTTATGCCTTGAATAAAGAGTCAGACTAGATACTGCAAGCTCAAAGTAAGGTGTGACCGTAGTCCTTTATGGCAGATCTCAGAGTGCCTCTCCAGCCTGTGAGGCCTCCTTATATACAGGTGCTCCCAAGGGATTGTGGGATCCCTTGGGACTCCAGGGGATAAGCCCTCTGGTGGTTAGACATGATAATTTCAGGTTTACATACATAACAACACTTCCCCCACCCTCAAAGTCAATAGTGTAACTATTTACGTGAGTCGATCTGGGGCTTTCCATTACTTGGTTGATCGTCTCGGTGCAAAAGCTGGTGGTGGTGAGTCATTTGTTGGGCCTTCGCTGGGCTGCTGCGCAGCTGGCCTTGCTGGACTGCTGGAGGTGGTGAGCCTTGCTGGGCTGCTGCGGGTGGTGGGTTCTGCTTTGTGGTCAACCGCTGGGTCGGTTGCCACTTGTGTGTGCGTTGGAGAATCGAAAAAGGTAGAGTCTATTGTGGGTTGTTCTGGATAGTCCGTAAATCTGAATTTGGTTTGGTCCAAATGTTTTCTGCAGGTGAGTCCATTTGCGAGTTTGACCACAAACACCCTGCTACCCTCTTTGATCAAAACAGTGCCAGCAATTCACTTGGGACCTTGTCCATAGTTCAACACAAATACAGGATCATTTACTTCAATTTCGCGTGACACATCTACGCGATCATGATATGTATTCTGTTGAAGCTGCCTGCTCTCTAGCTGTTCGTGTAGATCAGGGTGGACTAACGAGAGCCTTGTTTTAAGTGCCCTTTTTATGAGCAGTTCAGCAGGAGGGACCCCGGTAAGCGAGTGGGGCCTTGTGTAGTAACTAAGCAGGACTCGGGATAAGCGAGTCTGCAGTGAGCCTTCAGTTACCCTTTTCAGGCTTTGCTTGATTGTTTGAACTGCTCGTTCTGCCTGACCGTTGGACGCTGGCTTAAACGGGGCAGACGTGACATGTTTGACCCCATTGTGGATCATGAATTCCTTGAATTCGGCACTGGTAAAGCACGGCCCATTGTCACTTACAAGGACATCAGACAGGCCGGGCGTGGCAAACATGGCTCATAGGCTTTCAATAGTTGCAGTGGACGTGCTTGCCGACATTATCACACATTCAATCCATTTGGAGTACACATCTACTACCACTAAAATATTTTTCCCAAGAATGGGCCTGCATAGTCGACATGAACCCTAGACCACGGTTTGGAGGGCCAAGATCATAAACTTAGTGGTGCCTCCCTGCAGGCATTGCTTAACTGGGAACATATATTACATTTGTGCACGCAGGACTCTAAGTCTGCATCGATACCGGGCTACCACACGTGGGATCTGGCTATCGCTTTCATCATTACAATGCCTGGGTGGTTACATTGGAGATCACTAATGAAAGTGTCCCTGCCCTTTTTTGGCACAACTACCCGATTACCCCATAGCAGGCAGTCTCCCTGTGTAGACATTTCATCTTTGTGCCGCTGGTACGGCTTTATTTATTTCTTCCTGCATCTCTAACGGGACACTGGACCGACTCCCGTGGAGCACACAGTTTTTTACTAGGACAGTAAGGGGTCCTGGCTCGTCCAGGTTCTAATCTGTCGGGCGGTAACAGGTGATTGCTCACTCTCGAATGCTTCCATTACCATAACTAAATCTGCAGGCTGTGCCATCTCCACCCCAGTGGTGGGCAATGGTAGCCTACTGAGAGCATTGGCACAGTTTTCTGTGCCTGGCCTGTGGCAGATGGCGTAGTTGCATGCGGACAACGTGAGTGACCATCTCTGGATGCGGGCCGATGCATTCGTATTTACCCCTTACTTTCAGAAAAGAGGGATATAAGCGACTTATGGTCGGTTTCCAATTAAAATTTGAGCCCGAACAGATATAGATGCATTTTCTTTACCCTGTAAACACACGCTAATGCTTCTTTTTTGATCATACTGTAGGCCCTCTTGGTCTTGGACAGACTTCTGGATGCATAAGCAACCGGTTGCAATTTCCCAAATTCAGTAGCTTGTTGCAATACACACCCGACCCCACACAACGACACATCACATGCTAGTACCAAAAGTTTACATGGATCGTACAACACAAGCAATTTGTTTGAACATAACAGCTTCCTAGCTTTCTGAAAGGCATTTTCTTGGCTTTTACCCCATACCCATTCATCTCCCTTACGCAGTAAAGTGTGCAGGGGTTCTAACAATGTGCTAAGACCCGGTAAGAAGTTACCAAAATAGTTCAGGAGTCCTAGAAACGATCGCAGCTCCGTCACATTCTGTGGTCTCGGTGCATTTTTGATTGCCTCCGTTTTCAAATCGGTGGGCCTGATGCTGTCCGCCGCGATTCTTCTCCTCAGGAACTCCACTTCAGGCGACAGGAAAACGCACTTCGAGCGTTTTAACCTGAGCCCCACACGATTAAGCCGACTAAGAACCTCCTCCAGGTTCTGCAGGTGTTCGACGGTGTCCCGACCTGTAACCAAGATATCATCCTGG
Organism: Pristiophorus japonicus; assembly: GCF_044704955.1. Lineage (NCBI taxonomy): Eukaryota > Metazoa > Chordata > Chondrichthyes > Pristiophoridae > Pristiophorus > Pristiophorus japonicus. The sequence goes on from NC_091983.1 coordinate 53,960,636, forward strand.
AAGACCACGGTGCACGGGACCGACTTCAGCAAGCTTTCCATGTTCCTCTGGAATATCACCGTGGCCGATCGAATCCCAAACGGGCATCTGTTGTAAATGAAGAGACCTTTGTGCATGTTCATGCAGGTGAGGCCTTTCCAAGATTCCTCCAGATCCTGCGTCATGTAGGCCGAGGTCAATTCCAGCTTCGTGAAGGTTTTCTCTCCCCCCAGCGTCGCAAATAGGTCATCTGCCTTGGGTAGCGGGTATTGATGCTGCAGCGAGAAATGATTGATCGTTACTTTGTAATCACCACAGATTCTGACGGTACCGTCACCCTTGAAGACTGGAACAATCGGACTGGCCCACTCGTTGAATTCGATCGGCGAAATGATGCCCTCTCATTGCAGAATGTCCAGCTTGATCTCTACCCTCTCTCTCATCATGTAAGATACCGCTCTCACCTTGTGATGGATGGGTCGCGCCCCCGGAATCAAATGGATCTGCACTTTTGCTCCTTGGAACTTCCCGATGACTGGTTCGAACAGCGAGGGGTACTTGCTTCGGACCTGGGCACATGAGGTGTCGTCGACGGACCAAAGCACTTGGACGTCGTCCCAGTTCCAGCGTATCTTTCCCAGCCAGCTCCTGCCAAACAGTGTGGGGCCATCGCCTGGTACCACCCACAGTGGTAAATCGTGCACCGCTCCATCATAGGAGACCTTTACGGTAGCACTGCCAATTACAGGAACAGTTCCTTTGTGTACGTTCTAAGTTTGGTACGAATGGGAGTCAGGACTGGCCTTGCCCCCCCTTGTTGCACCACAACTTATTGAAAGTCTTTTTACACATTATGGACTGGCTTGTGCCCGTGTCCAGCTCCATGGACACCAGGAGTCCATTTAATTCAACCTTCAGCATTATCGGGGGGCACTTTGTGGTAAATGTGTGCACCCCATATACCTTTGCCACCTTGGTCTGAGGCTCTGGTTCATCATGATCCACCATGGATCTGTCCTCCTCCGCAACATGGTGGTTTGCAGGATTAGCAGGGTTTGCAGCTCTCCTGCACATACATTGGCGGTGTTCCATTGTTCCACAGCCCTTGCAAACGTATCCTTTGAAGCGGCATGAATGGAATCGATGATCACCCCCGCAGCGCCAACAAGGTATTAATTGCCTTGTATTCATTATCCTTGATGGCGGACTCTGATTCATCTGCAGACATGCAGCTCAGGCGTGCAAGTCCTGCCATGTACGTTTCGATTCAAAAACAACGTTACTTTGTTCACAGTACTTGCAGCAGCACTAGTGTGCTGGGAAGTTTGTTTGGTATTGTCACTGGTAGAGATAAACGCCTGAGCTATCGCTATGGCTTTACTCAAGGCTGGGGTCTCTACAGTCAAAAGTTTGCGAAGTATTACTTCATGGTCAATGCCAATACAAAGAAGTCCCTGAGCATATGCTCCAAGTGTCCTTCAAATTCGCAAGGTCCTGTAAGGCGCCTTAGCTCGGCGACGTAGCTCGCCACTTGCTGGCCTTCAGACTTCTTGTACGTGTAGAACTGATACCTCGCCATCAGAACGCTTTCCTTCGGGTTTAAATGCTCCCGGACCAGTGTGCACAACTCATCGTATGACGTGTCTGTGGTTTTTGCTGGAGCGAGCAGGTCTTTCATGAGGCCATACGATGATGCCCCGCAAATGGTGAAGAGGATCATCCTTCGTTTGGCAGCGTTCGCTTCTCCTTCCAGCTCGTTGGCCACGAAGTATTGGTCAAGTCGCTCCACGAAGGTTTCCCAATTATCCCCCTCCGAAAATTTCTCCAGGATGCCCTCTGTTCTCTGCATCGTTGTGCACTTTTCAGAATGGCAGGCAGTGACTAGTGGGATACCGCAAGGTTCTGTGTTGGGGCGCCAGCTGTTTACATTGTACATTAATGATTTAGACGAGGGGATTAAATGTAGTATCTCCAAATTTGCGGATGACACTAAGTTGGATGGCAGTGTGAGCTGCAAGGAGGATGCTATGAGGCTGCAGAGTGACTTGGATAGATTAGGTGAGTGGGCAAATGCATAGCAGGTGAAGTATAAGGTGGATAAATGTGAGGTTATCCACTTTGGTGGTAAAAACAGAGAGACAGACTATTATCTGAATGGTGACAGATTAGGAAAAGGGGAGATGCAACGAGACCTGGGTGTCATCAGTCATTGAAGGTTGGCATGCAGGTACAGCAGGCGGTTAAGAAAGCAAATGGCATGTTGGCCTTCATAGTGAGGGGATTTGAGTACAGGGGCAGGGAGGTCTTACTACAGTTGTACAGGGCCTTGGTGAGGCCACACCTGGAGTATTGTGTACAGTTTTGGTCTCCTAACTTGAGGAAGGACATTCTTGCTATTGAGGGAGTGCAGCGAAGGTTCACCAGACTGATTCCCGGGATGGCGGGACTGACCTATCAAGAAAGACTGGATCAACTGGGCTTGTATTCACTGGAGTTCAGAAGAATGAGAGGGGATCTCATAGAAACATTTAAAATTTTGATGGGTTTAGACAGGTTAGATGCAGGAAGAATGTTCCCAATGTTGGGGAAGTCCAGAACCAGGGGACACAGTCTAAGGATAAGGGGTAAGCCATTTAGGACCGAGATGAGGAGAAACCTCTTCACCCAGAGAGTGGTGAACCTGTGGAATTCTCTACCACAGAAAGTTGTTGAGGCTAATTCACTAAATATATTCAAAAAGGAGTTAGATGAAGTCCTTACTACTAGGGGGATCAAGGGGTATGGCGAGAAAGCAGGAATGGGGTACTGAAGTTGCATGTTCAGCCATGAAATTGAATGGCGGTGCAGGCTCGAAGGGCCGAATGGCCTACTCCTGCACCTATTTTCTATGTTTCTATGTTTCTATGTTGGGGTTCGTTATCTGTATCTCATCGCCAATTGTTATGTTTTGAATAAAGAGTCAGACTAGATACTGCAAGCTCAAAGTAAGTGTGACCATAGTCCTTTATTGCAGATCTCAGAGTGCTTCTCCAGCCTGTGAGGCCTCCTTATATAGAGGTGCTCCCAAGGGATTGTGGGATCACTTGGGACTCCAGGGGATAAGCCCTCTGGTGGTTAGACATGGTAATTACAGGTTTTCATACATAACAAGCACAGTGTGTAACTTGGAGGGAATCTTACAGGTGATGGTGTTCCCATGCGCCTGCTGCCCTTGTCCTTCTAGGTGGTAGGGGTCGCGGGTTTGTGAGGTGCTGCCGAAGAAGCCTTGGTGCATTGCTGCAGTGCATCTTGTAGATTGTACACACTGCATTCACGGTACACTGGTGTGGAGGGAGTGAATGTTTAAGGTGGTGGATAGGGTGACAATCAAGTGGGCTGCTTTGTCCTGGATAGTGTAGAACTTTTTGAGTGTTGTTGGAGCTGCATTAATCCAGGCAAGTGGAGAGTATTCCATCACACTCCTTACTTGTGGCATGTAGATGGTGGAAAGGCTTTGTGGAGTCAGGAGGTGAGACACTTGCCACAGAATACCCAGCCTCTGACCTGCTCTTGTTGCCACAGTATTTATGTGGCTGATCCAATTCAGTTTCTGGTCAATGGTGACACCCAGGAAGTTGATGGTGGGGGATTCGGCGATGGTAATGCCGTTGAATGTCAACGGGCAGTGGTTAGACTCTCACTTGTTGGAGATAGTCATTGCCTGGTAGTTGTGTGGCGTGGATGTTACTTGCCACTTATCAGCCCAAGCCTGAATGTCGTCCAGGTCTTGCTGCATGTGGGCATGGACTGCTTCATTATCTGAGGACTTGCGAATAGCACTGAACATTGTTGTACCTCAAGGGTCTGTTACATTCTACATGTCAGTAACACATCAAGGGATTGAGATGACATTGGAAACTTTGAAAGCAAAAATTGATTTGTTTAACAAAGTCATTTTGTTTTGCCTGCTTCTTGATTGTTCTGCCATCTTCTTTGGTGGGTCTAGATTGTGAGTGAGCATCAGCAGGTTATTCTACCAAGGAAGTGGGCATCATAGCGAAGCCTAATCCTGCCCTCTCCTACTTTCTACACATAATTGCTGCTGGCTGACTTCCTCTCCCTAAGTTGGGGGTACCGAGACCAGTTGCAGTCCCTCTGCTGCCATCCTGCCAGAGAAACCTAAGTTATTGGAGCCCAGGAATCAAACTTGGGACCTTCATGTTATTAATGGCTTGGCTGAACCAGCAAAGCTGCCTAAGGAGCTAAAAGTGTCAACTTAACCTTCAGATTTGTTACTGATTTGGAATGCAACACAGAGTGTGTTATTTTGTATAGTACTTTTTTTTCCTTTTGGAAGCGCTGGAAAATAAACACTTTCCTATCTCAGTCACCCAGGATCAAAGATTCCTGGGATGGGTACAGCAGAGCATTGTTACATGTAAGGTAAAGCTCCTCTGATTCTCCATCTAACAATCTGCTTACATTTTAGCCTCCAAAAAGCTGTTCTGACTGTATCAGTGTGACGTTTTCCATTTCTCTAAGTGGGATTGTCACTTTAACACTTGTTTTGCCCACTAAGACTCATGTTGAGACTGACCGAAATCGCTTCACCTTATAGCCAACAGACGGACAAACATTGCATCCGATCACTGAGCTGGATTTCCACCAATGCACTAAGGATGAAAGGCCAGTGGCTGACGCATCGCACCAGGCAAACCTTTATTCTGTATCATATATAGAAACGTAAGTTTAGAAATTGCTCGTGATGATATTAGAGGAGAAATACTTAATAATGTCAGCTGTGGCTCAGTGGATAGCACTCTTGTCTCTAAGTCAGAAGGTTGTGGGTTCAAGTCCCACTCAAGATACTTGAACACAACAATCTAGCTTGACACTCCAGTGTAGTACTGAGGGAATGCTGCACAGTCTTTTGGATGAGACAATGGCCCTGAAATTCTGGTTGAAGGCTTCCTTTGGACGATTGCCTCTGACCCAAAATATTTTTGCGAAAGTACCTAGTGGTGCCGGTGGCACCTTTGAGTCCAGTCAGAGGCCTTTTTTCCCACGCATTGAAGCTGGAGTCATGTGGGCCTAGACAACCAATCACGGTACAGTATTCTCATTGATAGTAATGGAATCTCCGATTTCACGAGTTCCTATTATTATCAATGAGAATAACCCCCTGAAACACCCAAACACAACATAAAAAATTAAAAAAACACCTCACATATTTAAAATTAATTGAAATTAAAGTTAATTAAATGTTTTAGAAAAATAAAATATTTTCAGGATTTTTTTAAATTGTGTTTTTAAAGGGTTTAAAATAAACTTACCTTAATGGACAGGGTTTTTAACTATAAAAATGTGTATTTAAATTTAATTTTTATATGTTTTAAAACTCTTACGCTGGCAAAAGTAGGCTATGCGCCTGTTTTACCAGGTGTCAAAGTTTCAAGGACATTTGCTGGGCAAGAGATGGGCAAATAGCTCAATCTCACCCACACGGATGTCCTTCTCCCGGGGAAGCGGAAGATTTGTCAAGAGATATCTTGACAGATCAGAAAAGCCGGTTTTCTGCACACGCACTTGCATGCCGAAAACCGGCTTTTGAGAGGACTCGCCGGTCCGTACGCATTCCGTACAGACCCAGCGAGACCAGGATTTCACGCCCATTAAACCGAAGCCCCGTCTGCAATCTCAGGTGGATGCAAAAGATTCCATGGCACTATTTCGAAGAAGAGCAGGGGAGTTATCCCAGAGTACTGGCCAATATTGATCCCTCAATCAACATTACAAAAATAGATTATCTGGTCATTATGACATTGCTGTTTGTGGGAGCTTGCTGTGTACAAATTGGCTGCCGTGTTTCCTACATTACAATGGTGACTATGCTCCAAAACGACTTCATTGGCTGCAAAGCGCTTTGAGAAGTCGGTGGTCATGAAAGGTGCTATATTATTGCAAGTCTTTCTTTCTTTCTTAACAGCACTGTGGGAATACCTTCACCACATGAACTGCAGTGGTTCAAGAAGGTAGCTAGCTCATCACCATTACCTTCTCAAGGGCATCTAGGGACGGGCAGTAATTGCTGACCTTGCCAGCGATGCCCACATACTGTGAAAGAATAAAAACAAGTCCCAAATCTCTTGTGTTGCACATTATCTAGTACTGCAATTGGTTACACAGGTTTACATAACAACATAAGAACATAAGAATTAGGAACAGGAGTAGGCCATCTAGCCCCTTGAGCCTGCTCCGCCATTCAAAAAGATCATGGCTGATCTGGCCATGGACTCAGCTCCACTTACCTGCGTGCTCCCCATAACCCTTAATTCCCTTATTGGTTAAAAATCTATCTATCTGTGATTTGAATACATTCAATGACTTAGCCTCAACTGCTTCCTTGGGCAGAGAATTCCACAGATTCACAACCCTCTGGGAGAAGAAATTCCTTCTCAACTCGGTTTTAAATTGGGTCCCCCGTATTTTGAGGCTGTACCCCCTCGTTCTAGTCTCCCCGACCAGTGGAAACAACCTCTCTGCCTCTATCTTGTCTATCCCTTTCATTATTTTAAATGTTTCTATCAGATCACCCCTCATCCTTCTGAACTCCAACGAGTAAAGACCCAGTCTACTCAATCTATCATCATAAGGTAACCCCCTCATCTCCGGAATCAGCCTAGTGAATCGTCTCTGGAACCCCCTCCAAGGCTAGTATATCCTTCCTTAAGTAAGGTGACCAAAACTGCACGCTGTACTCCAGGTGCAGCCTCACCAATACCCTATACAGTTGCAGCAGGACCTCCCTGCTTTTGTACTCCATCCCTCTCGCAATGAAGGCCAACATTCCATTCGCCTTCCTGACTACCTGCTGCACCTGCAAACTAACTTTTTGGGATTCATGTACAAGGACCCTCAGGTCCCTCTGCACCGCAGCATGTTGTAATTTCTGCCCATTACAATAATATTCCCTTTTACTGTTTTTTTTCCCAAGGTGGATGACCTCACATTTTCCGACATTGCCAAACCTTAGCCCATTCGCTTAACCTCTCTAAATCTCTTTGCAGCCTCTCTGTGTCCTCAACACAACCCGCTTTCCCACTAATCTTTGTGTCATCTGCAAATTTTGTTACACTACACTCTGTCCCCTCTTCCAGGTCATCTATGTATATTGTAAACAGTTGTGGTCCCAGCACCGATCCCTGTGGCACACCACTAACCACCGGTTTCCAACCCAAAAAGGACCCATTTATCCTGACTCTCTGCTTTCTGTTAGCCAGCCAATTCTCGATCCATGCTAATACATTTCCTCTGACTCCGCGTACCTTTATCTTCTGCAGTAACCTTTTGTGTGGCACCTTATCGAATGCCTTTTGGAAATCTAAATACACTACATCCATCGGTACACCTCTATCCACCATGCTCATTATATCCTCAAAGAATTCCAGTAAATTAGTTTAACATGATTTCCCCTTCATGAATCCATGTTGCATCTGCTTGATTGCACTATTCCTATCTAGATGTCCCGCTATTTCTTCCTTAATGATAGCTTCAAGCATTTTCCCCACTGCAGATGTTAAACTAACCGGTCTATAGTTACCTGCCATTTGTCTGCTCCCTTTTTTAAACAGAGGCGTTACATTAGCTGCTTTCCAATCCGCTGGTACCTCCCCAGAGTCCAGAGAATTTTGGTAGGTTATAATGAAAGCATCTGCTATAACTTCCGCCATCTCTTTTAATACCCTGGGATGCATTTCATCAGGACCAGGGGACTTGTCTACCTTCATTCTCATTAGCCTGTCCAGCACTACCCCCCTCGTGATAGTGATTGTCTCAAGGTCCTCCCTTCCCACATTCCTGTGACCAGCAATTTTTGGCATGGTTTTTGTGTCTTCCAATGTGAAGACCGAAGCAAAATAATTGTTTAAGGTCTCAGCCATTTCCACATTTCCCATTATTAAATCCCCCTTCTCATCTTCTCAGGGACCAACATTTACTTTAGTCACTCTCTTCCGTTTTATATATCGGTACTTTGCTACTTTCTGTGCAGCCATCATAGGGGTGAATTTCTCAGACATTCTCTCATCCCACTACCTTAACTTCGCCAAAAGTGCCTCAGCAACCCTGCTTACACTTGTAAACAGGGTTTTCGTTGCACTTCTGAAACAGTTATGGCAGCGGAGCGGAAGAATCTCCGAGTAAATTCACCCTCGTGTCTTTGAGCAATAATTGATTTATTGCCTTGCAGAAGTATGAGAGGGTTGATGTGTCTGCTTCTGGGGGGCTGCAATTACTGAAGAGCTCTATCTTGCAGTGTGCCACCATACCCGACAGTACAGTAGAGTATCTTCCGACACAGTCACTGGAATGTGATCAGATCCTCCACAGAGAATGTGTAAAGCTGGATTTCACACTTCAAATAGGTTTAATTTAAAGTGTTCGATTGGTACCAATTAAAAAGTTAATTTCAACATATGATATATTTTAAAGTCCCAGTTTTAATGATATAGTAATATCTTTACTCAATCAATCTTTATCTTTCTTGCATTCTCAGCAATTTTCATTGTGTATATTTGGATTTTTCCAAAAGGCAGTTCCTGTGTCTGGAGTCACTATGGCCCACAAAGCTTTATTCAGCAAGAACATTAAGTGGCAAAGCCAGAGGTCATTCTGGGAACTGGGCTGGCAAATTGTGCTTAAATGCCATAAAGAACTTTTTGTAAGTGTGGTTGTTTCAAAGTGCAATTGCTGGACCAGCAACAAAGCTGCATTGTGTGATATTATAAGTAAGCACTATAGCAGCTCTGATATTCCTCTGTAACATGCAGTGAAATCCCGATATCGCCACTGTTCGAATCACATGCTACACTAACACGTCTGTTCAAGTCATGTTATTCAATCACGAGATGTAGAAAAAAGGAAAGTGTTGAATCATAAACAAAGGTAAGTTTGCGTCTATTATACAGAGTAACAGGCTGCGGAGTGTGTTCTTAAACAATAACACATCTCAGGACTGAGATGGCATTGATAAACTAATCAAATTCCCCATGATGCAGAATGCCATTATCAAGTCTGACTCCCTTGTAACACTATGCAGCTTGCTGAAAGAGGAATTGAAGAATGCATTCTCCATATGACTGTCGAAGAGCAGCACAGCAATTAAAAAGCCCTCTGATTTGGTGTACGCAAGCCATTCTTTCAATGTAAAATATCACTTGGAACAATGCTTGTATCTGAAAAACAAAATCCAGAGCAAAGCCCTTGAGTGTTAGCCTGTGAAAAGAAACAGTGTCGGTCACACTCTGAGACCTTGCGGCTGAAAATCCATGCTGCAAGGGCCAACAGTTAGGCAGGGAAATGGCATATCTAGGACCCGGATACGGCAGACCACGGCCTTATGCAGTTAACAACAATTAGGTGGGAAATTGTGTTAAGGAAATTGATGGGATTGAAGGCCGATATATCCCCGGGGTCTGATGGTCTGCATTCCAGAGTACTTAAGGAAGTTGCACTAGAAATAGTGGATGCATTGGTGATCATTTTCCAACAGTCGATTGACTCTGGATCAGTTCCTATGGACTGGAGTGTAGCTAATGTAACACCACTTTTTAAGAAAGGAGGGAGAGAGAAAATGGATAATTATAGACTGGTTAGCCTGACATCAGTAGTGGGAAAATATTGGAATCAATTATTAAAGATGAAATAGCAGTGCATTTGGAAAGCAGTGACAGGATCGGTCCAAGTCAGCATGGATTTATGAAAGGGAAATCATGCTTGACAAATCTTCTAGAATTTTTTGAGGATGTAGCTGGTAGAGTGGACAAGGGAGAACCAGTGGATGTGGTGTATGTGGACTTTCAAAAGGCTTTTGACAAGGTCCCACACAAGAGATTAATGTGCAAAATCAAAGCACATGGTATTGGGGGTAATGTACTGACGTGGATAGAGAACTGGTTGGTAGACAGGAAGCAGAGAGTGGGATAAACTGGTCCTTTTCAGAATGGCAGGCAGTGACTAGTGCTGCAGGGCTCAGTGCTGGGACCCCAGCTATTTACAATATACATTAATGATTTAAATGAAAGAATTGAGTGTAATATCTCCATGTTTGCTGATGACACTAAGCTGGGTGGTGGTGTGAGCTGTGAGGAGGACACTAAGAGGCTGCGGAGTGACTTGGACAGGTTAGGTGAGTGAGCAAACACATGGCAGATGCAGTATAATGTGCATAAATGTGCGGTTATCCACTTTGGTGGCAAAAGCATGAAGGCAGAATATTATCTGAATGGCAACAGATTAGGAAAAGGGGAGGTGCAATGAGACCTGGGTGTCATGGTACATCAATCATTGAAAGTTGGCATGCACGTACAGCAGGCAGTGAAGAAGGCAAATGGCATGTTGGCCTTCACAGCTAGGGGATTTGAGTATAGGAACAGGGAGGTCTTACTGCAGTTGTACTGGGCTTTAGTGAGGCCTCACCTTTAATATTGTGTTCAGTTTTGTTCTCCTAATCTGAGGAAGGACGTTCTTGCTATTGAGGGAGTGGAGCGAAGGTTCACCAGACTGATTCCCGGGATGGCAGGACTGACACATGAGGAGAGACTGGATTGACTGGGCCTGTATTCACTGGGGTTTAGAAGGATGAGAGGGGATCTCATAGAAATATACAAAATTCTGACGGGATTGGACAGGTTAGATGCAGGAAGAATGTTCCCGATGTTGGGGAAATCCAGAACCAGGGGACATAGTCTAAGGATAAGGGGTAAGCCATTTAGGACTGAGATGAGGAGAAACTTCCTCACTCAGAGTGTTGTTAATCTGTGCAATTCCCTACCGCAGAGAGTTGTTGATGCCAGTTCATTGGATATATACAAGAGGGAATTAGATATGGCCCTTACGGCTAAAGGGATCCAGGGGTATGGAGAGAAAGCAGGAAAGGGGTACTGAGGTGAATGATCAGCTATGATATTGAATGGTGGTGCAGGCTCGAAGGGCCAAATAGCCTAATCCTGCACCTATTTTCTATGTTTCTATGTTTCTATAACAACAACTTGCTTTTATATAGCACCTTTAACATAGAAAAACATCCTAAGGTGCTTCTGAGAAGCATTATCAAACAACATTTGACACCGAGCCACTTAAGCAGATATTAGGACAGGTGACCAAAAGCTTTGTCGAAGAGCCAGGGTTGTAGGGCTGGAGGAGGTTACAGAGATAGGCAGGGGCGAGGCCCTGAAGGGATTTGAAAACAAGGATGAGAATTTTAAAATCAATGCGTTGCCGGGCCAGGAGCCAAGTAGGTCAATGAGCACAGGGGTAACGGATGGATGGGACTTGATGTGAGTTAGGATATGGGTAGTAAAGTTTTGAATGAGCTCAAGTTTAGTGAGGGTGGAAGTTGGGAGGTCAGCCAGTTGAGCTTTGGAATAGTCAAGTATAGATGAGCTGAGGCAACGGCGGAGTTGGGTAATGTTATGGAGGTGGAAATAGACAGTGTTGGTGATGGAGAGGATATGTGGTCAGAAGTTAATCTTAGTGTCAAATAAGATACCAAGGTTTCGAACGGTTTGGTTCAGCCTCAGACAGTGGCCAGGAAGAGGGATGGAGTTGATGGCTCGGAAACAGAGTTTGGGTGGGGACCAAAGACAATGGCTGTGTTCTTCCAAATATTTAGTTGGAGGAAATTTTTGCTCATCCAATACTGGATGTCAGACAAGCAGTATGACAAATTGGAGACATTGGAGGGGTCGAGAGAAGTGATGGTGAGGTAGAGCTGGGTGTTGTCAGTGTACAGGTGGAAACTGACGTGTTTTCGAATGATGTCGCCAACAGGCAACATGTAAATGAGAATTAGGAGGGGGCCAAGGATAGATCCTTGGGGAATGCCAGAGGTAACGATCCCAGAGTGGGAAGAGAACCCATTGCAGGTGAGTCTCTGGCTACGATTAGATAGATAAGAATGGAACCAGATGAGGGCAGTTCCACCCAACTGGTCAATGGAAGACAGCCGTGGGAGGAGGATGGAGTGGTCAATCATGTCAAAGGCTGCAGACAGATCAAGAAGGACGAGCAGGATAGTTTATCACTATCACAGTCACAAAGGATGTCATTTGTGACTTTGATAAGGGCCATTTCAATGATGTGGCAACGGCAGAAACCTGATTGGAGCAGTTCAAACTTGAAGCTGCAGGAAAGATGGGCACAGATTTTGGAGGTAACAACATGTTCAAGGACTTTGGAGAGGAAAGGGAGGTTGGAGATGGGGTGGTATTTAACAAGGACAAAGAGGTCAAGGGTGTGTTTTGAGTGTGTGGGTGATGACAGCAGATTTAAAGGAGAGGGGAACAATATCTGAGGAGAGAGAATCATGAGCAATATTAGCTAACATGGGAGCCAGGAAGGGAAGTTGACAGGTCAGCAGTTTAGTAGGAATAGAGTCAAGGGAGCAGAAGGTGGGTATCATGGATCAGTTGACCTGGGAGAGGGCATTAGGAGAGATACTACAGAAAGATGTGAGTTCAGCTCGAGGGAAGGGTGGGACCTTAGACAAAGTTTGGCTTGGTGGGCTAGGGGAGGGGAGCGAAGTGGCAGAGGAAGCCGAATGGATAATATTCCGGCTTGACCTAATAAGCGGCAGGGCCTCTGACCATCTCTTACAAATTCAGCAATTTTAGAGGGGCAATGGGGAATCGAGGTTTGGAGGAGGGACACCAAACATCGGCAGTTCCTGGTCCCCATTTGCTCAGTTGGTTGGGGCAGGATTGGGAATCGGTACAGCTGCTGAATGCTGGAAGAAAGAAAGTCTTGCATTTATATACGACCACCACCAATGAATTCCTTTGGAGCTAGAACCTCCAATTTTTTGTCTGCTTTACCGCCCACTTAATGCCCATTTTACCGCTGAAATGACGTATAGCGCCCATATATCACCCATTTTGGCACAAAATGGAAACTGACGGGCATTTTTAGGAAACTTATCGCTGAGCGTTACTTTCCCCATGTGCTTAATGCTGAGAAAAAATATTACCGCCCGCCCATTTTTGTTGGGCGGAATCAGCAGAAAGGGCGAATTCAACACCTATAATATCGCTCAGCGTTACTTTCCGCACGGATTTATCGCCGAGATTTAATATTAATGCCCGCCCACTTTTTTTTGTCGTAAATAGCATAATTACCGAAACTAACGGCCATGAGATCGCCCAGCGGCAATTTCACCACCTCGCACACATATCGCCCACAATATCGCTCGCCCAAAAAACCGCCCACAAAAAGTGGAACTAACCGGAACAAATCACAGCGTTATGGACGCTATGTTCTAGATCACATGTCACGCTCTGTAAAAGGCTGCTGTGCTTCAACCTCGGCGGAGTTTGGAGTTGGAGCTGATGTGAACATCTGCGAAAACATCTTGACCACACTGTAACTGATTGGAATTGAAGAGGTGCATTGTCGGGACATTCCTTGTTTGTGAGCAATCAGTGGAAAACAGAGAGCTACTGCAATGGGGCCTGTCCTTTCTCACCATCTCTTGGTGACCAAATACAAGCAGCAGACTCGACATCGCCGAAGGAACGCTCCACTACATTATGTACCCAATGTAAGAAGTGACAGACAGATGAGGGGGACTAGGTGTTACACCCCCCGCAAGCACAAGGCGAAGCATTCTTACCTCGACTTGCCCGACACCACCTGCCTTCGGAGACTGCGCTTCCACAAAAAGGTTATCACTGAGGTATGCCAGCTGATAAGGGCAGATCTGCAGCCTGCCAGCACCATCAGTACTGCACTGTCTGTCGAGGTCAAAGTCACCGTGGCACTGTCGTTCCATGCCTTGGGTTTTTTTCAGGCCACAGCTGGCGACATTTGCGGACTTTCTCAGCATGCCACACATCGCTGCATTAGACAGGTCACTGAAGCCCTGTACACATGCAGGAGGGACTTGATCAGCTTTTCTATGACCAGGGAGGCACAGAGTGAAAGGGCTCTAGGATTCTCCAAAATTGCAAACTTCCCTAAGGTGCAGGGAGCAATAGACTGTACGCACATCGCGATGCGGGCACCTTTTCACGATGCTGAGGTTTTCAGGAACAGCAAGGGATTCCACTCCCTGAAGGTCCAACTCGTTGTCGACCACCAGCAAATTATAATGGCAGTGAAGGCTAAATTTCCGGGCAGCATCCATGATGCTCACATCCTGCGTGAGAGCACTATATCTGACTTGTTTAACAATGAGCCACAAGATCAATGCTGGATGCTTGGTGACAAATGATATGGCCTCGCCACCTGGCTGATGACCCCCCGCTGCGTGATACCCACACCGAAGCTGAGAGGCGATACAACGAGAGCCACAGAGCAACTCGCAATATCGTGGAGAAAACCATTGGAGTGCTTAAACAGCGCGTTAGATGCCTGGACCACTCAGGACGCGAGCTCCAATATCACCCTGAGCAGGTAACTCAATTCGTGATGATGTGCTCCATGCTGCGCAACTTGGCTACCAGGAGGGGACAAGAATTGCCTGATGAGTCTGACAGTCCACCTCACCAGAGAGAGGAAGAGGAGAACGAGGAGGCAGATGCTGACATCGGCCCAGACAATCAGGCTGACACTGAAGCCATGCACCCGCTCCCCTGTAGACCGCATGAAAGGGCCCATGGTGGCATGATAGCTGCAAGAACCTTACGTCAGGAGCTCATCAATGATCGCTTTGCCTGAAAGAACATTGGTGGTATTTAAAAGGCTGACACACTACTGGGTGTGCAGGTCATATATCAATGGTGGGCATCACCTTGGTGACAGTTAAAGTTTAAGTTGATTGAAGTTAAGTGTGATTAGACCCTTTGATTTTAAGGAATCACCAGCGTGTAATGGTGCAGCTGTCTGAGCCAATGTGCTGCAAGGTTTTGTTAAATAAAAACATTTAAAGCGAACATTAGTCTGAAATCATCAGTATTTCTGTACAAACTAAGCCCCCCTCCCCCACCCCGCTTCTCCTCCCAACCTCTGCCCCTTCCCCTCCTGACTACAAGCCACCTGGCCAAGGAGGTCCTCAGGTGATGCTTCATTGGGGAGGGGAGGGTGGGATGGGTGACGGCTGATGCGCTGCTTGGACAGATACAGGAGAGGACGGTCCCGAGGTGGGAACATGCTCTGAGCCAGAAGCAAGATGTTGCTGCTTGCTCTCATATGTGGTTAGCAATGGGGGTGCAGCACCTTGGGGTGCAGTGCTGTGCTCCGTGACCACAGGGAGCCCTCTGTCACCAGTGTTCCTGGCTACCAGCTCCAAGGTCTACTCCATTCCTTCCATGTTATATCTTATTTGTTGGACAAAAACTCGGTGCCAACTATGTTCTTGGTACTTAGTAGGCTTTTTGCTGCTGGTGAATCTCTGTCGTGCCTCCCACAACAGCCAGCCAAGCACACACCACAGCCACACACGCTTTCAATGCCTCTGAGCTCCCTCTCTCTCAGTCTCCTCTTCTGTGCATGTCATGATGACCCTTGACCTCCTGAATTACGGGAATCGAGTGTTGCCATGCCATTGCTAAGGACGGCCATAGTTTATGGCAGAAGGTCAATAAAATTTTACGCTATCGCTCATTTGAAATCGTTCGCGGTAACGGCCATTTTTAAAATTGCAAACTAGGTGTTTTGAGAATGGGCGAGAAACCGGTGATCTGAAAACCCTTTTTCAACGCCCATGCCGGAAATAATGCCCATTTTTGGTGATAGCCCTTGGAGTGTAGTCACTGCTGTAATGTGGGAAACACGGCAGCCAATTTGCATATTGCAAGCTCCCACAAACAGCAATGTGATAATGACCAGATAATCTATTTTAGTGATGTTTATTGAGGGATAAATATTGGCCAGGACACCAGGGATAGCTCCCCTCCTCTTCTTCGAAATAGTGCCATGGGATTTTTAAGTCCACCTGTGAAAGCAGACTGGGCCTCGGTTTAACATCTCATCCTAAACAGGACACCTCCAACAATGCAGCACTCCCTCAGCACTGCACTGGAGTTTCAGTCGAGATTTATGTGCTTAAGTTCTTGGAGTGTGATTTGAACCCACAACTTTCTGACTCAGAGGTGAGTGTGCTACCCACTGAGCCACAGCTGACACTTTGGGTTCCACCTGGGATCCAAGCTGGGATTGCGCCCTGGACCTTTAAAAATTGAGGGTTGGTATTGAAAATAATTATTTAAGAGTGGCTCACTTACACTGGGAGCCTTGCACAGTTATTCCCACGTGGCCTAATAAGGGATTTGGTACTGCCCTATAATTGGAAAGTTGCACCAGAATTTCTGCCCTCTGAGGTAAGGCGGGTGCCCTTGGTGCACCCCTAGTGGTGAAGATGTAAAACAGTGCAGCTTCCCCACCCCACAAACTTTGGTATAGTCAGCAGTGGACGTCATGAGCAGTAAATCCTGGCAATTATGCTGGGATACATCTCCTAACCATTTTCAGCCCCCTTATCTTTAGACGTTAAGTGTGGACCCCCCATTCATTTCTGTTCTTTTATCCCATTTTTCTTTTTGCCTTTCCTGTCAGCCTTCCCAGGATACGCTGACAGCCCTCAGATGCCTCACCCAGATCTGTTTTTTCATGTGTAAAACTAATGGACTTTGGAAGGCTATTCTATCATGGGATCCATCCACAAGAGTTTGACCCTATCCTCAGAGAAATCCACACA
Organism: Pristiophorus japonicus; assembly: GCF_044704955.1. Lineage (NCBI taxonomy): Eukaryota > Metazoa > Chordata > Chondrichthyes > Pristiophoridae > Pristiophorus > Pristiophorus japonicus. The sequence continues at coordinate 53,977,284 of NC_091983.1, forward strand.
CATGCACTTTCCATCACAGGTCACTGGATTGCGATCAGTAGTAGGAAATCTGGCTGTTTTTCTGCGCTCCCTAGCCTCCTCTTCACCCTCTCTGCCTTTCCCCTTCCCTCATCCTCTCATCCTCCCTTTCTACTTTCCCCCCTTCCTGTTCCCAGCTGCCTCCCCCCACCACCAATCCCCTCCCTCTGCCCTCCTTCCGCTTTGGTCCAATTAACCCCTGCCCTCTAACCCTGCTTGACCTAATAGGGCACTTGGACTTGACTCCCCTTGCTCAGCATCACAGGACATCTAAAAGTATATATTTTATTTTTAAATGTTTTAAATTTTATATAGGGCCCAGTATATTTTAAACCAATTCAGTCAAACGCTCACAGCTGGAGAGCTGAGATATGCTGCACAATTGTTCCATCCTTTTCCAAACACTTCCTGTATTGCTCTCGGAATCCTTGCTGCTGGTCAGTAGTGATTTCCTCCTCGGGTGGGATTGTTTGAACTCTCTGCGTCTGCTACTTGTTAAGGCCAGGAAGATGTTGAAGTGCCGTTCAGAATGTTTCTGGTGCTTGTCAATCTGCACAGAGATCACAAGGAATTATTGTGGCCTTTTTTTCTACCACGCAGTTATTCCCTCTCTGTGTTTGCACGTCTGCATTAGTTCCTGCTTCCAGTTCCTTGGCTGCAGATTGCTTTAATGCAATTATACACTTCCTTCTCCAGCATCACTTAAAACTCAAACTCGTGTGCTTACAACATTTCCCAATTGTTTTGTCTCCTGTCTATTTTTGGCCCAGCTCGACAAACATGCAAGGAAAAGTCCCACAACTGCTGGTTCTTATTGTTCTTCTGCTGTGCACCCATTCACTAGTCACAGCACACAAGTTCCAGCAATGCTGACCTATGGGTACCTTTCAGTGTCTGTTTCTCAAAGAGTAAAAACAAGTTTGTCGTGCCCAAACTGAACAAATGGTTCCTTATTTGCATACATCTTTCATCCTGAATGGATTTGTGTTGAGTATTTCTGCACATAACCAACAACAACTTGTATTTATATAGTGCCTTTAATGTAGTAAAACGTCCCAAGGTGTTGCACAGGAGTGTAATCAGACACAAATTGATAATGAGCCAAAGCAGGAGATATTCGGACAGGTGACCAAAAGCTTGGTCAAAGAGATAGGTTTTAAGGAGGGTCTTAAAGGGGCAGTGAGATTTAGGTATGGAATTAAACCTAGGCGGACACTTCAGTGTAGTGCTTAAGGAGCGCTGCATTGTTGGAGGTGCAGTGATCAAAAATCCACGAGTTTTCTGGTGTAATCCCACCTTCACTTCTGCAGGATTATGTTGGAAAAGCCAGATACTTTATCCCTTCCTTCATCCAGGCACACTGAGGCCAATTATAGTACTCCAACCACTGCCCTGACTGAGATCATTTAATTCAGCACAGAACAATAATTAATTCCGGGGAGGATGGGAAGGGCAGGGGTTTGATTTTACTTGAGGATATCACACTCATTTTCCAATTGTTCTGTTTTTGGGTGGTTCCTGAGCGCAAAATGAAGGAAAATGGGATGGGGAGGTTTACCGTTGAATCTCCGCTCCAAAAACTACCTCCACGATTCTCTTCCACCCCCACTTTGTGTGGACTTCAATGGCTGGTTGCTGGCTTTGCTGCAGAAGCCTGGGGGATTGAAGTGGTATTCCCTTGTCTTTGTTTCTGAAATGTTTCCCCTTTAAGAAGGCAGTAAACATAAACAATGAACAGCGGAATAAATGGAAGATCGCTGGTCCATCGACGCTCGGGTTGCCAACCCTTCAGACCCCCTTGCAGGGCATTTGTTTAAAGTGCACAACTAAAATAGTTGAACTGGTAATGTGCAGTGTGATTGTTAAACCTTTGCTAATACTGCTACAACTACAGTGAGAGTGAGAGTGAACCCAGGACCCTGTGAGAGAAGGAGGAAGAAAAGCTGCCAACCCTTCAGGATTGCCCTGGAATCTCCAGGAATTGAAGAATCAGCTCCCACACACTGCTGCAAGGGGGAAAATCATAGGGACATTCAAAAAAATTGTGTCTGTTTTTTTTTTGTTTTCTTTAAATATTTATTAGTTATAAAAATATTGGAGGCTGACACTCAAGCACTTTCCAATCGGGTGATTTAGAGTCATGAGGATGGTCGTGTCACAGAACCAATGGCAGGAGAGTGGGGGCAGAGCGGTTGGAGGCAGGAAGTCATGTGACGTCCAGGAATACACCCAACCAGAGTCAGCAACCCTAATCAAACCCTGCCTCATACTATCATGGTGCATTTGGCATGTCATCATGTGGAACGCAACCCAGATTTCGTAACGAATTCTGGAATGTGGCTGAACAGGTGCTGATGATGAGATACCCATCATCTGAGTCTTCGACTGACCCCCTACGCATTTAGCTCCGAGTAGAGAAACACAGGAGATGGATGGGGTGTGAAGGTGGTGTGAGACCTCCTGCATGTGTATGGCAAGTGGCCGATGGTCTTCAGCACAGTGAGGACAAGGTGGCTGCACCTGAGAAAGGTGATCATTATAATGCATTGTTATGAGGCTATAACTGCTTCCTGTAACCTTGGCTGCCTTGGAGAAGTCAGTGAACTTCTTCTGATGTTGAGCAGCCATGCGGGGTTTGCCGAAGGTAACATTCATTGGCAAGGCCACATTCTTGGGCAGGGCATGTATCATCTCCTTTGTGGGCCTGCTTCCATCATGGCCAAAAGGCTGGGTACTCCATTGCTGGCTTATAGATAGTATCATCTCAAATAGAGTCTTTAGGATGGAAATTTGATTTGGCCCTTTTCGGGCCTGAAATAGGTGGCCCACTGAGAGTGAACATGCCCGACGTTGGAGGTCTGAGGCTCACATTATATTGGACCTCAGGCCTTGTCAGCATATCGTTGGCGAGCTGCGGATGTCACTGGGCATCCAGAGGCAGCTCACCGGGTCCACGAGGACAAAGTTGGGCCGGCAGTTGGTACCTGTTGGTACCCAGCAAGACTGCTTCAGGAGAGAAAAGAAGTAAAGGGAAGACAAATTGCCAAAAAGCAATGTAATTTTTGACATAAATTAATGAAGAACTCAAGATTTTACTAAGAACTGTTTTGCTGATGATGCCTCTGGTCATAACTGTTTCATATAATGTTCCCTGAAGTATTAATTTAATTGACACCAATTATATGCCACCCTCATTATCATCCAGTCAAGCATTTTGTACATTATAATGATGCAATAGTGACTGTCCCATAACACAGCATAAAACATAATGCAAAACAGTCAATTGCCCAAGTGCAACAGCCTAATAGTATAGCTGCCAGAACACTGAGAGCCTTATGATGGGGGTAAGGTTTACTGTAAGTAATTGTTAGATGTAGTCACTTACACACTCCAATTTAATTACAGATTTCAGATAAAGTCATAAACTGCAAAAGCAAAGCTTGATGAGTTAAGCAAATCATCTAAGCCCTGCAATTATGTTGCATTCATCAACTCACTCCTTGGCTCAGTATTAGCACTCTTGATAGTGAGATCATCAGGCATGGATTCAAGCTGCTCAAGAGATTTGGTGCATCCAAAGGATGACACTTCAGTGTACTACTGAGGAAGTGTGCAGAGGTACAGTATTTTATGAGATGCTAAACTGAAGGAGGTGAGTTTTCCTGGCATGCTGGCCAACATTTATCCCACAAACATGAAAAAAAAACGAATTACCTGATCGTTTTTCTCATTGCAGTTTGTGGGACCTTGTTGTGTGCAAATTGGCTGCCACATTTCCCTCTATGGAAACAATGATTGCACTTCAAAAGTATTTCATTGTTTGTAAAGCATTTGGGGATATCCTGAGGACATGAAAGACATTGGGGCCAAAATTGCCCGTGCTGGATTTGGGGCGATCATTTTGCTAAAAATGACTTTTTTGTGCCGGCGCGAGAAGCACCGGCCCTTTCGGGATTTGGGCTCTTTGATTAAAAGAAATGCTGCCTACGGTAATGGAGCATTCCCCTGGTGTTTCCCCGGTGCTCGCAGGGCCTGACGCTCAGCGTCGCACTGATGACATCAGCGCGAAGCGGATGTGCCACATCACGCTGACGCCTCACAAAATCTCTCCCCTTCTTTTAAAGGGGACTCTGCAGCTTCCTTAGTGGCACCCACTGGGCCACCAGGGAGGGTGTCGGCTGGGCCAGTGGCCTGGCACCCAAGAGGAAATGCCAGTCTGCATGTTGGCGGCCCGGCCACACCAGCGGTCATCATTGTCGGGCCGATTGAAAAGTCGGGCGACAGAAAAAAGATGGCAGCCGCCGTGCTATCACCTCCCCTTTAAGGGCAGCCGGGGCGCCACAGCTACCACAGCTTGTGGCATCGTCCCTCGCCGACCTCGTGTCCCGCAGGGCAATTTCCCCCGAGGGGCACAAAGGGGTCAGCACGGGGGTAAAAGGGTTGGCGCACACGAGGATGATGTAATCGGCTTGCATACGCTGAGTCAGTGCATTAATCGTGGGTCGAGGGGCAAACCACTTTTTGGCGGCGGAGCCCTGGGGGCAATTCCGCACGTTTAATGTGGCCGCCGTGCCTATGCGTTAACTCATTAGTGCTCCATTAGCACCGGCCGGCAGTGCTAATGGGCCCTTCGCAAAGGGGCAATTTCGGCCCGATTATATAAATGCAAGTCATGTCTTTCTTAGTATCTGATGCTATTTATATATATATATTCTGCTTGGAACTCCCTCAATATCTTACAAAGTAACCAGGATCACGGACAACATTCTATGTGAGAGTGATGGTGGTGCATTTTCACTCTTTGTTCTCCTCAACCTTTCTGTAGCCTTCGACATGTTCAACCACATCTTTGACCATCCAACACTTCTCCCTAGTTGTCCAACTCCATAGAACTGTCTCACTTGATTCCATTCTTACCTATCCAATCATAGCCAGGATAATTCTTGCAATGATCTCTCTTTCCAGTCAGTCCTCCAAGGATCTGTCCTTGGCCCTTTGCTCTTTCTCATCTACATGCTGCCCCTGAACCACATCATCAGCAGACACGGAGTCAGTTTCTACATAAACAATCATTGTTTTAGAAGTCGCATTATATGAAAAAATAAAACCCAGATGCTATAATCATTCCACTCTGTCTCTGTGTGTTGGTCTGTCTCTCTCTCTCTCAGCAGCCTCTCTGAAGTAAAGCACTTGAAGATAGTTTTCCTGTCAAAAAAGCTTCTAAACTTCATGCTCCAGCCTGCTTTGAAAGCATTTGGGGAAGCAACAGTACTGTCCCAGTCTGAGAAAAGATGAGCTTTCAGTTCCTACACTGAGTCAATCACCTTGCTGGAAGATTCTGTACACTGCACACTGAGAAGTCTGAGTGTCCTAGAAATTGCAGAAATAATTTTTTATTTTGATAAGTTTAATGTTATTGTGAAATATGTCATTTTTGCTTTTTATCATGCAACAACCTTCATTTCAACATGAGAAACTTCACTTACTCAGGAAAATAATTGGAACCAAAAAAATTATGATTTTTTTTAAGCTATTTGATTTGTTCATGTTCTAAATTGATGTATTGGTGGATTCCGGTTGTTGTTGATATTAGACGCCTCAGTGCTTTGCTTGCTTTTGTACATTCATTACTACTGAATTCTGATTTGTTCAATATGAAACATAAGCCGATCATAAATGATGGCAAAGTGTGCAGCAAAAAGTAATGGCTGAAGTGTGATGTGTGCAAAGATCAGTGGAAGAGCACAGGAAATCCACATCACCACTTTTAATCTGTTACTAGGAGTCTCCCATGGAAGTCCTCAAGGTGAATCTATGATATGCTGTTTTAAAAAGACAATATTACATCATGTAATTCAGGTTGTGTTATCCTGTTGCCAAAGCACACAAAAATTAAACTTAATTACCATTAATTGAATACTGGTAAAAATCAGTTTATTTGCTCTTTGGGCTGCAGGTCACAATTCTGGCTTTATTTCTCTTTTAAGCGTGATTGATAAAGTCACTAGGAGGTTACAGACATTCTGGCTCCGGTGTCAAATGACTGCCTTTGTTTCTTTATACTTCTTTTATGAAGCACAACGCCGAAATTTAAATCTGACACTTGAAGTATGATGGATAGGAAAGGAGGAGTTTGACAAATCAAAAGTATGATTTCTGCTTCATGTATGCAGCCAGCCATGGGTAGAAATTTTGGCCCTTCAATTTTTCCCAATCAAAAATTATGGCGTCCACCTACCTGTACGCATGTTTCTTTGAACACCGTCAGCGCCGGGGAGCAGGGGGGAATCGTTAATTTTTGGTACAGGAAACCTGAATGTCAAGCTGATACTACCTGAGTCCATCTCGGGGTGGGGGGACGGTGTTTCTAACAGTGTGTGCCTAAAATGCACTGCACATGCACAGAAAAAAATAAAGAACCTTCGGCCTGGGGGATGATGTGGCAACCCATCCTCGGCTTCATCAAAAGTCTGATTTTTGACACAGTGAAGATAGAGACATAGAAACATAGAAAATAGGTGCAGGAGTAGGCCATTCGGCCCTTCGAGCCTGCACCGCCATTCAATAAGATCATGGCTGATCATTCCCTCAGTACCCCTTTCCTGCTTTCTCTCCATACCCCTTGATCCCCTAAGCCTTAGGGGCCATATCTAACTCCCTCTTGAATATATCCAAAGAACTGGCATCAACAACTCTCTGCGGCAGGGAATTCCATAGGTTAACAACTCTCTGAGTGAAGAAGTTTCTCCTCATCTTAGTCCTAAATGGCCTACCCCTTATCCTATGTCCCCTGGTTCTGGACTTCCCCAACATCGGGAACATTCTTCCTGCATCTAACCTGTCCAGTCCCGTCAGAATCTTATACGTTTCTATGAGATCTCCTCTCATCCTTCTAAACTCCAGTAATAAAGGCCCAGTTGATCCAGTCTCTCCTCATATGGCAGCCCAGCCATCCCTGGAATCAGTCTGGTGAACCTTTGCTGCACTCCCTGAATGTCAAGAACGTCCTTCCTCAGATTAGGAGATCAAAACTGAACACAATATTCCAGGTGAGGTCTCACTAAGGCCCTGTACAACTGCAGTAAGACCTCCCTGCTCCTATACTCAAATCCCCTAGGTATGAGGGCGAACATACCATTTGCCTTCTTCACCGCCTGCTGTACCTGCATGCCCACTTTCAGTGACTGATGAACCATGACACCCAGGTCTCGTTGCACCTCCCCTTTTCCTAATCTGCCGCCATCCAGATAATATTCTGCCTTCATGTTTTTGCCCCCAAAATGGATAACCTCACATTTATCCACATTATACTGCATCTGCCATGCATTTGCCCACTCACCTAACCTGTCCAAGTCACCCTGCAGCCTCTTAGCGTCCTCCTCACAGCTCACACCGCCACCCAGTTTAATGTCATCTGCAAACTTGGAGATATTACACTCAATTCCTTCATCTAAATCGTTAATGTATATTGTAAAGAGCTGAGGTCCCAGCACTGAGTCCTGTGGCACTCCACTAGTCACTGCCTGCCATTCTGAAAAGGACCCGTTTATCCCGACACTCTGCTTCCTGTCTGCCAACCAGTTCTCTACCCACATCAGTCTATTAACCCCAATACCATGTGCTTTGATTTTGCACGCCAATCTCTTGTGCAGGACCTTGTCAAAAGCCTTTTGAAAGTCCAAATACACCACATCCACTGGTTCTCCCTTGTCCACTCTGCTAGTTACAACCTCAAAACATTCCAGAAGATTTTTCAAGCATGATTCCCTTTCATAAATCCATGCTGACTTGGTCCAATCCTGTCACTGCTTTCCAAATGCGCTGCTATTTCATCCTTAATGATTGATTCCAATATTTTCCCCACTACTGATGTCAGGCTAACCGGTGTATAATTACCCGTTTTCTCTCTCCCTCCTTTTTAAAAAAAGTGGTGTTACATTAGCTACCCTCCAGTCCATAGGAACTGATGCAGAGTCGATAAACTGTTCGAAAATGATCACCAATGCATCCACTATTAATGAGAGAAAGCATTATTGTTGTTACCATTTTTCCAATGCCAGACACGATGTGAAAAATTCAGGTGCTACCTTGTTAGCCTGTTACTGCCCTCAACAAAGTGAGGAAGCACCACATATTTTTAGTTACAACACACATTGGCAATCAGTGCTTTTCCACCTAGTTTGATTTCAGGAGTGCCTGCTGTTTCAGGGAAACCATCCCTGTGAGCCAGGCTACCGACTGAAAGGTAATTCAGTGAAGCAGAACGTTAGTCACTGGCACAGCCTCTGGCATTGTGACATGAAACCAAAGCACAACTGCCCGAGTTGTGGGAACCTCCCCGTGCGCTTGCAGCTATGAGGAAAACAACTGATTTCTCAATATTTTGAATAATTTACTTTCTGTTCAACTCACGTTTCTTCTGTGCATCACTGCACTGTGCTTAAGATAAGTGGGCCAAAAAGCAACTGGGTTGTGACCAGTGTTTTGAAATATATTACAAGAAAGAAATTGTATTTATACAGCATGTTTATATATCATGTTTTTGGGATGTTCCCTAACAGGTCACTGTAGACTAGTCAGCTTAACACCAGTTGTGGATAAGATTCCAGAGGCCTTAATATAGAGTAAGATTATGCTAAAATTAATACCTAGGAAGACGCGAGTTAGTTAAGAACAATTGGCATGAATTTGTAAAAGGTTCTCTCTGATTAATTTAACAATGTTTTGTGAGAAACTAGCGGTATATATTGATAAAGGAAATGGATGTTGTGTATATGGATTTCTAAAAAGAATTTGTTAAGGTGCTGCATTAAGTTGATAGAAAATAGCCAGGGAGGATCTTCAGCCAAGGATAGGAGCGGGTCAGCGCCGATTTCTTTAAGTGTAGGTAAGGCTTTTTCAAACAGTGTTGCATGTGTCTGTGCGCGGTTTAAAAAAAAAATTATTGGGTAAAGTGGTCTTATGGCCAGAAAGGGATGTAAACTGCTTTTTAACGTACAGCAGCACAGTCAGCACCAGCGCCCTGATATTGGGGAAACTTTTAACTGACCTTCAACGCCAGAAAAATCGCTGGGCAAAATAGCGGCCATTCTCCCATTACACTTCCAGTGGCTCCATTTCTAGGGCATTTTTTTAATATAGAAAGAAAGAACTTGTATTTCTATAGCGCCTTTCACAACCTCAGGACGTCCCAAAGCACTTTACAGCCAATGAAGTCCTTTTGAAGTGTAGTCACTGTTGTAAAGTGGGATGTCAATCTTATCTTCACCTGACATCTATGTATGTATACTTCTGGGAGGAGTCTCTGGATACAGAACAGGAATGGGATATCTGTCAGGAACCCACCTGCAGCAGAACAACTTAACCCAAGGAGGATTAGATCTCTGAGGCAATTAGTCTAGAAGCGATCATTGAAGTGAATGGGGTGGATTCAAGGGACAGGTTTGTTGTAGTTTTATTCCCTATTGAATTTTAGCTTCTGTAGCTGTAAACAGGTGTCTTATGGTTGGTTTGTAAGTCATTTGAGCTGATTTGCCAGTAAAGGGGTCGACTTATCCGAAAATAATTGTACGTTATTCCAAAAAAGTACACGAGGCAGTGTCATCTGTTCTAGTTTGTGAACTAGCTCAAGCGACATGACTGTCTCAGGGGATAATTCTGCTCTTTCCTTGTAACCGCTCTTTTATTTTGTGTTTAACATTGCATCTTGTTTCAGGGGCATGACCTGCATGAGTTACTCTCCCGCTTTCACAGTCAGGGTCAGGAACCTCTCTCAGTAAGCCTGTTGGACTTCACTTTAATATGGAGGCTCACAGATCAACCATCATCTAATAGAATGGGGGAGCAGGCTCAAGGGGCTCCTGCTTCTACAGTCCTATGATAGCAAACTCATAGGACTGATTCCCCGGGTTTTCCTAACTTAAAACCAGCTCCCTTGTTCCGACACGGAATTTCGGATACGCAGTTTTGTGTGCCTATATTGCTATGGGCTCCTGGAATCTGAAACAGTTTACGCTACTGAGTGCAGTTGACAGAAGGAGATCTGTATGTCCACAGTCACTGCACTCCCAGTGTAGAGATGCTTTCACACAGGTGCACCCTGACATCAGCTCGTGTACTTTTTTAGAATAACTTACAGCACGAAAACTATGAATTATTTTCCCATTAGTCAACCACTTCAATAGGAGAGTGTTTCTGAAACTGGAACACAAAGTAGTGCTGCTGTAGCAAAGAGAAAACCTCATGAATTATTTTCTTTCTGTTTACAGCCAGAGAGAAAATATTCCCAAGTCAATGTTTTCAAAACATGGACCAGCAGCCAAAACTCAATGAATGCAATGTGTGGGAAAAATTGAGGACCATGACTTGATTTGAAAATAAGGCTTAATGTTAGCTATTACTGTCCTACAATTAGAATAAAGTATTTTCTTAATCTCTGCTAATGCTTAGCTAAGTTTCAATTTAATTTGATCCAAAAAGTTATAAAAAGTTCTCCCTTCCCTCCGCAAAGAATTGACTCTTGCCGGGATCTTGGCTTGGGCACCCAGTCAAAATATTGGCAGCAGGAATTTTTCTCAGCTCTTTTGTAATGGGGACTATTTGGACAGTCTTAAATAATATCATGGCTGGGAGTGCAGGATGTAGCCTTGGCACCTTGCCAACTTGACTTTATCTGCCCCTCTTCCCTTCCCCCCACTTCTCTGGCAGACACCCAAGATAGGCCCTTGTTCGTACAGCACCCAACACCTCAATGCAATTTAGATGACCCTGCCTTAACTCCAGGCATTCGTTCAGGAGCAGAGAGTCATGGGTGGCCATTCCATCAGATGCTGGCTCCCCACGTCTCATTCGGTCCACATTGATGGCGACTGTGGAATTGTCACCTTCTTTTGAAACTGTTGGTCAGCATTTGCTGGTTTGCTAGGTTGGAATACATGTTTCAGTCTTAAATAAAAGCAAGTTTTCAGTGGTATAATGCCCAGAGTGGTATAATGCCCAGAGTGGTATAATGCACAGAGTGGTATAATGAAGAGTGGTATGATGCAGAGTGATATAATGCAGAGTGGTACAATGCACAGAGTGGTATAATGCACAGAGTGGTATAATCCCCAGAGTGGTATAATACACAGAGTGGTATAATGCACGGAGTGGTATAATGCACAGAGTGGTATGATGCACAGAGAGGTATGATGCACAGAGTGATATAATGTACAAAGTGGTATAATGTACAGAGCAGTAGGATACAGGTTCACACCCATAATTGCCAACTTCAAGCGTGCTGTCAGGGAGAGATTTTGGAGTAAAAATTGGACCTCCTAAAACGTGTGCAAAACAGGTGAAATGAGGATCAATTTTGGGGAGCAACATCCTGCCAATGATCTGTGCCAGGGTCACCAGTGGTGCCATATTGGTATAGGCGGCTGTCCGGGCTCCCGTTGTACCTCCATAAACAGGCATTAGACCCCTTACATATGTAAATGAGGGGCCTAACACCTGTTTCAGGACCACAGCATTAAATTGGTGGTTGATGAGCTGAGTAGGCTTTGGCCTGTGGGTGAGAGTGCTGGGAGATATTCCCGGGGTCCCTAAAGTCTCACAGATTGTCATGGTCTCCACATTGCTCCTAAATTATAAGTGGTATCTAATCTGTAACAATGAGTTATAATGATAGAATGCTAAACTAAAACGATTAAGGCAGAATTGAAGCAAAAATCACAGTCACGAACATCCAAGAAGTTTATCACAGAGGAGCATTAGTTGAGGGTCTGTGCTTACCTGGTGCACATGCACAAAGGCAGAAAATGAAAGAAAACTACATGATTTATTTTTCAATCCATAATCACAGCATGAACTTACCCAATAGCTTCAAATAAATGCTCAGTTCGTGCAACCATTTCTTTTACACTCATTTACTCCTAACTCTCTAAAAAGCCCAAACCCACATATACGACTGCTGTATCCGGGGACTCTCTTCCTCTCTTAGCTTTGGGACACAATTTAAAAAGAAGTTTGCTATCTGACTGATGTATCTTATTCTCACCTCCACCCTCCAATTTCTCCATCTCTCTCTGTCAAAATCTTCCTCGCCTCTTTCTATTTTACTGATATCACTAAGATCAATGCTCTTCAGATTTTCCTCTTTGGTTACTTTTTAATGCTCCATATAAATCATACAGACTTTGCCTTCTTCCTGCATCTTCATTGTGTCGAAAGCAAAGAGCCAATTCACTGATTGAGAGGAAAAGAGCTCGTGCTCTCTGTGCTCTGGGGTACTGGCTCAGTTTAGTGGTGCTTCAATCCTGGCCAATTATGTGAGTCAGTTAAGTATTTTTGCAGGAGCTGCACAGCGTGAGCTTTGTGCAGGGAACATTGGGAAGGGAGGTCCACGGAATTAGAAGCAAGATAATAGCCTCAATCGGGTTAAGCGGGAGATGTTGGAGTATTTTTTAAGGCTATAAAATGAACTGTAAAAATGCTGTACAGAAAGAACTTGTATTTACAGAGCGCCTTTCATGATCTCAGAATGTTCCAAAGTGCTTTATAGTCAATGAAGTACTTTTGAAGTGCAGGCATTGTTTTGCACACAGCAAGGTCCCATAAACAGCAATGAGATCAGTGACCAGATCATTTGTTTTAGTGATGTTGAATGAGGGCTCAATATTGACCAAAGAAAACTCCTCTGATCTGTGAATAGAGCCATGGGATCTTTTGCATCCACCTGAGAGAGCAGACAGGGCCCAGTTTCAATGTCTCATCCAAAAGCTAGCACCTCCAACCATGTAGCACTCATTCAATATTGCACTGGAATGTGAGTCTAGGTTATGTGCTCAAGTCTCTGGAGTGGGGTTTGAACCCACGCCTTTCTGACTCAGAGGCAAAAGTACTATCACAGGTGAAGGAACAAAATGGTGTTCATGAACAACTGGCAGAGTGGTACTGCCCCAACCCCCTCCTCAGCCGCTCTGTTTGATGACTGGCAACTCAAAGATTTTGCTTCTTGAGGTGGGTCTAAGGCCCCTTTTGATGTTTCAGGACATCCTTTCCAAAGAATAACAGTGAACCATGCCTGAAAGGAGGTGCTAGCCAGACTGAACACTAATGACAGTGTCCGCAATACCTGGAAGCAGGTGCGGGAGAAGATGGCACACACTGAGGGATCTGGCAATGCAAGATCAACACCGTGTGGTACCAGGTAGATGGCCCATGGCCTGTTAACCTGTTCTACATTTACTGCTCATCCACATATTAGTATGGATAGAGAATTGGCTAACTAAAAGAGAACAGAGAGTTGGGATAAATGGTTCATTCTCTGGTTGGCCACTAGTAACTAGTGGGGTGCCGCAGGGATCAGTGCTGGGACCCCAAGTATGTACAATCTATATTAACAACTTGGAAGAAGGGACTGAGTGTAACATAGCCAAGTTTGCTGATGATACAAAGATGGGAGGAAAAGCAATGTGTGAGGAGGACACAAAAAATCTGCAAAAGGACATAGACAGGCTAAGTGAGTGGGCAAATATTTGGCAGATGGAGTATAATGTTGGAAAGTGTGAGGTCATGCACTTTGGCAGAAAAAATCAAAGAGCAAGTTATTATTTAAACGGAGAAAGATTGCAAAGTGCCATAGTACAATGGGACCTGGAGGTACTTATCCATGAAACACAAAAGGATAGTATGCAGTACAGCAAGTGGTTAGGAAGGCCAATGGTGTTATGTATGTAAACCTGTAAATACCATGTCTAACCACCAGAGGGCTTATCCCCTGGAGTCCCAAGGGATCCCACAATCCAATGGGAGCACCTGTATATAAGGAGGCCTCACAGGCTCAGGAGGCACTCTGAGATCTGTAATAAAGGACTACGGTCTGATTCTTTATTCAAGACATAACAACTGGCAATGAGATACAAATGACGAACCTCACCGCAACAATGCAGACAACCATGGGCATCCTGGAAAAGTTTTCAGAGGGAGATGATTGGGAAACCTTCGTGGAGTGACTCGACCAATACTTCATGGCCAACGAGCTGGAAGGAGAAGCGAACGCTGTCAAATGAAGGGCGATCCTCCTCACCGTTTGCAGGGCACCAACGTATGGCCTCATGAAAAATCTGCTCGGTCCAGCGAAATCCACAAACAAGTCATACGATGAGTTGTGCACACTGGTCCGGGAGCATTTAAACCCGAAGAAAAGTGTTCTGATGGTGAGGTACCAGTTTCACATGTACAAGAGGTCTGAAGGCCAGGAAGTAGCGAACTATGCCGCTGAGCTAAGGCGCCTTGCAGGACATTGCGAGTTTGAAGGACACTTGGAGCACATGGTCAGGGACTTCTTTGTACTTGGCATTGGCCATGAAGTAATACTTCGCAAACTTTTGACTGTAGAGACCCCAACCTTCAGTAAAGCCATAGCGATAGCCCAGGCATTCATCGCCACCAATAACAATACCAAACAACTTTCTCAGCACACTATTGCTGCTGCAAGTACTGTGAACAAAGTAACGTTGTTTTCAAATCGAAATGTACAGGGCAGGACTTATACGCCTGCAGCTGCACGAACGCAGATGACCCAGCCATCAAGGGTAGTGAACATAAGGCCATTAACACCTTGTTGGCGCTGCGGGGGTGATCATCATTTCCATTCATGCCGCTTCAAAGGATACGTTTGCAAGGGCTGTGGAAAAATGGGACAACTCCAATGTATGTGCAGGCAAGCTGCAAACTCTGCTAATCCTGCAAACCACCATGTTGCAGAGGAGGATAAATCCACGGTGGATCACGACAAACCAGAGCCTCAGACCGAGGGGGTGCACACATTTACCACAAAGTGTCCCCTGATAATGCTGACGGTTGAATTAAATGGACTCCCGGTGTCCATGGAGCTGGACACGGGCACAAGCCAGTCCATAATGAGCAAAAAGACTTTCAATAAATTGTGGTGCAGTAAGGTCTCAAGGCCAGTCCTGACTCCCATTCGTACTAAACTGAGAACGTATACAAAGGAACTGATTCCCATGAGCGACAGTGCTACCGGAAAGGTCTCCTACAATGGAACGGTGCACAAGTTACCACTCTGGGTGGCACCAGGCGATGGCTCTATGCTGTTCGGCAGGAGCTGGCTGGGAAAGATACGCTGGAACAGGGACGACGTCCGAGCGATTTCGTCCGTCGATAACAACTCATGTGCCCAGGTCCTAAACAAGATCCCCTCGCTGTTCGAACCAGGCATCGGGAAGTTCCAAGGAGCAAAAGTGCAGATCCATTTGATTCCAGGGGCGCAACCCATCCATCACAAGCCGAGAGCGGTATCTTACATGATGAGAGAGAGGGTGGAGATTGCATTAGACAGGCTGCAACGAGAAGGCATCATTTCGCCGATTGAATTCAATGAATGGGCCAGTCCAATTGTTCCAGTCCTCAAGGGAGACGGCACCATCAGAATCTGTGGTAATTATAAAGTAACTATCAATCGTTTCTCACTGCAGGATCAATACCCGCTACCGAAGGCAGATGACCTATTTGCGACGCTGGCGGGAGGGAAACATTCACGAAGTTGGACTTGACCTCGGCCTACATGACGCAGGAGCTGGAGGAATCATCGAAAGGCCTCACCTGTATCAACAAGCACAAAGGTCCCTTCATTTACAACAGATGCCCATTTGGGATTCGATCGGCCACGGCGATATTCCAGAGGAACATGGAAAGCTTGCTGAAGTCGGTCCCGTGCACTGTGGTCTTCCAGCACGATATCTTGGTTACAGGTCGGGACATCGTCGAGCACCTGCAGAACCTGGAGGAGGTTCTTAGTCGGCTTAATCGTGTGAGGCTCAGGCTAAAACGCTCGAAGTGCATTTTTCTGGTGCCTGGAGTAGAGTTCCTGGGGAGAAGAATCGCGGCGGACGGCATCAGGCCCACCGATTCGAAGACGGAAGCAATCAAGAATGCACCGGGACCACAGAATGTGATGGAGCTGCGGTCGTTTCTAGGACTCCTGAACTATTTTGGTAACTTCTTACCGGGTCTTAGCGCATTATTCGAGCCCCTGCACTCTTTACTGCATAAGGGAGATGAATGGGTATGAGGTAAAAGCCAAGAAAATGTCTTTGAGAAAGCTAGGAAGCTGTCATGTTCAAACAAATTGTTTGTGTTGTACGATCCATGTAAACGTTTGGTACTAGCATGTGATGCGTCGTCGTACGGAATCAGGTGTGTCTTGCAACAAGCTAATGAATTTGGGAAATTGCAACTGGTTGCTTATGCATCCAGAAGTCTGTCTAAGGCCGAGAAGGCCTACAGTATGATCGAAAAAGAAGCGTTAGCGTGTGTTTGCGGGGTAAAGAAAATGCATCAATATCTGTTCGGGCTCAAATTTGAATTGGAAACCGACCATAAGCCGCTTATATCCCTTTTTCTGAAAGCAAGGGGATAAATACGAATGCATCGGCCCACATCCAGAGATGGGCGCTCACGTTGTCCGCGTACAACTACGCCATCTGCCACAGGCCAGGCACAGAAAACTGTGCCGATGCTCTCATTATGCTGCCATTGACCACCACAGGAGTGGAGATAGCACAGCCCGCAGATTTAGTTATGGTAATGGAAGCATTCAAGAGTGAGCAATCACCTGTTACCACCCGACAGATTAGAACCTGGGTGAGCCAGGACCCCTTACTGTCCTAGTAAAAAACTGTGTGCTCCACGGGAGTTGGTCTAGTGTCCCGTTAGAGATACAGGAGGAAATAAAGCCGTACCAGCGGTGCAAAGATGAAATGTCTACACAGGCAGACTGCCTCCTATGGGGTAATCGGGTAGTGGTGCCAAAAAAGGGCAGGGACACTTTCATCAGTGATCTCCACAGCACCCACCCAAGTATCATAATGATGAAAGCATAGCCAGATCCCACGTGTGGTGGACCGGTATTGATGCAGACTTAAGAGTCCTGCATGCACAAATGTAATACATGTTCACAATTAAGCAATGCACCCAGGGAGGCACCACTAAGTTTATGTTCCTGGCCCTCCAAACCGTGATCCAGGATCCATGTCGACTATGCAGGCCCATGCTTGGGTAAAATGATCCTAGTGGTTGTAGATGCGTACTCCAAATGGATTGAATGTGTGATAATGTCGGCAAGCACGTCCACTGCCACCATTGAAAGCCTATGGGCCATGTTTGCCACACATGGCCTGCCTGATGTCCTTGTAAGTGACAATGGGCCGTGCTTTACCAGTGCCGAGTTCAATAAGTTCATGACCCACAATGGGATCAAACATGTCACATCTGCTCCGTTTAAACCAGCGTCCAACAGTCAGGCTGAACGAGCAGTTCAAACAATCAAGCAGAGCTTGAAAAGGGTAACTGAAGGTTCACTGCAGACTCGTTTATCCCGAGTCCTGCTTAGTTACTGCACAAGACCCCACTCGCTCACTGGGGCTCCTCCCATTGAACTGCTCATAAAAAGGGCACTTAAGACAAGGCTCTCGTTAGTACTCCCTGATCTACACGAACAGGTAGAGAATGCAAATCATGATCGCGCAAATGTGTCACGCGAAATTGAGATAAATGATCCTGTATTTGTGTTGAACTATGGACAAGGTCCCAAGTGGCTTCCTGGCACTGTTTTGGCCAAAGAGGGGAGTAGGGTGTTTGTGGTCAAACTCGCAAATGGACTCAACTACAGGAAATACTTGGACCAGACCAAACTCAGATTTACGGACTATCCAGAACAACCCACAATAGACTCTATCTTTTTCGACCCTCCAACACACACACAAGTGGTAACCGACCCAGCGCTTGACCACGAAGCAGAACCCATCATCCACAGCAGCCCAGCACGGCCAGCTGCACAGCAGCCCAGCGAGGGCCCAACAAACGACTCACCAAAACCAGCATTTGCACTGAGACGATCAACCAGGGAAAGATATGGCCCCAGATCGACTCACATTGTAAATAGTTACACTATTGGCATTGGGGGGGGGAGTGTTGTTTTGTATGTAAACCTGTCGATACCATGTCTAACCACCAGAGGGTTTATCCCCTGGAGTCCCAAGGGATCCCACAGTCCCTTGGGAGCACCTGTATATCAGGAGGCCTCACAGGCTGGAGAGGCACTCTAAGATCTGTAATAAAGGACTACGGTCACACCTTACTTTGAGTTTGCAGTATCTGATCTGACTCTTTATTCAAGACATAACAAATGGTATCTTGGCCTTTATTGCAAAGGGAATGGAGTATAAAAGCAGGGAAGTCTTGCTACAGCTGCATAAGGTACTGGTAAGGTCACACCTGGAATATTGCGTACAGTTTTGTTTTCCATATTTACGAAAGGATATACTTTTTGGAGGCAGTTCAGAGAAGGTTCACTAGGTTGATTCCGGGGATGAGGGGGTTGACTTATGAGGAAAGGTTGAGTAGGTTGGGCCTCTACTCATTGGAATTCAGAAGAATGAAAGATGATCTTATCGAAACGTATAAGATTATGAGGGGCTTGACAAGGTGGATGCAGAGAGGATGTTTCCACTGATGGGGGAGACTAGAACTAGAGGGCATGATCTTAGAATAAGGGGCCGCCCATTTAAAACTGAGATGATGAGAAATTTCTTCTCTCAGAAGGTTGTAAATCTGTGGAATTCACTGCCTCAGAGAGCTATGGAAGCTGGGACATTGAATAAATTTAAGACAGAAATAGACAGTTTCTTAAACGATAAGGGGATAAGGGGTTATGGGGAGCGGACGGGGAAGTGGAGCTGAGTCCATGATCAGATCAGCCATGATCTTATTGAATGGTGGAGCAGGCTCGAGGGGCCGTATGGCCTACTCCTGTTCCTATTTCTAATGTTCTTATGTTCTTATACCGCACCTTCATATCTCTCTTCAGCTCTCTTCATTGTATTCCATGCGTACCCACACCAAGCAGGGCACACAGTCAAGATGCAATGTACAATTGCATGCCTTGACATGCTCACATCTTCCAAGTGAACACCTGTAATTTGAAAAATGCACCAATGTGATGATATTGCAGACATATGTCATGGTATTCAGTGGAAGAAGAGGTAAAAGTGCTGGTCATATTGACCAACACATCAGTCACCTTTTTCAAACATATGTGGCTATCGCTTTACCTGATATGGCAATGCTAGACAGGGCTGAGCCAAATGCCTAATAATTGAGGACAATGGGGATTTTGCCAACAGCAGGTAGTACAATCGCTGTGTTGCACGGTTGCTGTAGATGACAAACTCTGACCTGCTGACCTTAAGCAAGCTGAGGCAATTGTCCCATGTGAGTGTAAATGGCTCTGCTAAGGGCCGCAAAATGATCTGCGACCTGCTGATCTCCCTGGCACATCTTCTTTCATTTTATACAACCTGCACCGTAAAATCGAGATGCATTAAAAGCAAATTTACTTTGAGAAATTAGCAAAAATAGTCATATTCCTGAGAATTAATATTTTCAGGAAATAGCAAAAAAATTCTCACGGATGTTGCGGAACAAACTCGAGGGTAAGAACACTGTATTAAAAAGATCCCACTGAAATAACAAAATAAAGCCTATTTAAGAGCTTCTGGGGTTATGGAGATTCCCTTGCTCCCCTTCCAAATGGGTGCATGAAGAAGAAAGAGCAAACCTGATCCAAATCCCAGCCACCTGTAAGTGATGCTCATTTAAATATTTCAGCGTCAAACGTGGGGCCTTAATGAGGCTTGCGCATGAAATGGGTGCAAGTGCATCAGCACACAGGGGAGCCTGAAAATCCATGGGAGGGAACATACCCTGGCATATGTACCTGGATGTGCCCAGCTGGGGGCCTCCACCACTTACCTTGCCAAAAGCTAGCAGGGTCAAGGGGGATGTCCCTTTATTTCCATAGAAATGGCAGTGCCAACACCAGTAGGCAAGCGCCTCAGGCAGCCCTTGCATACTGTAGGTTCACCTACCAGAAAGAACAGTTAACCTCCCCCAGCGGCCCACTTTGTTAAGGGGCCATGTTTAACTATTGCTTTGTAAATTATAATTTATTTCTTTGGGATCCAAGCCACAATCTTAGCCTGGCTCCCCAGGTAAGGACCCTTTGTCACCATTTGGTAAGTTGGTCTGTGGTCTTACCGGGCATACTGTCGCTGATCGTATGTCAGGTCCCTCTCCGAGCTATGAATGCAGGAAGTCCAAGCGTTGGGATTCTCTTCTCCCCTGCCCGGATACTCCCTCTCCTATGTTACTGGCCTTGTAAGGGGTCAGAAGAGGCTCCGCCCTTTCCAAGGTCCACCAAATCCCCAGAGTATGCCCGGGACCCTAGCTATTCAGGACCGTCCTAATATCAAGCCCTTTTGGTACACTTCCCCCAGTAGGACTGTGGATCTTCGTCTTCACTAATAATAGAAGAGCTGGGCATTGTCGCCCTGGAAGACTCCACTTCCAATTCCCTGCTCCTTCTGCTCTGGTTGTGCTCATGGTCTCCTGGCACACCGAAGCATGAAATCACCCCTCTAGACTCATCACATCACTTAGTACTTTAACTTGTTCCTTCCCAAGATCTGAAAACTGGAGAACTCCTCGCCTCCATCAACCGTCTACAATCATCAGACTTTCAAAATCAAACTGGGGCCCACCTAAATATTGCTTCTTGCCCAGGCTCACATGAAGAATATGCGAAGTACGGGTTGCCTGACAGTGCCCATGGAACAATGAACCAACAAGTAACCACTTTGAGAAAAAAATAGTTAAGAAGAGCACATTACTGGATTCTTTTGGAAGGAAAGAAACCTCTCAGCCTCGCTGCAAAGAATGAATTTATTTGGCTCCACCAGTAACTGACAATGTCTTCGGAGGAGGGCAAAGCGCGCTGTAACAAAACAAACACACGTATATGAGGTAGAGGTGGAGAGATAAGAAAGTGCTTCAAAGGCAAATTTGCTGCAATTCTCCAGAACCATAGGAGACTTTACACAAAAACACATATCTTAACCAGAATTGCTCTCCTGAGGATTTATCCTTGTTTTATTGCACCTGAGGTAAAGAATCTTCAAATTAGATTTGTCTTCCATCAGTTAATTCTGTGGCGGGGGTGGGGGGGGCAGAGATGAGATGTATTTTAGTCAGTGAGAAATTTGGAAAGAATTCCACTGCGGAAAACAGAACTGTCTGAATAAAGTTTTGAAGCTAATCAGGCTTGTATTGTGCATTATTGTGAGTTGTGTATTGTGTGTGTTGTGTGTGTATGTATGTGTGCATGTGTGTTCTGTACGTGTGTGTTCTGTATATGTGTGTTGTGTATGTATGTATGTGTGCTGGAGGGATTGATGGCCATATCGAAAAGTGCAGGTCCCAGTTTCAATCTGTGGTCTGTGCTCAGACAGTCTAACATTACCTGTGATAGTGGTGCCACAGTTACTTGCTGTGGTTCTGAACTAGGGAGAGGGAAAAATTGGTTAAAATTTCCACCTCTAATTACTGTCTGAAATGATCCCAGCATGTAATGAAGTAGACGATCTTAGCAAAGTGTGTGGATGTTGGATTGGATTCAACGATGATGCCCCCCCCATGATCATATAGCCTGCTGATACGGTCAAGGCTCATACATGAAGGAAGATCAATCAGACAAAGTACCAGGGAGCTTCTGGTGCCCATGGAACTGTACCACAAAATTAATGAATCTGCACCTTCAAGACAGAAGAGGAGAAAAATTGAGAAAATAATCAAAGAAGCCACACAATGTGCTGGATCTTCGGCTTTGCTCATTTTGGGGCGGTAATGGCGGCAGGGCGGTAAAGTTTGCGCCCCGGAATAGTTTGCGCCTCAGTCATCCAAATTGGGCTGCTGCATTCTGAGTGTGGGCAGAGCGTTAAGGGAGGCATTGTATACCACTCTTAGGGCGCTAGGCCGGCTGAGCATGGGAAAATCCTGAACTAAACAGCCAGCCTGGGAGCACTCTGAGAGAGAACTGGGGAGAAAAAAAAACTGAAAAAACCCACCAAAAACATTCCCAATACATAGCCCAGACCACCCCAACATAAATCGCAATACAAAAGTACAAACAATGAGACTTACCTCACTGCAGCCAGTATAGGTCGGACTGCCCATTTTCACAGGCGGTCCCAGCAGGGCGTGCTACGCGACACCACGGGTCGGGCGGGACTCGCCACTTCTGGGCAGTAATGCTCCGCGCCCTGCTGAGACCAACACCGAAAATCCCGGAGGGCGCTGGAAGCTGGCCTCCCACCCAGAAGAACTCACTGCCGCCATTGCCACCCCTCCAGGGTGAAAACAGAGACAGACAGGACCATAAAATCCAGCCCTAAGAATCCTCCTCGCTTAATAGGAAATTTATAACAGCTTTTTTTACACATGGCAGAAAGTTAGAATGGGTTGAAGCTGCCATGAGAAATTGACTGCATATTTGGCCGTGACAAGATGGCATGAAGTACATTTAATTGTACTTCTGCACCCAGGTTTCAAGTTGATGCAGGCCCCCACAACAGCAGACTTGTTATTCCAATGTACCTAAATGAGGAAACAAGGCTGATGTGCAGATTACTTGTGAGGTACAACTGGCCTTGTGACATTGTAAGTCTTGAAAAAAAAAACACCACGTGCAGGGAAAATTCAATGAGATACTTTTTAATTTACTGAGATGACCATTTAGTTTTGTTCAATAGAAACCTTCTACCTTCAGCCTAGCT
Source organism: Pristiophorus japonicus (assembly GCF_044704955.1). Lineage (NCBI taxonomy): Eukaryota > Metazoa > Chordata > Chondrichthyes > Pristiophoridae > Pristiophorus > Pristiophorus japonicus. The sequence goes on from NC_091983.1 coordinate 53,999,978, forward strand.
TTATACAGGCATGTGTGGTGAGAAACATGACAGATGCCTGTGAGTTTATTCTGTCTTGTAATGTGTCCCTCCAAATCAAATCAGTTTTAATAATGGAGACACAGACCCTCGATACCCACTACAGCATCAGTCACACAACAAATAAAAGACAGATGATCATACAGATCCATGTGAGTAATTCAGGCAGCAGTAATGATTTGTTAAAATCATAAGTCTAGACCACACACTCATGTTGTATTTACAATTTGATACAGATTTCCCCACAACCACATAATGCTATCTGACCAGGGATAATGACTCATTTTTAGCTGCTGTTACATTGCACGAGACCTGCGCTCAAACAGCCATTTCCCAAAGTGTGATTCTTGTACAACTATTTTGTTGCAAACATTAATACAAGTGCCCCTTGATTAAAGGGGGGGGGGGGGCACTAAAACTGACACATTAAACAAATTAGATTTTTTCCAGTAAACTTAAATCAAATTAAAATTTGGTTGCCGGGGGTGATGATACACTCCAGTCCCTCCGGTGCCCACCTCTCGCGGAAGGCCGCGAGCATACCGGTGGACACCACGTGCTCCACCTCCAGGGACACCCTGGCTCGGATGTAACCGCGAAAGAGAGGCAGGCAGTCGGGCTGGTGATTCTTATACAGCTGGGCTGCAAAACCAACAGCTGCAAACCCAATGTGAAACTGCCAGGACTTGACAAATTCCTAAAATTGGTGGCAGGAAATACATAGGCTTAGAGATTGGATAAGGCCTGAAAATGGGTGCTATTTGCCTGCGCCCATTCTACGTGCTGCAGGGAGCACGCAAAATTCATGCTGCCTGCTCATTATAATGATTGGACCGCAGATCTCAGCACTAAACGTGCTGCTGATTGGCTTAGTGCTGAATGGGGAGGCCAATATCGGGTTCAGCCTAATGGCCAATAAAGTTTAACCTAGGCTCTCTGCACTACATAAAGGGGAGGGGCTTTGCTGCAGAAGCACCTCATTGTCATTGTGGAGCAAGCCATGGCACAACAACCTAGGGAGTGAGCAAGGTTTTCAGATGCTGCACTGGAGGCCTTGGTCCCGGGGGTGCAAACAATGGGCTGTTCTGTCAAGCTGGGAGGCAAGAGGCCATCCAAGGTCTTTGCAGACGGTTGTGGGAGAAGATTGCTGACTCCATCACGACCACCAGTGTGGTCCCAAGGATCTGAATTCAGTGCCGAAAAAAGTTTAATAACCTCATATGACCGGTCAAGGTGAGTAAAGGCTTCAGAAAATGTCATATCCCACCATCTGCACCACAAGCCTTGCACATTGCTCAATGCACCACAACCCCATCACTTGCCGACCACCAATCTCAAGCGATCACCACTTATACCTCACAATCATGGCTTCACGTCACCCGCGCAACCTTACCACTGCTGCAACATGCACACCCACATTTCACATGTTGCACTCATCGATAGCTATTCAACTATGGCAGGCACATCACCCAAACACATTGCACCACACTCACTGTCAGACTTCCCTTTCTCTTGCAGGCCAAGCTGGCACTTAACAGGAGGGAGAAAAAGCAGGCAGGCGGCACAATAGAGAACCTGACGGACCTAGAGGAATCCACGCTTGAAATGATAGGAGTGGCAGTGACAGAGTCCGTTGCCAGTGGAGCAGTTTAAACCATTACTGATGCTGACGGTATGGTCATACCTAATCCTTCTCACATCCCACTTCCCCCTCATCCCACAATCTCTTCTCACTTACGAGCTGCTGATGGTGCATGCCTGGATATCTTGTACCCCCCCCACCCTTTCCTTGCTTCCCTCACCACAACCCAACTCCTGTGCCTCTCTGCTTTCAGATACCCAAGAACTGCCAGCTAGCCAGCCTGTCCTTCACCTTCAGCAAACTGAAGAGGGAGATGAACAAGAAGGCGAAGAAGAAGAGACAGCAACACTGCATTTGACACTCGCAGACATCAGCTCAGAAAATGGTACTGTGCGCAATCTAGGGGGCAGTATAGAGGTGGGATCTGCACATGTTGGGTCCAGCCAGGCTTGGGAGGGAAAGGGTAGCTCGGGGGCCAGCTCTCCGGAGGGGGAGTTCGCACACAAATTCTGCTCCACAGTACTCAGATGATGACCCCGATGGGGTGGCCTTCAAAAGAAGGGTGACGGACACGTGCACAGAAATGCTAGGTGCAACGGCAAGCCTGCAGAAAGCCTCTTGTCCGTGTCAAGGAGCATGGAGGAGTTTGGCTCCAACATTGCATGGGCCTTTGCGCAGAGCTCGGAGCCAAACATTCCCGGGATGGAAATGTTGGGCAACTCCAGGAGAGACCTTGTGGACCCAGCCATGATGCTGCGTGTGGTGGGCGATGTCACGGCTGCTATTGCAGCACAGGCAGAAGCGACCCAACGTCTCAGTGCTGGAGTGAAAGCTCAGACTGCTGCCATTGTCGCTGGGTTTACGCGTCATGAAAGGGGCTTGCAGGGTGTCGCAGCATGCCAGTAAACTGTCCTCCAACAGATTGCTAGGAATGCTGAGGCATCACCCCGGGGGAGTGGCAATGACTCCGTGGAGCATGAACCTGCTGTCCTCTCTCAGGATGACAGCATTCTTACTCCCAGCACTGCCACTCCGCCAGTGCCATTGTTGCTGCCTGTCAGCCAGTGAGCCCAGACTGCTGCCGCCCATGCGGATGTAGTGAAGTCTACAGCCGGGTCTTCAAGGTCCACACCTGGTTGCGGTCATCATGCAAGGCCATCTGTAGTCTCCCCCACTGAAAGTCAGCAGCCTTTCACCAGCCATGCTGCAACCACTGGGGGAGAAGTGCGTAGGAACACTGGAGTAGGTAAAGGCACACAAAAGACAGGCACTAAGATAATGCACAAGGGTGATTAGTTGCTATTGTCATTTTGATTGCATTTGAATAAATTTATGAATTTTGTTTGGAATTTGTGTTTTGTGGTGGCTCTCATTTCAGCTTTGTTCTGAGGAGATGCTGTGATGTTCCGTGACAAAGAGACGATATGATGACGATGAAGTGGTGAGCAATGGGGATCTGGGGTTTCAGTCACTGGAATCAGAGTTTGATGAGATGCTCACGAACAGCCCGTCTAGAATGGGGATTAGCTGCCTGAATCCTCCCTCCTCCTCTTGATATCCACTTTTCTGGAGTGTTTCCTTCTTAGTATTAAATATTGTCTTTTCTTCATATTTTCAGGACATGATGGTTTCCACCTCGCGCTATTAAAAGCACTAGCTAAGGAAATTGCAGCTGCGTTAGCTATCATTTTCTAAAGCTCTTTAAATTCAGGAATTGTGCCTCTGGATTGGAAAATTGCAATTGTCACTCGATTACTCAAGAAGGGAGGGAGAGAGAAACCAGGTAACTATAGACCTGTCAGTTTAACATGTGGGGAAGTTACTGGAATCTATCATCAGAGACAGAGTGACCGAGCACTTGGACATGTATGAGTCATCAAAGAGAGTCAGCATGGACTTATGAAGGGTAGGTCATGTCTGACTAATCTAGTTACATTTTTTGAGGAGGTCACTGGTATGGTGGATAGAGGAGTGTTGCACCTCCTCCTCCCTTCCCACTGTCTAGGGCCCCAAACACTCTTTCCAGGTGAAACAGCGATTTACTTGTACTTCCTTCAATTTAGTATACTGTGTTCGCAGCTCACGATGTGGTCTCCTCTATATTGGGGCGACCAAATGCTGATTGGGTGACCGCTTTGCAGAATATCTCCCTTCAGTCTGCAAGGGTGACCTTGAGCTTCTGGTCGCCTGTCTCTGCTCCACTTCCACTCTGACCTCTCTGTCTTTGGCCTCTTTTACACTGTTCTAATAAAGCTCAACGCAAGCTTGAGAAACAGCACCTCATCTTTCGATCGGGCACTTTACAGCCTTCCAGATTCAACATTAAGTTCAACAACTTCAGATCATAATCTCTGCCCCCATTTTTTCTGTTGGTAATGATTCTGCTATTCCCATTTACACCTCCTCTAGACCCATCTTTTGTTTCTTTCTTTGTCCCATTTACCATCGTATTTTGCCTTGCACCATCATCCCTTTTATCATTTAATCTCTCCTGCCTTCCACCCTATCACAGACCTTCCCTTTTGTTCTTTCCTCCCCTCCCCACATTCCCAACTTCTGTACTTGCTTAAAAACGTGTTACATCTCTAACTTTTCCCAGTTCTGTCGAAAACTCATCGGCCTGAAACGTTAACTCTGTTTCTCTCTCCACAGATGCTGCCTGACTTGCTGAGCAGGTCCAGCATATTCTTTATTTCAGATTTCCAGCATCTGCAGTATTTTGCTGTTGATAAAGAGAATGTTCACTGATTAATGGGATATGACAAGTGATGTTCCCCAGGGATCTGACTGAGACCTCATTTTTTCACCATTTATATTAATGATTTGGATGAAGGAATAGAGTTGGAGATCCAAGTTTGCCGATAAAACAAAGTTACGAGGTACAGTAAGTTGTGTGGATGGAAGGAGAAAGTTTCAAAGGAACATAGAGAGATTAAAGGGTTGAAATCTATACCGCCCATTTGGGGATGGTAACCGAGGTGAGGCGGTACTTCCTGCGCCTCGCATTGAAGTCCCGTCCTAGCCGTGAAATTGGGGTTACTGCCCCTGAGAGGAAGTGAAGTGCTCCACTTCCTCTCAGGGACAGGACCGGCGCGGTATGCGTGCGAATGTTGCAACGCGACGCAGTCTCTCCACGTAGCACTGGCACGAGCACAGGGCCCTCCCCTTCCATTAAAGGTGAGGGCACGATGCGAGCTCTGCAGTGGGGCGAGGGGCCTCCACTACACCACAGGGGATGCCAGGTGTCGTGGCCGCTGCCCGGCACAGAAGCAGAGTGCCGGGCGGCACCATCACGGCACGGATCCCGCAAAATAAAGAACGGAAGGCCAGACCGGTAAGTCAGCCGGAAGGAAAAAATGACACCGCGCACCTCCCCTTTAATTTTCGCCCCGCGAGCGGAGTGCGACCTGGCCCAGGCCCCGCGAGGCTGGCGCTGACATCGCCTATTGTGGCCCCAATTTCCACCGCGGGGCAAAAACTGGTCGCTGCACACGGCGATAATGTCATAATTGCCAGCGCAGCAGCCCGGGGCAATACCAGTGGGAGCGGGGCGCTGCTGGTTTTGCGCCTCCACTAACTCCCATGCAATTTTGCGGGAGCCGGTAGGCTCCGCCCCCCCCCCCCCCACCCCGGTAAATACCCACTTGTGTCCCAGAGGCAACCCCCAGAGATGCTAATGGCAGGCGCACAGGAACCCAATTTCGCCCCTAGGTAAGTGGCAAAGCTATGTTGGATGGAGTTTAATTTGGGGAAGTGTGAGGTCATCAACTTTGGATCTGAGAAAGACAAATCTGAATGTTTTGCATGGTGAGAGATTAAAATCAGTGGGGGAGCAAAGGGCTTTAGAAGTCGATACACGCAAATCACTAAAAGCTCGTGTGCAGGTACCAAAAGTAATGGAAATGAAAATGGAATGGTGGCCTTTATCTCAAGGAGGTTTGAATATAGAGGGGAGGAAGTTATGCTACAGTTGTGCAGAGCCTGGCGCATTGCATTGAGTTTTGGCCACAGAACCTCAGAAAGCATACATTGGCCTTGGAGAAGGTACAGAATAGATTCACCAGAATTGCATCAGGTCATAAACAGTTAAATTATGAGTACAGAGTGCTAAAACTGGGCTTGTATTCCCTTGAGTTTAGGGGTGATCCAATCAAAGTATTTAAAATGATTAAGCAATTCGATAACATAGAGGCAGAGAAACAATGACCCAGAAATTGGGAGATCAGAATTGCAATGGGGAGGACGGCAGCGACTTGTGGTTTTAATGTGGAGCTGGGAGGAGCACTCCTGGTTGCACATTCAAGCATTTTTTTAAACCATGCCATTTTAGTGGCAGCCTGCAGTGGTCCCTTTAAGGATGCATGGATACCTGCTTTTCCTGAATGTAGCCGGCTGCTCCTGTCCACCCCTGTTTCAGGCTTGGGCCCTAGACACCTCTTTTGATGCCTATACCGTTATGGCGGCTGGCGCACTTCCAGCGTGGGATGTGTGCGCACGCTGCCTGCCATAATCGACACTTTAGTGCCCGTTTTACACCTGTGAAAGGGGCTCAGTGTCATCACATTTTTAGGCGTATTTCCTCTGGTGCGGGGAATACAGAACAAGGGGACATAATCTTAACATTAGAGTCAGGTCATTCAGGTGTGAAATCAGAAAGCAGTTCTTCATAGAAAGTGTAGCGGAAATCTAAGGCCCTCTCTCTCCCAAAAGGCTGTGGATGCTGGGTCAATTGAAAATTTCAAGACTGAGACCAATAGATATTTGTGAGGTAATAGTATCAAGGGATATGGAGCAAAGGCAGGTAAATGGAGTTGAGGTACCGATCGGCCAGGATTTAACTGAATGGCGAAACAGGCTCAAGGGGCGGAATAGCCTGCTCCTGTCTATCTATTCCTACATGACTCTTTCAGTTTCAAAGATAATAATAATAAAAAGTGTACCACAGGTCAGTCAGCATGTGAAAGAGAAGGATAAGCTAACGTTTCAGGTGTGACCCTTCATCAGAACTGTTCATCATGAAGGGTTAGGTCTAAAATGTTAATTTCTTTCAGGTGCTGACTAACCTGCAATGTGTTTGCAGCATTTTCTGCTTTTTTTAAATTTCAGATGTCCATCAATTATCTTTTTTATCATTGCAGCCATGGACTTGCCCAGCTGTGAGCCACCAGCTCATCTCACACAGATTCAGCTACTGGGGCTCAGCATAAAATATAACGTTAGTAGCTGTACGTGAACCTACCAGCAGAACTCGCGCGCTCCCTGCCTCTACACACTCTCCTACAGACAGGTTTGAACTGGTGGTCATAGCAACATCACGGATTGGAAATTTGCTGTTATTATATGTATGGTTTTTTTTTCCAATCTTGCTGCACGTTGTCAAGATTCCGGCAGGTACACCCAGGAATAATCATTGGGTCATGGAGGCCAGTCTTACTGTCCTCGAGTATTTGAAGGGTCAGAATAACTGTAATTCTGATTAGTGCTTAACAAAAAAGAAAAGTATCTTATCATGAAAAAACTTCATTTATATTGTAACACAGAAAATTGAAGAAGTTAAGTGAACTTCAACTTTTCTCTCAGCCCTTCAATCTCAGCCCAAACAGTTCGCTGAGTTCCTCTATAATCTTGAAATGCACAGCAATCAGGCTCAGCTGTGATACTTCCATGGCCAGATTACCTGCCAGCATTAGCTGCGTAGTCCCTCACATAAAGAATGGTCACCTGAGTGAAGTAGTGTGTGGCCGCCAGCATTTGCGGAATCGGAGGGAGGTGCCTTCAGGAGAGGGGGGATGAAAGCTAGTTCCGGAAGTAGCAGGAACTGAGAGACATTGACCTTGCAATGTTTGATCAATGACATCTGCATCTTGGAGAAAAGTCTGATTACAGTTGTCTCTTTTTGCAACCAAAAGTGTCTCGGTTGCAGTTTCTCAAGATGGGCCTGCTGTAGGCTTTAGTAGGTTTAAGAATGCCAAGGGAGGGGTGCAAATTTAAACGTGTCTGTGGTATATCCAGCTGCCAGTTTGTGCTCTGCTCGAGAGACTGACACAAAAGGTTTTGATTTTAGTTTGTAAGATCGCTGGAGGTTCCATTACAGTTTTTGTTTTAAATTTGTCTATGTGTGCAACCATGTTTAGAAGCAATCGATGTAACTAAAACAGCATCCAGTGTTTGATGCTATTTCCTCTATGTGACCAATTAGTTGCAGTATTAGTCTTTCCTATTGCTCACATGGGTACTCATTTATTGGTTTATGAGAGGCTTTTTAGCTGGAGTATCCAGTTTCCAGACAGATTAAACGCTAAATTATTGCAGTGGCGTGGCCCAGTACCCCACACGCCAGATTTTTTCATTTGTGGTTTTATCTTGAATGTTACAATCAGATTTAAATAGTCTCCTTTTTTGCACCCTGTCACCTGCTTCAAAGGGTCAGTCTCAGCCATACCCCCATGTGCCACATTAAACACGGTGAGGCGCTGGCTTGGTTGGTAAATGCGCTGGCAGGTGCGGAACTGAGCCAATGCGAACCCATGAAGATCCCCAAGTTAGCTGAACTCGCCCGGCACTGCGGGCAGGGGTGCTACAGTGGAGCTTACTGCCGACCTGTGCTCCAGTAGCTTGGTGGGGGGAGGTGAGGTGCTGCCCTGGGGAGTGACGCTAGCTCCTCAGATGAGGATACTGACATGGGCTCTCCAGTTCACAGAAGCCCTGAGCCGAGAATTGGCATTCTGCAATTTCTGCCAACCATGGCTTCGCCCCAGCTACTTCCAACTGAAGGTGCATAGGAAGATGTGGCCCAGACTGCAGCCTGCCCTTCCAGGGCCAGAGCTGGTCGAGGGCGTCTGAGAAGGACATCTGCAGCTTCCTCTACAGATGCACAGCAACCTTCCCAAGTAATGAGGCAGCCACAGGGGAGACACTGCGGCGTAGTGTAAGGATAGGTCTGCGGAAGAGGGGTAATGAAAAGTTGCGGAAGAGGGGTAATGAGAAGTTGCACAAGGGTGATAATTAATTATATGACTGTTTTGGAAACCCAATGTTTGGGTTCTAATAAATCTTTATTTTGTGTTTGGAATTTCTGATGACCATTTAACTGTGTGGGAATGATGTATGAGAGGGCTCACAGGTTGGCCCATGGACATGGCTAGATGCAGGCTCAACTGGACATTGAGTTACATGAACCGCGCAGCTCTGAGATGGCTTTGTGCTTCCAATGCAGGGTCACGATGGTGACGCTGCCTCCTGCCTGGCTGGCCACCCGCATCCTCCTCCTCCTCCTTCTGTGCCACCTCCTCCTCCTTCTGTGCCTCCTCCGCTCCTCCACAGTTGCCACTGCTGCCTCATCCTCCGATGGCTGCGCCCTCATGATGGCCAGGTTGTGGAGCATACAGCACACCACCACAAATATGGAGACATGCTCAGGCGAGCATTGCAGCACACCCCCTGAGTGGTCCAGGCAATGGAACCTCTGTTTGAAAATCCAAAAGTGTGTTCGATGATGGCCCTGGTGGCTGAGAGACTGTCATTATAAATGTGCTGCCCAGCAGTTCTCGGGCTGCACAGAGCAGTCATGAGCCAAGTGCTCAGCGTGTAGCTCTTGTCACCCAGGAGCCAGCCGCAATCTTCACTGGGACCAGTGAAGAGGCCTGGCACACCGGTTTGCCGTACTATAAAAGAGTCAAGCTTCTGCCAGGAAACCGGGCATCCACGTGCATAATCTTGCGGTTGTGGTCGCAAACGAGTTGAACATTGAGGGAGAGGAAGCCCTTGCGGTTTCTGAATTGCTTGGGAGTTTGTTGGGGTGCCCTGAGACCGACATGGGTGCAGTTAATGACCCACTGGACCCTGGGGAATGCACGCAATGCGTAAGAATGCAGTCTGGCGTGCCAATTGCTTGTCCCTCTTCATGGAGAAGGAGATGTAGTCAGCCCTCCTCCTGTACAGAGCATCTGTGCCTCCCGTGTATCGGTGTGAAGGCTGAAAACTGCGAGATGTTGCAAATGTCCGCAGTGGCAGCTTGGAAGGACCCAGTCACATAAAAGTTGAGGGTGATAGTCACCTTGGATCTTCTTAGGCCGTCCATCAGAGTCGAGGATGTCTTGCTTCCACGCTAATATGAGTTCTTCGGTGACTGATGAGTCCAATGCAGGAACTACAGTCTCTGTCACAGGTGGGGCAGGCGATGGTTGAAAGGACGGGTGGGTGGGATGCTTGGGTTGTCGTGCGCTCCTTCCGCTGTTTGTGATTAGCTTCCGCTTGCTCCCAGCGAAGAGACTCGGTGTTCAGCACTTTCCCGGATGCTTCTCCTTCACTTTAAGTGGTCTTGGGCCAGGGATTCCCAGGTATCAGTGGGGATGTTGCACTTTTTCAAGGAGGCTGTCCTTCAAGCAGTTCCTCTGCCTACCTGAGGCTCGCTTGCCGTGTTGGAGCTCCGAATAGAGTGCTTCTTTTGGGAGTCTCGTATTGGGCATGAGGACGACGTGGCCCATCCAACGGAACGGATTGAGCGTGGTCAATGCTTCAATGCTGGGGATATTGGCCTGAGCAAGGATACTGACGTTGGTGTGCCTATACTACCAGTGGATTTGCAGGATCTTGCGGAGGCAGTGTTGGTGGTACTTCTCCAATGATTTGAGGTGCCTGCTGTACATGGTCCATGTCTCTGAAGCATATAGGAGGGTGGATATCACTACTGCTCTGTAGACCATGAGCTTGGTGCCGGGTTTGAGGTCCTGGTCTTCGAACACTCTTTTCCTCAGGTGACCAAAGGCTGCACTGGCACACTGAAGGTGGTGTTGGACTTCATCATCGACGTCTGCCCTTGTTGACAGTAGGCTCCTGAGGTATGGAAAATGGTCCACGTTGTCGAAGGCCTCGTTGTGGATTTTGATAATCGGGGGGGCAGTGCTGTGTGGCGGGGGCAGGTTGGTAGAGGACCTTTGTCTTGCAGATGTTTAGTGTAAGGCCCATGCTGTCGTACACTTCGGTTGACGATGGTTTGTAATTCGATCTCCGAGTGTGTGCAGACGCAAGCATCGTCTGGTAACTGTAATTCAATGACAGAGGATGGGACGACCTTGGATCTGGACTGGAGGCTGTGATGTCTGTAAGTGCTGTAAGCTTATAATGCTTGTAGCTCCATACTGTGGATGTGGACGTATTGTGTACTGCAGCTGCAGAGTTATAATAAACAGACAGGCAGCTTCTGGTAGCTTCCGGACAGAGAGCCTGCCATCTTAAGAGCTGTGTGTGTGTTCTCTGTGAAGATATCACAGTTAGCGACTGAGGATGGAGATTTTTCGGATGTTTAAGGCTTAATTTTTGTTGGTGAAGGATTCAGCCAGCCGACAGAAGACTTTGGAAGTTTCTGTCTTTGAAAAAAATGCTACAAAATCCAAGGTCAACTACAGCACACGGTGAGAACAACTAGAGATTAAACATGGCAGGTGTAATCGGATATTTGGGTGAATATAGATACGACCAGGAATGTTTTAAAGCGTGTGTGGATCAGCTAGAAATGTATTTCACTGCAAATAACATAATCGAAGTTCCAGACAATGCAGTCCAAAACCAGGCTGTATTGTAACGAAAGAAAGCGATCTTCTTAACTGTGGCGGGTCCGACATTATACGAAACCCTTGTAAATCTGCTTGTGCTTGACGAGCCAAAGACACAACACTTAAAGAGATTTTAACGAAGCTGGAGCAGCACTATAATCCCAAACCGTTAGAAATTGTTGAAAGCTATTGTTTATGGATTCGGAATGAAAAGATTGATGAAGGTATCTTAGCATTAAAAAAAATATCGATGCACTGTAATTTTGGAAACTTTCAAAACTGAGCATTATGGGGTTGTTTTGTTTGTGGGGTGAAAAATGATGCGATCAGAAGGAAGTTATTGACGACGGATGACTTGACTTTTGAGATTGCTTGTCAAACAGCGAGGTCAATGGGCATGGCCGAACAATATTCCCGAGAATTAAATAATGATTACGGTCGTCAGTCAACCGAGGTAAATCACCTGCAGGTTCAAAGTAAAAGACGGTCATGGCCGAAAGTCTCAGAAACTAGAAATTCTAACAGAGCGTCGAAGTCGTGATATAGGTGCCTGGGACAACACATTGCTCAAAGTTTTCCATACGTGAAGGCAGAGCGTTTCTTCTGCAGAAAAACTGAGCATCTTGCGAAGGCATGCTGACTGAAGAGTAAACCAGCTTTTAAAGCTATGAGTCCAGCATTCAAAGCTATGAATAGTAATCCAAAGAGACTGCATGGCTTGGAAGAACAACAACAGGACGAGGAGATGTTAGAATTACACGTCATCAGGAGCACGAGGTTAACGGACAGTGATTCGGAAAGCATCAAAATCCACATAGATGTTGCGGGATTCAAGATACCAATGGAAATTGACACGGGTGCATCCATGAGTGTTGTACCGGAGTCACTATATCATGACAAATTGCATGATTTCCAACTGGAGAAATCTAAGATAGAGCTGCGAGGTTACTCGGGAGAGAAAATTTTTGTAGTAGGCCGTATCACCGTACCGGTGAAATATAAAGATCAATTTCAGAACTTGCCTCTAATAATAGTGAAAGGAGACAAGACTGCTTTACTAGGAAGAAATTGGTTAAGCTCACTGAAGCTGGATTGGACTAAGATCTTCTCTGTGGAAGCGAGATTTTCATCAACGGATGAGGTTATCAAACAGGATCTGAAGGTGTTCTGCGAAATGGGCAGTCCGATCCAAGGCTTCAAGGCGAGTGTCAGGGTACAGAAGGACGCTAGATCGGTTTACTACAAGCCACGTTCCGTACCATATGCATGCAAGGAGAAAGTTGAGCAAGAACTCAAAAAATTAGAGACTGAGAACATTATTTGTAAGATAGATCGATGTAATTGGGCTACACTCATTGTTGTTGTATCTAAGTCTGATAGTAAAGTAAGATTGGGTGGTGATTATAAGGTAACTGTAAACCAGGTTCTAGAGGGTAATGTCCCCAATACATTGTTGAATATGGAAGATTTGTTCACAACACTAACAGGTGGTTAGATCTTCTCAAAACTGGATCTTACGAATGCCTACTTACACTTGAACTAGATGAGGAGTCCAAGTCATGTTTGACTATCTAGGCCTATATCAATTTAATAGGCTACCGTTTGGAGTGTCTTCCGCCCCTGCTATATTCCAAGGGGTGATGAACCAGATTTTGCAAGGTATTGAAGGGGTAGTATGTTATTTGGATGACATACTAATTTCAGCACCAAATAGGCAAATTCATAATAACATTTTGAATGAAGTCCTCAAACGGCTAGAGAAGCACAGAGTACGAGTGTCTGCTCATAAGTGTGAGTTATTTAAAAACTCAGTGGAGTACTTAGGGTACAGAGAAGACAAAGATGGTTTACATCCGACCAAGGAAAAATTGGATGCAATTAGAAATGCACCCACTCCCAGGAATGTCACTGAACTTCGTTCATTCTTGGGTCTTTTGAACTATTATGGGAAGTTCCTACCAAATTTGGCTACAGTATTACATCCACTGAATGAACTTTTGAAAAAATAGGTCCAGTGGAAGTGGTCAAAAGAATGCGAAACAGCATTCAAGGAGTGTAAAAACAAATTGGTAGAAAGCACCATGTTAGTTCACTATGACATATCTAAGGAGATTAAGCTAGCATGTGATGCCTCTCCGTATGGAGTTGGGGCAGTAATCTCTCATGTATTAAGTAGTGGGGAGGAGAGACCAATTGCTTTTGCTTCACGCACTCTCAGTGCCAGTGAGAAATTATGCACAAATTGAAAGGGAAGCTTTGACATTAATTTTTGGGGTCAAGAAGTTTCACAAATACTTGTATGGTAGTAAGTTTACCATCGTTACAGACCATAAGCCCCTAACAGCAATCTTCCATCCAAAGTCCACAATTCCAACATTAGCTGCAGCCCCAATGCAGAGATGGGCTTTGATTTTGTCAGCATATACATATGATATTGAATACAGATGATCAGCTGATCACAGTAATGCTGATGCAATGTCTAGATTGCCTTCCCCATCACAAGTTACACCCGATAGGGAAGAAGTGTTTTATTTTTCATACATTGATGAACTGCCAGTCACAGCTGAAGAGATTGGTAGAGCAACCAAACGTGACCCAGTGATGTCAAAGATGTATGAGTATATTGCAACTGGATGGCCAAACCAGGTAACAGACAAAGATACACATCCATTCTTCATTCATAGGAATGAATTATCAGTCGATAAAGATTGTATCATGTGGGGTGCAAGATTGGTTATACCAAAGAAATTCAGGTCCAAATTATTAGGAGACCTCCATGACCAGCACCTGGGAATGTGCTTGACCAAGAGTTTTGCACGCAGTTATTTATGGTGGCCAGGTCTTGATAAAGATATAGAGTACATTGTGAGTCGGTGTATGACATGTCAATCGGCAAGCAAGCAACCATCACCAGTACCATTACAGCCATGGAAATGGCCTCCCAGGATGTGGCAAAGGCTACATATTGATTTTGCTGAGTGAAATGGACAACAATTGTTCATTGTAATTGATAGCCATTCAAAGTGGGTTGAGGTGTTTCCAATGTGGAAAATAACAAATAAAACATTGGATATTTTACAAAAATTATTTTCTTCATTTGGCCTCCCAGGAGAAATTGTTTCGGATAATGGACCACAATTTCATTCAGAAGAATTTGCACAATTCACAAGCAAAAATCGTGTGAAACATACCAAGGTTCCACCATACCATCCTGCTTCGAATGGTGCAGCAGAGCGCACTGTACAAATTGTAAAACATGCCCTCATAAAACAAATGTTAGATCCAAATCCAAGAAAACAACAGTTGTCAATGGATCACAAATTGGCTAATTTTTTGATTACATATCGAAATACTCCTCATACAACTACTGGTAGAACACCAGCGGAGTTGTTTCTCAAACGACAGCCACGAACCAGATTCTCATTGTTAAAGCCAAATTTGGCACAGTCTGTAGAAGAGACACAAATTGGACAAAAAGAGAATCATGATAAAGGTAGAGTAAAAGAGAGAAGAGTGAAGTTAAACCAGAAGATGAGAGTGAAGAACCATCACCATAAATGGTTAAACATAAGAACATAAGAACATGGAAGAATTAGGAACAGGAGTAGGCCATCAAGCCCCTCAAGCCTGCTCCGCCATTCAACAAGATCATGGCTGATCTTGCCGTGGACTCAGCTCCACTTACCCGCCCGCTCCCCGTAACCCTTAATTCCCTTATTGGTTAAAAATCTATCTATCTGTGATTTGAATACATTCAATGAGCTAGCCTCAACTGCTTCCTTGGGCAGAGAATTCCACAGATTCACAACCCTCTGGGAGAAGAAATTCCTTCTCAACTCGGTTTTAAATTGGCTCCCCCGTATTTTGAGGCTGTGTTCCCTAGTTCTAGTCTCCCCTACCAGTGGAAACAACCACTCTGCCTCTATCTTGTCTATCCCTTTCATTATTTTAAATGTTTCTATAAGATCTCCCCTCATCCTTCTGAACTCCAACGAGTAAAGACCCAGTCTACTCAATCTATCATCATAAGGTAACCCCCTCATCTCCGGAATCAGCCTAGTGAATCGTCTCTGTACCCCCTCCAAAGCTAGTATATCCTTCCTTAAGTAAGGTGACTAAAACTGCACGCAGTACTCCAGGTGCGGCCTCACCAATACCCTGTACAGTTGCAGCAGGACCTCCCTGCTTTTGTATTCCATCCCTCTCGCAATGAAGGCCAACATTCCATTCGTCTTCCTGATTACCTGCTGCACCAGCAAACTAACTTTTTGGGATTCATGCACAAGGACCCCCAGGTCCCTCTGCACCACAGCATGTTGTAATTTCTCCCCATTCAAATAATATTCCCTTTTACTGTTTTTTTTCCCAAGGTGGATGACCTCACATTTTCCGACATTGTATTCCATCTGCCAAACCTTAGCCCATTCGCTTAACCTATCTAAATCTCTTTGCAGCCTCTCTGTGTCCTCTACACAACCCGCTTTCCTACTAATCGTTGTGTCATCTGCAAATTTTATTACACTACACTCTGCCCCTCTTCCAGGTCATCTATGTATATTGTAAACAGTTGTGGTCCCAGCACCGATCCCTGTGGCACACCACTAACCACCGATTTCCAACCCGAAAAGGAGCCATTTATCCCGACTCTCTGCTTTCTGTTCGCCAGCCAATACTCGATCCATGCTAATACATTTCCTCTGACTCCGCGTACCTTTATCTTCTGCAGTAACCTTATCGAATGCCTTTTGGAAATCTAAATACACCACATCCATCGGTACACCTCTATCCACCATGCTCGTTATATCCTCAAAGAATTCCAGTAAATTAGTTAAACATGATTTCCTCTTCATGAATCCATGTTGCGTCTGCTTGATTGCACTATTCCTATCTAGATGTCCCACTATTTCTTCCTTAATGATAGCTTCAAGCATTTTCTCCACTACAGATGTTAAACTAACCGGTCTATAGTTACCTGCCTTTTGTCTGTCCCCTTTTTTTAACAGAGGCGTTACATTAGCTGCTTTCCAATCCGCTGGTACCTCCCCAGAGTCCAGAGAATTTTGGTAGATTATAACGAATGCATCTGCTATATCTGCCATCTCTTTTAATACCCTGGGATGCATTTCATCAGGACCAGGGGACTTGTCTACCTTGAGTCCCATTAGCCTGTCCAGCACTACCCCCCTAGTGATAGTGATTGTCTCAAGGTCCTCCCTTCCCACATTCCCATGACCAGCAATTTTTGGCATGGTTTTTGTGTCTTCCACTGTGAAGACCGAAGCAAAATAATTGTTTAAGGTCTCATTCATTTCCACATTTCCCATTATTAAATCCCCCTTCTCATCTTCTAAGGGACCAACATTTACTTTAGTCACTCTTTTCCGTTTTATATATCGGTAAAACCTTTTGCTATCTGTTTTTATGTTTTGCGCAAGTTTACTTTCGTAATCTATCTTTCCTTTCTTTATTGCTTTCTTAGTCATTCTTGCTTTTGTTTAAAATTTTGCCAATCTTCTAATTTCCCACTAACCTTGGTCACCTTATACGCATTGGTTTTTAATTTGATACTCTCCTTTATTTCCTTGGTTATCCACAGCTGGTTATCCCTTCATTACCGCCCTTCTTTTTTACTGGAATATATTTTTGTTGCGCACTATGAAAGAGCTCCTTAAAAGTCCTCCACTGTTCCTCAATTGTGCCACTGTTTAGTCTGTGTTTCCAGTCTACTTTAGCCAACTCTGCCCTCATCCCACTGTAATCCCCTTTGATTAAGCATAGTATGCTCGTTTGAGACACTACTTCCTCACCTTCAATCTGTATTACTGTGATCACTCATTCCGAGAGGATCTTTTACTGGGAGATCGTTTATTATTCCTGTCTCATTACACAGGACCAGATCTAAGTAGTTACCCGGAAGAGTGGTGAAGATATGTGGTCCTCGCACATATTTGGTAAAGATGTTTGATAATGGACAGGTTAGGTTTGTCCATATTGATCATATTTTACCTACAGACATGGAAGGAGTTGAAGGTGGGAATGATTCAATTATTTCTGACTCATCAGATAGTTTTGATATACCAGTAGCAAATCCTAAATCCAATGTACTGGAAACAAATCCAGGAGAGAATCAGAATGAAAGTCTGAGACCAAGTCAGGGAAACAAAGAGGCTGAAGTTAGAGTGAGTGCAAATGAAAATCAAGGAAATTCCATGGAGGAAAATGTTCCTCAGGATGAGCCTCAAATGAGTGTGAAATCAACACCATGTTTGGAAGGTTCTGTTCGAGAGCGAAGGTATCCTCTTCGAAACAGAAAACACATAAAGTTAAATTTGTAAGTATTTATAAAAATGAAGTTATTTATGATGTTTGTTATGATAGGTTTTCCATTAAGGAGGGAGAAGAATGATGTCTGTAAGTGTTGTAAGCTTGCAATGCTTGTAGCTCCATACTGTGGATGTGGACGTATTGTGTACTGCAGCGGCAAAGTTATAATAAACAGACAGGCAGCTTCTGGTCGCTTCTGGACAGACAGCCTGCCATCTTAAGAGCTGTGTGTGTGTGCTCTGTGAAGATATCACAGAGGCGATGGAGGTTGAACAGTTTCCTGTTTGTTCTGTAGATTAGCTCCACTCCAGCGGGGAGCTTACTGAAGGTGAGATGGAACATGGAGGAAGACCGAGAAGAGCTTTGGTGCAATTACACAGCCTTGCTTGACCCTGGTCCGTACGTGAATTGGGTCTGTGGTGGATCCTTTAGTCAGGAGCATGGCTTGCATGTCATCGTGGAGCAGGCGGAGGATGGTGAGAAACTTTTGAGGGCAGCCGAATTTGAGGGGAGCACTCCATAATGCCTCATGGTTGACTGCGTCAAAGGCTTTTAAAATGAAGTTTGGGACCTGGAACATCAGGACCCTCGTGGACAACTCCAACAGTGACAGACTCCGCAGAACACCATTAATGCTATTGTTGCCCAGGAACTCGGACATTACGAAATAGACACCACCGCCCTAAGCAAGACTCGGCGGGCAAGGGAAGGTCAGCTCAAGGAGCAAGGAGGTGGTTTCACCTTCTTCTGGAATGGTAAACCAGAAGAAGAATGGCACCTCCATGGGGTAGGCTTCGTCATAAAAAATGAGCTAGTTGGGCGTCTCAGAGACTCGCCTTGCGGAATAAATGAAGGCCTCATGACGCTTCAGCTCACCCTAGCCCGGAACCAATGCGCTACAGTCATCAATGTCTATGCCCCAACACTGGAAGCTACAGACGAGACCAAAGAGGAATTCTACTCCAGCCTTGAACAATCCCTGTCCTGAGTCCCAACGAGCAACAAGCTGATCCTCCTGGGTGACTTTAACACCAGAGTTGAAAAGGACACAGACCTCTGGAAAGGTGTGATCGGCAGAGAGAGGGTCAGGAAAACCAACTCCAACAGTACCCTCCTCCTGACAAAATGCTTAGACCATGGCCTTGTCATAACCAACACCTTGTTCCGTCAGAGAGACAAGTACAAGGCTTCATGACAACACCTCGCTCCAAGCACTGGCATCTGCTAGACTACGTCATTGTCCGAGCGAGGGACGCAAGAACGTCCGCATCACTCACACCAAGACAGGAGCTTACGACTGCTGGATGAACCACCACATAATCTGCTCTGTCATCTCCATCAATGTAGCCCCAAAACAGCAGCGGCAACAGAAACAGTGCCACAGGAAAATCAATGCTGGAGCACTCAAAGATCCTGCTAAGAAAGTCCTTTTCAGCCAGTGCCTCACAACCAACCTGACGACTCCCAGTGACCCAGAGATGCAGAGTGTCCACAGCACATAGTCTGCACTCAAGGTCTCCATAAATAGCATCTGTGAAGAGACGCTCGGTCACTTGACCAGGAAGCACCAAGATTGATCCGATGAGAATGACCAGGAGATCCAGGAGCTAATAAGTTGCAAGTGCAAGGCATTCTTGAATGGGAAACAGCAACACAACTCGAGAGCAAGAAAGCAGCTCTACAGACGTCTGAAGGCCAATATCCAACAAAAAACTCACGAACTAAAGAACAGATGGTGGGTGGAGAAAGCGCAGGAGATCCAGCAACTAGCCGACAACCACGATGTGCGTGGATTCTTTAGCGCAGTCAAGATCACCTACGGCCCAAGCATCCAAGGTCCTGTCCCACTGAGGGCCAAGAATGGAGAGGTACTCATCAAGGACAGAGAGGCAGTCAGTACCCACTGGAAGGAGCACTTCGAAGATCTCCTTAACCGAGATTCTGTCTTCGACGTGAGTGTCCTCAACTCCAGCCTGCAGCATGCTACCCGCCACCACCTCAGCCCAACACCAGCCCGCCATGAGGTTCAAAAGGCCATCCGACAACTGAAAAACAACAAGGCCTCAGGAGCAGATGGAATCCCCACCGCAGCACTAAAGCATGGCGGAAAAGCACTACTGGCGCAAATACATGAACTCATTTCCCTTATTTGGAAGGAGGAGAGCATGCCAGGGGATCTCTGAGACGCCCTAATCATGATAATTTTCAAGAAAGGTGATTGTGGTAATTACAGAGGAGTTTCCCTGCTGTCTGCCACTGGGAAAGTCATCGCAAGAATCCTCCTCAACCGCTTTCTCCCAGTGGCTGAAGAGCTCCTCCCAGAGTCGCAATTCGGATTCCGCCCACTCAGAGGCACAATGGAAATGATCTTCACCACGCATCAAATGCAAGAGAAATGCAGGGAACAGCACCAACCTCTGTACATGGCCTTCTTTGACCTCACAAAAGTCTTTGACACTGTCCCCAAGGATGCCACGATCAGGGCTGCCCTCACCCATGTCTGTGGCTCCAATTCTGCCTGCAGGAGATTACAGAGCTCAGTCACGATGTCCTTCCAGAATCTTAGTCTGCGCAGGCACTGATCATCAGTCATATCAGTGTATGAGAATTGCTGGCGGAAGACCCTTTCTCGATATGGCCTGTCGCACCCACGTCTGTGTGGCCATCTTGCTCTGAGCTGTTCCGCATTGGCTTCTCCCTGCTGCTCTGCTGCCTCCTCCACCTCTGCAGGCTGCTGCTGCTCAGCATCTGGCTCCGCAGCAGGCTGCCTCCTGGCCTGCTGGCCCAGTATCTGGTGTGGGGGGGTCCACGTACCTCCCTCTCCTCCCTAGGGGCCGCCCTTGCTGAGGGCCTTCGTGTGGCACCTCTCTTGCCCTCCCCTCTGTGGCCATCTCCCTGGCCCTCTCCATGCTGGGCCGCAATGATGCCTGCGGCCCTTGCCCGCTGTCTCTGCAGCCGTTGCCCCCGGCGCCGCCTTCTCCTCTGTGCCTCGGCTGCGCGCACAATGTATAGGAAGTGTTGGCCTGCCAGCACTGCCCCCATCTCAAAGCTCCCCAAGCCCAGCCTCCTCGAAGTGGCCTCCCTGTTCTGCAAGTGGAAGGTGCCTCCAGCACTCGCAATGCAGCGCGCACTGTATCCTTGCACTGCTAGTGAAACAATGGGAAAAAGTCACCGACAGAAATTCGACACAAAACAACACACCTTTAAGACACTCCGGAGGTGTGCATCAGCAACTATGCACCACCCGAAAAAAAACAACTCTTGGCACCGGCCAGCGGTGGGACGACCTTTATAGGGTAATGGCGCTTCCGGCCCGGGACCTC
The DNA here is from genome assembly GCF_044704955.1 of Pristiophorus japonicus. Lineage (NCBI taxonomy): Eukaryota > Metazoa > Chordata > Chondrichthyes > Pristiophoridae > Pristiophorus > Pristiophorus japonicus. The sequence goes on from NC_091983.1 coordinate 54,020,779, forward strand.
GGCGGTACGCACAGTGATGACGCACTTAGGAGTGCTGCCCATCACCGCCGCGGAAGTAGGGGGGAAGCGATGATGCACACCGCCAGAACAGCAGAGCAATTGGGCTATCGCCGCCCATTGCACGAAAAGTCGGCGGCCACTCCATTCCGCAGCATGGCTGCTGATTTGCGGTGGTGACAGGCATTAAGGAGAGGAGCAATTTCGACCCCCCATTTCAGACAAAGCGCAGTGCAAATATCCCGCGTTCAGACAAGGTGCAACACTAACAGTCATGATTTCAGACAACGCTCTATGAACAAAATTTCAGCCGCACCTTGAGTGAAAGTAGGGAGGATACTTTGGTTCGTTTGCGAGTGCTGTGCCACGTGGATGATTAAGTGGAAAGCTGGAACTGTGACATGTTCAGTTGTGAAAGCTAGCAAAAGTTTAAATAGCTCAGTGGCTGGAGTTTATTACAGAGCAGACACTTACTAACAGTGCTGTTTGAGTTTCTGCCAATGCTGCTGTTGCCCCAGCTGAAAGTATACACACCCTTGCTTTAGATGCCAAAAGATACAGGATAGAGTGGCAGCTCACCGTAGATGGGAATTAAGTGGGTTCCCAAAGTGCACATACATGTGTTTTTCTTCTCCAATTTTCTACCTCCTTTCCTGAGCTGGGATATGATTCTTACAATGTCAGCAGCCCTCAGGTAGCTTGCCCAGTTATTATATACAGCAGACACCTCAAAGTGCTGGAGAAATACCACCAGCGCTGCCTCCGCAAGATCCTGAAAATCCACTGGGAGGACAGACGCACCAACATCAGTGTTCTCGCTCAGGCCAACATCCCCAGCATCGAAGCACTGACCACACTCGACCAGCACCGTTGGGCGGGCCACATCGTACACATGCCCGATACGAGACTCCCTAAGCAAGCACTCTACTCGGAGCTCCGACACAGCAAGTGAGCACCAGGTGGGCAGAGGAAACTTTCAAGGACACCCTCAAAGCCTCCTTGATAAAATGCATCCCTACCGACATCGGGGAGTCCCTGGCCCAAAACCCCCCAAAGTAGAGGAAGAGCATCCGAGAGGGCGCTGAGCACCTCGAGTCTGGTCGGCAAGAGCATGCGGCAATCAAGCATGGACAGCAGAAGGAGCGTGCAGCAAACCAGACTCCCCACCCAACCTTTCCTTCAACCACTGTCTGCCCCACCTGTGGCAGAGACTGTAATTCCCGCATTGGATTGAGAACTCACTTTTAAAGGGGAAGCAAGTCTTCCTCAATTTTGAGGCACTGCCTATGATGAAGCCCAGTTATTAATTCTCCATGAATGAGTCTAAATTGTGTGATGTCCTCAGCGCTGCTCCCCCTCTGCTGCCATTAATTCGCCTGAAGTAATCTTGCGGTTGTGGTCACAAACGAGTTGAACACTGAGGGAGAAGTACGGCGAATTCTGGACCGCCTCTGAGGAAAATCCCGGTGAGTTTTAGCAACCAACCGCACTGGACTTAACAGGCAAATGCATTCTCAGCTGAGGTTCCATTTTATGGACTCTGCATCTCTTGCTGATGTCTAGCTCTCCAGTGACACTAAGGTTAATTGCAGTACCCCGACTCCGATCAGCTAAATCAGCACTTGACATTCTGAATTGTATTACACTGCATCATGTTGCGTGATGCCTTTAACTACTAGCCACGCAGGGATCGAGCCAGTAAGATCTATAAACCCGCAGATTACAGAACTTGCTTGAAAATCTGTGCATATATTTTTTAAATACGTTTTCTATACATCTTACCGCAATGGCTTTAATTTTGTTTTGCTGAGGTTGAGTGACGCACTGTGTGGTTGTGGAGCTAACCAGCCTGTGGAAATGATACAGTAACGAGAGCAACGGTATAAGACAGCCTGAGTGCTGAGGAGTCGGGCAGTTTGCCCATTACATAGCTATGGCATCCTTAGTCAGATCCCAGACCCGGGGCGAGAATCAGGGAGTGGGGGTCGAGGTGAGTGGCGACCAATCCAGCTTCCAGGAGATAAAGGCCCAGGCAATTTTAAGTCTCGGAACTGACTCCCGCCCGAAACCAGCAGGGATGACGTAGAGGCCGGTGGGCGGGAGTGGGTAATAGGCAGCAACAGAAAGAAACAGTCCCTAGCATTGTAAGTCAGGCACGAGAGGAGTCTGGGCCTATCGCAGTCAGCTGGGGGGAAGCCCAGGGCAGAGAAGGTTGACGATTACCTTGTCGGGCCAGGGGCAGCACTCCTCTTCAAGTTGGGCTGCAAAGAACCTCCCTACTTACTTGGACCTCTTCTAGCCTGACACCTGATGCTGATCGCTCCCAGCTTTTGCTGGTGGCTTGCAGACTTTGTGTGATTTGTGGCAGTTTTCCACGCTCCCGAAAACCCGGCAGTTAAAATGCCTGTGGCGGGCACGCAGCAGGTTCTGCCAGCAACCATTTTGCCCCCACTTGCAAGGAAGGTTAAAATTGGGGCTAACATGCCTTATGACTGATGTTAATTAGTATTTTACACACTTTTGTTGGTTGGTTTTGTTACACTTTCTTAGATATTCACTGTTCTCCCTTGGCATCACTTGTGGGTAGTGTGGGGTTTGGTGCACAGTTGTGATGTTTCACTGCTAACCTTATTTATCCCATTTACATCGCTTGTTCAGTTATCTCCTGTAGGGGCCGTGGTCTAAGTAGGACTAGAAGTCGGTCAGGGTTTAACTGCTGTTTGAAGCTCACGTCGCTCCACGATCACTCGCATCTCCTGCGCCCCAACCTCGCCGCTCCTGCTGTATCTGCCCACGCTCCAATCAGTGACCTGGGTTATGGTGACATCCAATCCAGTCGCCCTCTTCACAGCCATTGCCCTCCAGCATACACTATACCTTGAAGTGATATGCTCCTTTGAAGCCCCCTACCTGCTGATGGTCCTTGCAGGTCGGGGCCACTGCGCCTAGAGGCATGAATTCGGAGCCCAGAAGAGGCGAGGGCCCAGGGGCAGCACAGGCCAGCCCACATTGCAATATGTGTGCGCACTAGGTCCGTGCAGCAAAGCTGGTCTCCAGTCGTCATGGTTAATGTTTGCCACTGGACTAAGACCTAGCTCTGTCAAGCCCGTGTGGTGACTGGTATGCAATGGCCACCACACATTTTTAAAAATCCACGCACAGGTATCTTCCACCTTTCAACATGTAGTTCGGGATCTGGAATATTAGGTCCTTCATTGAAATATCTCTGAACTCATCCCTTTTTGGCTTGGAAGCAAGTCATCCTCGATACGAGGGACCGTCTATGATGATGATGATGATGCTGTTTGATTAGCAAGGTTGCCAACCCTCCTAGATTGTTTGTAAGTCCCCTAAAATGGAAGATGAATCTCCTGGGCACTGCTGCGAGCAGGATGGACCAGAAGGGATCGCTCAATCTGGTGATAGGCAGTGTAATTGACAGATTGTAGTGGGAATTGACAGATCGGGGAGGGAATTGACAGATCGGAGTAGGAACTTACAGGTCAAAATTGAAACCCTGGTTGATAGTCCCCCTGTCGATCCCAGATCAGTGGTTAGGGGTCAGGATTATGTTCAGTTTGTCCACCCTCCCGGATTGCCTAGGAGTTTCCAGGAATGACTGACACCTTAGGAGAAACAGTTTCCACTGGCAAATGGGTTGGTAGCTGGAGGACACAGATTTAAGATAATTGGCAAAAGAACCAGAGGGACGATGAGGAGACACTTTTTTACGCATCGCGTTGTTATGACGTGGAATGCACTGCCTGAAAGGGTAATGGAAGCAGGTTCAATATTAACTTTCAAAAGTATATTTATGTATACTTGAAAATGAAAAATATGCAGGGCTATGGGGAAAGAGCAAGGAAGTGGGGCGAATTGGATAGCTCTTTTAGAGAGCCGGCACAGGCACGATGGGCCGAATGGCCTCCCTCTGTGCTGTATGAATCTATTATTCTATATTCTACACCCTGCCAAGCAATTAAATAGAGGCATCCTCCATTCACAATGTCATAACAACAAAGGATAATCCCCAAAAGTACTAGTTTTTGTCAGTGAAAAGAACAGTTTACAGTTCAGCTGTGTTCCCAATGTGACAGAGAGAGGTGCCATTCACAACCCTTTTTGTCCCTAAGAGCATATTTCCATACATATCAATTAAGTCGAGGTGTTAATTGTTAGTTGTTTGGATGTATATATGATGAGTACTGGTTATTGTAATGCAGCAGCACCTTAATTATCTGTAAACTGATACCGACAACTGAATTTACTCACAATTGGCTTTTGTAGTTGAAAAGAAATCCGAAATAGTTTTAAGATTCTCTGCTAACCTCCTATTAACTCATTGGCTGCTTTTAATTTAGAAGCCGGGAGACAGCTTCTGGCATTTATGCTGTTAACTCTGGAGATACATAAAATAGAGCTATCAGCAAAAAACGCTGGGAGATAGCTGTCCGTTTCCAGAACCCAAATTAAAAGAATATAAAAATAATTTTTAAAAAATACTGCGGATACTGGAAATCTGAAATAAAAACAAAAAGTGCTGGAAACCCCTCAGCAGTTCGGGCAGCGTCTGTGGAGAGAGAAACAGAGTTAAATGTTTCAGCTCGCTGACCTTTCGTCCGAACTGGAAGATAAAAAAACAGCTTTTACTTCATGGAGAATGTTAAATACCACTGACACAATGTGGATAAGGGAATGTGATGACTGTGTGGTACAGTGTGGTACAATGTGCTTTCCTTCCCCCTCTAGACCAGGGTAAAAATCAAGTGCCAAGCAAAGATGGAGCCAACCAAAGCTCCATGGAAAATAGGGTCCCCATTACCATGGGAACTAGGTAATTTGGGCAGTTTATTTTCTAATTACTGCTGACAGCTAAAAACATCGCACTTTTGCAGTCGGCTGCACTTTTAAACTTTTTCATGTCAAGTATTCTTGCTGAAAGATGCCACTCGCCACTCCGGTATAAAATATCACGCTGATTATGTGGGGTACTCTATTGGTTCCTGGTCACTGTCTTTTATCCTGATGTAATCTGTTGATGCTGCGGTTAGTTTACTGTGGATTGGTTAGGGTAGCTCTATTACATCACTGAGTATGTAACCGTTTGCCCAGTTGGTGAACATGCTGCAGTCCCCAAACCGGTGCCACACTGTTAAAGCACATTAAAAAATCCATTTAGTGGAGAAGACTTTCGCCCTGTGAGTTGGGGAGGATTCAAATCCAGCTCTCATAGGTGGTAGGACAGTGTATATCATTGTACCACACAGTCAACACATTCCCCTATTCCCATTGTGCCAATCGAATTATTGTCGATGAAGTAAAAGCTGTTTTTATCTTCCAGTTCTGATGAAAGATTACCGGCCTGAAACATTAACTCTGTTTCTCTCTCCGCAGATGCTGCCTGGTCTGCTGAGTAATTTTATTTCAGATTCCAACCTATTTACTGAGTTCCTCTCTAATATTGAAATGCACAGCAATCCGTGGTCGCACTTCTCTTACACCAGGTCATCCTTGGCTAATGCTCAATCTCAACAATTCCAGATCATCTATTGCAGTGGTGTAGTAAGTCTTAATCATTCCAGCCTCAGCTCGGGGCAAATATTACAGGTTTGATCTCTTTTTCTGCTTCTGAACTTGTTGATTGACATAACATCATTCTCTGGAGCATTTGGGGTGCAGCACTTAGATGTTATTCCAAAACAGCTTCAAGTGGTTTTGTGATCATGTTTCTTGGTGATTTTCTTTCCAAAGACATACATTGAAACATCCAAAGCATACTTTTTTGATTGGAGCACAGATTATCTTTGGTTCGGTTAGAGATCTTGAGCCCTAAGTTACAGGTTGACCCTCTTGCATGAGATATGTCCCAAGTGCTTATTCAGATGTGTTGCACTGTGTTGTAGAAGTACCTCCTCTTGGCATCAAACTATTTCACTACTGGTGCTTGAGAGATGATCATCTAAAGACTTTTGATGTTCATGGTCCCATGTATATTAAAGTTATTTCTTCAGTAGATCATGAAGAGGAATAAATACCTCTAATAACCTTGCAACAAACTGTTGCAGATAATTAGTCATTACAAGAATTCTCCGGATACCGTATTTATTAAGTACTGCTTCAACTTTAGCAACGGTCTGCTTTTAGTCCATCTACAAGGAGTATATGGCCCAAACATTTCACTTCTCATTCCTTGAATTTTATTTTATCCTTACTCAGTTTGATACCTTTTCGTTGGCAACAGATCATAGACCTGTTCATTTACAACACAGAATAAAATGTCACCTGCTGTGACAGTGACTCCTTCTAGATTTTCAAATGACCACTGGCGTCTTCTCTGAAGTTTCTCAGGAACTGGAGAGATTCCAAAAGGCATGGATAGCCATATGTATCTTACCAAGTGGCATTGAAAAAAGTAGTCAAGAGACTTGATTCTTCATTTAATACACATTCTTTGCAGCCACAACCACAAAGAGTTTCACTTTCACTAGTTCAGACAGAACATCATCTGTGGTGCTAAGTGGACAGTGCTTATATTTGAGTGCTTTGTTAAGTTGCTTTAGATCGATCGCAGGTATACATATCATTCCCTTTTTATTATCACCACCACTGAAGAGAACCAATCAGTGGAGATGCTGACCGGTGCATGAACTTTCATATCAACAAGCTCATTGATGTGTTTCTTGAAAACTTATTTTACAGCTTTCTGGTTGGCAACTTGGGATCAATTTAAGGGTGCAGAGTATTTTCCAGCTTCTACTGCACTTTGGAAAATATCCTGGTTCTTCACCATTATATCCCACTTTAATGAACCCTCCATCTTTATAATCCTCTTGTGATTCACTGTCACAGTTGCATATGTTAAATGGCCCTAGCACCTAGAACAGGTCTACATCCAATTGGAAATATTTGGAAGTCTATGCTCTAATTCTTGTCGTTCTCGAGAATCTTAATACTGACTGTTTTATTTTGCTCATGGCTTCAATCTTGTTTTGTTGAACATGAGCAGCGAAGCTTTGGAAGCCTGATGTTCTCTGCCACTTGGATCATCAAACAGGCTCAGACATTCATTCTCAGGTAGAACATTGACGGGAACACAATGATCTATCTGAAATATGACTTGTTTGTTGTTCATCAGCAGATTGCCTACAATTTGTTCGCATATTGGTCTTCTGCAGATCCAACAACTTCAAACAAGAGAATGTGATCTGCATCCGAGTCACAATTAGGATAAGGGGTAAGCCATTTAGGACCGAGATGAGGAGGAATTTCTTCACCCAGAGAGTGGTGAACCTGTGGAATTCTCTACCACAGAAAGTTGTTAAGGCCAATTCACTAAATATATTCAAAAAGGAGTTAGATGAAGTCCTTACTACTAGGGGAATCAAGGGGTATGGCGAGAAAGCAGGAATGGGGTACTGAAGTTGCATGTTCAGCCATGAACTCATTGAATGGCGGTGCAGGCTAGAAGGGCCGAATGGCCTACTCCTGCACCTATTTTCTATGTTTCTATGTTTCTATCTACAATATGTTGCTGCTATTTGTTTTTATACCAATTTGTGGACTTTGGACATTTAGTTGAGAAATGGTTGAGTTCTCTACATGCATTACACTTCTAACCTCAAACATGACAGGCTTCATTCTTTCTGACATGACATTTCCCGTAGTATTTCAGTAGCCTTGCAGAAATTCTTATCCATTTCATTAGCTTTTTGAAAACAAAACTGGTCCATCTTGCTCAGAGCAACCTTTATATTTGTCTTACCTTCATCTATCTTAAACTGAAGACCATCAAATATTTTCAGTGTTCCTTTGAACAAACAGTTAGTTAATATTGCAGTTCTAACATCTTTAATCTTTTAATGAGATTTGATGTAATCTTGCAATTTTTCTGACAATATTTAAAAACGTTTCCAATTGATGCCGAGATTACCAGCCATCTCTAATGTTGGCTGGGAATGGTGCATTTTAAATAATTGGCTCACAGAACTGAACTTTAGCTGAATTCCTTGTAGTTAATATTTTCATTTTCTGTTTTACAATGACTTTTCAGCTGATACGGTGACCCAGAACAGGATATAATGAAGAAAACACCATACAGGGTCTAGATTTTCATGTTGTGGTAGAAAGCTGCTTTCTTGACTTCAAATGATTTTGTTCTTTTTTCTGCATCACCTTTTGAAATATACTGGTAGATTTATGGTGAATTATTTCCATTCCGACACCATGTGGTGGTTGTTGTTAAATTCTGTTGGTAACAAAGTAGAAAAGGCTGCAGAGCTTCAAAACATGTGGTTTGCATTCGTTAGCTTGCTGTTGTGCTTAGCCTGCAGCTATCAATTATTCAAACATTGCCAGGTCATAGGGAAGAGTTGGGGAACTTCCTGTACATAACAATCAATACAAAATTAAACCAATAGTGATACAATTGTAGTACTGATTCTCTGACCTGAACTCCCGATTGAGCGTGGCTGCCTAATTGGGACCATGGGATCAGTGAATGTGCCCAATAGTGTAACGATTCAAGTATTTTATCTTCTGTTTTACAGGGAGTTGAAAGACAGAACTGGGAACAGGAGCACAGAGACTAAACAAGCGATGACTATTGGTAAAACAGAGGGAGTGGGGAACAAGGATTAAACCAGTGTCAGAGGAGCAGTGAGTACAGATGGGCAGATAAGGGTGAAGGAGGTTGCTGATGTAGGGTGTGCTAGGCAGACGAGGCATCAGAACAATGGTTGCGGTGGTGAAAAAGTCAAGAGTGAAAGAGATTATGTGGAAAAGCTGGAAGAATTTTATGAAGCAAATAATGTGAAGTAGGATTAAAAATAAACATATTTTTCTTATTCATCATGTAGATTGCTGGAGAATCTTCATATATGTTTGACATACAAAAGATCTGTTCTCATACAACAACAACTTATATTTATTAAGCACCATTAATGTCATGAAACTTCCTAAGGTGCTTCACAGAAGTATTATGAGATAAAAATTTGAAACCAAGCCTCAAAAGTAGAAATTAATGCAGGTGACCAAAAGATTGGTCAAAGAGGTATGTTTTAAGGAGCGTCTTCAAGGAGGAAAGAGAGGTCGAGAGGCAAGTAGGTTTAGGCAGGGAGTTTCAGAGCTTGGGGCCTAGGCAATAGAAGGCATGGCCACCAATGGTTGAGCGATTATAATCAGGGATGCTCAAAAGGGCAGAACTAGAGCACAAACATCTCAGGGGGTTGTGAGGCTGGAGGAGATTACAGAGATAGGGAGGGGCAAGGCCATGGAGGGATTGAAAATGAGGATGAGAATTTTGAAATTGGGGCATTGCTAACAGGAAGCCAATGTAGGTCAGCGAGCACAGGGGTGAGGGGTGAGTGGGACTCGGTGCGAGTTAGGACACGGGCAGCTGAGTTTTGGATCACCTCAAGTTTACGTAGGGTAGAATGTGGGAGGCCAGCCAGGAGTGAGTTGGAATAGTCAAGTCTAGAGATAACAAAGGCATGGATGAGGGTTTCAGCAGCGGATGAGCTGAGGAAAGTATGGATATGGGCCATTGGTCATAGCAGAGGAATTGAACTTCCATAGGTGCAATCAAAGGGAAGATCTTTGTTAAACTTTCAACTCAATTTGAAGCAGAAGTGTGTTTAGATTGAGTAAGGAGCTGGAGAGCTTCCTCCCTAAGCCCATCACTTATCTGCTTCCCCTCCATGTCACAAGTCTCCTCAAAATCCATTTCTTTGACAATACCTCCTCTAATTCCTCTGAGGGCTGTTCAGCATCTGTTTTGCCTCTCCCAAGCAATTTGGGATATTTATGTTAAAGGTGCTGTATCAAGGCATGGCTGAAAATAATAAACTTTAGGTTCCTTACCTTCCACATTTCATCAATGATCCTTTCCTGAAGGTGGTAACTTGTGTTGGAGTAATAATTCCGCATATAGAAACATAGAAACAAAGGGGCTGAAATTGATGAAGGCCCCTGCCCACCCAAGTGCTGCCCAAAGGACCGCCGATGGTAACCGAGATACCTACCAGTACTTTGGGAGGGGTTTTCATCAAAAAGGTCCTTGAAAGGGCGGCAAAAGAAAGACTTACCCCGCCAATCTGGACGGCAGCCGGCAAGCGCTCCCAATCTCGATGGCAAAGGCTCTTGTTGCCCAAGTGCTGCCGAAGATGGAGTCAGGCCCACGGAGGGTCGAAGACTTGAAAAGGAAAATCCTCAAAAAAAAACATCGGAACACCTTCAGGGGACCCCATCCAGGTAAGTTGCTGTAAAGAAATTAAAAAAAAAATGTTTGCTAACCTTTTATTTCAGCTCTTTATACTCACTGTCGGGGATAGAACAGCCTCCAGCAAGTGGTCCTTCTTCATTCTGGCGCTGAGTCCCGCCCGCATCAATATGGCATCTCGGCAGGCAGGAGGTCAATTGTACCACTCGGCCGTCCGCTGACGTCAGCAGGCGGTTCCCGATAGTTCTCCCCTCTCGCCCGCTCCACACCAAATGATAAGTGGCACTGGGCACAACTTCAAGAGGAATGTCAGCGGCAGTGGGCGGCAGTCGGCAGCAATGGGCGGTAAGGCCATCAATTTTGAGCCCATAGAAACACAGAAATCCACAGCGCAGAAGGTGGCCATTTCGGCCCATTGTGTCTGTGCCGGCTGACAAAGAGCCACACGGCCCTCGGTCAGCAGCCCTGAAGTTTACATATAAACCTATGCACAATGACGGAAAGATAAAGAGCATCGGGCCCAACCAGTCTGCCCCACACAACTGCGATAACCCCTGCATCGCAATATTTTACACTCCACCCCAACCGGAGACATGCGATCTCCTTGGAAAAGCAAAAAAACAGATAAAAACCCAGGCCTGTTAGGGAAAAAAATCTGGGAAAATTCCTCTCCGACCCATCGAGGCGATCGTAGTTCAGGAGATCATTCTGGCCGTATTCAATTCCCTGAAGTACTTACCATCGTATCTGTGCCAGCCAACAAGAGGTTATCCAGTCTAATCCCACTTACCGGCTCTAGGTCCGTAACCCTGCAGGTTACGGCACTTCAAGTGTCCATCCAAGCACCTTCTAAATGTGGTGAGGGTTTCTGCATCCACCACCCTTCCAGGCACTGAGTTCCAGACCCCCATAACCCACTGCGTGAAGAAACCTCCCCTCAAATCCACTCTGAACCTTCCACCAACCACTTTAAAACTATGCCCCCTTGTAACTGACTCCTCCACCAAGGGAAATGGGCCCTTGCTATCCACTATATCCAGGCCCCTCAAAATGAGGTCTCCTCTCAACCTCCTCTGTTTCAATGAGAACTAACCCAAACTATCCATCTGCCTAGCATCATTCTCCAAAACTAAATCCAGAACTGCCCCCTCCTGTGTTGGACTTGCTACATACTGACTAAAAAAGTTCCCTTGAAAGCATTTTAAGAATTCCACACCCTCTATACCCTTCACACTATATTTGTCCCAATCAATATTAGGATAGTTGAAATCCCCGACTATTATGCCTTATGGTTTTTGGACTTCACAGAAATGTGCCTACATATTTGTTCTTCTATCTCCCTCCCACTGTTTGGGGGTCGATAATACAAGCCCAGCATTGTGATCGCCCTTTTTTATTTTTCAGTTCGACCCATATGGCCTCATTTGATGATCCCTCTAACATATCATCCCTCCTCGCAGCTGTAATAGTTTATTTAGTCAATACCATGACGCCGCCCCCCCCCCCACCGTTTTACCCCCCTCTCTGTCTTGCCTAAAAATACTGTACCCAGGAATATTTAGCTGCCAAACCTGCCCCTCTTTCAGCCATGTCTCTATAATGCCATACTCCCAAGTATTTACCTGTGCTCTCAGCTCATCCACCTTATTTGCTATATTCCTTGCATTAAAGTGTATACTATTTAGCACAGGAAGACTTCCTTGATTACTACTTACTAACCCTTGTTTCCTCTGTCTTAAAGATTCACTTTCTACATTCTTGCTTTCCAATTTCAGCTGTACTTCCTTCCCTATTGAAGTTGTTCTCAGGTTCAAAATCCCCCTTCCAACCTAGTTTAAACTCTCCCCAACAGCACTAGCAAATCTCCCGCAAGGATATTGGTCTCAACGCTGTTGAGGTGCAACCCATCCGGTTTGTACAGATCCCATCTCCCCAGAAGCAGTCCCAATGCTTCAGGGATTTAAACCACGTGTTCATCCTTTCTATCCTTCTGTCCTTGAACTCATTAGCACATGGCACTGGTAGTAACCTGGAGATTACTACCTTTTGAGGTCCTAGCCTTTAATTTTTCTCCTAACTCCCTAAATTCTACCTGCAGAACCTCATCCCTCTTTCTACCGATATAATTGGTCCCGATATGGACCATGACCTCTAGCTGTTTACCCTCTCCCCCCAGAATGCCCTGCGTCCACTCTGTGACATCCGTGACCCTGACACCAGGAAGGCACCATACCATCCTGGAGTCACCGTCTACGGTCAGAGAAACGCACCTCTGTTCCCCTATCTATTGAATCCCCTATCACTACAGCTCTTTTATTCTTTGTCCCTCCCTCCTGTGTAGCTGAACCACTCATGGTGTCTTGGACTTGGCTCTGGCTGCACTCCCCAGAGGCACCATCGCTCTCACCGGTGCTCAGAAGAGAATATCGGTTGGAAAGCAAGATGGATTCACGGGGAGACTCCTGCATTACCTGCCTAGCATTCTTCCTCCGTCAGGTGTTCACTCACTTCCCCTCTACCTGCATGCTTTTAAGCTGCGGGGTGACCACCTCCTGAAACATGCTATCCATGTAGCTCTCAGCCTCGAGGATGCACCGACTTGACTCCAGCCGCCGCTCGGGTTCCGAAACGCGGAACTCGAGTAGTTCAAGCTGGAGACACCTTCTGCACACATGGTTGTCTAGGCCGCACACAGCGTCCAGGACTTTCCACATTCCACAGGACATGTACTCCAGAGGACTGAGCTGCCCTGCCATGCCTCTAATTAGAGTTATCTGATTATAAATGATAAAGAGAGATACTCACCAATCAAACAGCCAATCACTAACCTGCCCGGACGAGGCCTGTGAGCAGCTTGCCAGAAGTGAACTCCTCGCCGATCTCCGGGCCTCCCGAACTCTCAGACCTCCGGGCCTCCCGAACTCTCAGGCCTCCGGGCCTCCCGAACTCTCAGGCCTCCAGGCCTCCCGAACTCTCAGGCCTCCGGGCCTCCCGAACTCTCAGGCCTCCAGGCCTCCCAAACTCTCAGGCCTCCGGCCTCCTGCACTCTCAGACCTCCGGGCCTCCCGAACTCTCAGGCCTCCGGGCCTCCCGAACTCTCAGGCCTCTGGGCCTCCCGAACTCTCAGGCCTCTGGGCCTCCCGAACTCTCAGGCCTCTGGGCCTTCTGAGCTCTCAGGCCTCCCAAATTCTGGGCAGCTATCAAGATGCATGTTCATTATATAAACTGAGACAGTGAATGCTGATGAGCTGTTCTTCCATGGGTAGCATTGCTGACTTACACATGGATACTAATTTCAGCAGGAATCACTGGCTGTGATTAGCTGCAGGAATGGCCTCCCTGTTGCTGTACTAATTGGCAATGAGTGACTCCTACTGGAAGTGTGTATAGGGGCAGGGGCATGAGGGAGACAGGTCAGACTAAGCTGTCATGCCTCCCACTAAAGTTTATGTGAAAGTAAATTTATCACAGGCATCAGGATAAAAAAAACATCTTTAGCCAAAGCGAGAGAAATGTTTGGAATGATCTAGCAAGCAAGGTAATAGAGAAAAAAAAATCACTGGGGTTATTCAAGATACAATTAACTTCATTCCCCCGATGGCTGGCTGGGATTATCCGGAGAATAGCTGAGCCATGCGGAGCAGCAATGTCCCAGTTTGGATCCCCAGTCTGTGCTGAGTTGACAGATCGCAGCTGCAGTAGTGGCAAGAGCACCAGAGTTGGCCTCAGCACCCCAGAGTCAGAGAGGGAAAATCAACAAGCTTCAGAATATCTATCCAATGACTGGTGCTCCTGGTGGAAGGGGTGTGTGTGGGCATCAACAGCAACAACAACTTGCACCTTTAACATAGTAAAACATCCCAAGGGTGCTTCAGGCGAGGATAGGATTAGGTTTGGCTGTGAAGTCCCAAGCAGATGAATAGCCTGCTGACATTTGTTGTCTAGGCACACACATCAATCATGGCTGCTTTGGTGAGGTACTAAAGGGCACCTGTAGAATTGTACCTCAGCAAGAGTCAACACCTTCAGTAGGGAAGGAGACAGCATTGGCAAGATTTTTTTCCCCCTATCTTCTTATGAATGGTAGCCCTCTTCCTATCCCTCCTCCATATCTTTAGGAATCTGCAGGCAATTGAATGTTCCCCCTGCCCCCCTCCTCGCTGTTTCCTCAGCTGGGATCAGTTAACTCTGCACAGAGCAGCAATTCAATCCAGGACCTCCCTGGTCTGTATGTCTCAATACCATGTCACGCTGTGCACATACCCCACGGCATCTGGAACCACAGCTAAGTTTGCAATAAATAAAATAATACTGCCATTTGTTTAGTTCTTTATCATGTTAAAACTTCTCAACATACTTCACACAATGAATTGCTTTCGGAGTATAGTGACTTTTCTTCTGTAGACAATGTGGCAGCCATTCTGTACCAGTAATGTCCCCCAAACGGCAATGAGATGAATGGCTATTTTTTTGTTTTTACTGACCATTGTTTGAGGAAGGAGAACTCCTAGCTCTTTTTCGAATAGTGCCATGGGATCGCGAACATCAACTTGAACCATCAGAACAAGTAGCGGATGATTTAACATCTCATCTGTCGAACAGCACCTTTGGTAGTTCGGTGCTCCCTCAACACTGCTCTGGTCTATCAGTGTAGGTTATGCACTCAAGTGCTAGTGTGTATGCATAACCAGTATCGCGGAATTGAAATACTAAGTGAAAACAGCAGGGCATATGGAAATAGACACACAAACGACAAAGCAAATTATTCAACAGAAATAATTGCACATACAGGGAATCAGTCTCATTTCAAAAAAGCATTTGGGTGAGAAACAACCATTGTTGGACATGCATTAGTACTGGTACAGTATAAGAGACAATCAGGCAACCTACCCTTATTTGTTATTAAGGGAGATAAAGCTCCATTACTTGCGTGCAGCTGGTTTGAACTGATCAAATTAAATCGTTCAAGCATTTTCACTATGACTAACTGTAGTGCAGTGGAGGAGCTGATTAGAAGGCAGCAGGCAAGTTTCCAAGAAAGGTTTGGTATAAATACGCATGTTAAGGTATGGATTTATATACATAACAGATTAAAACATTTTGGTTTCAAACTCAGACGAGTGGCATGTGCTCTCACAATTGCATTGGAAAATAAGTTACAGTTACTGGAAAATAAGGGGATTATCTGTGTGATTTGTAGCTGGGATGTACCTCAAAAGCAGCAGAGGTATTTGCAGGATCTGTTTGAGGTGAAGCCATCGCTGCCAAAAGGCCAGAATGTTCCTCCAGCATTGGGAGTCACAGGAAGCTGGAACTTCATGTGTCCTCAGCAGTTGGAGCTTGACAACCTTTGAGCCGAATATTGAGCATGTCTTTCCAGTGTATGTGTTTACTAGGCAGTCAGGACTCTAAATCTGCAGTATGATCTTTATCCCCTTTCTACTATTAAGAAAGGCACTCTGCCACTATCGGTTTTTAACAGCGGTAGCATACATGGAAAAGACTGTTTTAAAATAGTACCATACACAATTCAAATGCAAAAGTATGAAATGATACATTTTAATATAAAAAATGAGGAGAAGAAATATAAACTAAAGGGGGTACATGAACAGAGAGACCTAGGGGTATATAAGCACAAATTGTTGAAGGTGGCAGGTCAGGTTGAGAAAGTGGTTAAAAATGCTTACGGGATCCTGGGTTTCATGAATAGAGGCATAGAGTACAAAAGCGTGGATATTACGATGAACCTGTATAAAACACTGCTTCAGCCTCAACTGGAGTATTGTGTCCAATTCTGGCACGGCACTTTAGGAAGGATGTGAACATCTTAGAGAGTGTGCAGAAAAGGTTTACGAGAATGGTTCCAGGGATGAGGGACTTCAGCTACGTCGATAGACTGGAGAAGCTGGGGTTGTTCTCCTCAGAGCAGAGAAGATTGAAAGGAGATTTGATAGAGGTGTTCAAAATCATGAGGGGTCTGGACATAGAAAGAAACTGTTCCCATTGGCAGAAGGGTCGAGAACCAGAGGACACAGATTGGCAAAAGAACCAAAGACAACATAAGAAAAAGCTTTTTTTCACAGTGAATGGTTAGAACCTGGAATGCCCTGCCTGAAAGGGTGGTGGAGGCAGACTCAATCACTGCTTTCAAAAAGGAGTTGGATAAGCACCTGAAAGAAAAACATTTGCAGGGCTACAGGTAAAGGGCGGAGGAGTGGGACTAGCTGGTGTGCTCTTGCAGAGAGCCGGCACGGACTCAATGGGCCGAATGGCCTTCTTCCATGCTGTAACCATTCTACGATTCTCAAGATAGCAGCTTTGAAGAAAGCATTACAGTATGAAGTGACAATGGGGGTAATTTTGACTGTGCGAAAATGTAAAAGAGTGATAGCGAGTTGGCAGCCCGTTTTTACATCTCTCCCCATTTTTATTTCCATTGAAGTCAATGAAGCAAAAATCGGGAGAGATGTAAACTGAGCTGCCGATCAGTTATCACCTGTTTTACACTATCGCACAAAGTCAAAATATGCCCCAATGTGTCATGAACATGTGAATCATTGCATTTCAAACAAAATAATAATTTTAGTATCAGCCAATGTTTTCCTCCTCATCTTAACCATTCTAACGGAAAGGGCGGGGGAGTGGGACTAGCTGAAGTGCTCTTGCAGAGAGCCAGCATGGGCTCGATGGGCCAAATGGTATTCTTCTGTGCTGTAACCATTCTATGATTCCAAATCTCAATAAAGCCTTTGCCTTTACTGCTTGTCCTGATACGTTCTGTGTCAGTGAAGCCTTGACCTTTCCCATCCCCACTAAGCCCCACTGCTACAATAACAGTCTCTCACCAGCCCACACCTGCAAGGTTCAGCCAGAGCCCTCCTCATAAAATATCTTTTCATGAGAACTTGTTCTCTCGATGACATTTCACTAAGTGTTTCATCTGTAACATTACAAAGAAGAAAATAGGACACAGAAGAAAAAAGGGAAAACTAAATATTAAAAGGATAAAAAGTTTAAAACAAAAACGGTTAAGAAATACATCGAATGTATAGATACATAGAAGTTACAACACAGCAACAGATCATTTGACCCAACCAGTCCGTGTCAGTGTTTACCCTTCACACAAGCAAATAGTCCTAATTACATTTACCCACACTGTTCCCTTCAACCTATTTTCCTTCATCCACCTATCCAGTCTAACCTTGAATGTTGACATAGCTTTGGCTGAACCACTAATCTATGACGTGAGTTCCACAGCCTTACATCTCTCTGTGTAAAGTCTGTGTCGAACTCCATTAGATTTTTGTTACAGCCTTTTCACCTTGAGATGCTGCCTTTAATGACTTGTGATCTTGTACCCTTAAATTCTTCTGCTTTTCCACAGCACTGAACCTAATTCCATTCAGAGTATTATTACTGCTGTTATTTTTTTTACCAAAATGTAGCATCCCACACTACTTGATATTAAATTCCATCTACCTCATTCTAATCTATTTGCCATCTTAATAATATCCCTTTGCAACTTCCTTTGGTTTTCTCAAAGAATTAACAATACCTCGAGTTATCTTCAAATACCACTCCCTTTAGGCCGAGATCCACATTATTGATATACACAATGAGCAGAAGTGGCCCCAGAACTGGACCCTCTGGAACACCACTATCCACTTCTAATAACTCTGAAAAAGTGCTCTAATTCTCTGTTTGGTCCCTTCCAACCTACTTTTAATCAAGTATGCTAGCCTTCCCTAATTCCATACACCTTAAACTTCTTTAGTAAACTCCCGTGCGGCACCTTGTCAAAGGCTTTCCAAAAGTTTTTGCACACTACATCCACTGCATTTTCCCCATCAACCGTGTCTGTTATTTCCTCAAAGAATTTTGTGCGGTTGATGTTGACTTTCAGGTGATTGACCAGCGGAGCGTGCTGGTCACCCACTTCTTCCGGCGGTGAAGGGCACCCTCTTGTGATTTTCACGGCCCCGGCCTCATTTAAATTTGGCAGGCGAGCTGCGGTGAACATAAGAACATAAGAACATAAGAATTAGGAACAGGAGTAGGCCATCTAGCCCCTCGAGCCTGCTCCGCCATTCAATAAGATCATGGCTGATCTGGCCGTGGACTCAGCTCCACTTACCCGCCCTCTCCCCGTAACCCTTAATTCCCATATTGGTTAAAAATCTATCTATCTGTGATTTGAATACATTCAATGAGCTAGCCTCAACTGTTTCCCTGGGCAGAGAATTCCACAGTTTCACAACCCTCTGGGAGAAGAAATTCCTTCTCAACTCGGTTTTAAATTGGCTCCCCCGTATTTTGAGGCTGTGCCCCCTAGTTCTAGTCTCCCCGACCAGTGGAAACAATCTCTCTGCCTCTATCTTGTCTATCCCTTTCATTATTTTAAATGTTTCTATAAGATCACCTCTCATCCTTCTGAATTCCAACGAGTAAAGACCCAGTCTACTCAATCTATCATCATAAGGTAAGCCCCTCATCTCTGGAATCAGCCTAGTGAATCGTCTCTGAATCCCCTCCAAAGCTAGTATATCCTTCCTTAAGTAAGGTGACCAAAACTGCACGCAGTACTCCAGGTGCGGCCTCACCAATCTCCTATACAGTTGCAACAGGACCTCCCTGCTTTTGTACTCCATCCCTCTCGCAATGAAGGCCAACATTCCATTCGTCTTCCTGATTACCTGCTGCATCTGCAAACTAACTTTTTGGGATTCATGCACAAGGACCCCCAGGTCCCACCGCAGCATGTTGTAATTTCTCCCCATTCAAATAATATTCCCTTTTACTGTTTTTTTTCCCAAGGTGGATGACCTCACACTTTCCGACATTGTATTCCATCTGCCAAACCTTAGCCCATTTGCTTAACCTATCTAAATCTCTTTGCAGCCTTTCTGTGTCCTTTACACAACCCGCTTTCCCACTAATCTTTGCATTATCTGCAAATTTTGTTACACTACACTCTGTCCCCTCTTCCAGGTCATCTATGTATATTGTAAACAGTTGTGGTCCCAGCACCGATCCCTGTGGCACACCACTAACCACCGATTTCCAACCCGAAAAGGAGCCATTTATCTCGACTCTCTGCTTTCTGTTCGGCAGCCAATTCTCTATCCATGCTAATACATTTCCTCTGACTCCGCGTACCTTTATCTTCTGCAGTAACCTTTTGTGTGGCACCTTATCGAATGCCTTTTGGAAATCTAAATACACCACATCCATCGGTACACCTCTATCCACCATGCTTGTTATATCCTCAAAGAATTCCAGTAAATTAGTTAAACATGATTTCCCCTTCATGAATCAATGCTGCGTCTGCTTGATTGCACCATCCCTATCGAGATGTCCTGCTATTTCTTCCATAATGATAGTTTCAAGCATTTTCCCCACTACAGATGTTAAACTAACCGGCCTATAGTTACCTGCCTTTTGTCTGACCCCTTTTTTAAACAGAGGCATTACATTAGCTGCTTTCCAATCTGCTGGTACCTCCCCAGAGTCCAGAGAATTTTGGTAGATTATAACGAATGCATCTGCTATAACTTCCGCCATCTCTTTTAATACCCTGGGATGCATTTCATCAGGACCAGGGGACTTGTCTACCTTGAGTCCCATTAGCCTGTCCAGCACTACCCCCCTAGTGATAATGATTGTCTTAAGGTCCTCCTTTCCCACATTCCTGTGGCCAGCAATTTTTGGAATGGTTTTTGTGTCTTCCACTGTGAAGACCGAAGCAAAATAATTGTTTAAGGTCTCAGCCATTTCCACATTTCCCATTATTAAATCCCCCTTCTCATCTTCTAAGGGACCAACATTTACTTTAGTCACTCTTTTCCGTTTTATATATCTGTAAATGGTTTTACTATCCGTTTTTATGTTTTGCGCAAGTTTACCTTCGTAATCTATCTTTCCTTTCTTTATTGCTTTCTTAGTCATTCTTTGCTGTCATTTAAAATTTTCCCAATCTTCTAGTTTCCCACTAACCTTGGCCACCTTATACGCATTGGTTTTTAATTTGATACTCTCCTTTATTTCCTTAGTTATCCACGGCTGGTTATCCCTTCTCTTACCGCCCTTCTTTTTCACTGGAATATATTTTTGTTGAGCATTATGAAAGAGCTCCTTAAAAGTCCTCCACTGTTCCTCAATTGTGCCACCGTTTAGTCTGTGTTCCCAGTCTACTTTAGCCAACTCTGCCCTCATCCCACTGTAGTCCCCTTTGTTTAAGCATAGTATGCTCGTTTGAGACAGTACTTCCTCATCCTCAATCTGTATTACAAATTCAACCATACTGTGATCACTGATTCTGACAGGATCTTTTACTGAGAGATCGTTTATTATTCCTGTCTCATTACACAGGAACAGATCTAAGATAGCTTGCTCCCTTGAAGGTTCTGTAACATACTGTTCTAAGAAACAATCCCATATGCATTCTATGAATTCCTCCTCCAGGCTACCCCGTGCGATTTGATTTGACCAATCGATATGTAGGTTAAAATCCCCCATGATTACTGCCATTCCTTTTTCACATGCCTCCATTATTCCCTTGAATATTGCCCTCCCCACCGTGAAGTTTTTATTTGGGGGCCTATAAACTACACCCACCAGTGACTTTTCCCCTTACTATCTCTAATCTCCACCCACAATGATTCAACATTTTGTTCATTAGAGCCAATATCGTCTCTCACAACTGCCCTGATATCATCCTTTATTAATAGAGCTACCCCAACTCCTTTCGCTTCTTGTCTATCTTTCCGAATCATCAGGTACCCCTGTATGTTTAATTCCCAGTCTTGGCCACCCTGCAACCACGTTTCTGTAATGGCCACCAAATCATACCCATTTGTAATGATTTGTGCCATCAACTCATTTACTTTATTTCGAATGCTGCGTGCGTTTAGGTAGAGTGTTTTAATACTAGTTTTTAAACCATGATTTTTAGTTTTGACCCCTCCTGCAGCCCCTTTATATTCAGTGGCCCTTTTTGTTTTTTGCCTTGGGTTTCTCTGCCCTCCACTTTTATTCATCTCCTTTCTGTCTTTTGCTTTTGTCTCCTTTTTGTTTCCCTCTGTCTCCCTGAATTGGTTCCCATCCCCCTGCCATATTAGTTTAACTCCTCCCCAACAGCACTAGCAAACACTCCCCCTAGGACATTGGTTCCGGTCCTGCCCAGGTGCAGACCGTCCAGTTTGTATTGGTCCCACCTCCCCCAGAACCGGTTCCAATGCCCCAGGAATTTGAATCCCTCCCTGCTGCACCACTGCTCAAGCCACGTATTCATCTGAGCTATCCTGCGATTCCTACTCTGACTAGCACGTGGCACTGGTAGCAATCCTGAGATTACTAATTTTGAGGTCCTACGTTTTAATTCAGCTCCTAGCTCCTTAAATTCGTCTCGTAGGACCCCATCGCTTTTTTACCGATATCGTTGGTACCAATGTGCACCACGACAACTGGCTGTTCACCCTCCCTTTTCAGAATGTCCTGCACCCGCTCCGACCCATCCTTGACCCTTGCACCAGGGAGGCAACATACCATCCTGGAATCTTGGTTGCGGCCGCAGAAACGCCTATCTATTCCCCTTACAATCGAATCCCCTAGCACTATCGCTCTCCCACTCTTTTTCCTGCCCTCCTGTGCAGCAGAGCCAGCCACGGTGCCATGATCTTGGCTGCTACTGCCCTCCCCTGATGAGTCATCCCCCTCAACAGTACTCAAAACGGTGTATCTGTTTTGCAGTGGGATGACCGCAGGGGACCCCTGCACTACCTTCCTTGCACTGCTCTTCCTGCTGGTCTTCCATTCCCGAGCTGGCTGTGGACCCTTCACCTGTGGTAAGACCAACTCGCTACACGTGCTACTCACGTCATTATCAGCATCGTGGATGCTCCAGAGTGAATCCACCCTCAGCTCCAATTCCGCAATGCGGACCGTCAGGAGCTGGAGGCAGATACACTTCCCGCACACATAGTCGTCAGGGACACCGGAAGTGTCCCTGAGTTCCCACATGGTACAGGAGGAGCATATCACGTGACCGAGCTCTCCTGCCATGACTTAACCCTTAGATACACTTAAATTGGCAACAACAATGTTAAAGTTTACTCATTGTTATAGAAGAGAAAAAGGAAAAACTACTCACCAATCCAGCCAATCATTTACCCCCTTGGCTGTGACGTCACCTTTCTGTTTCTTTTATACTTCTTTTTTGCCTTCTCCCTGTAGCTACACAAGTACGCCTCTCCAATGAAGTCCCGACTGCCTCTCTGACACACCTCTCGCCGACGCTGGGCCCCGGACTCCCTGCTGTGCCTTTTATAGGCCTCTCCAACGAAGTCCCGACTGCCTCTCCGACGCACCTCTCGCCGTCGCCAAACAGGAGTCCCAGTGCAGTGCGTCAGGCACAGCTTCCAGCTAGGTACGTTGCAGTGGGAAGCGGAGACCATGATCGCAGAGGGTCAGGGAGCAGCAGCAGCCTCAGAGGAGCACAAAAATAATTCAACATTTAACGTTGGTGGGTGTCTTCTGTTCCATTGCTCGTGGGACTTGACTATTCCAACGCACTCCTGGTCGGCCTCCCACCTTCTATCCTCCAGAAACCCAAAGTCATCCAAAACCCGGCTGCCCGTGTCCTAACTCGCACCAAGTCCCGTTCACCCATCTCGCTGACCTACATTGGCTCACGGTCAAGCAACGCCTCGATTTCAAAATTCTGATTCATATTTTCAAATCCCTCCATGGCCTCACCCCCTCCCTATCTCTGTAATCTCCTTCAGCCTCACAGCCCCCCTGAGATGTCTGCACTCCTCAAATTCTGCCCACTTGAGCATCCCCGATTATAATCACTCACCCATTGGTAGCTGGCCTTCTGTTACCTAGGCCCTAAGCTCTAGAATTCCCTGCCTAAATGTAGCCGCCTCTCTACCTCTCTTTTCTCTTTTAAGATGCTCATTAAAACCTTCCTCTTTGACCAGATTTTGGTCATCGGCCCTAATTTTTCCTTATGTAGCTTCGGTGTCAATTTTTTTGTCTTGTAGCACTGCTGGGAAGCGTCTTGGGACGTTTTATTATGTTAAATGTGCTATATAAATAAAAGTTGTTATTATTGTTAGTAGAACTGGTCTGACCAGTTACACCTTAAAATGGCAACCAGGGTCCTAGTTATGTCATAGCATATCCCTCATCTATTACATTACTCATAACCAGATCTGGCAATTCCTCCGCCCTTGTAGGTTGGCTACTTAAAGACTTGAAGAAGGAACCCTGTGCACATTTTAGGAATTCCATTCCCTTTTCTCCATTTACTCCCTCGCTGTCCCAATCCATAAGTGAATGATAAAAATCTCCCCGAACAATAACAATGTTATTCTTCAGGATTCCTCTGATGACTCAACAAGTTTATCCAGTGCGTAGCAGAGCCAAGAAATCCATGAATGTTCCAAGTTTAATGCATAGTCTGTGTTGAGTTAGCTGATCTGAGTCAGGGCAGCAGAGGGAACATTTGAATTAGCATCAGCACTCCTGGGTTTGGAAGGGGAAAATCAGCCAGGATTTCCTATCCTGATCACTATTCAGCAGCGCCTGGTGAAGAAAGTGATGTGTGGGTGTCGGGTGAGGGCAGAATTGGGATTGGCTGCAATGCCAACCAGTGGTCAAGAAGCCTGCCAATGCTCACTGTCAAGGCTCACGAGTAATTAGTTGTCACTTGGGCTTGGCAATTCCTCATTTGTACCCTAGCAAGAAGTGGGCGCCTTCACCAGGAGGGGAGAAAACCTGGCAAGAGGAAGAACAATGGAATTGGAGTAAAGGCAAACAAGAAGGGGAATATTAGAAGCAGCTGGCCAAAGTATGCATGGTCCAATATAATGATTAGTATTTAAAGTCGAAAAATAAGAATAGAGTACAAGCAGTTCCACGTAACAAGACTCAGAAGAACACATTCCACTTAAGTACTGATTTTATCATTTTTCTGTCTTAATTTTTTTTATCCACTGCACCCAATTTTCTCTTTTTGTTCTCTACTATTTTTGAAACGTGCTGACTCTTGCAAGGATTTGGATACAATGGTGCTGGCACCTTCTGATAGATACGATGGGGTCAAGTTTCGGCCTGAGTTGCTCCTATTTTTTTGGAGCAACTGGTTTAGAATGGAGTATCTTAGAAATTGCAATTCTCAGCATTTAGTTTGCTCCAGTTCTAGTCAGTTAGAATAGTTTCATTTTGAACAGATTTTTTTTTTCAAAAGGGGGCGTCTCCGGCCACTTACGCCTGTTTTGAAAGTTTAGGCAGTGAAAACTTATTCTAAACTAACTTAGAATGGAATAAGTGTAGATTTTTGTACGCTCAGAAAAACCTTGCCTACACTTTAGAAATCAGGCGTAGGTTACAAATCAGGCGCAGGGAATGGGGGGGCGGAGGGGGGGAAGGGAAGTAATTACATTTTACAAGCATTCAACAGTCTTACTCATACAAATAAAGAGCCAGCCTGAATAAAAAATTATAAACAAAGCAAATACAAAATATTGAATATTCCTACCTGTGTGAAGCAGCAGCAGCCTTCGAGCTGCGGTGCTTCAGGCAGACCTTCCGTGTATTTAACAGGGGCGGCGTCAGTGACTCGACGGCAGCCCAACAACAACGGCAGCAAGCAGACTTCGAGATGCGAGGGAAGCTGAGGCCATTCGGCGACGGGATAGGGGCGGCGGCAGTGGCTGACGGCGGCCGAAGACACAGCAAGCAGCCTTCGAGCTGCGAGGGAGGCTGAGGCCATTCGGCCAGGGTCAGAGAGAGGCAACCAGGTAGCCAGTTTGAAACTTAAATTTGTAATTGCAGAATGGGTGCTGCATTGTCAACACCACGGATTATGCACTGGTTCGTCAGCAATTCACTGCATAGGAGAGAATTGCTTAGAGTTCACCGCACCAGGAACGTCATAGCCCGTAGGCTGATGGGCAGGATACCTTACCCATGTCGGCAATATCGAGCCAGGCGCTCGTACCTGGACATGAGCAAGCCTGATTGTGTCAAAAGGCTGCATTTCCGCAGAGAAGTTGTCATTGTGGTCTGTGATATGCTGAGAGCAGATTTGCAGCCCAGAAGCAGAACGCCAACTGCCTTGTCTGTTGAAGTGAAGGTAACAGCTGCACTTGCCTTCTATGCCTCGGGATCGTTTCAGGCTACAACTGGAGATGTGTGCGCCATCTCTCAATGTGCAATACATGCCTGTGTTTACCAGGTCACGGCTGCACTGTATGCGTGGAGGAATGACTTCATCAATTTCCCAATGACCGCACAAGTGATCCATGAGAGGGCTATAGGCTTCTTCAGGATTGCTGGCTTCCCAAAGGTACAG
The DNA here is from genome assembly GCF_044704955.1 of Pristiophorus japonicus. Taxonomy (NCBI): domain Eukaryota; kingdom Metazoa; phylum Chordata; class Chondrichthyes; family Pristiophoridae; genus Pristiophorus; species Pristiophorus japonicus. The sequence continues at coordinate 54,046,350 of NC_091983.1, forward strand.
GGCTGCATTGATTGTACCCACATAGCCTTGCGAGAACATATGGAGGATTCTGAGCAGTACAGGAATAGAAAAGGTTTCCACTCCATCAATGTGCAGCTCGTGTGTGACTACAAGCAGCGCATCATGTCAGTCGATGCGAGATACCCTGGCAGCACCCCTGATGCATTCATCTTACGCGACAGCGTTATATCTGACATGTTTAAGCAACAGCCAGAAGGGCAGAGCTGGCTACTGGGAGACAAAGGGTATGGCCTGACCACCTGGCTCATGACGTCCCTATGCGTGACACGGACGGGTGCTGACCGCCAATACAACATGGCGCACATTGCGACACACAGCATCATTGAGAGGACCATTGGCATATTGAAACAGCGTTTCCCATGCCTGGACCATTCCGGAGGTCACTTGCAATACTCTCCTCAGATTGTTGGTCACTTCACTGTTGTGTGCTGCATGCTCCATAAATTAGCCATCATGAGGCAGCAGGAGCTGGTATTGGAACCAGAAGATCCACGTGAGGGTCCAGTGCCTGATGATAGTATTTTGGAAGAGCAGGATGAGGATGATGACAATGATCAGGAAAGCATGCAAGTGCCTGATGCCGGAACACGAGGTCGGAGAGAGCCGTCCATCGTGCTCCTTTAACGATTGCTCGAGCCCTGCGCCAGCAGCTCATCCGTGAACGCTTCAATTACTGATGCCTGAGGGCTCTGACACCACTGTTGCACATGGACATGTTTATTCTTTGGAGTTGTTCCTACGTTGGAAGATGATTAAGTTTTAATGAAAAAATATTTCATTGAAAAGTTAACGTCACTGTAATAAAATATTTGTTGTATCAAACGTTACTTTTTAATATGACTCTTGAAGATCACTTAAAAACTTTAAGATCACTTATAAACTTGTAAAGTTATAAAACAATTTCAATGTGAAAAATCTTACACTCTCTTAAGCTCACTTAAACTTCAGGATCACTTTTTAGGTGCAAAATTAAATAAGATACAAATGAGAGAGCATTTACACTATAAGATCACTTAAAAACCCTAAGGTCACTTATAAGTTGTAAAGTTACAAAACTTACATAACAATTTCAATTTGAAAAACACTACTACAGCTACATCAAGAACAAGAACAAAAGCAGCAAAGAAAGGCTGCAACCATATCTCATCCACATCTCAGTGAATGTTCACTTCTTCATGGGGGTGTCATTTGATTGGCCGGGCTGTGTGCCCTTATTGCAGCAGCTATCTCCATGAGGGCCTGTGCTGTCGCTTGCATGCCCTCCCTCACGGCCTGTGCCATGGATTGCGCTCCCTCGGACATTCCCTCCCTAAGTTCCCGTGTCATTACTGCTATTTCTCCAATCAGGACCGTCACCTCTTCACCCACTGCACTGACGCTACCGATGAGTGATCGGGTAAGCTCATTGGTCTCCATACCCAATGCCACAACCTGAGCTGCATCTGTTGCACGCTGCATCTCAGGAGAGCAAGTCTCCAATCTCCTTCTCCTCTGCCTGGGTCTGCCTCGCGCACCACTGCACTGGGAGGCGCGGGCAGGGACGGTGGGACACATGGTGTTCTAAACGGCGCCACTACACAGGGAGGCGCGGGCTGGGACGGTGGGACGCTTGGTGTTCCAAACGGCACCACTACACAGGGAGGCGCGGGCTGGGACGGTGGGACGCTCGGTGTTGCAGACGTCAGTACTAGAGAGAGAGGCGTGTGCTGGGATGGTGGGATGCTCTGTGTTACAGACAGCTGCACTAGAGAGAGAGGCGCGGGCTGGGATGGTGGAACGCTCGGTGTTCCAGACGGCAGCATTCGAGTGCGAGCCGTGGGCTGGGATGGTGGGTGAATGGGTGTAAACTGCTCCATGATATCACCAGCACCAATGGGACCCGCAACGTCGGAATCAAAACCATGGAAGGTGGAACCAGAACCTATGCAAGGGGTTGCAACTCTGATGCCCCTTAATGGAGGCTCATAAACATTAATTTGGAAGCTCTCCCTGTAGACATTTCAGTCAGTGCCACCATCATCCAGTCTGGATCGTCCGCATCTGGTTGTACTGGTTCTTGTTCTGTAGCTTCAGGATCCTCAGGGTTGGCAGCATTATCATCATTATCATATCTGCAAAATACATCAGAACAGTCAAATGTTTAACAGCAAGGGAGGAGGCAGGATGAGTAGCATGAGCACTCTCACACATAGCAGGCCAGGCAGCGGGTTGATTTGAAGGGCCACGATGCATTTTCAGGACTTACCCTCTTCCTCGCATGTGGGCCCAGCTTGTGCTGTACTGATTGCTTTTCTCCATGTATGACTCATCATAGCAGCTACCCTCTGTTCCAAGGGTGTCAGTGGATGCAGATTGGGCACGCCTCCTCCTGATCGAGTTGCTTCCCTTTTGTTGTGGGCCAATTTCTTCTGCAAAGAGTAAAAGATAACTTTTTACTGAGTGCGTCTTTCTGCAGGGTGGGACATACACATAGTCACATTACAGTTAGGATTACGTTAAAAAATGAAAATATTACTTACACTTACTACTTGACCAAGGTCGTGCCATTTCTTTTAACACTGGCTTCCAGATCTCATGGTATGCACCACTGCGCAGTAATCTTCTGCAACTTGGTTCCAGCGTTTCTTCATTACCTTAGGAGGCACTTTTATGCGACCTCTGTTGCTGGTATCCAGCTCCTGCCATCTCTGCTCAATGACGTTGACTAATATCTCCACTTCCTCATGCAAGAAATTCTTTGTTCTTGGTGGACGTTGTTGCATTGCTGTATTGAATTGTCACTCTTATTTTTCAAAACACACAGTTCTTATTTTGCATGCACCTATGCAGCACCTGTTCTGGAAGTTTAGCAGTGAAAAGCTGCACTCACTGATTTCAGCAAGTGATTTCTTCAACATTGCTGCTAAAAGCACTCCTTCAGACACCAAAAAATTAACAAAATTCAATCCCAAGCCTTTCCAGAGGTCCAAGAGACAAATCAGCACTTTTCTTCAAGTTCCTTTAAAAATGGCCGAGTGCCAATGTTTATGGGCTACTGCTCGTGTGCGCATGCTTCAACGCGCACGCGCAGGGCTGCCGGCACGACGTTCTCTCATTTGACTTAGCCCCGCCCCCCTGCACTTGCAGAATCGGCGCGACTCTGTGGCTCCGCCCACCGCTGATGTCTGCACGCCGCACTGAGCTCCCAGGGACCTGCAGGGAGCCCGAGAATTGCAAGGTACATTTTTGTCGCACTTTTAGGCGCGAAAAATGGGCATCCATGTCGGGGCTGTGCCGTTCTAGGTGTGGCCCGAAACTTGACCCCTTTGTTACTTAGTTTAATTTAATTGTTTACATTTTATTTAGGGTTAGATGAAGTAAGGTGGGAGGAGGCTCATACGGAGCACAAACACCGGCATAGACCTGTTGGGCCAAATGACTTTTTTCTGTGCTGTAATTTCTATGTAATTCTATATAATTAATTCTTCATGTGATAGCCCTCCAGACCCTGAGGACAAAAATTGTAGACTTTCATTTTATGTGGGACTTTGATTCTGCTATTGGGCTAATGTTTTAAGAATGTAAGTACAGGGAGCATGTGCACTGACTTTATGCACTCACAACCTGAACTACAGAAGTACTAATTGTAAAAGCTCCCCAAGATAGCTTTGCTGAGATCAAGAGCTCGCATCAGAGGTTACCAGGACAATCCTGAGTCCAGCCTTCTGAGTGCAACTCTGAGCTGTGGCACCAGGCCAACTAAAGAAGTGGTACTTCACAAAGAAATATGGAATCTCTTCTGTACATTTTACTCAGAATGTGAACACTCGCACAAACTACACCAGTCAAATAGGTACATTTCTCAAATTATTCACGGTGGTGTTTAATGGACTGATAATCAAGCATTCTGTGGAAAGAGCTAAGTGTTTGTATTTATACGGCTTTTCAGGCAAATTATCATATATATATTATGAACTTCTTTTCCGCTGGATTCCATGGCGGTCTTTTAACTCCAGGGAGGGCAGCTGTTGTAAACCCTGGCGAACAGATACCGAGGCACAATTCAGACACTGTCTTACTGGAAACGTGCAGGTGGGAGTGCTGCAAAGAAAGAGGGAGAGGGGGAGGGACCACGAATGTGTATTATTGGGAGCCTAGAGGTCTTGGATCTCTTGGGAATTGCCTGCAAGAAAGCAACATTTCTTTCTCTACTTTCTTTCAGGATAGCATGTTGCTCTCTTCCTTCCCCTCCCCCCACCCCCACGAGGTTACCAATCCGTTACCCGAGACCCTGTTCACAAAGCTGTCCAACACCAGATGTAACTATGATCAGTTTCTCTCCTTTACTGGCATTTTATCGCCTGTTCTTGTTCATAAAATGCTGTTCATCTGCAGAACATATTTAACATTGTTCATGAAAGATACATAGGAACAGGATTCGGCCATTCAGCCTCTCAGGCAGGTTCTGCCATTCAATCAGATCATGGCTGATCTGTACTTGAACTTACCTTTGATCCATATCCCTTGATACCTTTACCTTATAAAAATATGCTGATCTCAGTCTTGAAAGTTTCAGTTGACCCCCAGCACCCACAGTCATTTGGGGAAAGAATTCCAATTTCCACTACCCTTTGTGTGAAAAAGTGCTTCCTGATTTCACTCCTAAATGGCTGAGCTCTAATTTTAAGATTGTGCCCGCCCTCCTTGTTCTGGATAGCCGCACCAGAGGAAACGTCTTCTCTGTATCTAACCTATCGAGTCCTTTTCTCATTTAAAACACTTCACAATTAGATCACTCCTCAACCGTCGAATCCCAAGGGAATACAAGCCAGATTTAAGCAAGCTGTCACTGTAGTTTAACCCTGGTACCATTCTGGTGAATCTGCATTGTACCCACACCAAGGCCAATATATCCTTCCTCAGTTGCAGTGCCCAGAATGGAACGGAGTACTCCAGATAGGATTCTGACCAAGGCTCTGGACCTCTGAGGCACAAAGTCCTCCCCTTTTATATTCCAGGCCACTCTGTTTGCATTCTGCCTGATTTTCTTTACCATTCATTTAGCCCTTTTTTGGCACTGCCCCGGGCAAATTTATCCCCGAAGGTCCACGTTCCTCGGGTTTCACAATTGATGTATGTATGCAGTGTATTTTTCAATGTGTGCAGGTGTAAATTTAAAAGGGATAGTGCTCAGAACCTCTTATCCTTTCCAGCATTCATGGGACTGGGTTTCTGTTTTTCTGACAATGCTGATAATATGCCTGACAGTCAGACAGTGTTTCATTTATCTGATAGTGAACAAGTAATGTTCCAGGCAAGATTCTTCTGTCGGACGTCTATTACCGCAAACTGTTTTCTCCTATATGGGAGGTAAGAGACATTGGGGTGGATCTTGACCATGTGGGATGCTGTAAAATGGATGATAGTGAGTTGGCAGCCCGTTTTACATCTCTCCCCATTTATATTGCTAAAAACAATAAAACTGGGGCGTGATGTAAAACAGGCTGCCGACTTGCTATCACCTGTTTTACACTGTCCCGCAAAGTCAAGATCTACACCGTATTGTGCTGGCTTAGTTGAAGTGGCAGTGTGCCATACAGTTGGCCTCAGTGCCCATGGGCAAGGAAAGTGAAAATCAATCAGGGTTTAAACTTCTGATTACCGGTGAATCCTGGTAGAAAATGTACATTTGTGGATGTCGGGTGACTTCAGGACAAGGCCTGGTTGTAATGCTCTCTGCAGTCAAATAGTCTGCCAACTTTCTCTGTCTAGTGGATACATGTAGAATGGGCGAGAGTCCTGGAAAGCTGGACTGCTTGTGGAACTGTACCTGATCCAGATTTAGTACCTTCAGGAAAGAATGGGACAACATTGGAGTGAGAGAAGAATGAAAGCAGGAAAAAATTATCAAATCTGTTCTTGAATGGAATGTGTTCTTATAAGACGTGTTATTTAGTGGAACTGCCTGTACCCTAACCTCATTTTTCTCACTTAAATCCAAATTAGAATTGTATCATAAATGCTGTGGACAGCTGCTTTCAATATTTTCGTTCGTACTTGTTTTTAAAATGACAGATTGTGGGCTGTGTCAACTCTTTTATGCACTAACTTTCATCAGTTGTTAAATTCAGAAACGGTCTGTGGAGTAGCTTTTGGTTGCTATACCATTTACTAATGTATCTCAGGTTTAATTCCTGTTAAAATAAACATTCCTGTGGAAATAAAATAATGCCTTAAATCCTTTCGCCTTGTGCCTCCAATTTCCCATCCTCCTCTCCTGAAGCCGTTAGCTTATGCTTGTGCATGGCTTCATGGGGTAGCTATCCTGCAGCCGTTCATCCGAGTACCCATTCTTCACATCAGCCCAGATAGTGTCAGCAGGCAATCCAAAAAGGGGCACCACACCTGAGCCTCATTCTGTCTTCACTAATGTCTATACACGCTCACTTTCATGCACTGGATTCTGAAAAACAATCAGGAGCAAGCACTCTGACTTTTTGTTAATTTCCCAAACCCACATGGGCACTAAAGCCAATTTTAGCAGTCCTACTGTCTCCCTGATTGAGATCAGTTAGCTCAGCACAGGGTGGGGATTAAACCTGGGAACTCTTGCTTACTTATTAAGAGATGCCATGCAGCCAGAGTTTGTATTGATCTTTCATATTGCACCACTGGCTTTACTGTTTTTTGGTTGAAATATTTTGTAATTAAAATATTATTACAAACTGGTGGGGCTCAGAAATGTCGTACTTGGTATAGATTCATCTTACTAAGGTCTAATCTTTTTCTTATACATTGGGCCATAATTTGCGGCCCTTACGGGCGCATATGAGGTGTGCGCACTCCCGTGGAGGCCTTGCAAGTTCTGAGTTTAGGCATGCGTAAAAGTAGGCGTAAGGCCTGCTTTTACCAGCACAAGAGTTTTAAAAAACAAAAAATAAGATTTTATCAATAAACAACCTGTGAAATAAAGTAAGTTTGGGCTAGACTTTCCACATCACGCCGCCCATATAAGGCCCATCTATGGGCCAAAACGGACCTCTATCGCCTATTTTGAGCAAAAAGTGGAAACTAGGCCCAAAATTTCGCCGGAAAAATAGGCCCTCAAGTTTCCACTTTGCTCGCTGAGATGATCACCCAAATGATCGCCCACACAAGGCCATCCCAAGTTTCAGCACTTAGCATGCACTTCACTGGGCCGATGCAAGGCCCAAAAGAGTGCTCAAAAATAGTTGCTTTTTCAGGGCCTTAGACAAGGAAATGGATGCCATTTTTAGCCTCTGAGGAAGGATGGAGAATTGTTCTGAGTTATTTAGAGAGTAAAATTGAAGCCAATTGTACTCAGAAATTTGGGACAGGGATATAAATAGGTATTATCACCTTATTTATGCTAAATAGATCTCATATATTGGAATTATTTAGAAAATAGCTTTTATATAGTGAAGTTATTTAATGATATTCCACGGGGAAACAGAATAAACAAACAAATCTGCATGAAGAACCGTACGTTGTAAAACTTATGTAAATAAGAGAGAAGGAACAAAAGTTGTAGAAATTTTTTTTTATTAACAAACAAATATTTTTTTAAGAACTAATGAACAACACCCTCTCTCCAACCCCCCACCCCCGCACCAACCCACTCTTTCCTCAAAATCCCCAAAACGTTAGAAGAATAAAAAATTGAACATTTTAAAGAACAAGTGGCCATTTCAGTCATGCTAACAAGTGACCATTTCAGTCATGACAACATGTGACCATTTCAGTCATATTAACAAGTGACCATTTCAGTCATGCTAACAAGTGACCATTTCAGTGATGATAACAAGTGACCATTTCAGTCATGAAAACAAGTGACCATTTAAGTAATGCTAACAAGTGACCATTTCAGAAAGAATGGAAAGTGAACAGTTAAGTAATGATAACAAGTGAACAAGTGAACATTTAACTTTTAAATATAATTGGCCAATTTAGTAACAATAACAATAAGAATAACAATAACAAAAGTATAATAAATTGATAACAACGTGAACGTTTTAAAACAGGTGAACTATAGAGAAGCACTCCTCCTCCCTACCTGCGGCCACGTTTCCAACCAGATCCTGTCCCACCCCATGTTCGCACCCCACCCGCCCATTTTGGTCTATGCAGACCGACACTAAGACGTCGTGCAGAGTGGGATCTCAAGACTTCCTGCTGTGATGGAGGTGACGGAGAGGAAGCGTAAGCCTGAGGCTCTACTTCCGAGCCCGGAGGAACTGTGCCCTCCGTACTCGCTTGCGTGCTCGGGGTGTCGCTGCGAGCAGACACGACACCTTGGGGTGCAGCGCCATGTCTAGCCAGCAATGCATGCTGTAGAGCATTGGTTGCAGCTGTCTGCTGCCGAATAGCCTCCAACGTCTCCCTTGCAGTCTGTGACCAGTCAGAAAACCAGTTGGAGAAGTTATGGCAGAACTCGCTCCAGGATGCAGGAAACTGGCTCCAGTTCGCAGAGAACTGGCTCCAGTTCGCAGAGAATCCCGCGAACCCCTGGATAAGGTCGCGACCAATCGCGACCGTCTCCCTGCACAGGGAAATCAAGCTCTCTGTCTGGCCCTCCAAGGCAGGTGATTGCTCGCCACGCTGACCGGACCTCCGTGGGATCGGCGTTTGCAATATGACGCGCCTTGGCGTCACCACCTGCACACTGCTTGGTCCCGGTGCTTCTTCCATCTCAACCGAGATGGCCGCAGGTTGTTCCCCCATCACAAAAAAAACTCTTCTTCTTCCGTCTCCTCCTCCTCCTCCTCCTGCTGAAGCACAGCAGCAAGAGTCTGCAGTGGCTCCTCTTCTTCTTCAGCCTCCTGCGATGTTGGAGACGGTTCAGTGGTAGTGGACTCCTCTGACTCGATGACCACTTGACCTTTAATTTGATAAACAATGTTTAACAATTCAAATCATTGCATTACAATTTTTCTCGAACTCAAAACATTGCAATGCTTTTCATTACCCCATATGCATAGGTGATCACAAGGTTTAACATGACGTAACATGACCTCATTCGAACATCTATAGTACATCACAATTACATATCAGATTATATTATAATTGCATAACATTATATTGTAATTGCATAACATTGCATAACATCAAATTACATTTTAATTGCATAACATTATATGCGTAACTACGATATTTTCAGTATTTACTAATGATTCACACATTGCACAATGCACATTTCTTATTATTCACATGTCTCAAGGGTGGGTTCGGCCACACCACGGGATGTGACCGAATGGCTTTCTGGCCCCACCAAGGCCACCGCAAGCTCCTCGTAAGCACTTAAACAGTGCATCATGGCAGAGCCCCTGCCCGTCCTGCGTTGCTCATGATTATTGATCGAGATCTTCTTCTGTAAATGATACGATAACATTGCACGGCATAAGCAAATGGATCAGGCAATTTAAGACATTGAAGACATTTAAGACTGACAGATTTAAATGTTCTATTACAAATTAGCATTACATTGCATATTTCACACTGCAACATTTAACTTTATGCTGGGTTGCATAAATTTATTCATAATTTAGTTATGTTTAAATGTAACCAAACAACATTGCAGATTCTAGTTACTATTTAGATCATTAAATAATACATAAATATAAATTTCAACTTACTCTCGCAGCTGCCAGTAGGCTGTTCCAACGTTTGCGGCATTGGTCCGGTGTGCGCGTTTCATTAGATGCCGACGTGACCACGTCGGCAATGTCAGACCAAATCCTCTGATATGCATGGGGTGGAGGTTTCCCATGCCCACCCCGTGTCAGATCCTCCCACCTGGTGCTGACAACATTCATGAGGGTCTCATTGGCCTCCTCGCTGAAAGGCTTGGCCCTACGCCTCTCAAATGATGCCTCCATGTCGATTAATATGAGATTATTCAAATCACAAAATGCTTTCTCCTCTCTCTCTCTCTCTCCCCCGACCCTCACAGAACTTCTGAGCATGTGTGAAGACCCCTGACTTCCCAAAATGCGGGAAGGAGTATCAACCTGGAAAAAAAATCAACCTGCACATGCGCAGTAATGCGTTGCTAGGGAAGCTTTTTTTTTCATTCACTTCTGTTTTCTTTGGGCGATTTGACATCGCTGGGGTAAGGCCAAGTTGAAAATCGCAACAAAAAAAAAATGGGCCTTGAGCCAGTGATCAGCATGGGCGATAGATCCCGCATCACTGGAACAAGGCCCATTTTTTTTGGTCTTAGCCAGAAAGTGGAAAGTATAGCCCTTTATTTTCAACCCCTTTAAAACATGTAAATGTATTTTTCCAAAAATTACATTTTTGTTCTAAATATTTAATTAAATACCATTTTAAATCATTTTAAATATGTGATTTTTTTTTACATTTATTTGAAGTGTAGATGTATTTTTTGGGGGAATTCCCTTTCATACTTATCCCCATAAGCATGAATGGGGATTCCCTTCTGTCATTCATTGGGCCGACCCACGTGATCCAAGGGGCGCTCGCAAACAGCATATGCCCCTCGGATACGTGGGCCTCTGCCCGCGGGTACCCGGAGAGGCCCAGAATCGCGAATCTCCGCACCTCCCGAACCACCAGGTACACGGGCATTTTATTTGCGAATCAGAGACATTTCCCCTCGGGAAGCCTCCGACCGCAAATTCAGGACCATTGAAAAACAAATGTGAAGGCCTCAAACCCAGAGGGCAGGTCGACACCAAATCTGAAACAAATCAAAGTGAAGTCAAGAGGGCTGATTTTGGCTTTCGGCAATGGTGGAAACCGAGTGGATCGGCCGCCAGTTATAAACCCCACCTGATTTTCCTTTCCATTGACTTACCGATAAACAAAGTTTTCAAAATCTCTTCAATGGCACAGCATAATCTCAAAGCCAATCTTTGCACTGGAGGTGGATGCTAATCTCACTGCCATAACACTGCATTAGGGGGCAGGCACGCAACCTCCTCGGGAGAGGCAGCTTGTCAATTGCAATATGTTAATTGTTCAATTACGGCAATATTAATGTGGGTTTTGGAGTTTAACTTTGGCTGCACGGATTTCCGGGGCTTCCTGGAACTCGCCAGTGAAAGCGAGGTGAGTAGACAGTGACGATTGAGGGGGCTGAAGCATGAGAGAGTACTCACAGCTGCTTCCTTACCTGCTTGTGTGAAAGAATTTGTTCACGGTACCTGTACTGAGAGGTTACTTTACACACTTTGGAGGTTCAGAGGTCTGATCTGCACTTTCGAGCTCTGATCTATCATATCAGCATGAGAACAACTTACGCTGTGCTACACTGAACCCCAAATGAGGACCAAGATGACCACCAGCTGCACCAGCAACAGCCTGCTGTTCACAGCCCCGCAGCTCCACAGGAGAGAGGGGATCAGCAGAGAGCTGCAGCTCGCAGGATGCCGTACCCAGTGCATAGGGACTACAGGCAGAGGATAAGCTTCCTCGACATGTCGGAACAGCATTGTCTCAGGAGGCTCAGTTTGCCATGGCAGGTGGTGGCAGACATTTGCAGCCTCTGGATTAAAACCCGTTGCCAGCTGGACCTGGTGGCCACGCTTTACCCGTGGCTATTAAAGTCACCGCCACCTTCAACCTTTTTGCCTTTTGATCCTTCCAGGGCTCGCCCAGAGACATTTGCAGGATTTTGCAGTCAGCGGCACACAAATGCATAAGACAGGTGGCTTCTTTTCCAAGGCTGGAAATTATGTGAACTTTGTCTACGATGACGCCAGTCATAATGAGTGATCGCTTGGGTTTGTGGGTCTGGCTGGCCTCCCACAGGTCCAGGGCCTCACCAACTGCACACATGGCACTCATGGATCACCCAGGAATGTTTGTCATCAGCAAGGGCTTCCACTCCATCAATGTGCAGCTGGTGTGCAACCACAAAAAGATCTTTCTGCACGTGTGCGCAAGATTCCTGGGTAGCTACCGTGAGATTTTCGTCCTGCGGCAGTCCAATCTCCCAAACATTTTCATACCTCAGAGCAGAGTGACCAGCTGGCTGCTTGGAGACAAGGGATACCCACTTAAAATGTGGCTGATTATACCTCTCAGAAACTGGAGGAATGAGGCACAGGAGCGATACAATGAATGCCATATGACCTCAAGATGTGTCATTGAGCAAAACATCAGCATGCTGAAGATGCACTTCTGGTGCCTGGACAGACCTAGAGGCATACTTTATTTGTTCTTGGGATGTGGGCGCTATTGGCAAGGCCAGCATTTATTGCCCATCCCCAATTGCCAAGAAGATGGTGGTGAGCCGCCTTCTTGAACTGCTGCAGTCCGTGTGGTGAAGGTACTCCCACAGTGCTGTTAGGGAGTGTGTTCCAGGATTTTGACTTGGCCACAATGAAGGAACAGCGATATATTTCCAAGTCAGGATGGTGTGTGATTTTGAGGGGAACTTGCAGCTGCTGGTGTTCCCATGTGCCTGCTGCCCTTGTCCTTCTAGGTAGTCGTGGGTTTGGGAGGTGCTGTCAAAGAAGCCTTGGTGAGTTGCTGCAGTGCATCTTATAGATGGTACATACTGCAGCCATGTTGCATCGTTGGTGGAGGGAGTGAATGTTTAAGGTGGTTGACAGATTACCGATCAAGTGGGCTGCTTTGTCCTGGATGGTGTCGAGCTTCATGAGTGTTATTGGAACTGCACTCATCTAGGCAAGTGCATTCCTGATTCATCACATTCCTGACTTGTGCCTTGTAGATGGTAGAAAGGCTTTGGGGAGTCAGGAGGTGAGACACTCACCGCAGGATGTTGATGGTGGGGGATTCGGCAATGCTAATGCTGTTGAATTTCAAGGGGCAGTGGTTAGACACACTCTTGCTGGAGATAGTATTGCCTGGCACGTGTGTGGTGTGAATCTTATTTGCCATTTATCAGCCCAAGCCTGAATGTTGTTCAGGTCTTGCTGCATGCGAGCATGGACTGCTTCATTATCTGGGAAGTTGCGAATGGCACTGAGCACTGTGCAATCATCAGTGGACAGCTCCACTTCTGACCTTATGATGGATGATTGACGAGGCAGCTGAAGTTGGTTGGGCCTAGGACACTGCCCTGAGGAACCCCTGCAGTGCTGTCCTGGAGCTGAGGTGATTGACCTCCAACAACCACAACCATCTTCCTTTGTGCTAGGTATAACTCTAGCCAGTGGAGAGTTTTCCCCCTGATTCCCATTGACTTCAATGTTACTAGGGCTCCTTGATACCAGACTCGGTCAAATGCTGCCTTGATGTCAAAGGCAATCACTTTCACCTCACCTCTGGAATTTAGTTCTTTTGTCCATGTTTGGACCAAGGCTGTAATGAGGGCTTGAGCTGAGTGATCCTGGCAGAACCCAAACTGAGCATCGGTGAGCAGGTTATTGGTGAGTAAGTGCCACTTGATAGCACTGTCGACTACACCTTCCATCACTTAGCTAATGATTGAGAGTGGACTAATGGGGCAAAAGTTGGCCAGATTGGATTTGCCCTGCTTTTGTGGACAAGACATACCTGGGCAATTTTCCACATTGTCGGGTAGCTGCCAGTATTATAGCTGTAATAGAGGTGCAGCTAGTTCTGGAGCGCAAGTCTTCAGCATGACAGCTGGGATGTTGCCGGGGCCCATAGCCTTTGCTACATCCAGTGCACTCAGCTGTATCTTGATATCACTTGGAGTGAATCGAATTAGCTGAAGACTGCCTTCTGTGATGATGGAGACCTCAGGAGGAGGCCGATATGGAACATTCACTCAGCACTTCTGGCTGAAGATGGTTGAAGGGCCACTCCCTCCCAACTGTATACCATTGTGCCATCATCCCTGGTGGGTCTGTCCTGTCGGTGAGACAGGACATACCCAGGGATGGTGATGGAGAAGTCTGGTACATTAGCTGAAAGGTAAGATTCTGAGTGTATGACTATGACAGGCTGTTATTTGATGAGTCTCTGTGACAGCGCCCCAATTTTGACACAAATCCCCAGATATTAGTGAGCAGGACTTTGCAGGATTGATTGGGCTGGGTGTGCCGCTGTCATATCTGAAGCTGATGCTGAGGTCAATGGTGGGTGGTCCGCCTGGTTTTATGCTTATTATTGCTTATAAATCCAGCCCTTTGTTTTTGTGGGACAACAACTCAACACCATGGGTTAGAACCTCCACTTTTTTTGCATGCTTAACGCCTACTTAATGCCCATTTTACTGCTGAACTGACGTATAATGCCCATATTTCACCCATTTTGGCACAAAATGGAAACTGGCGGGCATTTTTAGGAAACTTATCGGCGAGCGTTACTTTCCCTGTGTGCTTAACGCCAAGAAAAAATATTACCGCCCGCCCACTGTTTTGGGGCGGAATCAGCAGAATGGGCAAAATCAACGCCCATAATATCACCCAGCACGGAATTAACGCCGAAATTCAATATTAACGCCTGCCCACTGTTTTTTGTCGTAAAGAGCATATTTACCAAACTAGCAGCCATGGAGAACGCCCATCATCAATTTCACAACCTCGCACACATATCGGCCACAATATCACTCACCCAAAAAACTCCCAGAAAAAGTGGAACTAACCGGAACGAATCACAGTGTTATGGACGCCATGTTCCAGATCATATATCGTGTCCTTTAAAAGGCTGCTGTGCTTCAACCTCGGCAGAGTTCGGATGTACTCTGCAGGTCATTGGAGTTGATGTGAACATCTCTAAAAACATCTTGACCACACTGTGACCGATTGGAATTGAAGAGCTATGTTCATCGGGACATTCCTTGTTTGCGACCAATCGGTGGAAAACAGAGAGCTACTGCAATGAGGCCTGTCCTTTCTCACCCTTGCTTTGTGACAAAATACATGCAGCAGACTCGATATCGCTGAAGGAATGCTCCACTGCATTATGTGCCCAATGTAAGAAGTGACAGACAGATGAAGAGGACCAGACGTTGCAGCCCCCGCAAGCACAAGGAGAAGCATTCTTACCTCGACTTGCCCGACACCACCTGCCTTCGAAGACTGCACTTCCACAAAGAGATTATCACTGAGGTACGCCAGCTGATAAGGTCAGATCTGAAGCCTGCCAGCACCATCCGTACTGCACTGTCCATCGGGGTCAAAGTCACCGCAGCACTGTCGTTCTATGCCTTAGGTTCTTTTCAGGCCACAGCTGGCGACATTTGCGGACTTTCTCAGCATGCCACACATCGCTGCATTAGACAGGTCACTGAAACCCTGTACGCACGCGGGAGGGACATTATCAGCTTCCCTATGACCAGGGAGGCACAGAGTGAGAGGGCTCTAGGATTCTCCAGAATTGCAAACTTCTGCAAGGGATTCCACTCCCTGAATGTCCAACTGGATGTCGACCACCAGCAAATTATACTGGTAGTGAATGCTCCATTTCCGGGCAGCATCCATGATGCTCACATCCTGTGTGAGAACACTATATCTGACTTGTTTAACAATGAGCCACAAGGTCAATGCTGGATGCTTGGGGACAAAGGATATGGCCTCACCTCCCTGCGTGACTCCCACAACGAGGCCGAGAGGTGATATAACGAGAGCCACAGAGCAACTCACAATATCATGGAGAAAACTATTGGAATGCTGAAACAGCGCTTTAGATGCCTGGACCACTCAGGAGGCGAGCTCCAATACCACCCTGAGCAGGTAGCTCAATTTGTGGTGATGTGCTCCATGCTACACAACTTGGCTATCAGGAGGGGACAAGAATTGCCTGATGAGTCTGACAGTCCACCTCACCAGAGAGAGGAAGAGGAGGACGAGGAGGCAGATGCTGACATTGGCCCAGAAAATCAGGCTGATGCTGAAGCCATGCCCCCGCCCCCCCTGTAGACCACATGAAAGGGCCCATGGTGGCATGATAGCTGCAAGAGCCTTACGTCAGGAACTCATCAATGGTCGCTTTGTCTGAAAGAACGTTGGTGTTATTTACAAGGCTGACACACTGCTGGGTGTGCAGGTCATACATCAATGATGGGCATCACCTTGGTGGCAGTTAAAGTTTAAGTTGATTGAAGTTAAGTGTGATTATACCCTTTGATGTTAAGGAATCACCAGTGTGTAATGGTGCAGCTATCTTAGCCAATGCGCTGCAAGGTTTTGTTGAATAAAAAACATTTAAACCGAACATTAGTCTGAAATCATCAGTATTTCTGTACAAACCGACCCTTTCCTCCCTGCCCCACCCCCGCTTCTCCTCCCCACCTCTACCCCTCCTGATTCCAAGCCGCCTGGCCGAGGAGGTCCTCAGACGATGCTTCATTGAGGGAAGGAGGGGAGTAATAGCCGAAGCGCTGTTAGGACGGATACGGGAGAGAACGGTCCCGAGGTGGGAATGTGCTCCGAGCCATAAGCAAGATGTTGCTGCTGGTTCTCATGTATAGTTGGCAATGGGGATGCATCACCTTGGGGTGCAGTGCTGTGCTCCGGGACCACTGTGAGCCCTCTGCCACCAGTGTTCCTGGCTACCAGCTCCAGGGCCTCCTCCATCCCTTCCATGTTATATCTTATTTGTTGGACAAAAACTCGGTGCCAACATTGTTCTTGGTGCTTAGTAGGCTTTGTGCTGCTGATTAATCTCCGTCATGCCTCCCACAACAGCCAAACAAGCACACACCACAGCCACACATGCTTTCAGTGCCTCTGAGCTCCTTCTCTCTCTGTCTCCTCTTCTGCGCAAGTCATGATGACCCTAGACCTCCTGAGTCGCGGGAATCGAGCGTTGCCATGCCGTTGCTAAGGACGGCCACACTTTACGGCAGAAGGTCAAAAAAATTTAACACTACTGCCCATTTGATATCGCTCGTGGTAACGCACATTTTCAAAAATGTTATCTAGGTGTTTTGTGAATGGACGAGAAGCCAGCGATCTGAAAACTCTTTTATAATGCCCACACTGGAAATAACGCCCATTTTTGGGCAATAAGCACAAAAGTGGAGGTTCTAGCCCCATGACTTCTAAGTTGACTAAGTTAATTTTGCTCTTCAAATAACATACTGAATCATGCCAGGCTTGAGATGCCAGCAATTTCAAGATGTACAAAATCACATCAACAGCATATATTTTGAGCTCTCTCTATTTTACAATTGGTAAAGGTTAAACTAATAAGCCAAGCAGAGGATGAAAGAATATTAGTTTGGATAAAGAGGACCTTCCATTTACATGGCACTTTCCTGGATGTCCCAAAGTGCTTTCCAATTGAACAATTACTTTTGTAATTATAATTATAATCTCTGTTGCTCTGTAGGCAAATACGGCAGCCAATTTGTACACAGTAAGGTCCCACAAACAACTAACAATATAATGACCAAATATTCTGTTTTTCTAACGGCGTTGGCTGATGGAGGAATGTTGCCCAGGACACCAGGAGAATTCTCTGTTCTTCAATTAGTTTAAATGGGATCTTTTATGTCAACCTAAACAGGCAGAAAGTGCCTTGGTTTAACACCTCATCCAAAATTAGTATCTCCAACAATGCAACACTGCCTCAGGACTGCATTGAAGTATCAGCCTCGATTATATACACAGGTAACTAGAGGCAACATAAACCCACAATTTTATGGCTCAAGAGACCGGATATTTAATAAGTAACAAGCTTGGCTAAGTCCAGAAGGGAGGATTCTATTAGTAACCATATAGAGTATAGAGACTAGGTTATGGCAAAAAAAAATCCACCTGATGAAGACATCAAATCCTATTTTCTCAAGAGCAACCTGAAGGAAACTCTATTCCATCTAGTCGGAGCATTTCTCTGTACCCATATATATCACGACCTTTCAGGGTTATCACAAAACAGCTCTTGTACATTTTGTAGGTATGTCTCTCAGATTGACCAGTTTCATGTCAACATCAGTTCAGTATCATATTGGCTCAGTGATAGCACTTGCTTCTAATTCAGGCCCCCTGTAGTGCATTGTTGAAGGTGGCATCTTTCAGATGAGATGTTAAGCTGTTAAAGGGTGGTGCAAAAGATCCCATCGAAGCTACTTGACAAAGAGTAGTGGAGGTTTCCTGGTCAACATTTATCCCTCAACCAACACCACCAAAACAGAAAAACCAGTCCTTTGTCTCATTCCTGTTTTGGAACTTTGCTATGTGCAAATTCTGCTGTGTTTACCTATACAACAACAGAGGCTATCAGAAGTAATTCATTGGCTGTGAAGTGCTTTGGGATGTTGTGAAAGGTGTTATAAAAAGGGACGTTCTTTCTGTTCATAGTGATCAAGTTGCGGCAACACTCACCAAAGCAAACTGGGTAAAATCTCAGGTGTGATGTTGGTGGATCAATTTCACAGAGTTCTCATAATCGTCTGCCATAACTTCAGTGTAAGAGTCACGGAAACACTGCAAAAGTGGCATCAGCACCATTTGTGCTGTTTTTATGGTGTCTCTGTAGTTTCTCCTCTGACGTTACGGTGGGTGACTGGCAGCAGCTTTTCTTGGTTGCTAGGAAGTGAGCCAGCCTACCTCAGATGAAGGAAAGGAATTATGTTTGCACAGGAGGGAGACAATTGAGTTGTAGGCTTAATTGTAGCGTTTTGTAGTCTCAGTGAACAATTTTTCCCCAGACACTTATAGCGCTAAAGAGCCTCCGAGGTGGCCAAGATGGGGATCTTAAGCTGAAACGTTGGTTTAGCCCGCATTTGGCGCAAGACGTCATTCTTCATATTCTTCAAACATCTATCGGACCCAAATCTGCACAGTGGCAAAATAGCAACTTAGCCATTCCCAAATATTGCAACCAGTTTGCAGGCACCTTGCCAACCTGAGAGAGGACACAGCTAAGTTTGTGTCCCATTGTTGTGGTATCATGAATATATGGGGCCAGCGCCGAGAATAATTATAAAGCTAGAATAATCAATGTTGACATGTGCATGTTAAAGAATTGTGAATGGTTTGTCTACTTTATGGGCTGAAGTCACCAAGTAGCTTCTGACTTATTCACAAAAGGACATTTTTATTAATGGGTACAAGTACTGCCCTTGGTGTAGGGAATGGTGGATGTTAAGGTATACACAATACCATTGTGGGAGCACTATCATCACAAGGACAGCAACGGTTCAAGGAGAAAGCCCACCAACAATGTTCCTGCTAAACTGTGAGGCTGCACAGCAGTCTGGAGGTCCCATGCAAGCTGCTCGCTGGCTTTGCAATGGAATAATCATGCAAGTGCGGAAATTTGAATGGGATGTGTCCGACACCCACAAAAAGAATTAGAGGGAAGATTGCCCACCAGCCACTTCTCGGAGAAATTAAGGATGGGAAATAAATGTGGTATGCCAGTGTCACTCACATCCAGAGAACAAATAAAAAAACATAGAACCTATTCAGTCTCAGCTCATGTTGTATGTATTGGGGTGCACATACTGGAGTGGTTCTGTAACACCAGCTGTTGTTGTAGAAACGACCTTGTTTATATTGGAGAGCAGATCAACAACAGCAGGATCTACTGCTTTAGGGGCTTCTAGCCCCTCCCCACCTCCCGTGAGGTGAGTGCTGCCTTGTTTACACTAGGTTAACCAAATGTAACCTAGTTACCACAGGTCCAGTAACTAGTTTGCCACCGACTTGGGATCTGCCGTTGGTGGCAATGTAAGCGCACTGTTAGGTTTCCACACTCTGAACTGTGCTCCTCAGATCTTCTTGTTGTGGCTGCATCGGCCCACAGTGCAGCCAGGGCAGTGTTTAAATCTGCGCTGTTTGTCTGTGCATTACTGCCGAGACTGCTTCATTCGCATATGCACTTCCAGCAGAGTTGCTGCAGAGCATTCAGGAGTAAAAGCCCCGATGGTGTGTTGTTGCTTTTTGTTTGTTACCATCCCCCTCACTGCAATGACATTAACTATAGAACCCTAGCTGCTGCTTCGACTCAGGCCAGTGAACTGTGACCGCAACTAGGAGCTTCCAGACTACTGTTAATGGCAGTCCCAGTCAACCACCAGGAGAATATAGCCCTGATGAGGCTCCCTGCGAGTTATTCTTCCTGCAATTCACTAGCAAGTGAAGGAGAAAAGAAAGAAAGAAAGAAAGAAAGAAAGAAAGAAAGAAAGAAAGAAAGAAAGAAAGAAAAAAAGAAAGAAAGAAAGAAAGAAAGAAAGAAAGAAAGAAAGAAAGAGAGACACTCATACAGCACTTTTCACAACCTCCGGAGGCCCAAAGTGCGGTCACTGTTGTGATGTAGGAAACACGGCAGCCAATTGTGCACAGCAAGTTGCCACAAATAGCAATGTGATAATGACCAGATGATCTGTTTTTGTTATGTTAATTGATGGATAAATATTGGCCAGGACACTGGGGATAATTCCCCTGCTCTTCTTCGAAATAATGCCATGCGATCTTTTATGTCCACTTGAGAGAGTAGACAGGGCTTCGGTTTAACGTCTCATCCCAAAGTCAGCACCTCTGACAGTGCAGTACTCCTTCAATACTGCACTGCACCTAGATTATTGTGCTCAAGTATCTGGAGTGGGATTGGAACCTACAACCTTCTGACTCAGAAGTGAGAGTGCTACTATCGCTTCTCGGCCTTTTGGCTAAGATCTGCATAACTAACCTGACCAGCCACCATGACGTCCGGGTGGTTCCTCCCTGGTCAGGAAGGTATATGCTTACATTTTTGTAAACAGGAGGTGGGTGGGATTGGTGACCCATCCACCTCCACGGAGGTGTGTGGGGGACCTGACCCATCCACCTCCATGGCACGAACCTGGTATTGCAGTACTTCCAGGAACGGTGCAGTGGCTCTAGGCCTTTTGGCTAAGAGCATTGGCGCAGAGTGATCCTTGACTGGTGCAGGGTGACCTCTGGCGTTTGACAAAGAATTGTAACGATTGGATAACGATTGGACATGAATTAAAAAAAAAGAAGTGAGAGTGCTACCTACTGAGCCACAGCTGACATAGCGTGAATATGACGTCATGGGCGGGTTCTCTGCCCGGAAGTCAGCCCGATTGGCAGGCTGGCTTCCAGTCGGGGGGGGAACGCTGAACAAGAGACTGGAACGACAGTAGAATGAAGGACTGAGGCTATGACGGTAAGGGTTTTTGAATGTTGCTTCAGCGAACCTTTGGCTGACAGCCTTTCTAATACAGCATAATGGAGAAATTATTGCATTAAACGCTGTTCCAACTTGTAACTTTGATGTAGCCAAACCTTACATCTGTTTTTACAAACTTTAATTCTGAAATAACTGTCACAGTCAATGAAAAGAGAACTTCAGGTTCCAAATATTTTGCAACAGCTGCCATGAGAATTTCAAACTGCTGCGTTAACTCCATTTACATTTCCAAAATGGTCAGGCTGAATCCCCAGAGCTCGGCATACAGTGAAATTCTCATTTTAAATTAACTTCACCATCTAGAGGGGATGTGATCTTGAAAGACTTGAAGCATGATGCTGCTCAACCACCTCTCAAGTAGATTCAAAAGATGATCTGAATTAGATATGGTTTTGTAAAGTGTCAGATCAGGCTTCGCATGGTCCAATAGATGTATTACCTATTATCTTGCTGTTGTGCCTTTCTACAGAAAGGCATAAGTTAGAACATATGACAGCAATGTAAAATCAAGGTAAGGTAACAAATGCTTCGGAGAATGCAGGTAAAATGTTACATTTTTGACCCGCCCAGAATGTTCGGTAGGGAGTGGGGTGTGACAGCATGCATGAGGGGATAGAGTGTGTGCGTGTGACGTCATGGACAGGTTCCCTTTCAGAAGTCAGCCTGATTGACAGGAGGCCGCAACCACAGGTAGGTGTGAGACCAACCCCAGTGAGGGGGGGGGGTCTGATCTCGGGGTGGGGGGGGGGGTTTATACAGGGGGAAGTGGAGCTGATGGTGGGGGGTACCCAAAGGAAGCACTCTTTCTCCTCCTGGCCAACAAAGATTGCTCCCCCAGGCTATCCTCGCCTCGCTGTAGCTGCCAGGAATCCCGAGGCTGAGGATCCCTAGGATAAAAAGGAAAAGAGTGGCTAAAATAAACGTTGGTCCCTTAGAGGACGAGACCGGGGAATTAGTAATGGGGAATATGGAGATGGCAGAAACTCTGAACAAATATTTTTTATCAGTCTTTACAGTAGAGGACACAAACAATATTCCAACAGTGGATAGTCAAGGGGCTATGGGGGGGGGGGGGGGAGAGGAACGTAACACAATCACAATCACTAAGGAGGTGGTACTCAGTAAAATAATGGGACTAAAGGAAAATAAATCCCCTGGACCTGATGGCTTGCATCCTAGGGTCTTAAGAGAAGTAACGGCAGGGATAGGAGATGCATTGGTTGTAATTTACCAAAATTCCCTGGATTCTGGGGAGGTCCAAGCAGATTTGAAAACTGCAAATGTAATGTTCCTATTTAAAAAAGGAGGCAGACAAAAAGCAGGAAACTATAGACCAGTTAGCCTAACATCTGTGGTTGGGAAAATGTTGGTGTCCATTATTAAAAAAGCAGTAGCAGGACATTTGGATAAGCAAAATTCGGTCAGGCAGAGTCAGCATGGATTTATGAAGGGGAAGTCATGTTTGACAAATTTGCTGGAATTCTTTGAGGATGTAACGAACAGGGTAGATAAAGGGAGAACCAGCGGATGTGGTGTATTTGGACTTCTAGAAGGCATTTGGCAAGGTGCCACATAAAAGGTTACTGCACAAGATAAAAATTCACGGGGTTGGGGGTAATATATTAGCATGGATAGAGGATGGCTAACTCACAGAAAACAGAGAGTCGGGATAAATGGTTCATTCTCGGGTTGGCAATCAGTAACTAGTGGGGTGCCGCAGGGATCAGTGCTGGGACCCCAACTATTTACAATCTATATTAATGACTTGGAAGAAGGGACTGAATGTAACGTAGCCAAGTTTACTGACGATACAAAGATGGGAGGAAAAGCAATGTGTGAGGAGGACACAAAAAAATCTGCAAAAGGACATAGACAGGCTAAGTGAGTGAGCAAAAATTTGGCAGATGGAATTTATTTTGGAAAGTGTGAGGTTATGCACTTTGGCAGAAAGAATCAAAGAGCAAGTTATTATTTAAATGGAGAAAAATTGCAAAGTGCTGCAGTACAGCGGGATCTGGGGGTACTTGTGCATGAAACACAAAAGGTTAGTAGGCAGGTACAGCGAGTGATCAGGAAGGCCAATGGAATCTTAGTCTTTATTGCAAAGGGGATGGAGTATAAAAGCAGATAAGTCTTGCTACAGTTGTACAGGGTATTGATGAGGCCACACCTGGAATACTGCGTGCAGTTTTGGTTTCCATATTTACGAAAGGATATACTTGCTTTGGAGGCAGTTCAGAGAAGGTTCACTAGGTTGATTCTGGAGATGAAGGGGTTGACTTATGAGGAGAGGTTGAGTAGGTTGGCCCGCTACTCATTGGAATTCAGAAGAATGAGAGGTGATCTTATCGAAACGTGTAAGATTATGAGGGGGCTTGACAAGGTGGATGCAGAGAGGATGTTTCCACTGATGGGGGAGACTAGAACATGGGGGCATAATCTTAGAATAATGGGCCGCCCATTTAAAACTGAGATGAGGAGAAATTTCTTCTCTCAGAGGATTGTAAATCTGTGGAATTCGCTGCCCCAGAGAGCTGTGGAAGCCGGAACATTGAATAAATTTAAGACAGAGATAGACAGTTTCTTAACCGATAAGGGAATAAGGGGTTATGGGGAGCGGGCAGTGAAGTGGACCTGAGCCCATGATCGGATCAGCCATGATCGTATTAAATGGCGGAGCAGGCTCGAGGGGCCATATGACCTACTCCTGCTCCCATTTCTTATATTCTTATGCTATCCCCGGCTAGCCACAGTTATATCTGCTCAGCAGGCTAAATCAGAAGCTTCCAGACATTATGATATTTGAAGTGCCAACCTGCCTCCTGGAAGCAAGCTCACTGCCCGCACCCCCGGCCCCCCCCCCCCCCCGTTAAACCCAGAAGTGGGCAGGTTTGAGGCGGTTTGGGGTCGGAATTCACATTTATAATATTTTAACCTCCCATCTGATCCCACCAGTTAGCGGGCCAACCTACTCATGCAGTGCAGAGGGGGTGCCACATTGCTGGAGTGCCATCTTTCAAGTGTGACACTAAACTCAGGTCTGTTCAGATGGATGTAAATGATCCAATAGCATGATGCAAAGAGCAGAAGCTGCTACTATCCTGCCCAACATTGCTCCCGCAACTGACATCAATAAAAAAAAGAGATCAATTGGTCATTCATTTTGTTTGCTCCTTGTGGGATCTTGCTGTACACAAACTGGCTGCCAAGTTTGCCTGAATAACAACAGTGCCTACACTTCAAAAGCAATGTATTTCTATGAGAAGTGTTTTGGGAAATCCTGAGGATGTGATAAGGTGCTGTGTAACTGCAAGCTCTTTATTTGCTTTCTTTCCAAAGATACTTTGCATACACTAACAAAAGCTTGCTGAAGCAGCCTCATTGTGCAGGGTCTTGTACAGGCACACAGCAAAGGGTTACACATTCTCTTCATCAATGATTGACCTTAATGTTTGTTTTTGGGAAGGTATTTTTCTCTGGTTCTCCTTTCTCCACCTCCCCCCATGCATTGCTAACCTAGGAAACAAGCAAAAGCTGATCCGCATCTTCAAAATAAACCCAGAAACCTCAACGAAACAGCGCTGAATGAAGGATTGTGGCATGTAAAGATGAGGAGCAACACGGGGAGTGCAGTGGGATACAGAATTGCTGTAACTGACCTGGAGCTACACCCAACATTTCATTGCTTTTATTATGGGGGGAAATCCCAAAGTAACAAAAGTGGAGCAGCGGAAGATTCAGAAATTATTAACGGGGTTGCGATTGCTGAATACATAGAGCCTGAAAATTGCAAACCTCCGCTCTCAGCAATTGGAGATCTAGATGCAGAGGTCGGTGCGCCTGATTGGCGGCACTACAATTTTCCAACAATTTTGGATGCTTTGATTTAGTTTCTAGGTAGTCCAGACCTTCAAGAAGTCTGCCCTGTCCCCGGAAAATTTGATTTTGACTCCTTGTTTGTGCATTTTTCGGCATTTGGAACCATTTGTAATTCTGCCCTTAAGCCAAAAATAATTCTTCCTGGAAAGGTTGTCGATAATAAAAAATATGTAAATAAAATAGTTGTATGGATTTCAATGCAATTTTACAGAGTCCAGTTCCTTCCATTGGGAATCTAACACCAGCGATATCAAATGTTGCAAAAGCAAAATACTGTGGATGCTGGAAAGCTGAAATGAAAACAGAACATTTTGAAAATCAAATGTTAATTGGTGAACTGAAACCTTTTATAACATACAGTAACCCCAAACATCACCTTCTACTCTCACAAACTGGCTCACCATCTCTTTTGTCGCTGTCCTGAACCCCACGTCAGCCCAGGGCCGGTTGAAGGGATTAATTGGATTGAGGGTAGACTGATTTAACTATTTTAAATAAACATGTTTTTATTTTTAAATGGTTAAAGAGGGAGCCGAATTTTCTGGGGGAAGGGCAGACATCTAGAAGGCCTGGACTACCTCGAAACTAAATCAAAGCATCCGAAATTGTTGGAAAATTATAGTGCTACCAATCAGGATTTCCCCCCATAATAAAAGCAATGACATAGAAGCTCAGAACAAAGGTCTGAAGCAGGCTCACACTGAAAAATGAACTTGACATCCTCTTTTATATGCTGGTTAACCTGCTGTACTTTTCTGTTCTTAAAGCATTTAAGGACATACTGCTTCTTTGAATCTGTCAAAAAGGTTTATTTTCTTATGCAGAATACTAATATCATTCCCACTGCAATTATTAAAGAGCTAAAGTGCCCAAGAACTAGCTTGCAGGAACCGACACAAGTTGAATGTGTGCTTTCAGTTGAACCTGTCTGTAATTTCCAATTGAACTCTTATTGATTAATACTATCACTCCTCATGGATGCTCTCTCCCGACTGATTGCATGGTAGCATTGGACTTCTGCCACAAGAGCAGAAATAGACCGAAAATAGTTACAGAACATAACCGCGTGCTGAACTCACACACAAGCAAGCCAATAGTGCTCATAACACATTATAGTAGTCTGTTGTAGTAAAGTTCTAACTATGGGAGTCTCAATGTAATTCTTTATATTAAACTCATCACTATCCCAGCCTTTCATCACTCATCACACATCCCTCTTGCTTTATTTTCCAAAAACTGGTAATTATTCAAATGCAGTGACAGAAATGGTTAAATAAAGTCAGTTGGTGCATTTACCCAAGGAAATCCTACTTATCTAAAAAAAATAGGCTGCAGCTACTCTTGAAGAAAATAAACATTGGGCCGGATTTTGCAGTGGGTAATAGCGGCAAACTAACAATGTTCGTCGTTATTACCCCTTTGAAACTGACCGAAACTTCAGGATGTAGCACATGCACATCTAAACGCAGAAATCTGGAAGTTGCCGTCAATCATTCAATGCCCTGACACTGGCTGCACTGTGGATCACCACCCCTATAGCCAGCAATCAGTGTCATCAGGGAAATCAGTGAAACTGCTGAAAACTTGGGCTTTTCTGCGGTAATATCATAAGAACATAAGAAATAGGAGCAGGAGTAGGCCATATGGTCCCTCGAGCCTGCTCCGCCATTCAATAAGATCATGGCTGATCATCGACCTCAACTTCATTTTCCACCCGATCGCCATATCCTTTGATTCCCCTAGATTCCAAAAATATATCTATCTCAGCCTTGAATATATTCAGAGACTCAACATCCACTGCCCTCTGGAGCAGAGAATTCACAACCCTCTGAGTGAAGAAATTCCTCCTCATCTCAATCTTAAATGGCCTAACCCTTATTTTGAGACTATGCCCCCTTGTTCTAGACACTCCAGCTAGAGGAAACAATCTCTCAGCATCTATCCTTTCAATCCCCTTCAGAATTTTGTATATTTCAATGAGATCACACTCTCATTCTTCTAAACTCCAGAGAGTATAGGCCCATTCTACAAAATATTTCATCATAAGACAGCCCTCTCATCCCTGGAATCAATCTAGTGAACCTTCGTTGCAGCGCCTCCAAGGCAAGTATATCCTTCCTTAGATAAGGAGACCAAAACTGTGCACAGTACTCCAGGTATGGTGTCACCAAGGCCTGAACAATAGTAGCAAGACTCCCTGTGGCCGAAATCGCCCACCGCTGGAAACGGGGTGCACCTACCTACCCTGTTTCTGTTGTTTTTACCAGCACAGTGGATGCAGTGGATTCTTGAATGCAATTTTGCTCTTTGGCTTTTTTTTAAGCGTTCCGGAAGTCGGTCATAATGGGGGCGGATGTGCGGTGCTCAGTGGAAGTTCACAGTCTAGAGGGACGGAAGTTGGGGGCGGGTGTAGTGCCCGCCGCTGTCAGTCAGCGTCAGCAGGGGAGAGCCTGCAGGATTGTTTAAGTTTGGTCCACTGGGCCACAAGGGAGGGTTTTGGCCGGGCCAACAGCCTGACACCCAAGAGGGGGTGCGAGGTTGCCTGTTGTCAGCCCGGCCGAACCTGGGGGCAAAATTGTCAGCCCAACATGGCAGTCAGATGCCCAAAGGGAATTAAGGGTTACGGGGAGAGGGCGGGTAAGTGGAGCTGAGTCCATGGCCAGATCAGCCATGATCTTGTTGAATGGCGGAGCAGGCTTGAGGAGCTAGATGGTCTACTCCTGTTCCTAATTCTTAAGTTCTATGTTCAAACAAATATAGCGGAAGTGGCAGTAGTTCCTCCCCTTTAATGGGAGCCACACTACCATTTTGAACAGACTCAAAGCTCAGTGCACCTGCAGAAAAAGCTGCCCTTGACACCGTGCGGCGGGAGTAGGATTTTTTCAGCGGACTTTCACCATTGGGGGGAAACATCAGCGGGGAGTGCTTTGATGACGCACATAGGACGGATCG
This sequence comes from Pristiophorus japonicus, assembly GCF_044704955.1. NCBI lineage: Eukaryota > Metazoa > Chordata > Chondrichthyes > Pristiophoridae > Pristiophorus > Pristiophorus japonicus. The sequence continues at coordinate 54,074,247 of NC_091983.1, forward strand.
GCAGCAGCGGAGTGGTATTGGGGGGGGAGGCGGGGGCGGGTCACCGCCGTGATACCGCAGGAGCAGAATTTTCAAAATGGCAGCCTTTACATGAAAAGTCGGTACTGATTTCTGGCCATAACAGGCCTTAAGAGAAGGGGTAAATTTGGCCTCCCTTACTCTTATACTCTAACCTACTTGCAAAAAAGGCCATTTGCCTTCCTTATTGCTTGCTGTACCTGCATGCTAGCTTTCTGTGTTTCTTGCATGAGGATACCCAGATCTTTCTGAACACCAACATTTAAAAGTTTCTCACCATTTAAAAAAATATTCTGTTTTTCTATTCTTCCTACCAAAGTGAATAACTTCACATTTCCCTACATTATAATCCATCTGCCATCTTACTGCCCACTCACTTAGTCTATCTATATTCCTTTGCAGGACTCATTGGCCCTGAATTCACGCCCATAGACTCCCCGCAAGTTCCAGGTTTAGGCATGCGAAACTCATGCGCCTAAACCCAGAACTTGCGATCGGTCAGGAATCCGTTTGACAGATTGCACATATCCAGAAGTAAAGGGCCTCCGCGGGCGGAGAGTTGAGCTATTTGCCCATCTCCTGCCCAGCGAATGCCCTTGTAATTCTTACGACTGATAAAAGCAGACCTTTCATATGCGAGACAACAGTTGGTCCTAGCCCAGAAAATTCCTTTGAGAAAAAGGTTCACATCAATGTTACCCCACACTGAATTCCTGATGTTAACATTATTTTTTTGTTTTAAAAGCTGTGCTTTAGCAGCTGATTTGTTATATATGACTTTTTTTTGAGAACCAAACACTAAACAAACACACCTGTAGCTACAGCGTGTAGAAACTATCAATCTGCAGTTCATTCACAACATATACTTACCGTAGAGGGAGTGCAACGAAGGTTCACCAGACTGATTCCCGGGATGGGGGAATTGTCCTATGAGGAGCGATTGAGTAGACTAGGCCTATATTCTCTAGAGTTTAGAAGAATGAGAGGTGATCTCATTGAAACATGCAAAATGTTTACAGGGCTTGATAGGGTAGATGTAGGGAGGATGTTTCCTCTGGCTGGGGAGTGTAGAACCAGGGGTCACAGTCTCAGAATAAGGGGTCGGCCATTTCGGGCTGAGATGTGGCGAAATTTCTTCATTCAGAGGGTATTGAATCTTTGGAATTCTCTATCCCAGAAGGCTATGGAGGCTCAGTCATTAAGTATATTCAAGACAGAGATTGATAGATTTTTGGATATTAAGGGAATCAAGGGATATGGGGATAGTGCAGGAAAGGGGTGTTGAGGTAGAAGATCAGCCATGATCTCATTGAATGGCGGAGCAGGCTCGAGGGGCAGAAGGGCCCGCTCCTGCTCCTATTTGTTATGTTCTTATGTTCAATGCTGCTGAGTAGTGGCTGAGTATGGCTCTGGGTGACTTCCACCTATTTCTGTCTTGTCTCTCCTTCTGCCTGCATCTGTTCCCTGCTCAACACCTTCTGCTGACATCATAGCTAACATCAGGAATTCAGTGTGGGGTATCACTGATGTGAACCGTCGCCCCACGACTTTGTGGAACATTGTTGGTACTTTCCACAACCCAATTATTTTTAGTGAAGAGCAAAAGAACTTGCACCTACCAGATCTGATGAAAGGTCATTGACCTGAAATGTCAACTTTGCTTCTATCTCTGCAGATGCTGCCTGACCAGCTGAGTATTTCCAGCATTTACTGTTTTTATCATACCTGTCCTGCGGTCCGTGTACCACTGAGACAAAAAGGAGTCTTATTTACCTGTAAATTTACCTGTAGATTTCCGGCCTGGCCCGGAAATCGGCGTGGTCCTGGCCTGCAAGCCCATCAGCAGGCTGGGGTCATTGGAGGGAGCAGCGTGCGGCATACCACTGCAGGGAGCAGCGCTTGCTGCTGCAGGAGGGCGGTGGCTATGAAGCCAGGTCGCTGATTGCAGTGCGGGCAGGCACAGCAGGAGGGGCGAAGGAGCGGCAAGAGTTCGTAGAGGGAAGTGACCGGGGCCCAGGAGAGGTGTGAATCTGGGGCCGAGAAGAGGCGAGGGCCCAGGGGCAGCACGGGCTAGCCCACACTGCGATATATGTGCACGCTCGGTCTGTGCAGCAGAGCTGGCCTCCAGTTAGTCTTGGGTAATCCTTGCCACTGGACCAAGACCTAGCTCTGTCAAGCCCGTGTGGTGGCTGGTGTGCATCGGCCACCACACGTTAAAAAAATCCAAGCACAGACATCTTCCACCCTTCACGATGTAGTTCGGGATCTGGAATATTAGGTCCTTCATTGAAACACCTGTGAACTCATCCCTTTTTGGCGTGGAAGCAAGTCATCCTCGCTTCGAGGGACTGCCTACGATGATGAACTTTGATAGACTTGTCTTGACACATTGGTTAATGTTAAGTATAATCACAGCAAGGGAAGTGCAAATGAATGTGTGGGGTTTTTCTTGTTATTCTAGTTGAGTTTTGATGTATGAGTTCTTCCCCCTTCCCATTGGTTTTGTTTGGGGGCTGCAGGTCAGGAAGTTTAAGTGAAGCTAGTGCAAATGGCTGGTGAAGACCCCCTGTGGATTGTGTTTGGGGCACAGAGGGGAGGGACCGAATGTTAGCACACATGCAAGGCACATAATCATTCAACACTTGGAGCAGTCCTTCAGCCACAATAAACTGACCCCAGGGGAAGCTATGTGAATAAAGCATTTTCAGCAATTCTGCCTCAGTTATACCAGTCACACATTTAGGTGATGTGCTTTCTTTTGAAACTCATCATAGGCAATCCCTCGAAATCGAGGAAGGCTTGCTTCCACTCTAAAAGTGAGTTCTCAGGTGACTGAACAGTCCAATATGGGAATTACAGTCTCTGTCACAGGTGGGGCAGACAGTCGTTGGAGGAAACGGTGGGTGGGGAGTCTGGTTTGCCGCACGCTCCTTCCGCTGCCTGCACTTGGTTTCTGCATGCTCTCAGTGACAACTAAGGATGTCATTGTACATGTGCAAGCATAAGTGTGCCATGTTATATATTGTGTACATGCCTGGACATTTGCAGTGACACTGAGTAAAAACTGAATGCTCAATACATGCACCAACTGTAAACTGGACACATATTCACTACACCTATGTACTGGTATGAGTTTATCAGCTCTGCAAACTTGAGCACATCCAAAACTCTGCTGCCCATTTCATAACTCACACCAAGTCCCGTTCACTCATCACCCCTGTGCTCACTGAACCACATTGGCTCATGGTTTTTCAATGCCTCGATTTTAAAATTCACATCCCCAAATTCAAATACCTCCATGGCCTTACCCCTGCCTATCACTCCCTGCCTGTAACCTCCTCCAGTCCCACAACCCTCCGAGATCTCTGCGCCCCTCTGATTCTGGCCTCTTGCACATTCCCGATTTCCATCGCTCCACAATTGGTGGCCATGCCTTCAGCTGCCTCGGCTCTAAGCTCTAGAATTCCCTTCCGAAACCTCTCGGCCTCGCTCTCCTTTAAGTCGCTCCTTTAAACCTACCTCTTTGACTAAGCTTTTGGTCACATGTCCTAATATCTCTTTATGTGGCTTGGTGTCACATTTTGTTTGATAACACTCCTGTGAAGCGGCTTCGGACATTTGACTATGTTAAAAGTGCTATATAAATGCAAGTTGTTGTTGTTGAAGTGGTCAGTCTAGTGCTTTGGATATTCATCATTCTGTCAACTTCAGGGTCTAGAAATGGAGAACAATCCCTGTGCCTGGAAGGGTATTGGCCATCGGGCATCATTTAAATGAGATAGTGGCTGGGTGTCCCAAGGAAATTCACCGGTGATGAGGTTTGGAAGCAATGTGTTGCAGCGGGGTCAGGTATGTGTTTACAGGGGAGGGATGGTGATCGAGAAGAGGGTGGGCTGATTGGTGGCCATCAGCGGCCCACAGGTCTTTGCACTTGTCATGAGAAGCTCTGTGCCAGCAGCACTAAGCAACAAAAATTTGCATTTATATAGCACCTTACATAGAATATACAGCACAGAAACAGGCCATTCAGCCCAATTGGTCCATGCCAATGTTTATGCTCCATATAGGCCTTCTTCCACCCTTCTTCATCTAAACCTATTAGCATAAATTTTTATTCCTTCCTCCCTCATGTGTTTATCTAGCCTCCCCTTAAATGCATCTATGCTTTTCACCTCACACACCTTGTGATAATGTATTCCACATTCTAACCATGCTCTAGGTAAAGATGTTTCTCCTAAATTCCCTATTGGATTTATTAGTGACTATCTAAAATTTATGGTCCTTAGATTTGGTCTTCCCCACAAGTGGAAGCCTCTTCTCTATCTCTACCTATTAAACCCTTTTATAATCTTATAGATCTCTATCAGGTCACCTATCAGCCTTCTCTTTTCTAGAGGAAACAGTTCCAGCCTGTTCAGTCTTTTCTGATAGTTGCACCCTCTTGGTTCTGGTATCATCCTTGTAAATCTTTCTTGCACTTTCTCCAGTATTTCTATGACTTTTCTGTAATATGGAGATCAGAACTATGCACAGTACTCTAAGTGCGATCTAACCAGGGTTCTATAACAAGTTCAACATAACTTCTCTACTTTTAAATTTTATTCTTCTAGAAATGAACCCCAGTGCTTTGTTTATACTTTTCATGGCTTTGTTAAACTGTATTGCTCCCTTTAGTGAGTTCTGCATCTGTACCCTAGATCCCTTTGCTCCACTACCCAATTTAAACACGTATTTGTGTCTCCCACATTGTGTCACTCACATTGTTGTCTGTGGGAGCTTGCTTGTGCGCAAATTGGCTGCCGTGTTTCCCACATTACAACAGTGACTACACTTCAAAGTAAAGTGCTTTGAGACGTCCAGCGGTCGTGAAAGGCGCTATATAAATGCAAGTCTTTCTTTTTATTTTCCAAGTAATAGGTGGTCTCCTTATTCCTCAAATCAAAATGTACCACCTCATAATTATCTATATTAAAATTCATTTGCCAATTATACACCCATTCTGCAAGTCTTCTTGTATTTTGTCGTAGTCTTCCTCAGAATTAGCTATACCTCCCAATGTGGTGTCATCCACAAATTATGAAATTGTACTTCTGATTCCTGAGTCTATGCCTTTAACATAGAAAACCATCACAACTTGCTTCATAGAGGCATGAGGGGGAGAAATGGATGCCAGGCTAAAGGAGATACAGTACAAGGAGGAGTGACCAATATCTTCGTCAAAGAGAGAGGTTTTCAGGGGGGTCTTAAAGAAAGAGGGGGAGGTGGATGGATTTAACGAGGAAATTTCCAAAGTGTGGGACACAGGCCCCTGAAGGCATGGTCACCAATGGTGGGTTGGAAGGGGAACAGAGGAGTCAGAGGAATAGAGAGGTTTTTTTTTTGAGGGGGTGGGGGGGTGGGATTGTAGTGTTGGAGGAGGTTACAGAGACCAGGAGAGTGAGGCCATGAGGGATTTAAACACAAGTATGATCATTTTAAATTTGGGCCATTGAAGAACTGGGAGCTAATCTAGGTCAGTGAGGATGGGATGAAGGATGAGCAAGGTTTGGTGCTGGATAGGATACGGGCAACAGAGGATGAGCAGAGGTTTTCAAAGCATGGAGGATACGAGGCCGGCCAGGAGATTATTGGAATAATTGAGTCTAAGGTGCGAAAGGCATGGACATAGTTTTCAGTGGCAGATAGTGGGTTGGGGTGGAGTTGGAGGTAGGTGATGTTACAGAGGTGGAAATAGGCAATCTTTGTGGTGGAGAGGATGTAGCTTCAGAAGCTCAGCTCAGGGTTAGATAGGACACCAAGGTTGCAATTAGTCTGGATTAGCCTGAGACATATATCAGGGAGGTGGGCGGGGTTTGTGACATGGATACTAGAATTCGTGGCAGAGGCCAAAGTTGACGGCTTCAATCTTCCCAATGTTTCGCTGGAGGAAACTGTGGCTCATCCAAAAATGGACGCTGGACAAGCAGTCTGACAGAACAGAGGCAGTGGAGGGATTGAGAGAGATGGTAGCACAATAGAGCAGGGTATTGTATGTGTACCATGTCTGCTGTTAATATCACCATGGCATAAGTGTTATGTATGTAATAACTCAATAGACTGAATAATGTAAACTAACACGGGTACAAACCTGGCTCTGCTTTATTAGGCCCAAAGTGATTACATTATAAGATGGCTTGCCTTTTATACCTGGGCCGCACACACGTGCATACAGACCAATGACCTCCGACAGTGGGTAGTAACCCCAAGCATACATGCATGACAATATTCCCCTTTAAGATATTAGTAACTTTTTTTTTTACAAATTGAGATGGTCCGGGGCTTTCCACTCCCGAGTTGATCGTCTCAGTTCAACTCTAGCCTTGAGCGAGCGTTCTGGTCTGTTATGACTGGGGGCTGGGTAGCCGATCTGATGGGAGTGGCAATGACCATGTCAGGGATTGAAAGTCCAGATTCATTGATGACAGCGGAGTCCTCTGATGACTGAGGGTAGGTTGGTTGGTCACTGATTGTGTCTTCCTCAGACTGTTCCAGTTCATCCGTGTGCCGCAGCTTTATCCGATCAATATGTTTCCTGCATGTTTGCCCATTCTTAAGCTTAACGATAAACACTCTGTTACCCTCCTTGGCCGTAACAGTACCGGTAATCTACTTGGAACCTTGACCATAATTTAGTATATACACAGGATCATTAACAGAAATGTCGCGTGACACAGCAGCACGATCATGATACCACTGCTGACTTTGACGTCTGTATTTAACATGATTGTTCAAGTCAGGGTGGACAAGAGAGAGCTTTGTCTTGAGACCTCTCTTCATCAATAGTTCAGCAGGGGGTACCCCGGTAAGCGTGTGGGGTCTTGTCCTGTAACTAAGCAATATGCATGACAAGCAAGTCTGCAGTGAACCTTGAGTTACACGTTTCATACTCTGCTTGATGGTTTGGACAGCACGCTCTGCTTGACCATTAGATGCGGGTTTGAATGGTGCTGACCTCACATGTTTGATACCATTGAGTTTCATGAACTCTTGAAACTCTAGACTAGTGAAGCAAGGTCCGTTGTCACTTACAACGATGTCGGGCAGACCATGAGTGGCAAACATGAGACGAAGGATCTCAGTGGTAGCTGTGGATATACTGGATGAAATGATTATACACTCTATCCACTTGGAATATGCATCTACCACAACTAAAAACATCTTTCCCAGGAAGGGACCTGAAAAGTCGATGTGGATCTTGGACCATGGTTTAGATGGCCACAACCACAGATTCAGCGGCGATTCCGCTGGTGCTTTACTTAGCTGCATGCAAGTGTTGCACTCATGCACACATGATTCCAGATCAGAGTCAATTCCAGGTCACCATACATGAGACCTGGCAATGGCTTTCATCATGACAATACCGGGATGAGTGCTGTGTAGATCATGTTTAAATTTCTCTTTGCCTTTCTTCGGCATAACAATACGATTACCCCACAGTAAACAATCTGACTGAATGGATAGTTTGTCTTTACGCCGGTTGTAAGGTTTGGTCGCATCATCCATTTGCTTGGGTATAGCAGACCAATCACCACTAAGGACACAACGTTTCACAACCGATAATATTAGGTCCTGGCTGGTCCAGGTCTTAACTTGTTGAGCTGTGACAGGGGTTCCTTTACTTTCAAAAGCATCCATAACTAACAGTAGGTCTACAGGTTGTGGCATCTCCACCTCCGGTGTGGGCAACGGCAGATGGCTCAGTGCATCGGCACAATTCTCGGTGCCAGGTCTATGGCGAATGACATAATCATAGGCAGATAATGTCAGTGCCCACCTCTGGATGCGGGACGATACATTGGTATTTATACCTTTGTTTTCCGAAAACAATGAAATGAGTGGCTTGTGATCTGTTTCCAGTTCAAACTGAAGACCAAACAGGTGCTGATGCATCTTTTTAACCTCATACACACAGGCTAATGTTTCTTTTTCTACCATACTGTAGGCTCTTTCTGCCTTTGACAAACTTTTAGAAGCATACGCAACAGGTTGTAGTTTACCCAACTCATTAGCTTGTTGGAGCACGCAACCAACTCCATATGACGAAGCATCACAGGCCAATACTAGACGCTTACATGGATCATAATGTACCAGCAGCTTGTTAGAGCAAAGCAGATTAGTAGCTTTCTCAAAAGCTCTATCTTGAAACCACCCCAAACCCAGTTGTCGCCTTTTCTTAGCAGCATGTGCAGTGGCTCTAATGAAGTGCTCAACCTAGATAGGAAATTACCAAAGTAGTTGAGTAGACCAAGGAACAAATGCAGCACCATCACATTCTGAGGCTTGGGTGCATTTTCGATGGCCTTGGTTTTCGAGTCCATAGGCCTGATGCCGACAGCAGCAATTTTCCTCCCAGGAATTCGACTTCCGGTGCCATGAAGATGCACTTTGAACATTTCAGTCTGAGTCCCACTTTGTCCAGACGATGTAGAACCTCTTCCAGGTTGTTCAGATGTTCGGCGGTGTCACAACCTGTGACCAGGATGTCATCTTGGAACACGACGGTTCCAGGGATGGACTTCAGTAGACTCTCCATGTTCCTCTGAAATATGGCTGCAGCTGAGCGAATTCTGAAAGGACACCTATTGAAGATAAACAGTCCTTTATGAGTATTGATGCACTAAGTTTCTTCGATGTCTTGACCAGCTCCTGTGTCATGTAGGCCGAAGTCAGATCCAGTTTAGTGAACGACTTTCTCCCGGCTAGCGTTGCAAGCAGGTCATCAGCCTTCGGTAAAGGGTATTGATCCTGTTTCGAAACGCGGTTGATCGTAACCTTGTAGTCTCCACAAATCCTGACAGTGCCACCACTCTTCAACACAGGAACAATGGGGCTGGCCATTCATTAAATTTGACCAGTGATATGACCCCTTCATGCTGGAATCCGTCCAGTTCGATTTCGACCTTCTCCCTCATCATGTGCGGAACTGCCTGAACTTTATGACGGGTCTTGCATCCGAGTCCACGTGGATCTGCACCTTGGCTCCCGTGAAATTGGCGATGCCTGGTTCAAACAGCGAGGGGAACTTGCTCAGCACTTGAGCACATGGAGTATCATCCTCCGACGCCAAAGCTTTGATATCATTCCAATTCCATTTGATTTTTTCTAGCCAATTCCTGCCGAACAGCATTGGACCATTGCCTGGAACAATCCATAATGGTAAATCATGAACCGTACCATCATACGACACCTTGATTACTCACTGCCAATCACCGTTATGAGTTCTTTAGTGTATGTACACAACTTGGCATTGACTGGACTCAGCTTAGGCCTCACAGCCTTAGTATCCCACAGCTTGTCGAATGTCCTCTGGCTCATTACTGATTGACTCGCACCTGTGTCCAATTCCATCGGTACGGGCATACCGTTAAGTTTCTCATTAATCATTATCGGTTGGATCTTTGTTAGGAATGAATATAATCCATACACTTCTTCTTCTGGTATCTCGGACTGCATATCCAGATCCGCGCTGTACTGGTCATCATCCTCCACGTGGTGTGTCGCATCACGCTTGCTCAATTGTGGACACATTCCCGTTGGCGGACTTTGGGCAGCCACAGGTTTCGCATACGCAGTCGAGTAGGCCCTGCCATATGGAGCTCTACCAAACGACGATACAATCTTGTTTACAGTACTTGCCGAGTTCCAATTTTTTGATGATATCTACTTTAAGTTTTTGTCCGTCGTCATGCATGCCTGGGCAATAGTGATGGCCTTGCTCAAATTCAGCATCTCCGCTGCCAGTAGCTTACGCAGGATCACCTCGTGGTTGATGCCTATTGCAAAGAAGTCCCTCAGCATGTCTCCCAACGAGTTTTCGAACTTACACGGTCCAGCTAGATGTCTTAGGTTGGCAATGAATTCCGACACATCCTGGCCCTCAGAACGAACGTGTTTGTAGAATCGATATCATGAGATGATGATGCCTTCTTTTGGTTTGAGATGGTCACGTACCAGAGCACACAATTTCTCATAGTCCTTGTCCGTTGGGCTTGCAGACGAGAGAAGATTTTTTATGAGTTCATAGATTTTCGGACCGCAAACCGTGAGGAAGACCGCCCTGCGCCTAACTGCGTCAGTGGGTTCCTCCATTTTGTTGGCCACAAAGTACTGGTCCAGGCGAGCTACAAAATCTGCCCAGTCCTCTCCCTCCATGAATCTCTCCAGAATTCCAATTGTGTTCATTTTTGCATGCTAAGGTTCTTAAGTTACCTCGTCGCCAAATGTTATGTAGACTGAATACTGTAAACTAACACAGGTACAAATCTGGCTCTGCTTTATTCGGGCCCAAAATGATTATATTACATGAAGGCTTGCCTTTTATACCTGGGCCGCACACACGTCCGTACAGCCCAATGACCTCCGACAGTGGCGCCACCTGATGGCTACTAACCCCAAGCATATGTACATGACAATAAGCATAACATTTGCCTTTAAATATGTAGTTAAAGGAGGCTGACCAGCTTGGTTTAACTTTCTCTGTCTCTCGCTCTATAAATATATATATATATATATATTCCTTATTATGTATCCTCCAAGAATAAGCCAAAATAAATAATTATTTACATGCTTAAACTGGAATAAGCATTCACGCCAATTCATTTTTGAATACCCACCAGTTATTCAACATTATTAGAGACAGTTAAACCCACAGGTGGGCCCTATTAATCCATTAAATATGCAACAGTTTTACTAGTTTCCATAAAACCCACCTTAATTGGAGAACATAAATTGCTGTTAGCGCAGTAATAAGCTAAGATAAATATGCAAACAACGTGCACAGCCAATACACACAGCGAGAAAACTGTCTGCCACAGAACATGTCAATTGCACAGGATACGATGCAGTAAATTTTTCCATCTTCCCACTGCCAGTGGGCAAACACATTGCAAAAGTGTGTTATTTTGCTCCACCTCCCGCAATAGGAGTAGCAGTCCTGACTTTCTGAAAAATATTTAGCAAGCCCTATTTGTTTGGAGGGTAAGGGGTCACTTTTTCCGTGATGTATTCAGAAGAAGAAGTGATGGGTTTCAAAGCAGTTTTCACGTTGTTGCCCCAAATTCCGCAAGGTTTCTTCCAATTCCCTGTCGAAACGTTGGCAGGGTATCAGCAGAATCCCTGGAGAAAATGTGCAAAGGGATGAAAATGGCTGTTTGTGCCGATCTCCCACCGAAGTTCCGGTAGGAGAGTGGGACAACCCCAGGAGAATTTCATAGCCTGTATGTTTCTTTTTAAACACACAAAAAAAATCACAGAATACTTTTCATGAAAACTGTGGCCTTTTTAAAAAAAAAACAAGCATGCATTGTGGCAATAGGAGTGACACAGATCTCAACATCCTTGTGGAAAGGAGAAGGAATAAAACTGCCAGGTTCACTCTCTTAATCACTGTCGAGTGACCCCTGCTGTAAAATGTCTGGAAGATATGGGATGAAACTAGGATCTGTTGAATAACCCGCCAAAGCTCTATGTCCAGGTTTACAAGTGAAGAATAGCCACGATCGCTGAGGTATCAGAGGGTCGCTGGCACTGATGGAATAATTCTCCAGCAAAAGTCAACACTTTGAGAGTGCAGGGCAGAGAAAACAAACAGAAAGTCATTCAACAGCAAAGAGTAGGGTGGAAGAAGGTTACTTCATTGCACTGAATAGGCATATCTGACAACTTTTATTCAGATAATTTTCTTCAAATAACATTGTGATCCTGTAGGCCTGTGGAAAAAAAAATTACCCAACAATTAGCTAAATTAAAGCTAATAATTGCCAACTCCCCTAATGGGTCAGTGACTTTATCCAGTGAGTAGCTCAGCCATACAAACCAGATAGGTCCCAGGTTGGATCCTTTGTCTGTGTTGAGTTAACTGCACTGAGCTGAGGCAGTGGAAATAGTGCTGTAATTGTTCTCAGTGCATCGGGACACAGGGTAGACAATCAGTCAGTGATCGACATCTTGATACTATCCAACAATCTTTGCTGGAAATGCAAGTCTGTGGATCTATAGATGAGGACAGGGTCAGAATCAACTGTGAGGCCCTGCAGTCAAATACCTTGACAACACTTACTATCAAGGCTGGGATGTTAATCCGAGACCCTGTCTGCCCTCTCAGGTGGGCAGTATTTCAAAGAAAAGCAGAGTTCTCCCCAGTTTCCTGGCCAATATTTATTCCTCAACTAAAACAGATGATCTGCTCATTTATCACATTCATGTTTGTGGGACCTTGCTGTGTGCAAATTGGCCCACATTTCCTACATTACAACAGTGCCTACACTTAAAAAGTACTTAATTGGCTGTAAAGCAGTTTAGTACATTCCTAAGGTTGTGAAGGCTCAATGGAAATGCAAGTCTTTCTTTTCACACATGAATAAGAGTCATTTGGGTAAGATACTGGTGGGCAATTGGTCCCTGTGAAATCGCATTCCAATAAAGACCTTTGGGAGAAAAAGAGGAGAAAATTAATGAGATAAATAAAAATAGTAAGTTATCATATGCAATGCAACAAACCTTCGGTGTCAGGATCTGTGAGAATATTCTTTAGTGAAGAAGTCGGTCAAATTTAGAAATTGCAGGCCTGAAATTGTGAGATGCCACGACCGCCATGGTGTCTCGACTGACAGGAGCGCAGATCGCAGAGTCGGCACGTAAGTTACCATGCCCAATTCACAGCACTCTCAATTTTCCATTAATAGCTGGAAAATCAGGAATGCTGATGTTCTGTATTTAACCCTTGGCAACCTGTATTACACTACCACCAGAGGGCCTACCTGTTGGAGTCCCAATGGATCCCAGCATTCCTTGGGAGCACTGTATATAAGCAGGCCACCCACGAGGTACCTGCACTCTGGAGTCTTATTAAAGGAGCTAAGGTCACACTTACCCATTGTTCACAGTACTCAGTTTCATCCTTTATTATGAGCGTATCAATTGGCGACGAGGTAACGAACAACCGCGCGAAAATGCAAAGAAGAGTGGTTTCCTGGAGAAGTTCTCAGAAGGGGACGATTGGGAGGCCTTCGTGGAGAGACTCGACCAATACTTCGTGGCCAACGAGCTGGAAGGGGACGAGAACACTGCCAAACGAAGGACAATCCTCCTTACTGTCTGTGGGGCAACAACCTATGGCTTCATGAAGAATCTTCTAGCTCCGGTAAAACCAACAACTAAATCCTATGAAGAATTGTGTACATTGGTCCGGGAGCACCTAAATCCTAAAGCAACCGTTCTGATGGCGAGGTATTGGTTCTACACGTGTCAATGATCGGAGGGCCAGGAAGTGGAGAGCAATGTCGCCAAACTAAGGCACCTCGCAGGACATTGCAAATTTGATGGATTCCTAGAACAAATGCTCAGAGACTTTTTTGTGCTTGGCATTGGCCATGAGGTAATCTTCCGCAAACTGTTGACTGTGGAAACTCCAAATCTGAGCAAAGCCATAATGATAGCCCAGGCATTTATGTCCACTAGCGACAACACCAAACAAATTTCGCAGCATAAAGAAGTTTCGGCCAGTACTGTGCACAAAATAACGTCGTTTTCGAGCAGGAATATATATGGCAGAATGTACATGCCGGCCGCTGCACAACCTCAGATGACCCAGAGTCTGCCATCAATCGTTAATGCGAGGCAGTTAACACCCTGTTGGCATTCTGGAGGTGATCCTCGGGCCCATCAATGCTGCTTCAAGCACTATGCGTGCAACGGCTGCAGAACAATGAGACACCTCCAGCGAATGTGCAGGCAAGCTGCAAACCCTGCAAACCACCATGTTGCAGAGGAAGATTGATCCACTGTGGGTCAGGCAGAATTGGAGACTCGAACCGAGGAGGCAGAGGTGTACGGGGTACACAACTTCACCACGAAATGTCCACCAATAATGTTGAAAGTTGAACTGAACAGAATTCCAGTATCCATGGAACTGGACACGGGTGCGAGTCAGTCCATAATGAGCAAAAAGGCCTTCGACAGGCTGTGGTACAACAAGGCACACAGGCCCAAGCTCAGCCCCATTCACACCAAGCTAAGAACTTACACCAAGGAACTGATCTCTGTAATTGGCAGTGCAGAAGTTAAAGTCTCCTATAATGGAGCAGTGCACGAACTCCCACTGTGGATTGTGCCAGGGGATGGCCCCACACTGTTTGGCAGAAGCTGGCTGGGAAAAATCCGCCGGAACTGGGACGACATCCGAGCGCTTTCGTCCGTTGATGACGCCTCATGTGCCCAGGTTCTGAGCAGATTTCCATCGTTGTTCGAGCCAGGCATTGGAAGCTTCTCGGGGTGAAAGTGCAGATCCATTTGGTTTCCGGTACGCGACCCATCCATCACAAGGCACGGGCAGTACCATATATGATTCGTGAGAAAGTGGAAATTGAGCTGGACAAGCTGCAGCGAGAAGGCATCATCACGCCGGTGGAATTCAACGAGTGGGCTAGTCTGTTTGTCCCAGTACTTAAAGGTGGCAGCACGGTCAGAATTTATGGGGACTATAAAGTAACGATTAACTGTTTTTCGCTACAGGACCAGTACCCGCTACCCAAGGCAGACGACCTATTTGCGACCCTGGCAGGAGGGAAGACGTTCACCAAGTTGGACCTGACCTCGGCCTACATGAAGCAGGAGCTGGAGGAATCTTTGAAAGGCTTCCCCTGCATCAACACGCACAAAGATCTGTTCATCCATAACGGATGCCCGTTCGGGATTCGGTCGGCCGCGGCAATATTCCAATGGAACATGGGGAGCCTGCTAAAGTCGGTTTCTCGCACCGTGGTTTTCCAGGACGACATACTGGTTAAAGGTTGGGACACCATTGAGCACTTGAAGAATCTGGAAGATGTTCTTAGTCGGTTGGATTGCATGGGACTCAGGTTGAAATGCTCGAAGTGTGTTTTCCTGGCGCCGGAGGTCGAGTTCTTAGGAAGGAGAATCACAGCAGATGGCATCAGACCCACCAACGCCAAGACAGAGGCCATCAAGAACGCGCCGAGGCCACAGAACGTGACGGAGCTGCCGTCGTTCCAGGGACTCCTCAACTATTTCGGTAATTTCCAACCCGGGTTACGCACCTTGCTAGAACCCCTGCATGTGCTACTGAGCAAGGGAGATGACTGGGTATGGGGGAATTCACAAGAGGCTGCCTTTGAGAAAGCCAGAAATCTGTTGTGTTCAAACAAGCTGCTTGTCCTGTATAACCCATGTAAACGATTAGTGCTAGCTTGCGATGCGTCATCATACGGGTTCGGGTGTGTGTTACAACAGGCTAACGAATCGTGGATTTTGCAACCGGTTGCTTATGCATCCAGGAGTCTATCTAAGGCCGAAAGGGCCGACAGCATGATTGAAAAAGATGCTCTGGCATGCGTTTACGGGGTGAAAAAAATGCACCAGTACTTGTTTGGCTTCAAGTTTGAGCTTGAAACTGACCACAAGCCACTCATATCGCTAATCTCTGAGAGCAAAGGGATTAACACCAATGCCTCTGCCCGCATCCAAAGATGGACACTCACAGTGTCGGCATACAACTATGTAATTTGCCACAGACCGGGCACAGAGAACTGCGCTGATGCTCTCAGTCGGCTATCATTGCCCACCACCGGGGTGGAGATGGCACAGCCTGCGGACTTGCCCATGGTAATAGATGCTTTCGAAAATGAAAAGTCACCCGTTATAGCCCGCCAGATCAGGACCTGGACCAGCAAGGATCCTTTACTGTCCTTGGTAAAAAAACTGTGTCCTCCATGGGAGCTGGTCCAGTGTCCCAGCGGAGATGCAGGAGGCGATTAAGCCGTTCCACAGACGCAAAGAAGAAATGTCCTTGCAGGCGGACTGTATGTTGTGGGGTAATCTCCTGGTCTTGCCCAAGAAAGGCAGCAAAACGTTCATTTGTGACCTACACAGCACCCACCCAGGCATTGTAATGATGAAAGCCATAGCCAGATCCCAGGTGTAGTGGCCTGGCATCGATTAAGATTTAGAGTCATGCATGTGCCAGTGCAACACTTGCTCTCAGCTGAGCAATGCACCCAGAGAGGCACCGCTAAGTTTGTGGTCGTGGCCCTCCAAACCGTGGTCGAAGATCCACGTGGACTATGCGGGCCCATTTATAGGCAAAATGTTCTTGGTTGTTGTGGATGCTTATTCAAAATGGATTGAATGTGTAATAATGTCTGTAAGCACGTACATGGCCACCATCGAAAGCCTACGAGCCATGTTTGCCACGCATGGCCTGCCTGATGTCCTAGTCAGTGACAATGGGCCATGTTTCACCAGTGCTGAATTCAAGAAACTCATGGCCTGCAATGTGATCAAGCATGTCACATCTGCCCCATTCAAGCCAGGCAGAACGGGCAGTTCAGACCATCAAGCAAAGCTTGAAACGCGTATCGGAATGCTCCCTGCAGACCCGGCTGTTCCGAGTGCTGCTCAGCTACCGCACCAGACCCCACTCGCTCACCGGGGTTCCCCCAGCCGAGCCGCTCATGAAAAGGGTGCTCAAAACAAGGCCCTCTCTTGTCCACCCTGATCTCTATGATCACGTGGAGGGCAGGCGGCTTTAACAAAGTATGTACCATGACCGCGCAAATTTTTCACGCAATATTGAGGTCAATGATTCTGTGTTTGTACTCAATTATGGACATGGTCCCAAATGGCTAATTGGCACAGTCATAGCCAAAGAGGGGAGTAGGGTGTTTCAGGTCAAATTGGCCAATGGACTAACCTGCAGAAAACATTTGGACTAAATCAAATTGTGGTTCACCAACAGCTACGAACAACCTGAAGAAGACACCACCAACTTTGACCCTCCAATACACACACAAGTGGCAACCGACATCATGGTTGACCACAAAGCAGAACTCACCATCCCCAGCAGCCTGGCAAGGCCGGCTGCCCAGCAGCCCAGTGAAGAACGAACCAACTCACCCACACCCGCATTTGTACCGAGACGATCGACAAGGGAGTGAAAAGCTCCAGATCGTCTCACCCTGTAAATAAGTGTACTATTGACTTTACGAGGGAGTGATGTTACGTATTTAACCCTTGGAAACCTGTATCACACCACCACCAGAGGGTCTACCTGTTGGAGTCCCAAGGGATCCCAGCATCCCTTGGGAGCACTGTATATAAGCAGGCCACCCACTCTGGAGTCTTATTAAAGGAGCTAAGGTCACACTTACTCATTGTTCACAGTACTCAGTTTCATCCTTTATTATGAGCGTATCAGCCATAAAATTAGGCACAGAGGGACATCTGCACTCTATTCTCCAGTCTGCACTCCCAGCAGATCTCTACACCAGAGCGTAATCTTGGAATTTGAGTTTATAGGTACAAAATCCAGGGGTAAATTTTCTTCAAATCCCTCCATGTCCTCATCCCCCTTTAGATCTGTAATCTTCCCCCGCCCTGTGATCCACCACATCGCCATCATTCCCTCATCACTAGTCTGCTTCCCCCTCTCTTTTCACTGCACCATCATGAAGCCTTCAATCATCAGATGCTATACTCTGGAACTCTCTCCCTAAAGACTCTCCCTTTGCTCCCTTTTTCTTCAACTTCAAAATCCTCCTCAAAAACTCCCTCTTTGATGTGCTTATGGTCTCATCTGTTAAATTATCTTCCACTTCCTGCTTCGTATCCACCCTTTCCACTGTAAAGCTTGCTAGAGTGTGTTGCTATGTGAAAGCTGCTGTATAAACTAATGTTGTTTTCTGTTAAATTATGGAGATAAAGGAATTGCCTGTGAAATACATAATCCAAACATTTTTGCCATCTCAACTGAAGAATTAACTGGTGAGGATCTAGTGAAAAAAATATAAAGTGAACAAATACTTAATCAGAATTCAAGATGTACACTTTTTGTGCAAGCTTATATTCACTGTAAATAATATAATGTACCCGATATACTGTAATATGATTTCACATGCCATGAAGCAGTTACCATCCCATTCATTGTGCATATGTTCCTTCATCTAAATTGTGTTTGTCTGGCTCAATTTCACAAAAACAGCAGTAACTGTTCAAAGGAAACCAGCCAAAACAGCATAAAGTGTTGGCATATACAGACAATTTCAACTCCTCTTGGTTTGACTCATGTATGAGCCAGAACCTTGTGGTGGCTTCATACGCTCCAGTCATTTTCCATATCATTTGAAGACATCCCTTTTTGGTAAGCTTTAATTACTGTTAATTTGGTCAGTAACTCCCTTGCTGTCTTTAAAAAGCTTGGGAGCCAGCTTTGGGATGACACGTAGTCTTGGCATGCACATATGGGGAGACTGTACTGTGCGTTTACCACTGAGTGATCGCTGGTCCTTGAATCCCCCTTTTTTTATACTACGCCACTGGAAGCATGGAAACAGCTTCCCGGTGAAGCCGTTTGACATATTGGACACGCTTCCATTGACTCCATCATTTATACTTCGCAGAAATGTGTTACATGCACCCATTTAAAATGGTCTCATATCACATTGCAGTGCAGACAGCATGTGTGAACAAAACACTGTTCAAGCATGACTGTGTTATTGCATTATGACATTGTCACATATTTAACTCCAGGACACCACTTCCTGTGTGTAGTTGGTACTGCAAACCCATTTCACTGCTAACTGCTTTTAACATTGGTTGAACCATTTTTGTGTAATTCTTTGGTACTGAATTACCTAATATTACAACAGCTGCAATATTATAATTTAATTTAAATTGTATTTGGGCACGTTTTCAACATCTGATTTGTGCCTCACTTTTGTTGATGTGCTGTTAACTTCTGATTATCTGACGTGTTAAAAGTTTCTCACCCAGTTTACACCCAGGAAATTGAATCTGCATATCCAAACTGAATTTGATCCCGATAGTTTCTAAACTCACCTCTGCCCCAAGCAAGTGTAGCCACTGAAGGGTATCCAATTTCCTGTTAATGTTGTTTGGCTTGTCAGATGAGCAGAAGATCATCAGGGTTCTGAATGAAACTGTTTGCGCCACATGAATTTTAATCCACTTGTTTGGGCTGGGTTTTAAACTCAAGTCCAGAGATGCAAGACTTTAATCCAGTCTGACAGCAATGCAAATTAATTTGCACTACGTGCACAATATATTTTTGCTATCGTTATACTAAGAACACAAAGACAAGTACAGATGAAGGAGGTCATTCAGTCCATCTAGCGTGTTCTTCCATAGAAATTCCATCAGCATCTGATGTCCTCTTGAATATTTCCAGAGTAGTTGCATCCTCTACTCTATCTGGAAGGCCATTTGTGTAAAAAAGTGCTTTCTGATGTCAGTCCAAAGCTTGCCTCTGATCTGTTTATATCTATTTCCTCTTCTACTTTAGCATAAGGCAGCAGCTTCACCTTAAACTTGGTTTATTTTTCTTAAATTTGATTTGTTA
Source organism: Pristiophorus japonicus (assembly GCF_044704955.1). NCBI lineage: Eukaryota > Metazoa > Chordata > Chondrichthyes > Pristiophoridae > Pristiophorus > Pristiophorus japonicus. Next base: position 54,093,676 of record NC_091983.1, read on the forward strand.
TTTTTTTTTTAAATTGTGCATGAACACACTATAAATGTATTTGTGGAAGAATCATGTACCTTTTTACCAAATAGGAGGAGTGGCTTGAGCTTTAAATATAGTTAATTTGTCATCAGGCTTCCTGTCAACTTATATTGGCATGTGTGCAGATCAGTGCTGTTTGAACCCAACCCCTCTGGTGAGCGACTGATGGTTTGGCAGGTAAATGCACTATGTGGCATGGTACTTAGCCATACATATCAGAAGGTCCCAGGTCTGTGCTGGTTTAGCTGATCTCAGTAGGGGTGTTACTAGAAACCTTCAGCACTGTGGGCTAAGGAGGATAAAATCAGCCAGGGCCCCTGCTCCTGATTGCTAACCAATGACTCCTGCTGGAAAATGCCCATTGATAACAGGATTTGCCTTTTCTGTAACGTTTTCCATCTTACACAGTTTGCTAGTCCCAAAATTAGCAATTTTGACCCAGTTGGGTACAAATTAGGTTAAAATTTCCCCACAGCAATTTTACACACCGCCCAATTTTATTTTCCATTAAGGTCAATGGAAAGGAAAATTGGTCAAGGTGTAAAACGGGTGGCCAATCCAATTACATCAGATTTCCAGCGAGCGGCTTAGGTTAAGGTTACCCCATGATGTTAACCACTTGGGCAAGGTATTAGAGCACTACCAGTATCCAAGGAGCCATACACCATCAAGAGTTAGTGCCTTCAGGAGACGGTAGAAAAATACAAGAAAAGACCAAAATCACATCAGATAGGTTTGGCTTGCTCTAGTAGGGATTTGGCAAATGCAATCTGTACTATACGTGGAAGGTCATATTGCAACCAATGATGTGATTTGGATGTGCAATATTAGGTTCAAACACTTGGCAACTTGGAACAGATCTTCACAGCACCCGTAATGCAAATGTGTTTTTTGTAAAGTAAGGATAAGCGTTTTGCATATGGAGCAACAATGTGCTGTGTAGATGCTCATTCATGTTCTTTGCATTAGTCAGATTGTCTGCTACCAAAGGAATCAGAGAATTAGTGTAAATAACGAAATGGATAAAGAACCCAGATTAACTAAGTGCTTAACTATTGCCAGCGCCCTCAGGTTCTGCAAGTGCAGATCAAGCACAGCAGGCCACAAACCAAAAGTAAAGCTGCAAAGACTCGCAAAGACCGGCTCAAGAAACTTGGCAGCATTAGTATAACTGTCACGCAATATAAAAGCATGTAAGAATCACGGTAGAATTCCTACACTCAAATCAAAAATAGCATAAACTTCAATTTTGTTTATATTCCCAACATGTGACATTTTTAAATTTCATCTGGCTGACTTAATATTTCACATTACAGTTTATAATCAGCGTGTAATATGATTTAACCTTAGCAAATGGTATATGAAACAAGAGAGTTGCATTTTGTTAACAGAAAAGATATTTCTGTTCAATCCAAGCACTGAGATTTGCCTTTAAGTATTTAGCAGAAATCATTAAACTGAACATTAAGGTGCCCTAATTCTCGTAAAGATTTCATCACTGTTTCTAAATGAAAATTTATTTTGTTTGTGATTTATATTTTTAAACTGTTTTTGCAGAATAGGCAAAACACTGCAGTAGTCAATCTCTTTGTGGAAAGCACAATGGGAGTAAAACTGCATTGTGATGTTATACACATGCTTAGCCCAGTAGGACTCCTTTACGTTGTGTGAACCTGTCCATCGCAAGCCATACACAATATAAGTTCCTATGTGGATTTAACACAGCTCAATGACCTGCAAGAATCCACCATAAGAAAGAGAATAAGAGGAACTGAAACCCTGTGGATTTCATAAAATGCAGACTGGACTCCCTCATGCTTTTTGGTCCTGGTTGAACTTTACTGATCTATTGAAACCATCTAAAAATGTGTCCCATAATAACTACTTTGAGTTGCCTTAGTTTAGCTCTTGCCAGCCTAGTAATCCTTTTCATCCCATTCTGACTGAAATGATGCAGTGTTAGGATCGGGGGCTTGGGCCACGTTTTATTGTTACTTACGCATTGTCATATTTGGGATCGTGTTTGATCTGTAATTACAACTATTTTAAACTGTTAAACTGTGTTGATTTGAAAAGTAAATTCAAACAAGGAAATGGGAGTATTTAAGGCTTGATAATTTGCTGCACTAACCCTTGTTCTCAACTTTGTCAAGAGCAGGCCATTATTTTGAAATCAATGAGCTAGCCTTCTGCCACAGTTCTTGTCTCTGGACCCCTTGGGTAAGAGTTTTTGTTGGAACAATTTTAATAATGCATGTTGGCATTTGAGTGCAGAATTAATTTAGCTGCTCTGACAGACATGCTAATGGTGTTCACAAGTCACTTCAGACCAGAACATATTTCTTACATTGCCATAGTATCAGCACCTGGTAGCACTGGAACGTTGCAAAATATTTTTTGTCGCATTTATTCGCCACAACAGGAGGAAGGACTGTACTTCTATTCCCCTCTGTCCACCTGCTCCCCTGACTGGCTGTCGGGAGTTGTTGTGTTGCCATCATCATCATAGGCAGTCCCTTGGAATCGAGGAAAACTTGCTTCCACTCTTAAAATGAGTCCTTAGGTGGCTGAACAGTCCAATACGAGAACCACAGTCCCTTCACAGGTGGGACAGATAGTCTTTGAGAGAAAGGTGGGGTGGGGCAGGTTTACCGCACGCTCTTTCCGCTTCCTGTGCTTGATTTCTGCATGCTCTTGGCGATAAGCATGTACAGTGTTGTGTTGCAGCAAACCTGTGGTGCAAGGTTTGCAACATCAATTTTCCCCACACTGAATGTTTTGATCCGAGGCCCTGGACTTACCCCATAGATAAGAAAGGTCAATTTATACTGGATGGCCTTTTGCCACGTTTATTCATTGACAGAGACCTGGAGCCCAAATTAGTTGGTGGTCAATCTGGATGAGAGTTGAAATTAAATACAAAAAGTCTGATAATGAAGCATTAGGAAGAAAAGAAAAACGTCCATGCCCCCTCTGCCCTGGCAAAAGCTCAAGATGGTGGTAGCCCTAACACAATTGTAAAGGCAGCATTTCTCATATTTCTAATTCTCCATCTTTTAATTTTTCACCCCTATCCTGCAGGTTGTGACTAATACTGAGCTATGGTAGCATTCCCTAGTACTTCACTTCATCTGCCACAGTTCTTATCTCTCGGTCCTTTGGGTAAACATTAAAGGGAAATTTTATGAAGTTGCACTTCTGGCAGGGACTATGCTCTCCCATGATTTTTCATCCATTAATTTTAATGGATGGAAAATCAGGGTGATGTGTGCCCAAATTCCCAATAGGTTTTGGGAAGGGCGAGGGTCCCACCAGCATGTGATTTCATAACTTTACCTTTTAGATTTCATCAGGCGTTTAGACCATGGGAGCCATCAGCTGAGCCTGATATTTCGCTTGATGTCCAAACAATGATCACGCCAGCAAAGATCAGGTGATAGTGATCAGAAACCATAGCACAGCCAGCGCTTTCCCAGCGATCCTCTTTTGGTGAACTACTTGGATGTAACATATGGAACTTTATCATTTGTGTATTATTTATTTATGTCACCGGTTGTGGGGTGTCAAACATCCATTTGCTCACAGAAAGCAATCAGTCCTTTCACTATAAGGAAATTGGACTTTGCCAACTGTAAGCTGTAAAGTCATACAAACAGCAAAACATTATTAAGGCCTGTCCAGCTGAAGCTGTGTAATTTTATTTGTCTGGTTCAGAGGGTAAATGCATGGTGCAGTATGAAATTCAGCAGTGTGGACCTGGAAAAACCCAATTTCAATCCCTGTTCTATGCTGAGTTAGTCTCAGTTAGGCCACTGATTAGCCTCATTCTCCCTTAGATGGAAAGAATGGAAAGAACCAGCATGGTTGCCATTCCTGTTTACTATTCGATATTCCTAGCTTGACAGTGTAGATGTGTGACGGCAGAGTTGGGTGTGGGAGTTATATACTGTGAGATTTTGTGGGGAGTAAGTTGAAAGGCTAAAAACTCTTCTAAATTCAGATCAGGTTCATAACATACACAGTTTGACATTAGAGCCTCTGCGGTTGGGTTGCAGTAAATCCAACAAAATAACACAGTTGATTTGGAGGTTAAACATTGACCCAAGTCCACTCAAGAACCATTAATTAAATCCACAAGATTACAGAGATATTCAAACAGAGCTATATCTGGGAGACATAGGACTTAAAATCTTCGGGGTTGAATTTCCACCACCTCACCCTACACACTCTGCATGACAAACTGCAGATGCTTTCATTGATTCTGCCAATCGCTTCCCGTAAGTTCGGCAGAAGATCTTCAGAAATGGCATTCCCACTTCTTCCACCATCATCTCCATCTCCCTTTCCACCCCAACCCACTCGCCCCATCATTACATGGAGCCTGCATTGCTCCTATCTAACCTGTCCCTCCGAGGGACTGCCTATCTAGAGAACTGCATGCTTCAAATTAATCAGTCATTGCCTTTTAGCCAGAAGGCCACAGGCTTGAGTCTTGGAACTGGTTGTACATCAGGGAAAATCTGTTTGCAGTGGGCAGTGTAACGTATCTAATGATCAACCATTCTATCTTCTGGGAGAAGCAGGGGGAGGAAAGATCAAAGGGGAACATATGGTTAACCCTGCCTTGGCTAAGTTCATACACACCTGATCTGTCAGTTAAAGATAACATGACCCTTCTCATGCCTACCATATTTTTTTCAAATACATGCCCACCAAATGGTTACTTCAGTAAGTTTACTAATCTTAATTTCAGAGTTAAACCAGCAACCTAGACTGAATGCAAATATGTATCTGTGAATTTGCATTAACTCTGAAAGGAATGGAATCCTTCTCTTTCATAGGGAGTTCCACTAAAACAAATAAGGTTTCTTGAATTTTTGCACATTTACAATTTGAAAAAATAACTTGCATTTCAAAGTCTAGGAAGGTAACATCGAGAGTTAATTCTGCAACCAACATTGTTTCAATTCATTGCTCTGTAGAAATGTCACCATTTTCATCATAAAATCCAGTCTCATGTTTTAAATTAAAACAGAAGTAGATTCTTTGGTTTTGAGACATTAAAATGACTTCCTAATGTAAGGACTTTTTAACTGTGAAAATTGTGGGCGAGAAATTCAGTCGGGTATCACCTCCTGTAAGCGCCCGGAGAGTCGGTAAAGCATCGCTCCGGGCTTAACGCCCGGCCACGGAAATTTTAGTGGTGCCCATGAAATTCGGTTCACTTTTACCAACGGCGCTAAATGTTATCACCTCGCCCTCTAATGCCAGCCAGATCATGACATCAGTATGCATCATCATAGGCAGTCCCCCAAAATCGAGGTAGGCTTGCTTCCACTCTAAAAGTGAGTCCTTAGGTGACTGAACAGCCCAATACGAGAGCCACAATCCCTGTCACAGGTGGGACAGATAGTCGTTTTGGGAAAGGGTTGGTGGGACTGGTTTGCCGCACGCTCTTTCCACTGTCTGCGCTTGATTTCTGCATGGTCTCGGCAATGAGACTTGAGGTGCTCAGCGCCCTCCCCGATGCACTTCCTCCACTTAGGGTGGTCTTTGGCCAGGGACTCCCAGATGTCAGTGGGGAGGTTGCACTTTATCAGTGAGGCTTTGAGGGTGTCCTTGTAATGTTTCCTCTGCCCACCTTTGGCTCGTCTGCTGTGAAGGAGTTCCAAGTATGCATGCATCGCCCCGCTAGCACCCCGGCTGTAAAATTAAGTTTGTGCGCCTAAAGCTATTCGTAGGCGACATCAACAGAGAAGGGAGATTGGAAATGTGAGGCCACGAATAAGAAGACCACGTAGACATCGGGACAGGAGGCCTTAACCCCCCCCCCCGCTCCCCCCACAGGTTTATCAAGAGCACTTCTCATACCTAGACATGTCTGAGGAGCAGTGTGTTAGAAGGCAGTGGTTCCGCAAGGAGGTCGGCACCGAGCTATGCCATCTCCTGCAGGCCAGACCTAGAGGCTGATAGCGGGACCAGGACTTCGCTGTCCGTCGCAGTAAAGGTCACTGTGGTGCTCAATTTCTATGCTGTCAGCTCCTTCCAGGCTGCAGCAGGGGACATTTGCAGCGTGTCGTAATTTGCTGCTCATTGCTGCATCCACAAGGTCACAGACGCTCTCTACCACAGGAGAACAGACTACATAAAGTTTCCCATGAGGATGAGGGAGAAACAGGAGGAATAGTGATCAGAAAAGAACATAAGAAATAGGAACAGGAGTAGGCCATACGGCCCTTCGAGCCTGCTCCACCATTCAATAAGATCATGGCTGATCTGATCATGGACTCAGCTCCACCTTCCTGCCTGCTCCCCATAACCCTTTATCCCCTTATCGTTTACGAAACTGTCTATTTCTGTCTTAAATTTATTCAATGTCCCAGCTTCCACAGCTCTCTGAGGCAGTGAATTCCACAGATTTACAACCCTCTGAGAGAAGATATTTCTCCTCATCTCAGTTTTAAATGGGCGGCCCCTTATTCTAAGATCATGCCCTCTAGTTCTAATCTCCCCCATCAATAGATACATCCTCTCTGCATCCACCTTGTCAAGCCCCCTCATAATCTTATACATTTCGATAAGATCACCTCTCATTCTTCTGAATTCCAATGAGTTGAGGCCCAACCTACTCAACCTTTCCTCATAAGTCAACCCCCTCATCTCCGGAATCAACCTAGTGAACCTTCCCTGAACTGCCTCCAAAGCAAGTATATCCTTTCGTAAATATGGAAAACAAAACTGCACGCAGTATTCCAGGTGTGGCCTCACCAATACCCTGTATAGCTGTAGCAAGACTTCCCTGCTTTTATACTCCAGCCCCATTGCAATAAAGACCAAGATTCCATTGGCCTTCCTGATCATTTGCTGTACCTGCATACTATCCTTTTGTGTTTCAGGCACAAGTACCCCCAGATCCCGATGTACTGCAGCACTTTGCAATCTTTCTCCATTGAAATAATAACTTGCTCTTTGATTTTTTTCTGCCAAAGTGCATGACCTCGCACTTTCCAACATTATACTCCACCTACCAAATTTTTTCCCACTCACTTAGCCTATCTATGTCCTTTTGCTGATTTTTTTGTGTCCTCACATATTGCTTTTCCTCCCATCTTTGTATCGTCAGCAAACTTGGCTACGTTACACTCAGTCCCTTCTTCCAAGTCGTTAATATAGATTATAAATAGTTGGGGTCCCAGCACTGATCCCTGCGGCACCCCACTAGTTACTGGTTGCCAACCAGAGAATGAACCAGGTCATGTGGGTTCTTCAGGATAGCGGGCTTTCTGATCGTTTAGGGCGCCATTGATTACACCCAAGTAGCATTGCGGCACCACACCAGAATGTGGAGGTGTTTTGCAATCGCAAGGGCTACCACTCTTTCAGTGTACAGTTGGTGTGCGACCACACGCAGCGCATCTTCGCTGTCAATGCCCGCTATCCTGGCAGCGCACATGATGCTTTCATCCTGCGGGAGACTACTGTGCCACGACTCTTCCAGCCACCACATGAAGGTTGTGACTGGCTGTTCGGCGACAAAGGCTATGGTTTAGCCACCTGGTTCATGGCATCCCTCCGAAACCCCAACACCTCTGCTGAGCATCGGTATAATGAGAGCCATGCGGCCACCTGGAACCTCATAGAGCAGACTAATAGAAAGGGTACTCATCCTTACGACCTGAGTGTGGTCGTTGAACTTCTTGCAACATTGTGTCACAGTTCTGGGCACCGTGCTCCTTGCCGACACGTGCTGTGCCACCTCCCTCCACAAATGTCTGAAAACTCTAAACAGTGACCTCGTGCCAATCTTAGGCTGCAGGACATCCCATTGCCTCTCCACAGCCTCCATCAAAGCCTCCAGGACCGCACTGGAAAATCGATGGACATGATGCCGAGCTCCACCCTCAGCTATGTTGATGTTCTAACCAGACAGGGATGGTAAAACTGCACCTGCGCAGAGTCATCTTCATCATCATAGGCAGTCCCTCGGGTTCGAGGAAGTCTTGTTTCCACTCTTAAAATGAGTTCTTAGGTGGCTGAATAGTCCAATACGAGAATTACAGTCCCTGTCACAGATGGGACAGACAGTCATTGAGGGAAAGGGTGGGTGGGACTGGTTTGCTGCACGCTTTTTCTGCTGCCTGTGTTTGGTTCCTGCATGCTCTCAGCGATGAGACTCGAGGTGTTCAGCGCCCTCCCGGATGCACTTCCTCCACTTAGGGCGGTCTTTGACCAGGGACTCCCAGGTGTCGGTGGGGATGTTGCATTTTATCAAGGAAGTTTTGAGGGTGTCCTTGAAACGTTTCCTCTGCCCACCTTTGCCATGAAGGAGTTCCGAGTAGAGCGCATGCTTTGGGAGTCTTGTGTCAGGCATGCGAACAATGTGGCCTGCCCAGCTGAACTGGCCAAGTGTGGTCAGTGCTTCAATGCTGGGTATGTTGGCCTGGTCGAGGACGCTAACGTTGGTGCGTCTGTCCTCCCAGGGGATTTGCAGGATCATACGGAGACATCGTTGGTGGTATTTCTCCAGCGATTTGAGGTGTCTACTGTACACGGTCCACGTCTCCGAGCCATTCAGGAGGGCAGGTATTACTACAGCCCTGTAGACCATGAGCTTGGTGCCAGATTTAAGGGCCTGATCTTCGAACACTCTCTTCCTCAGGCGACCGAAGGCTGTGCTGGCGCATTGGAGGTGGTGTTGAATCTCGTCATCAATATCTGCCCTTTTTGATAAGAGGCTCCCGAGGTATGGGAAGTGGTCCACATTGTCCAGGGCCACGCTGTGGATCTTGATGACCGTGGGGTGGGGGGGGCAGGGTGGCGGGCAGTGCTGTGCGGCGGGAACAGGCTAGTGGAGGACCTTTGTCATATGGATGTTTAGTGTAAGGTCCATGCTTTCGTACACCAGTGAAGATGTTGACTATCACTTGGAGTTCAGCCTCTGAATGTGTGCAGATGCAAGTGTCGTCCGCGTGTGTAGCTCAACGACAGAGGTTGGGACGGTCTTGGATCTGGCCTGGAGACAACGAAGGTTGAACAGGTTCCCACTGTAGTTCTGTAGTTTAGTTCCACTCCAGCAGGGAGCTTGTTGAGTGTTAGGTGGAGCATGGCAGCGAGGAAGATTGAGAAGAGGGTTGGCGCTATGACTCAGCCCTGTTTGACCCTGGTCCAGACGTGGATTTGGTCTGTAATGGTTCTGTTCATAAGGATCACGGCTTGCATGTCGTCGTGAAGCAGGCGGAGGATGGTGACGAACTTTTGGGGCAGCCGAAATGGAGGAGGACGCTCTATAGACCCTCGCAGTTAGCAGTGTCAAAGGCCTTTGTAAGATCAAAGAAGGCCATGTACAAGATTTTGTGCTGTTCTCTGCATTTTTCTTGCAGCTGTCGAGCTGTAAAAATCATGTCCGTTGTACCCCGTAGTGGACGAAATCCGCACTGTGACTCCGGGAGGAGCTCTTCAGCCACAGGGAGAAGACGGTTGAGGAGGATTCTAGTGACAACTTTCCCAGTGGCTGATAACAGGGAGATTCCTCTTACCACCCCTTTAAGAAGCGGCTGGTACCGGAATGTCTAATGACTATTGCCTCATCCACATTCGCTCTGCGAATTTATCACAGTGATTTTCGGTGTCACCGCCTGAAGAGAATTGTGCAACAATTGATTTTCCGATCTATTTTCCTCTTGGGGCATTGAAACTTAATTTCGCAGTAGATGGCGTTAACTTTCACAAGTCGGGCTTATTGCCTCAAAAAGGGCGATATTGAATTTTAAGCCCTTTGTGTTTTAAAACCTTGAGGATATTTCTTGTTTACTTTTTTCTGTCATTTTTATTTCTTTACGGAACAACTTTCTGGAAGCTTACCAGTCCTTCTCCTCCCCCACCCGCAAGATGGGTGCATCCCATTTTCACATTGGATAAAGGCAATCATAGGCGGTGATATTTGTGTTTGAGTGACAGGCAACCCTGGGACCATAATCTGTGACTGTTTGGTTGGTCTACCTGTGTTATCAGACTACTATTGTAAAAGGTGCATATTTAAATGTGTGTTAGAATGAGATAATATTTTCTTTTCTTGCATTGTCAAATGCGGAGAAGATTCCACTCATAAACTGTATTTTAATCAATGTTTTTGTACTTACCGACGGGTTTTCAGTTGTACACATTTTTTTTTAAATACAGTAACACTGAATGGGACTTAAGATAAACAAATCTTCAGGACCTGATGGTTTCCACCTCAGGGTATTAAAAGAAAGAAATAAGGAAATTGCAACTATTATAATTTTCTAAAGCTCTCTAAATTCAGGAATTGTGCCTTTTGGAATGGAAAATTGCAACTGTCACACCATTAAGAAGGGTGGGAGAAGGAAACTAGGTAACTACAGACCTGTCGGTTTCACATCAATTGTGGGGAAGTTACTGGAATCTATCATCACAGACAGAGCGACCGAGCACTTGGACAAGTATGAGTCGATCAAAGAGAGTCAGCATGGACTTGTGAAGTGTAGGTCATGTCTGACTAATCTCAGTTACTTTTTTGAGGTCACTAGCATGATGGATAGGGGAGTGTCTATGGATGTTATCTACATGGATTTCCAGAATGCATTCGATAATGTTCCGCACAAGATGAGATTATCAGCAAAAATTAGAGTGCATTGAATTGGAAGTAACATTGTGACATGGGTTGGTATTTGGTTTAGAGACAAAAGAGGGGCCAGAACTGCCCCTCCCAATCAAAATGGGGCACATCTACCCATATAAATGATTTTTCTCGGCCCCAATCCATGAGGTGGAGAGTTGAGAAAGATTGAGGTCTTAAAAGTTTTTTTTCCTCCTGACATTGTTTGAGCCAGCTGAGGGGTGAAAGTTGTTCAGGAGTGGGGCGGAATGCGGGCGATCGGTGTGGCAACGCTTATGACGTCAGCGCGACGCGTCACAAAGTTCCTCCCTTTCAGTTAAAGAGGCGGTGCCGAGCTGCCTGTTGGTGGCCCGGCCAAACCCATGGCCACCATTGTCGGGCCGACTTTGGAGTCGGCCGATTATTAAATTAAAATGGTGGCTGTGACAGTGCGCCCTCACCTTTAAGGGCAGCCACTTGCAGCTTCCCGCCAGGGTAAGCTGTCGGGGGCACCGAGCAGCGGCCAATCCGCTCCCGTGGGGCCATTTCCCACGCAGGAAGGAAAGGGGTCTCCGCCGGTCGGTAAAGGGTTGCGTGTTCCTGACGGGGCGGGAATATGGACAGGGCAGTAGCGTGCACCGCCACAAAAATAAAGGAGAGCAATTTCTCAATTTTTGGCACCTCTGCCTTGACCCTCAGTACTGTTTATAGAGGCCCTCTACCCCCAGTGCTGTTTATAGAGGTCCTGTATCCTCCGTGCTGTTTATAGAGTCCCTATATTCCCAGTGCTGTTTATAGAGACCCTCTACCCTCAGTGCTGTTTATAGAGGCCCTCTACCCCCAGTGCTGTTTATAGAGACCCTCTACCCCCAGTGCTGTTTATAGAGACCCTCTACCCCCAGTGCTGTTTATAGAGGCCCTCTACCCCCAGTACTGTTTATAGAGGCCCTCTATTCCAAGTCCTGTTTATAGAGACCCTCTACCCTCAGTGCTGGTTATAGAGGCCCTCTATTCCAAGTCCTGTTTATAGAGCCCCTCTACCCTCAGTGCTGTTTATAGAGGCTCTCTATTCTCAGTGTTGTTACTTGAAGATGTTCGCACTAACAGTCCAGCTACATCTCTTGCTGCTGCTGCTGATTCAAGCATGGAGTGGACTCAGTGCTGGAGGTGGGAATTTCTGATTGGCAAGACCAGGGATTCCTCCTTGCAGCGCGAGTGCATTCGAGTTTATCTGCAACAGGTAGGTCCCACAAGTTGTTTACTGTTTAATTGATTTTGACAACAATACTTTTACTTTTATTTCAAGGTTCTCTCGACTTAATTGGACCATGTTGGGCTATTGTATTAGTGGTGCCCTGATAGAGAGAGCAATTGCACTGATGTTTTCTGTCTGGCATCACTGGAATAGCCTCTATTGGTCCAATTAAAATAGGCAGAGAATTTGAATTAAATATAGGGTACTTCTATATTTTATAAAGGGAATTCAGCTTGTTAGAAGATATCTCAGCACTGGAAAGTCAACTAATGCTGCCCCAAATCCAACTTTATGCTCTTTGCATCAGGTACCAGCTGGACCTGCTGTGAGAAGATTATCAGGAAGCAGAACAGCAGCGATTTCTCAACCACATCCCTCAGGGCATCATCATCATAGGCAGTCCCTCGGAGTCGAGGAAGACTTGCTTCCACTCTTAGCATGAGTTCTTAGGTGGCTGTACAATCCAATACGAGAACCACAGTCTCTGTCACAGGTGGGACAGACAGTGATTGAGGGGAAGGGTGGGTGGGACTGGTTTGCCGCACGCTCCTTCTGCTGCCTGCGCTTGATTTCTGCATGCTCTCGGCGAGGAGACTCAGGGCAGCAAATCAGCTGTTGCACTGCAAGCTGATTCAAAGTGGACACATTCATGTGCAGTGCATACACCTGGTAACACCCCGGAACACCGTCCTTTCATAACTCCTTACACACACATTTTGGAGCTAATTTTTTAAATTATTAATTTTGCTAAAACTGATCCATTTGTGGTGAAAATATGAAAGCCGTTTTTTTTTGGAGATCGATGTTAGGTTGAATTGGCAGGAGCTAAGTGAGGAAGAGGAGGCGGGGGGTTTGGGGTGGTCACTCTCAACAAATACAACTGTGTCTTCGTGAAGTTCACAAGCTGCGAAATGTGGAATAGGCGACATTGGAAACAGCATTTATTACCAGGTAGGCTTTCTTCTCTCTCACTTATATGTTGAAGACACATGTATTTAACTTTGGGCGCTAACTCCAGCTGTATATTTACTCACATTTAGTTTTACTCCCCACACACAAAACATCTGATCAACCTTACGGTGAAAACTAATCATATGAAATCCCCAATCTCCCTCAAAAGAGTGCCTGATTCAAAATAAAGCTTTTCTGCCAGAAGCATTTGGTGGGCAATCGCCCATATTATTTATGCTGCTTTACTTTTTATATATATATATATAAATCTCTGGCTTTCATGATTGTTCAAAAATAAAACTGGACAGGGCACGTTAATTGAACCAAACTACGAGGCTGGGACTGGCTGTGCGTGTGTGTGCTGCTCACGAAAGCACTTGTGGGGTTTCAGTTCAAAGTGAGCCGAAACTGGGGGTAGGGGGGAGTGGCACGTTTTGAGTGAGCAGTGTCGAGGCGCCACCTCCAGTTAGTTCTGGGCACTGAGGCGGGTTGGTGAAGCACTTTTCTGGAGCGCTGCTCGACCCAATGAGCTCACTCGCGTTGGGGAAATAGACTCCGCAGAGTTAACAGTTTAAAGCCGCGCTTACGGGTCCCATGTTGGTGTGCGTGTTGGTTGACTGGAAGCGGGAGAGTTACGAGGCTCTCTCAAGTGCTCCGTGCATCACTGGCTGGACCAGGGGAAGGTGGAGCAGAAGGTGCACCGAGAGACCGTGCGGGAGAGTGAAGGGTTAAAGGCTGTGATTTCTCACTATATCGTCTCTCTCTCCCCTCCCTCTCCTCCTTTCAGGGGAGGGTCTGCAAGACTATTGGATCTTTTGGAGGTGACGTACCCAGTATGAAAACATAATAACTAGTTGAGAAGCTGCAACAACTTTGGCAAAGGCGTGGGAGAGCGTGTGGATGTGATACAAAGTTACGGGCACAGGAGGAGAGCGCCTTAGGAACTCGTGGATTCTGGATCGCTGGTCATTTTAACCTCGCACAGACACACACAGAGAGTGAGAGGAGTGGGCAGAAGATGGTTCAGCAAACTGCGGGGATTGAGGCGGAGAGCAGTTTGTCCCGGGAAGCCACGGACAGCGAGGAGAATGAGTTTATCGCCTGCAGCCCCTCGCCGACCTGCGACGGGGCGGACGAGAGGGACCCGGACTGGTGCAAGACAGCGAGCGGCCACATCAAGCGGCCCATGAACGCGTTCATGGTGTGGTCGAAGATCGAGCGCAGGAAGATCATGGAGCAGTCGCCGGACATGCACAACGCCGAGATCTCCAAGCGGCTGGGCAAGCGCTGGAAAATGCTGAGGGACGGCGAGAAGATCCCGTTCATCCGGGAGGCGGAGCGGCTGCGGCTCAAGCATATGGCCGATTACCCCGACTACAAGTACCGGCCCCGGAAGAAACCCAAAACCGAGTCGAGCAAACAGCAGCCGCCGCCGCCGCCCAGCCTGACGCCGGAGAAAAGTCACAGCAAGGGCGGCAAACACTCGGGCAAGAAATGCAGCGGCGGCGGCAAACTCAAACCTCACAAAGCGGCCGGCTCCTCCTCCTCCTCCTCCTCTCAGGGCAAGCCGGGCAGCGAGCCGCCCTGCGAGGACTTCGTCTTCGGCAACCTGAAGGGCAACAAGACGGTGAGGAGCGTGTTCGGCCGGGCCGGCGGCGAGGAGGCTCTGCAGGGCAGGCTGCGCGCCGATGGCCAGAGCCCCCGGCGGGGCAGCGTGGCCGCCGTGCCGGCCAGCCCGACCCTCAGCTCGGCAGCCGAGTCGGTGGAAGGGGCCAGCCTGTACGACGAGGGGTCGGGCTCCAGGGACCGCGGGCTGGGCGGCTCCGCCAAGCCGGGCGGCGGCAGGAGGTGTCCGCACTCCAGGGCCAGCTCGCCCGGCTCCAGCCGCTCCGTGTCCACCTCCTCCAGCAGCGAGGAGGCGGACGATTTGCTGTATGACTTCAGCATGAACTTCTCGCCGTCCGCCGCCGCCACCGCCACTCCCCCCGGCGGCTCGGATCAGTTCAATTCAGGAAACCTCAGCCTCTCGCTGGTCGACAAGGACTTGGACTCGTACAGCGAAGGCAGCTCAGGGTCACACTTTGAATTCCCAGACTACTGCACTCCAGAGCTCAGCGAGATGATCGCAGGGGACTGGCTGGAGGCCAACTTTTCCGATCTGGTCTTCACGTACTGATTTTTTTTTTAAACTTATTTTTTTGTTGTTGTTTTGGTTTTCTGAAAGACTATCCGTGTTTTTTTTAATTAAAAGAATGCCACCGTTACAAGTTACGAATCTCTTTGGCCAGGTCCGATCTGCTCTTGGAGTGGGATCTCTCCCCCCCCCCCCCCCCCCCTCTCTCCCAATGTGTATGTTTGCGTGTATGTTTGTGTGTGTCTGGTGATTTGAGGCGCAAAACACAGCCGTGGAAAAGATGCGGAGTTTTTAAACATTTTCATTGGAAATCGTGGCCGGACTTTCTATCCAACTCTTTGGCGGCACAACTGTTAGACCAGTTTCCTGGATCCTCCATTTAAAGGGACCACTACTCGAGAGCTGTGAATACTTCTATGCATCTAGACGGCAGGGAGTTTAAACGGCAAAAAAAATGAGAAACCCAGGCTTGTATATGAACAGTTTGTCTTAAACCAAGACCCTGAAGTTAACTTGATCCGTTGTACTGTTTTAATCGTGTTGTATATGCCAATAAGACTGTTTTTTGCTCTGTAAATTTTGTTTTGTTCCTTCACAATACCTCCTTTTACCACCTAATAACACAGGCATAGACCTCAGAGTATAGATTTTTTTTTTGATACATGCAGACCTCAAGACTTTTTAAAACGAAGATAAAAATACTAAATATTTTCACTTGTATTTTTCTACAGCTAAAGGGAACCTTCTTGCTGTGATTGTCCAGTGAGAATTTCTGGCACTTCCTTTTTATTATTTTATTTTCTTCTTTCCCCCTCCTGTTCAGCATGTGAACGTTGGTACGTCCTGCTTAAAGGATTCAAAAGCCTTTTTTTTCCGGAAAAACAAAATCCTTGCATCAATGCCTTGTGATTTAAAATCTGCAAGTGCTCAGTCTTTTGTACAGTTGTAGATTTAGATTTGTTGAATATTTGTAGGTAAGAAAATTTATTGAAAAGACGTGATAGAACTCGAGTCGTTCTTAGTGAGACTATATGTACTGTATTATATACTGTAGGAATTTTATGTGTAATCATACGCTGTGATATGTGGGTTAAATCCCGATGACAGGTGTGAAACTGGAGCATTTTTAACATGGCACATGTGAAATCTTAATTCATTTTTGTGCAATATGAAATACAGATCATCTGCACATTATTTTGTAGCAAACTTATGAACTAAAACAGACGTGTGCACTGTAATCATTGCCCGTCTTGATGCTAAGAGTCTGTATCTGGGAGGGGGGGTTAAATAAAGAAATCAGCTGGAACTGATAGTAATAGAAGTATTGCCATGCATTTATACGGAATATTAAAGCAGATCCACTCACTAACCTGCAGGGTTCTGGGGAGGGGAACTTCTGATGTGCAAACTCTACCCATGGAAAAGATGGCAATAAATCTGGCATCACTAACGAAGTTTCTTATTTACTTTATTACTGAGAAACGTCGTCATCTGTGTTTTTTAATATTACTCCTGGACAAACAAAATGGGCATTGTCGCTTTATTTCAAATCCCGCCTCATTTGAGGCACCAGTCAAATGTGAATGGACAAGGGTGTCCCTCAGTGGAGCAGGTTTTCAGACAGCGGGACTCCCAGTGGTCCGGCTACCGAGGCGGGATTGGCATAACGTTCCCCGATGCTATTTTAACAAGTTACTTGCACAACAGTGTCACTTTTTAATATTCTATTAAAATGTGTGCAGGCGGACTGTGGATCGCACGGGCTTAATCTTCACCCTCTAGACTCTGAAAGAGCTGCCTCGGGCACTGTACCAAGGATCGTTTCTAAGAGCCGAGATTAATTCCACGTTGACTATAAAAAAGCTTTCCTTATTAGCCCAGGAGTTTTTTTCCTTTGGTTATTGTAGCCCGTTATCAAAAAGTTTACTGGGTTAAAACAATAAACTTGAGTTTGGCTTTCGTGTGTACCTATGCCCGGCTTAAATTTGTATTTGTTTCAAATTATGTATGGCCTCTAATCCTGTTTTGAAAAGGGCAAATAAGATGTTTCAAACTTTTTATAACCAATGGTTATTGAAAACCACATAACACCACAACAACCAGTCTTAGGTGGTGGTTCAAAAACACTCAG
This sequence comes from Pristiophorus japonicus, assembly GCF_044704955.1. NCBI lineage: Eukaryota > Metazoa > Chordata > Chondrichthyes > Pristiophoridae > Pristiophorus > Pristiophorus japonicus. The sequence goes on from NC_091983.1 coordinate 54,110,786, forward strand.
AAGTATAACTTGTGTTAAAATGTGACCTTGACCATAATCCTGCAAGTTTATTCAGACATCCCCTCCCCCCAATGCCACCTATCAAATTTCCTGTCACCCCCAAAAAACACTGTTTCTCTACAAGTTGCTGACTCTTTTCATTCCCATGTCAAAGGTGGTTAGTCAATCACACCTACAGGTTCAATGATGGTGGTCGACAGCCCATCCAGACTCCTGATGAGTCTGGACATCTCTGGATAAGTTTGACAAGTCAACAAAGCTGAGGCCAGTTTTGCCCAATCTGATTGAGGGGTAGTTTATGAAGGGATGGAAAAACTGATTTAAAAAGAAAGGATAATCATACATATCACAAGAAGATGCAATGAAAATTTTATTTTGGGGCTTGGAATTTATCGCAAAGGACTGGAGTGTCTAATACCTGCAATGTCCCAAGTTTTTTTGTCTTCATGGGTTGTTTAAGTGAATCACATGGACCATGTACAATGTTTAAATCAACATTCCCATTAAGTTGCACGTCTCAAGTTTCGGATACAAACAAGCAGACTGGGTATTCTGATTTAGGATTATCCAGCAATGAGGCAACAGCACTGGAATCAGCTGTTTGCCAATCTATAGTACCATGAAATTCAAACAGAACCAACCAGCCAGTAAGGATTCTAAGCTTAAAATAAATTGAGTTACCTGGTTTTCATGGGCTGTATTTGGCCCATGGGCCGTGGTTTGGGCACCATTCTTTCGACTTTCTCTAAGGTGACTATTTTGACACTCATGGTAAGGGGAGCAGAAGTGATTTACAGTGTTCAAATCACTCAGCATGAGAGTTGTGATTTATCATGATGATGAATCGTCTGGAGTTGTTACTGTGTACCTAACCTTTTCCAAAAAGCAAATAATTGGATAATTGTGGTTATATTTTTCTCCTATATACGTAATTCAACAGCAATCTATGTAGTCACCCCAAGCACTACACACATACATCAGCTTTGAAGCAGCATTAAGTAATTCAAACAGAAATGCATTTAACCAATACGAAAAAGTATTTTAACTTTTAAATTCTATGTTTAAAAATGAGTAGGGTGAAAGTGTGAATAGAGCAAGGCAGTGGTAGGACTGCCAGTTTGTGGCTTTCTCCATTGATACTTTTTCTCCTTGGCCAACCTGCTGTGAAATGTACTTGAGTATTCCCCTCACAAACAAAAGTGGCAATACTTGCCCTTAAGAGGAAACCTTACAATATTTATTAGTTAAGACTAAAGACTATTTTTTATATCAATATTCACATTACTTACTTGACTACCATAACTACTGGGCACTTGTGCATTGGCATTTTTTTAAATGTGAAAACAGCAAGTTGCTTGGTGTAATAAGTCAATCGTCACATTCAAATTGCAAAGTTTGTTTCTTCACCTCTGGGTTTTGTTCAAATCCTCTGAGAGAAATCTTTCTGTTGTCTGTAAGGATGCTGTTTATAATGAAATTGGAAAATTTCAGCCTAGTTCCTAGTGTGTTCCACAGCACAAAAGTGTTCAGAGTTGAATACAAATTGGTACTAAATTGGCAATCCAACTTGGAAAGGACATAAATATCACTAATGTGGGGAAATAAAGAATATTCACAGTGCTGTTTTAGAGGTATTCCTCTCAGGTGGGTGTGAAATAAATAATGCAGGAAACATGTGTTGTGGATAATATAACCCAAAATTATATCTAAATGTACCTTCAGTAAGTTGCTTTTTGACTTTTCCGATGCCATTACCATTTACGGAGACTGTCATTACCATTCCCCAATTCTTCTGTTATTCTGCTTTTGACATAACCATGCTTGATGCTGGTTCCAGTACTCCCCAGGTCAACACAGATTCCCAATCATTTTAATTTCAGCACTATATTGCCCTCTAGCATGCATAACTTTAGATGGTCAGTTTTTATATACATATATAAAGTTCCTTATTGAAAGTGGATCTAGATTTTACATTATTCCCACTTTCTGAAGAAAGTTTTCACTACAATTTGTATGAGTCTTTGGATTTTTCCCCCTCACGACATGTTGCAGCAGAATAGATAGTGATTTTCTTCGAATTTGACCTGTGCTGTGGTTGATGATGAAAGCAGAAAACTATTCCATCATCCAGGTCTGATTCCTAACCTTGATAAGCAAAAGAAAAATCATCAGTAATAGTGTTATTCCTACTTACTGCAGTGCAAAACAATGAATATAGCCTGCTTTAATATCATGAGTAAATATTCTAAAGATGGACAACATGATATCGAGCTTGGTTTTAGGAACCAGCAGCTGCTGAATTACCAAAGCAAATTGGTAGCCATTTTCAAATATAAATATTACGGCCATCAAAATGCAGAGGACTCTTAAACCCATCATTTTGGATAGATTTCCAGAAATGCAGTTTTGCCAGATGTGGTATTCACACCACGTTTCTAACCATGGATTGGAATTCCTTCTGTTTTCCACCAGACACTCCTCCTTTAAGACCCTCCTTAAAACATATCTCTTTGATCAAAGTTTTGGTCACCTTTTTAATATCTCCTTCTTTGGTTCAGTGTCATTTTTTTTCATGATTACATTTCTGTGAGCACCTTAGGACATTTTTCTACATTAAAAGTACCATATAAATGCAAGCTATTACTATAGACCCAAATGGGCTGATCCTTCAAAACTGCTATCATCAAAACAGGCCTGAGGAGGAACTATTTACAATGACATTTTCTTATTCATCTAATGCTTACTATACTTCATGGTAGGGGTTGGATTTGTTACCAAACTACCAATTCCACTGGAGGTTATTTATAAAGAAATACTTCTTTGCACTGGTATCCTGTAGGAAGGCAGTGTAATTACCATAGGATCTTCAAACAGACTTGGGTGTAGCCGTTTTGGTGATGCTAACCCGGCACTATCAAAAATAGAGCAAATGAAGTAGCACAATCTTTCCTGCAGCTAACTGAAGGATTGTAAAAGAAAAATAGATTTTTCAATTCTCATACAATATCCTTAAAACAATGATGATAAATTCCTGTTATTGAATTGGGTTCATTTTGTTTGGAATTGGGAATGTGTTTGGAAAACTTCTGAGCATCATGTTATTTAATCTGATCTCGAACATTAATTCTAAATGGCTTCCAGTATCACAGATGTAACGCACTAAAATTGCACATTTACCAGCGCATTTAGGAATCATAATCTGAAAGACTGAACAGTGTGGGGCTCTTTAGAAAAGGGAAGACAAAGGTGACCTGATATAGGTCTTTAAGATGATGAAGGGGTTCGATAGGGTAGATGTAGAGAAGATGTTCTAGGGAGTCCAAAGCTAGTGGCCATAATAAGATACTAATAAATCCAATAAGTATTCAGGAGAAACTTCTTTGCTCAGAGTGGTGATAATGCGGAATTGACTTATCAAATGGAATGGCTGAGATGAATAGCATAGATATGCAGTAACCCTAGTCCCTGGAAAACAGCCTTTACTAAACCTAGTGTGAGTATTTCTATTTTATTCACCAGCTAGCCTGGTGGCGTCTTGAGTGAGATGACAATCTTAGTGCCAATTAGTACTAAGATAATTTGGTTTTCTTAACTCTTAGGCCTGTTTTCAAATTACATGGAATAAAAAATGCATCAGGTACAGGGGGAGTAATATGGAATAGTGATTTCGGCCATATATTTTAAGGAATGTCAGGTATATAGCAATGCTACTTTACAATTAAAGGTCATATTTAAAGTTAAACCATAAGTTTGGTGATTAACAGCATATCATTTAAATTCTGACAACAAATGTGTCTCTTAGTAAAACCATAAGGTTCAAAAGTTGTGCATCCTTTATGTATACCCCAGATTTTATTGCCAGGATTAATTCAATGGCATGATTCATTATGACATAATAAGACAAACAAATGAAAATTTCAAGTCCTTTCATTTATACAATGATTTTGTTAAGAAGGCAATCACTATTCCAGATTTTGAAGTACATTGTTGGCTTGGTACTTACTCTTTAGCTCTTAAAATTCCCTCTTCAATTAAACTCTGGAATTCCTTCCTTAAACCTCTCCACCACTCCACTTCTTTCCACTTCATGACGCTTCTTAAGACCTCTACCTATTTGACCAAGCTTTTAGCCACCAGTCCTAATATCTCATTCTTTGGCTTCGTGTCACTTTCTGTCTGATTAGACTCCCACAATGCATCGTGGGAACGTTTTACTACATGAAAGGTGCTATACCAACGCAACTGCTTGTTTAGAGTATATAGAAACCATGCAGTAGATATTGACTTTGTACGATAGTGTAAAACAGGTGATAGAATATCAGCAGCCTGCTTTACATCTCTCAAGATTTTTATTTGCATGGGAGAACTGTAAAACGAGCTGCCGATACGCTAGTGACCGTTTTACACTATCGCCCAAAGATAAAATTACCTCCCCCATGTTAGTTAGCATTGCACACCCAAAAGGAAATGGATTCCATACTTAAAGCATTTAATGCTGTAAAAAAAAAGGCCAAGTGAAAGGTGAGTGGATGGTAATTTGGATTATTATATTATTGTGGAACAATTGTATATTACGTTTGGTACCCAAACAGGAATTCATTCAGAGTGATTGTGTTTCATATTGAAGGGTGCTCTGAAATTTCGAAGGTACATTGATATTAAAATCAAAGAGTTCAGAATCTGGAAGTGCTTAATGGTGCCACTTGTGTGGATGAACTCTGAACACTTAAAGCCCTGACTTTAACTCGGGGCGGGAATCAGATGGGTGGCAAACTAGCCTGACATCGCCAGTTTGAGGCCCGGGCGTATTTAGCTCCCAGGACTTGTCTGCATGCCTCCCAGGCAGCTGACCACCTGAAAGTGTTGGGGAGCGACAGCAAGCCGGCGAGCAGAAGTGAAATGGTCTTTGTTACTCGAAAGGTTGTGAAGCGGAGGGAAGCCTGGGGCAGGGGCCTGACAACTTAGCTCTTCTGGCCAGGCGCGTCTCCCCGCCCAGTTCAGCTGCCGGGAATGTCACAAGCTGCTCAGATCACTGGTTAAAATAGGTAAGCCCCAATGATGTCATCGGAGATTGATCTGAAGACTTAAAGAGGGACCCCACTAGTTTCTGGCAGCTGTTCTTCCCGTCTGCTCAGAAATCCAAGTTAAAATTGCGAGGTATCGGCAGGTAAGTCTCCGCGCGATTCTAACTGCCCGTCCGCCTGGTTTCTGCCGAGTAGGCAGCGTTAAAATCGGTCCGTTAGTTTCAAACCTGAATTGGGCCTTTATCATAGCTGATTGGACATACTTACAATTATCTGATTTGGAGTCATTTTTGGATTTGTGATGACATGCTAGCGGATAAGTGTACGTTCACATTTTTGAATACTGGCATTATTCTGACTTAAAACTTAAAATGTGCTTGTGGTGTGGTGCTGAACCATGCAGATCAGAAAACTCCAGGTTAATCACCAGTCTGTGCAAAGTTAAGGGAAGAGAAAAATCAACGAGGGTTGTCGCCAGTTCTCACAGTCCAGTGACTCTTCCTGGAAAATGCACAGCAGAATTAGGGGGATCAGATTTGATGGTTTCTGCCATCATATAGTCACTGGCACTCAGTGCCTGGGCTAGCACAAGAAAAGTGGCACCTCGAGTGAGGATGGGTGTGGAACCGTACCCCAACATGCATCCCCTTGTTGAGAACATTTGGAAAAGGGAAAAACTAATGTCGCATTGGATAATTGATTGTAGCAAGAAGGGATTCAAATTGGCAATTTTATTTCAAGGAGCTACAGAGCTGTTGCAATTCCTAATCCCGGTGTTGACTTGGCTCCATCTGAATATGAATGTGCACCAATGGTTTTCAGTTTTTCTGTGTACGGTGGCAAATATTGATACTTGCAAGGGTTCCTTCCATCCAGACTTCCAAAAGTAGTCTCTGCTCTGCAGAAGGAAACAGCGCTACCAGTGCAAAGAACCTTTTTTGTTAACTGAACAGAAACAGAAATAATGAGCTGGTAAGTCAACAAATAAAGAAAAAAAATGACGGAATACATATTCTCAAGTCACTGCTCACACCAGGTGGTATGCCTGGCTCAGACAGACAGCAATTGGATGACCTTGTGGACCCCCTCCTTGTGTCCTTGGACCCCAGTTTGAAAACCCACGGTGTAAACGATTCTTACAGCAGTGTTATCCGTCACTTTAATGAAGGTCTTCAGGCATCCACATACACCAACACGGTATAAAAAGCCATTGAGGCAGTTTTTGAAATTACCTTGTCACTTAAGTCCATTCTCATGCCTCACACTGCAGTTTGTCAAAGAACTGGCACTTTAATAATTCCGTTATAATTTTTTCCTCATGTGTCAATAGTTCTCAAATGAACCTTTTAACAAAGCTGCTCGTTCAACTTGCCATCTGTGGCCATTTATAGTGGTAGTGTTTCCATCTGCATTTATGTATTTTAGGTATGCAGCAATGTAGTAAGTATCACACTTTATGTACTTGAAGCCAATATCAAAGGCACCATGTTTATAATGTAGTCACCTGCTAAATAATCAAATGTGAGTATCACTGTAATGCATTTTGTAATTAAAATAGGCCTCCAATGTAACTAACTTCTGAAATACCAAAAACTCTGAAGCAACCTCTATTCGCAGGTCACATTAATGTAGCAAATCCAAGTGTATTTTTGTAAGTTTTTTAACAATGAGATATCATAATAATTTTTTATTATGTTCATAGGCTTTCTGAATCACTCATGAGATTATATTTTGTGAAGTTACAGGAGCTGAACCAGCCCATAGTCTCTTTGACTATGCATATTTACTACCGAAACATAGGAACATTATTTTCTGCACTTGCACATGGTAATTTACTGCTGATGGTAAGTTAAACCATCCAGTGGAATTTAGCCTGTAATAATGCAAATTTAATAGCTTCGGAACCAGAAATGAGTCACTTGACCTTTGTTAATGTCTTATAGTGGACTGGTGGTAATATTAGAAATATAACACACAAATCTAATCTAATCTATAAACCATACCTCAGAGAGAAGAGTCTTCATATTTTGACTAAACAACTCACTGAGCATGTTCTAAGGTCTGACTGAACACTACAGTTACCAGCTGCCAAAATGTTTGGGTTAAAATTGCCCAAAACATTGAGCCAAAAATTACTTGAAACACTGGCCCTTAAATTCCGGTCGAGCTCTTCCTGCGGGCAAACGACAGAACAAGAGAAAAAAGATGCGCACTTACCTGTTGTTGCTGCGTCCATTGGAACCTCCGAGCCTGAGGCCTCTGGTGACTGTGTGTCGCAGTGCGTGCACATGGGGACATGTGCAGGCTGGGATCTGGAGACAGCAACCAATCAGGTGTAGTATAGATTCCCATTCATAGTAATAGGAGTTCTGTAAGTCCGGCATTCCTATTACTATGAATGAGAACCCTCCCCCCCTCCCCAAACACCTAAAACACAATAAAAAATAGAAAATAAACTACATATTTAACATTCATTTTAAATTAAAGTTGTTATAAAAAAAAAAATATTGTCCCGACTTTTAAAAAAAGTTTCTTTAATTAAGCCTTAAAATAAACTTACCGTAGTGGGGAGGGTTTTTAACAATAAAATGTGTTTTTATAACTTTATTTTAAAATGTTTTTGTGTATTTTTAAACACTTGCACCTGCTTTTTCAGGCGCAAGATTTTAAAGGACATTTGCAAGGCAAGGTATTTGTAAATATCGGAAATCTTGCCCTGCAAGTGTCCTCGCTCCTGAGATACGGAGGATCTGTCAAGCCAAAAATGTGACAGATTGGAAAAGCCAGTTTTCAGCGCATGCGCATTGCGCGCTGAAAACCATTTTTACGATGCCTTCCCGGGTCCGTAGAAACTTCATACGGACCCGGGACATCGGAATTTCAGGGCCAATATATTTTCCAAAATTGTAAGGGAAATGTGGAAAAGGCTTTCTAAGGATAGTAAGTTTAAAGTGATGGAGTAAAAAAAATTGAAAAGTAGCGGTGTCTCACAGGTGATTCCTTGCATTGAATCATTCGCCCAAAATCCTGCCCAAAATTGGGTGGGATAGTGGCAGAAATTGGTAGGAAAATGAGGCATTGAAGCCTATCGTTGACTACCCGCCCGACCTCAGTTGTAAATACTGGGGGAGGTGGGGAGCAGAGCCCAGCCTCTCATTTCATTTCCCTCCAGCCTGCTCTCTAGAAATGCCTGATGTAAGGCAGCATTGGGATTGCAGGAATGGCAGCAATATTCTCAAATTGCAGCAATGGAGGGACAGGGTATCGTAGATGCCTGTCAATCTTGCCTCAGTTACTTACCCGATTAGACCGTGGTCTTTGCTGAGGCCTACAAAGCTGCAGCTCTTGCTAGTTTCAGGGTTCTTTTTCCCCTTTAAAGACCACCAAAAGTCTCCTCTTGTCATATTGCGGCAGTGTTCTTGCACCACCAGAGTTTCCTCAGTGTACTTGGTTTTTGCTCAATGAACAGACATTGACTGAAGTCGACACTTAATGGCAGTGGCAGGAAATCCTGGGGGAACAGGTGGGGGAAGGGGTGGAATTAATGCTGCAGGCTTTCTTTGTAAGTATTTCCCAAGCGGCCTGTAGTGTTCCTTTTAAGGGCTGCTGGTTCTGCCGGTCAATGCTCAGTCCCACGGTTCGGGCTTCCCGATGATGCCATCTGGCAATGTCTGTTCATTGAGCATTGACAGCTCATTTGAATTATTCTGATGAGGCCCAACTATGAAAAAGGTTCGGGCTTCCTGATGATGCCATCCAGCGGGCAAAACGGGCGGCATGCCCATCGCACATCTGATTTGAGCACACGGTTGAAAACCAGCTAAAATGTCACTAAATACAGTAAATATTTTCTAACTAAAAGAATGACAGAATTGCCTTTTTCCAGCAGCAAGATCTTCATTCATAATTCTTTTCTTTCCAATTGTATTTGGAGCTGGGTGGAGTGTGTAGAGCGAGCACTGCGGAATGCCAACATTGTTTTGAAGTCCTTCAAAGGTTGTAAGGACCCCCAGTTTATATATTGCAAAAAGACTCCTGCCTGTTTCGGGCTGGAGCGCCGGCCGCCCACTTCGAGGCCTGCAATCAGGGGGTCTCGGGCGGCAAAAAGGCGCGCAGGTTTAAAAAAAATATTTTCTGCCTACTGCCCCATTTTCTCGCATGAAGGCACCCTCATAAAAATTAAACAGGAGGACCTTATTTCAGATCTCCTATTGTCACAGAATTGATGTCTCCCACAACATTTATTTGAGATACCATTACATGGTGTTGAATCATTTGCCAACAAAGCAATCTTGCACGTATGCATCTTCATGTTAAGGTGTGCTACTACCGGTTGAGTTAACAGTAGAAATGTGCTCACAGTTCTTACCAGTGAAAAGAAGCTAAAAGGACAGAGGAAGGAAATAAGGAAACAGTAAATCAGTTGTTTCAGTGTAACTGAGATAACCATGTACGTGGCCTGCAGAGATTGCCTCAACCTGATTGCTGCTGAATAATTTGTAATTTAAGTTCAAAAAGGATTATTTTCATGAATTCTTAAATTCGTTCCTATTTTACAAACAAAATCCTTCATATTATTCCTAATAAGGTAATAAGGCACACGGGGATGCATATTGTGTGCTTTCATCTAGGTGCGAATGAATAAGTTACTGCTGAAAGAAAAATAGTCTTTGAGGCATCTCTACACTTAAAAATAATTGGTTGCTGCCTTTGGGTAAGATCTTAGGGTAGGTGTAAAAGGCAATTACAGAGCATGAATAAATAGATCACTGGGTTCTCCAGCTCAGTACCCTACACTCAGTATTGCAAAAAAGAAAATATGCAATGAATGTCATTATTGTATTAGCTGACTTGAAAATACACTATTTAGTCAATGGCAGGGTTCTCCAAAATAAGGTCATAATGCGGCCCATGAGCTCTGGAAACACAGTCCACAAAGTCCAGACAACTCAGTTTCTGTGTGCATTTATATTTCTTACTTACTAGTTTGTCCTGTTTGAATTTCATGGGTCTGGAGGTTTGGACAGAGCTGATTTTCACTGATGGATAAATCATAAATCATAACATCAGTGTCTGTTAGTATCATCAACTTAATATACACATTAATGGGAACTCATATTTTAACTTTGTAGCTACCTTTACATTGTTCTTTGATCGCCAGTTCTCATGGCATGGGTCACCCACAGCTGTCAGCGATATCAATGTAAATCTGTTGGATATTTTTAAGACCAGCCACATGGAAGGCATATGGGTGGGATGGACTGCATAGTGTATGTTCAAGCATACTGGTATAATAATGGACTTGAAGGTATATTTTCCTTTTTTTGCACCACTGAATGCTACATGAGTGTAGAGTACTGGGCTGGAGGATCCAGTGACCTACTTACTTATGCTCTTGACACGATTGACACTGACTATAAATGACATATTTTTAAAAACATATTAAACATATAGATGACGTGTGAGTCACTGAAGTCAAAAGACGTGTACGTGGCAAGAATAAGCCAAGGTGGCTGACTGGCAATGTACAAAGACAATTAAAACGTAAACAAAAATGTTTTCAAAGTTTAAAAGTAGATTGTTCCTAGAAAAAAACAAAGACAAGTACTGAGCACAATTAAAGGAAATAAGAACTGCTATTAGATCAGCTAAAAGGTTAATGGAAAAGAGGATAGCGGATAATTGTGGTCATAATGTGAAATGCTTTTATAACTATATTAGGAGTCAGACAACTATTAAGAACCATACAGAGCCATTGAATTATTCTCAAGGACAGTTTAGAAAGGGACTCTCAGGGTATGACAGACATTAAATGAGGACTTGTCATCACTCTTAAAGATGATGCTGAACTAAGCAATAAGTTGTGCCATTAACAGCAAAATTGTTAAGATTAAAATAGATGTGGATATGGTCTTGGATAGTATAAAGAACCTTAAAATGGATTCGGCTGCCAGCCCAATGACCTCCACCCAAGGGTCCTTAAAGAAATGAGACAAGTGCTATGCGAACCCCTTACCTGTATTTTTAATAGTTTGCTAGAGTTGAGCACTGTTCCATCAGACTGGAAGGATGCTAATATAGTTTGAATTTTTAAAAAGGGTGATAAAACAGAGCTGGGTAACAATAGACATCATAGATTAGGCATCATAAAAAAATGCCCTACATGACCATTTAGATAGAGAAGGCATCATCGGGGACACTCATTTCTGGAAAAACAGGTCGTATCTTCCTAATTTAATCCAATCCTTTGAAGATGTTATTAAGTTAGTAGATGTGGACAAACATAGACATTGTTGACCTGGACTTTAAGAAAACCTTTGATAAGGTACTTCACAAGAGGCTACTCTACAAGATAGCATCTTGTGGAATTAGTGGCAACCTGCTGCGGTGAATAAAGAATGAGCCGAATGGGAGAGTGTACTGGAGGGGCTGTGAATTTTCAGCTCCAAGGTAAATCAAGAAAGTGGTTGAGTAATACCAACCTTAGATTTTAAAAGTATGTAGATTGTAGATGAAAGTGAAAACAGAAGGAGATATGGACGTGTCATATTCTAACATCTTGAGACAGAAAGAGTAGAAGAAAGTGTAGCGAGCTTTGATTCGAGAGACAAAGAAAAAAACCCGCAGGACTGTGTATTTGATGGTTAGGGAGAACAAAAAAGGAGCAATGACCAGAGTAAAGAAAGAGAATATGCATTTATATAGCACCATTCACAGCCTCAGGATGCCCCAAAGCCCTTTACAGCCAATTAAGTACTTTTGAAATGTAGTCACTGTTGGGTAATATAGGAATCAATGTTAGCATTGACAAAATAAAGAAAGCCAATAAAAATTATGATGAAGAGACAGAGATGATACAGACAAGAAGTAAGAAGTGGCAAGTAGCACCTTGAATCTCGTCGCCGAGAGCATGCAGAAATCAAGCGCAGACAGCGGAAGGAGCATGCGGCAAACCAGACTCCCTACCCACCCTTTCCTTCAACAACTGTCTGTCTCACTTGTGACAGACTGTAATTCCCGTATTGGACTGTAGAGCCACTTGAGAACTCACTTTTAGAGTGGAAGCAAGTCTTCTTTGATTTCGGGGGACTGCCTATGATGATGATGATGTATCTTGTCTAGGAGTATGAGAGGTGCGAGAAGAGACTCCCCAAATATGGGAACAGTATTCAAGCCTTGGAAGGACTTGGGGGGCCGAAATTCATCACCTCACTGCACGCTGCCGCCGACTGCCGCCGACATTGCTCTTCATGATCCGCCCAGTGCCACTTTCGGGGAGGCCTGGGGTGGGTGGGAGGGGAGGGCCGCCAAGAACTGTCTGCTGACGTCAGCGGATGGCCGAGTGGTACAACTGACCTCCCGCTCACCAAGCTCCCAGATTCCTGTGGGTGGGAGTCGGTGGTAGAATAGGGGTGGACCGCTAGCTGGAGGCTGGTCTGTCCTCGATGGTAAGTAGAAATAACTTGGAAAAAAGGGAAGTGAACATTTTAAAACAGTTTTTCAACAGTGACTTACCTGGATAGGGTCCCCTGAAGGTCTCTGGGCGGCAAGCGCCTCTGCCGCCGAGAATGAGATCTCCCGCCCGCGGCCACACAGATTGGTGGCGTATGTCGTCCATTTGCCACCCGCCGACCTTCGAGGGACCTCGGCCATGAATATTCCACCCAAAGTGCCGTCCCGTACCTTGGCGGCCATTGGCGGCAATTTGGGCAGCACTTGGGTGGGGGCAAAGGCCTTGATGAAAATTGGCCCCTTGTGCTTTATAGAAAGCTAAGACTTGTTGAGGGGAAAATAAGTGCCTAGTGAAAAAAGGAAACCAATCTCTTAGAGCTTTAGCTGCCTGGGCCCTAAGCTCTGGAATTCCCTCCTGAAACCTTTCTCTCCTCCTTTAACATGTTGCTTAAAACCTACCTCTTTGACTAAGTATTTGGTCCACAAATCCCAATAGCTCCTTATGTGGCTCGGTGCCAAATCTTGTCTGATAACGCTCCTGTGCCTAGGGTAGTTTCACTACGTTAAAGGTGCTATATAAATACAAGTTGTTGTTGTTGGTCATCAGCAGTCACAACTCACTAGTCTGCAGCATAAACTAAGCTACAATTTGGCTCTAAATTGCCAATCTCACTTAAAACGTTGGTTGGTGCAGAGTTGAGCCATACTGACCAATGGGTTCAAGGTTAGAAACATAGAAACATAGAAAATAGGTGCAGGAGTAGGCGATTTGGCCCTTTGAGCCTGCACCACCATTCAATAAGATCATAGCTGATCCTTCACCTCAGTACCCCTTTCCCGCTTTCTCTCCATATCCCTTGATCCCTTTAGCCGTAAGCGCCATATCTAACTCCCTCTTGAATACATCCAATGAACTGGCATCAACAACTCTCTGCGGCAGGGAATTCCACAGGTTAACAACTCTCTAAGTGAAGAAGTTTCTCCTCATCTCAGTTCTAAATGGTCTACCCCTTATCCTAAGACTGTGTCCCTTGGTTCTGGACTTCCCCAACATCAGGAACATTCTTCCCGCATCTAACCTGTCCCGTCCCGTCAGAATCTTAGACGTTTCTGTGAGATCCCCTCTCATCCTTCTAAACTCCAGTGTATAAAGGCCCAGTTGATCCAATCTCTCCTCATATGTCAGTCCAGCCATCCCTGGAATCAGTCTGGTGAACCTTTGCTGCACTCCCTCAATAGCAAGAACGTCCTTCCTCAGATTAGGAGACCGAAACTGAACACAATATTCCAGGTGAGGCCTCACCAAGGCCCTGTACAATTGCAGTAGATTTTTGGTCTGTGCTGAGTTGCCTGGATCTCAGCCAACATGGTATCGTGGTTGGTGGGGGGCGGGGCGAGGGAAGGGGGTGGTGGGGGCAGGGGAGTCAACGCCTCTGGTCTTCCCCAGCCTAATTATTATGGAGTGAACCTTTGCTGAAAAATGGATGTCTGTGTATACGGTAAGCAAAGGATCAGGTTCTGCTGCGATTGACCACCCTCACAGTGGAATAGTCCAACAATATTCACTGATTTGCTCATACATAAAGAATGGCATTTAGATGAGGCACTGGAAAGTGACTAGCGCCCCATGGAAACAGGCCATTCAGCCCACCATGTCTATGCCAGTGTTTATGCTTCACACGAGCCTCCTCCTACTCTAATTCATCCAAAGTCTATCAGCATATTTTTCTATTCCTTTCTCTCTCATGCACTTATCTAGCTTCCCCTTAAATGCATCTCATCATCATAGTAGGCGGTCCCTCAAACGAGGATGACTTGCTTCCACATGAGTTCACAGATGTTTCAATGAAGGACCCAATATTCCAGTCCTGAACTCCAATTGAGGGGGTGGAAGATGTCTGTGTGGATTTTTTTAACGTGTGGTGACCATCGCACATCAGCCGGGCTTGACAGAGCTAGGCCTTTATCCAGTGGTAAGAGTTAAGCAGGACGACTGGAAACCTGCTCTGCTGCACGGACCTAGTGCGCACACATATAGCAGTGTGGGCAGGCCCGTGCTGCCCCTGGGCCCTCAGCTCTTCTGGGCCCCGAACCCTCATTCGTGGCACCTCCGCCACGATCTCCCACCATACCTCCGCACCAAACATTCACCGAACCTCCGTCACGATCAGCCACCAAATCTCAGCCACGATCCCTCATCACTCCCCTGGCCCGATCACTCATCACAAGACCGCCACAATCTTCCCGCTCTTCTGCTTTACCAGGGCCCCGCCGATGCTCCTGCCCACGCTCCAAACGGTGACCTGGGTCCTGATGACGTCACCCAGTCGCCCACCTCGAAACCGTCGCACACTTGTGTCAGCTCGTGCTGGAAGATGCAGTTTCATGCTCCAGTTCTATTTATAGCCCCGACCTGCGGTGGTGTTCTCTCAGAGGTCAGGGTGACTCACGATGTTCCAGGGCCCAGCACTCCAGCTCTTTATACTCCCCACCTACAGTGGTGTTCTCTCGCAGGTCGGGGTGGCCTACGATACATCTATGTTCTTCCCCTCAACCACACCATTAGAGTTCCACATTCTAACTAGTCTCTCATACATGAATCAGCATCTTAAGGATAGGAAGGGGAAAGAATTAAAAGTAAATCCCTCTATGAGATAATGGGCACAACTGGTGTAAAGAATGAAAGTGTCATCATAGGCAGTCCCTTGGAATCGAAGAAGACTTGCTTCCACTCTTAGTATGAGTTCTTAGGTGGCTGTACCGTCCCCCAGGTGGGACAGAGAGTGGTTGAAGGAAAGGGTGGGTGGGGAGTCTGGCTTGCTGCACGCTCCTGCCGCCGCCTGCTCTCGGTGACGAGATTCGCGGAGCTCAGTGCCCTCCCGGATGCACTTCCTCCACTTAGGGCGATCTTTGGCCAGGGACTCCCAGGTGTCAGTGGGGATGTCACACTTTATCAGGGAGGCTTTGAGGGTGTCCTTGTAACGCTTCCGCTGCCCACCTTTGACCCGTTTGCCAAGGGAGCTCCCCTGCTAAACAGCTCCTCGGCAACTTTTCACGCTCAACCTCCCCTCCTCCACCACCACCCCCCCCCCCACCCCCGCACTGTCTAAACATCCCCAAGCCCCAGCCCTAGCCCTAATAGATCTTAATAGGGGGTCTTAAACACTTAAATCCCCACTCTAACCCCAACCCCACGAATCCCAAAAGTTCGGGCCTAACTCAGGCTTCCCGCCACACCACACATCGGCGACTTGACGTGACTTGGGCCTCCCGCCTGGACCTCCTGCGGTGACTAGGCAAAAGTGTCATACTAACGCAATGGCAGCTGCTGTACTGATTCTAAAAGGCACATTTTTGAGACAGTGAAACAGTGAGTTGACTGTGCATATGTGTTTATATCGGA